>NC_138576.1:125411835-126011835 GCF_964289735.1 Phaethon aethereus
CCACAGCAGACACCCCGGAGCCCGCAGCCGGAGCTCCGCAAACACACCCGGCTGGCGGCACGCCGCCGCTCCGCTGAATTTAACAGAACCCGCGTTACCGGCGGCCGAGCTTACGCGCGCCCGGGGAGGAATCCGCCCCGACGCTCCTCCTCCGGCCCTCCCCTTGCCGCTCTGCTCCCTCCGCCCGTCCCGCGGCCGCCGGCGGCCCCGCACCGTTAACGGCCACCCCCCCCCCCCTCCACCCCGCTCCTACCTTCGTGGTGGAAGCTGCGGACGGTGTTGGCGCGGCTGGCGGCCCTCTCCAGCGGGTAGCCGAGGGCCGGCGGCTGCCCCAGCTGCTGGCCCGCGTGCAGGCGGTAGAGGTCCAGCATGTAGGGGGGGATGACGACGTCCTTGCCGGGGCTGGGCCGCCGCTTCAGCCCGAACATGTGGAGCAGGCGCAGCTCGAACTCGCTGAGGAGATCCTCGGGGCGCTGAGCGGCCGAGGCGGCGCGGCCCGGCTCGCTGAAGCGCCGCCGGCCCACCTCCGGCATGAGGCCGGCCGCGCCGCCCAGCAGCGCCTGGCAGAGCAGCAGCGCCAGGAGGGAGCGGGTCGCGGCAACCATGATCAACCTGCGCGGAGGAGGAGGCGATGGGAGGCAGTCAGCGCGGACACCACCGCGCCGGGGAAGCGCGCCGCTGGGGGGGGACGGGGACGGGGGCGGACGGGGACGGTCCGCAGGTGGGTCCCACCCCGGCGCCCGGCCTGGCCCATAGCGGGCGCGGAGGAGCCCCCCGCGGGGCCCCGTCGGGCCGCTTCAGGTGCTCGGCGGCGGCGCAGCGAGGCACGAAAATCCCCGTGGCAGCAGATCAAAGGGAGCGAGGCGGGACGGGGCGGGGGAGCGGAGCGGGGCGATCCGCAACAAAGGAGCGCGGAGGTGAAGGGGAGGAGGGGACGGCCGCTGTCAGCTCGGCCGGGGGCACCGCCGGGGCCGGGCCGCTGCCCTCGGCGGGGCGCAGGTGTGCGCGCGGCCGGCCCGGGCCTCCGGCCGCCACGGCCGGGACCGCTCGGAGGGAGAACGCGCCCGGCGCCGGGAGAGCGAAGGGGCGGCCGACGCGCAAAAGCGATCTCCCCGCTGCGCTCCCGTACCGACCCCCGGGCCTTCCCCCCACCCCCGCCCCTCCGAGCCACGGGGGGCTCGGGGCCGGCTCCGCTTCCCCCCGCGCCGGGGCCGGGCGGCGGGGCAGCGGCCTCCCCCAACGGAGAGAAAGGGAGAGCTATTCTCCCTCGGCGGAGTGGAAGAAGGGGAAAGAGGAAAACACAAATCCTGCTACGTCCTTAGCCAAACCCACAGGATATTCTTCTCCCCCGTGAAACTCTGCGCTGCATTATTATCATTATTATTATTATCATTATCATAATCGTTATGATTAGTGTCCCGTCCCCCCTCTCTCTTCCAGAGCGCTAGCACCTCCGCCGTGGCCCACGGAGTCATCCTGCGGAGGCGGCTTTCAGCGGATCTGCGACCGCCGGAGCTATACCTGTGTGCAGCAGCAGGGGTTGTGTCTGCAGGAGGGTTCTCTGCTCTCGGGGTGTTTTTCCCGCATCACTTGGTGTTACTCCAAACTTCGCTGCTGCTCCTCTACAGCTGCCGAGCAGAAAACAGGAGTTCCCTGAAGTACAGTCCGCCTCAGAAACATACTTTTAGCAGCTGGTTGAGGAGGCAGAGGGCAAGTCCCGGCCAGGGAAGGGCTTCTCACTTTTAAAAGCAGCGATCGAAAAGTTGTTGCTGCTTCTTCTTCTTCCTCCTCCTCGCGTGTGTGTGCGTGTGCCTGCCCGTGAATGGGTCCCTACGTGTCTATAAAGTTAAAAGGCTCCTTTGAAAAAAAAATGCCCTTCGCATCACCCGCATCAGATGGACATCTACCGAGACTCCCGCAGCAACATTAAGACGAAGCTTAACTTTTCTCCGCTCCCTTAAAAAGAAAGAAGAAAGGAGGGAGGAGGGGAAAAAAGAAAAAAAAAAAAAAAAGGGTGGGGAATAGCCCGCCGCCGGCCCGCGTGGAGCGGCCGCGCTAGGGGACGGCGCCGGCCGCCCCGCCGTCCTGCCCGCCTCCCGCCCCGCACCGCACCATGGCCGGGGGTGACCGGCCGCCGCCGCCGGGGCTTTTTGTTGCTCGGCGATGTCACGACCCCGGAGGCTCGCGGGCCCGCGCCAATCACAGCCGTCCTGTGGGAGCGGGCTGCGGCCCCGCACGGCTTTTAAAGGAGACGCCGCCTCCCTCCTTCGCTCCTTCCCTCCCTCCTCCCTCGCCCGCTCCCTCCCTCGCCCGGCGCCGCTGCCGCCCGCCCGCCCGCGCCCGGGTCGCAGCGCTGCCGGCCTCCGCGGTCCCCGATGCGACGTGGGGAGGGCCGGCAGCCCAGTCCCGCGTCCCACTGCGGGCGCGGGACCGGGCCGAAAAATGACCACAATGGTGCGGTCCCGAGCGCTCCCCCGGTTCCGCCGCCGCAAATCGGATTAGCGCCGTGCCCCGGACTACCGGGGTGGTAAGGTGTGAAGGTCACGTAAGGTATCGGGAGAATCCCGGGGCTTTAAAAGCCGTTTAAATAAATAAATATATATATACACACACACATATACACGCACACACTTATGTTTCTAGCCCAACCAGCAGCAGTGCGCGGGAGCCCGCTGCCCAAACCCGGGCGGCGGCTGGAAACCGGGGGCTCTCCTCCCCGAAAGAGCAAGCGCCCGGGCTCGGGAAGAGTCTACTCCCGGAGGAGCTGCTGCGGTGCAGCCGACCGCGGGCTCAGCCCCGGCCGTGCGGAGGGGTTGGGGTTTGGGTTTTGGGTGTTGTTTTTTTTTTTTTTTTTAAGATGTGGCTGCCCTCCAGTGGTGGAAATGCGGCGGATCTCCGGCCCCGAAACGGCAAACCCCATCACAAACCACCCCTCCGCCAGCCCACAGTCCCTCGCCGCTGCCCGGCACCTGCCCCCGGGCCCAGTCGCTCTCCCGGCGGGGCGGGCGCCCACCCGTGCCCACACCGGCGCGCTCTGGGTCTGCAGCCGTGATCACCTGCCGCGGGCCCGGCAATCGCGTACGGCTGCGTACGGGCATGGAGGAGGACGGCGGTGGCAGGGGTGAAGACAACAGGCCTGTGCTGGGTGGGATTGGGCTCCCAATCCAAGCTACGTCCCTCGCCCCCTTTGGTGATACTGGCAAACCTCCTAATCCCGACAGGACTTGGTAGCCTGTGGGTAGGGATGCATCCTTTGCCCCCTGTCTTGTTTGTCTGCTTGGGCTCTGCAGTAGGGCCTGGCCCTTCTTGCCCAGGTATGTGATACCTAGCAATTTAGGGTCTTCATCAAAGCCAAAGCCATCGGCACACCGTCATTAGCCAGGGGTCCCGGTGCTAGCGCAGGCTCCTTCCTGGCAAGGTGAGCGCCCTGTGCTGCACCGCCTCTTCCCAGTACCTCTTGGGGGCTTCATTTGCAAAAGATACAGACAGCCCTTGACACCTTGAATTACTGCGGAGGAGGACTTAGAACAATAACAACTGAGGCAGCTCCATTACCAGCTCCTCCTTTGGGAGCGGCCTTTTCCCTCCATCCTATGACTTTTCAACGTAGGAAAACCACCATTTTGAGGAAAGAATTCAGCACACTGGGACTGGAATAATTCCTCCTGTGGACTCTCTTCTCTTGGCTTTCCTATCACGTTGCAGTGACTTCAGCTACACCCTTTACTGCAGGATGAGGTACTCACACAGGGAGTTACACGCCAGCGTAACAAACCACCTTAGAACTACACTAGAGTAATTAAGGAGCTGGTAAAGCACCTTCATACCAACAGGTCCCAGCACTAGTTAACCTGATTCTTGCTTGTCACCATGCATACAGCGGGAGAGGTGACACAGAGTGAAGTGAAATTCTTCAGAAGTTTAGTTACTTTTCCGTTGCATTCCAGTGCAGATAGTGTTTAATTTTATGACTTCCTGCAAGTCTTTAGCATGAACTGAAAGTGCGTGCAGTGTGACTTCAGGGTATGCCAATTATGTAAATCAGCACTAAAATAACAATGGCAACGTAGTTTACACATCACTGACATTAAATGAGCACTTCAACTTCTAATTGCCATTCCAGTTCAATCTGTAGTGGGTCATGCCAGGAAAAAGTCATTTCTTGCCTCAACACTTACTCCCTGCGCCTGGAGCATAGGCTGTACTGTATGCCCAGCTTCGCGCTATCTCCAGGAGCTTTCTATATTCGGATGATGAGCCTTGTAAGGGAGAAACGTGTCTGTGGTTGCTCTGAAGGCCTGCATATACTCTGATCTGATTCCAAGAGGGTCTTGTAGGTTTGCCCCTCTCTGGTTTTGAATATAAATAGGCTCTCACAGTCTTCTGTTCTCTTGGCCATAAAAGACGTTTCCCCTTCTAGTTTGCCATCTCTCAGTCTATTTAGATCAGGAGCTGCTGGGGCAATGACTCTGCCTTCCCATCTGTTCCACGAGGTCCCAAAAGACAGCACCAAAGCACTTATGTTACCTGAATGCACTGGCACCCACACCAGAACCTCAGCCATGCCCCTGCACCCTCCCCACACTGCCCACCCCACGTGACGATTTCTCACGAAGGCAGATCTGGGTCCCTTTCAGCCAGCACCCTGGTGAATAAAGTCCTCAACGTGTCATCCATGAAAGTCTGGTTATGGTTCGTGCCTCATCAGCTCAACTGCCTAAATACCCCTCTGCAGAGCCCACAGCCTTTGAATACCACATTCAGGTCTGCTCCCTCTGCACCTCTAGACATCAGCACACCTGAGGTCACAAGCTGAGAAGCATCTTTATCATGACACAGAGCGCTAGAGACAGGTGTATTTAGGTATAATGAATGATGCACTTGGTCTGTGGAGCACAAACATGTCAGGACATGCCCACCAGACTTCCAGCCCCTCAAATAAGCCTTTGCAGCAGACATAATGCCCTTGTCCCCTTCCCACCCCTACAGCTGTGCAGCAGCACACCTGAGACAAAGAAACCAAAGTTCAACCGGCCGCATTTCCTGATAGAGTAATTCCTCACAGACTCCATGAAACTGAGGATTTGAGTGGTACATCAGCTTAAGATCCAGCCCCACCATGGTGGGCTCCCATTTCATTTTACAGAGTTGCTTTCCAGATCAAGCCTGCTCTTCAGCTAAACTCCTGCCAGAGAAACCACCATCTATATTGAAAAGATCTGGTACAGACATGGGGTTTTAGGAAACCTGACCATGCATATTTGTTAATCTCCTTTGTGAAACTTCATTTCCATGCTCCTGAACTTTGTATAGTTGAGTGGACTGATTAATTTCTTTCTTCTTTCCTGCATGTATTCTCTTTTTTGTTTGGTTGGTTTTTTGGGTTTTGTTTAGTGGGTTTTTTTGGAGAGGTATTGAGCCAGTAAATACTTAGCTAGTGGCACCTGCTGCTAATGTTTCAGATCCAGGTGTTCCTTTCCAGGACCCAAACACAGCTGATAGATCTCAACTTGAGGTATTGTTGGATTTTCTTAGTAAAATGATAGAAAAGTATCCAAACAAGGATAGGTTTTACAACACCGTAAAAGTCCTTTATCAAGACCAGAGGGGGAAAGAAGAAAGTCGTTTTTCCTCCCAGCATTGTCTTCTTACAAATACTATAGCAAATCACATTTATATACTGCAACCATGTGTCTTTTTTTCCAACCTGGTTAAGTTGCAGCCATTATTGTTGATGGCTACAGGAAGAACACTTCAGCTGGAAGACCTAGATGAGAAATGCTCACTAGGGTCTCTGACCATAACTTGTAATCCTTAACAAAATGACCTAATTTCTGGTCTAGTTACGAGACGCAGGTCTGCAGAAACACACACGTTGCTCTATGCACGTTGAGAGTCAACAGTTTTGCTACTCACTTCAGCAGACCAGTAAGACCAATGCTGAGCATTTTTTAAAATCCCCACTTTAGACCACCATCCCCTGGTTATGATAAGTGAGACATGAAATATTAATAGTACTGAGCTTTTTTATAGATTTTGCATATTTTAGTGAATAAACCACACCAAAAAAAAAAATCTGTGCTGAAGTATGAAACATAGACAAGGTACGGAATCAAATGCTAGAGGGGCGACTTTTGAAAATGAGTTAAGATGTGTTAGTGATGTTGAGGTTTTGGCTTCATAATGGGTGGAGATTATTTGAAAACTTTTCTGTTTCTGTACTGTGCTTCCTGTTGGCATCTATGTGAATATGATGTGTGGCCATTCTTTAAAATATTACTTAATACTGTTTTCTGAAGACATATTTGTCTTTTGGTGGTTTGTCTTTTAACATCTATCAATTGTCTCTGCTGCGTAGCCTGTCTCCTGTTCCATGAAGGATGGATTCTCTCCCAAGAAGTTCATTTACAAGATGGTCAGTTGTTTTTGAAGAGGGGAAAGGCAGTTTATTCAGAAATGTCTATTTCTTTCTTATTCACCTTAGCTGAAATCTGGCAGCTCTTCAAAGGTTGTTGCTATGTTTCACAGTGAGTCCCAATTTCATTCATCAGATCTCAGCTTTTCTTCTATCATAGAGGCAAAGAAATGGGAATTTATCAGGAAATACAATGGAGACCCCGTATTCTCTACATTTCCAGTATGTCTCCATTGCTAGTGAACGGTAACACTTGCTCCTAACAGTGTTATATCTACAGATATAGGCTGCAGTAATCAGTTCACCTGGCCGTGCAACTTTTATATTGTAAGACAAATTCCTACAATTTGTAAACCAGTTGCTGGGGAAAGAGGAGAAAGGGAGGCTAACATGATAACCTTTTTTTTACTGTTCTCCCCTTGATGCTACAAACTTCCAAATTTCAAAATCCAGTACTTGACCTGTGGTTTTTATCAAGAGGTGAAAAAATGCCGTAACGCCTCTGTAAAAAATGCCATAATGTACAGCCTGGAGAACAACTGAGCCATCACCGGCAAGATTTCCAGGCAGCGCCACCATTTATATACCTTTAATTACATGCAGTATGAATACTCACAGACTGTCAAGCTAGGGAGATTCAGCAGGCAATGAACTAACTAAGATTCAGGAGACCTCAATCTCTTCCCAGTGCCGGAAATGTCCTTTTTCTTCTTTTTGTGCCTCAGTTTTCTCTCTGTTAAAATGGGGATGATGATGCTGACCCCTGCTTGTAAGTCCCTGCAAGACCTTCAAGTAAAAGCACTAATAGTTAGGCACTGCTATTGTTTGGGGCTAAATACTAGGTTAATGCCAATAGTAATCTCAAATATCTGGAATCCCAGGGCTCAATCTTGCCTTAAAGACAGTGGCGACATTCCTACTGGTTTTGGTGGTACAGGCTCACGTGTTTAAGTGATCAAGAGACAGGGATGCCGACTATTCCAGTCAGAAGATTCAGAGCAAAGAGGGATTTTTTTATTATATAAGTCTCGTTAGGAAGACAATGAGGTGAGGGTGTTCCCCCACATAAAAGAGAAATGGCTGCGTCATAGATGGTCCACTTCAGGAGTTTATAATTTCATCACTGCAGAGATATTGACGTCAAGTAAAATGGAGGATAATATAAAGTTACGCATATTGCCTTAAGAAGTGCATATTTTAGCAGTGAAACTGGATAATGTTTTGCAATTAAAATAAAATAAAGGCAAGCGTGACGTTCTGTTTAAGCAGATTGTCTGTATGAAGGCTTTATTGTAGCTGCAGATTTAGGGCATATGAAAAGGTTTTCTGTGCTCAGTTGCAGGATGAAAAACATTGCATCATCAGGCATTCTTGTTCTCTAACACTTCTTTGCCAGTATGCCTTTGATAATGAATGGTTGCAATTTTATTTTCTGGTGTAAAGTCATGTTTTCTCAGGTCATTATCATTCCAATTTTTAAATATCCTCTTAAAACTAGACAGAACTACAGAAGGTAATAGTAAAGCTTTGTGCCTGCTCTGTGGCATGTGCTCGGCACAAGCGATCAGCTGCTGCACCTGCTTTGCACTGGGAGCAAAGCTATTTGCAAGTTGCTTTCAATTACGTCCCTTGTTCCCATACGTCCCTTGTTCCCAACTCTCCCCAGTTTCCAGAGCAGCTCTGACGGGCACAGGTCTCAGTTCAATCACCACCCTGTAACTTTTATTTGGTAGCTCGTTTCCTTGTGTGCTACAAACTGTACTGACTGGGTCTTAGAACAACATCCTTTGGCCGTTCCCAGGCCCTCCTCTGCCCCAGCGCTGCTGCGCTCCCTCTGTGGTGTTCCAGAAAGCACGCTCTAAACTGCAGAAACTAATTATTAGCGGCACACATTGAGCCGCTTCAAGGTATCGTTTATCCCAGGAACATCTGTAGCCTCAAAGTCATAGCAGTCTTCCTGTATTCGGCCTCCCCATTCCCCTCCAAGAGGAGGAAGAACTGCTACCTCCATTTTACAGAAGGCCAAAAGGGGCAGAGAGCGGTGAAAGGCTGTTTTTCTAAGAGGTATACAGGGGCCCAGAGATCTATATAGGTCACACTGAGATTTTCGACGATGCATAATCAGGTTACACACAGTTTTTGGGTTAAACTCCCAAAACTTCAGTGAGACGTTAAGTACCCAGCTCATGTAGACATTTTTCAAAAAGCCCAATACCAAATCTATTACCCAACAGTTTCCTGACGAATTCCTGCAGTGCCTTGTCCACGGTTCTTACTGCAACCCATAAATCCTAGCAGGAACATAATCATCTCATTCAACTGCGAAGAAAAGCTCTGATCCTGTAAGAGCCAATCTGTGCTGAAGAGAGAGGGTTTTTTACAACCTCGGTCAGGACAACAAAGATACTGCTCAGAGTATCGACATACAGATTTGTTCCCAAACTGGATCAATCACCGTAGCAGAGGTGCGCAGTGAATTCCCTCACCTGCTGTGCCATCACCTCTTCCCTATTGTTTTTCTTCAGGCCCCGCTGCAGGATGGGTGTTGCACAGCCAATGTTTAGCACTTTGGGAAATCCTGGGCCAACCTTCACACTCCTTAATACCTTTAACCGCCTTTCCTTGCCACACCTCGGCTTCCTGCTTTTTTTCTGAAATTTGCAATGACCTATCTACCCTTAGTTTACATGCTTGTAAAACTAAGCACGTCCCTCAGCCCGTTCAGGATTAGGTTGAAGAAGCAGTATCATAAAACATTAATGATGTGCAGCACAGTCCAACTACTATTTCCATTATTCCCATCAATTCTGTGTTCTCCAACTGGACTTACGCAGCCCTGGTGTTGTATTACTGTAGGAGGTTTGCCCCTGCTTACATTTTCTGTTTTCTATACAATATTCACATGTATAGACTCAGTAAACACATCCACTTAACGTAGGTATACTAAACATCAAATAAATTCCTTTAGTCAGCCATGGAATAAACTCCTTTCAAATAAATCAAAATACTAAACAAACAAACAAGCTGGGGAACCACGGAATAAACTCCATTTATTTTGCACCTTTGACCTTCTCACTTGCTCTCTGCTTCCCTGTGCCCATCCCAAGTCTCTACGTAGAGCCCTGACAGCAACTGGGTTTTGAAAAAGAAAAAGGAACTGCCCCAAAATTTCTTCTGCCCCTCTTTGTTTGCCAGGACAGGCATCCAACACATGAATCAGGGAAGAAGCAAGATCATCATTGAGCTACCTCAAATAATTTTAAACAGACTGAATGGATTCTGTAAATCCTGGTTCAGATGCTAACACAGCCCTAGGAAGAACCCTGAGGACCTAAAAATTAAGATTATTAATAAATCTTTGAAAAATTATGGCCACTCTCTCCATACCAGTGGAAAACTGAAATTCCAAATTGTGCAATCGAATGTGACATTCATTTCTGCAGCTGGTAGGAAAATAGTTTCGTTGCAAAATAAATTTATTAAAAAGTAGACTGGTTTGTGTCTATTTTTTTCCCCTAAGCAACTTCTAAAATGTCAGACACTAAGATTAAGGAACTTTGATACATTAAAAAAATACACCACTGTAATAATATTATTTTTCCTTCCTTCCATTCATTTACAATATTGCACACCTTCTGATAAAACAAGCTGAATTTACCAGGGCCAAAACTGTGAAAAAGCATTTCTACAAGCTCTCCAAATGCAAATATACATATATAATAAAATAAAGGCTTATTTCCCCTAAGCCGAAGTGATTTTACAGCTAGCCTGACTGAACGCCATTTGCACCACATTGCCATGTGTGTCTAGGCGGCGGTACACATATTTTACATGTTTGCTTTCATTAGAAATAATGAATTCTAATTTCATTACAAATACAAAATTCCTCTACACTGCATCATGATGATGGCTTCTGTTTGAAATATTTCTCCTGTATTTAACAAGCCTTGTAGGTTCTCAGATTGAAAATCCTCACTATAGAGAAGAACTAGGGTAGCTCCCATGCATCATATAAGTTAGGCCATAAAATTTGGGCAAAATAGCATATGGGCCCTGTGTGGGTCTGCTGTGTGCGTATGGATTTAAATGACTGCACATCTCAGCTGTATTGCTGCAACAAGCTGTATGTGTGTCTATGTAAAGTTGCTACAACAATCGATTACTTTTGCTACTAACTCCAAAGCAAGAAGAAAAGGCAGGAGTTGAAGACTTCATTGATGCCTTTGGTCTTATGGCTCCTGGGAAGTTATCCTGGTGCGTTAAGCTGTCTGATTTATCCATTCTGCAGGCAAATGACGTATACAAGCTACCCAAGTAACTCAGACAGATGCTGCTGATATTATGGTGCGCTGTCAGTCCCAACAGGTTGGGTATGAGTTATTGCAGTGGTTCGCTTTAGGGTCTAGAGTCCATCTCTTTGGCTTTTGATCTACTCTGTGGTTTTCCAAAATCCCATGTGGAAAGGAGGCTCCTGAGCTGCCACATGGTGATCATTTAAATTAAACATTTTTAAGCAGGGCAGCAGATTGGCAGAAGGAATATCCCCCTTGTGTTCAGAGAAATAGTATTTTTCAGTGTCCCTCAAGAGGGGTATAACAGATCCTGGCAATCCCTTCATTAGTCCTGCTACTGACAAAGGGGTTTGTAATATAAAAGATGTAATAAAACCAGGAAATGCTAAATAACCCACCCGAATGAAGAGGCTTTTCTCTTACTGTCATATTTCACATCCTAAAAATGGAAGAAACCTCAGCATCGCATCCCATCTTAAGGGGGAAAATGTTAAATGTTAAATGTTAACAGTTAACTGTGGGGAGGTGAATCTATCTCACCCATAGTAGGCCAGCGGCATGGAGCATAGGCATTTGGAAATTGGTACCTGCAGCTTGGAAGTACCACGCTGGGCTTGCAAAGCCAACACAAGGCAAGGCTTTCAGGCCAGAAACTGGGGTTCAGGGGTCAGAGTGTCTCTAGTTTCTCCCCAGTTTATCAAAACCGCAACTCTTCCTTCACTTGTGTCGAAGGCACTATTTACACCCACCTTAAGGCATTAACTAGAAATCCAGGTCCAGCAATACCAGAGACCTGGCATACCGCTGCCCAAGCTCAAAGACACGACTAAAAATGTATCGTATTCCCCCCTTCCCTTCCAACAGCACATCACTCCATGTTCCTCCTGGGCCCACTGCATTTCCAGAGAAGCAAAATCCTCTTCTTCCAAGGCCCAGGGCAAAATTCCATGGGAGCAAGCTAGACCCACAGCCCTGTTTGTATCTCTTCCTCTAAGGCTACATCTCTACTAGTATATTAAGTGCGCCTGGGAACATTCCTGGGCACGGAGGCCAGCTGGCATGGAAAAGCCTGCTTCACTGCTAGCTTCCGCACCAGGGTGGCTGCATGCAAACTGCTGCTTGAGGATGGTCCCAGGAATGTTAGAACAAACCATGGCTAGAAACCGTTTGAGAGAGAGTTTCTTGGCCTGGCCCAAAAGCATAGCAGGGGTGTCCTGATGGTACTACCAGTCACTGGCTTTTGGCTAGGCCCAAAAGTGTTCCCAGGCACTGCTTTATTCAGCAGTGCAGGTGTAGCCCAAGGCCATTGCCTACCTCTGCCTGCCCAGGTACCATGGGGAGGATGCGGGACCTAGATTAACACTGTCATCACTTCAGTCAGCTGATGGTGATTTCATACACTTGTTGAACGTACCTTTTATCTATACAGAAGTTGTTGATAAGAGAGCATTTAAAGCAGCCCAGAGGGGAAACCACTTGAAAGAGGAGTTGCAGTGATCCAGAGAGCAGCTCTGGGGCAGGCCCAGACCAAAACAGGGTGGGATCCCAGGGTGCTGCTGAGCTGTGGTGAGGCGAGAGGACTCCTGCGGGGACATGGCTCGTGCTCAGCCATTCCCACAGAGGGGCTGAAGGATATTTGCCGCAAATTGTGCACAGGCTCGCCAGGATCTATGGAGCTCTCCATTAGTGTAGCAGCATATACTACAACATAGTTTTGCATTGCGTTTCATCCACAAGCTGGTCCAAACTGGCACCTGACTTGTGACTGGCATCATCTTTATCAGGGTGTCACAATATGGCCATAAACCCTGTTCTGGTTGCAGGGAGCAGGGAAAGGGATCACCTTTTCCTCCCACATCCTCGCTGAGGGTTAGTACCTCCTCCACTTCACACACACAACCATTCCCTAACTCAGTTCTCTCCATATGCTCCACGTTAGGATTAAAACTTCTCCATGCATTTAAGCTAACTCCTGGACCAGTTTAAGGAGCAATTGTATGTGCTGTTCTGCTGGCAGGTGAAAAGGGAGAGGCAGCTTCGGGGAGGGGAAGAGGAGCGGGGATGAGCAGCTGGCTTGGAAGAAAGCACTGATGCCAGATGAGGATGTGTGACGACCACCTCTTTGGGCAAGTTTTTATCTCAGTTTTGGTTTTTTTGGTTTTTTTTATAAACAGCTCAGTGATGCGAGTGAATATGTTTTTATCCAGTTCACCAGAAAAACACATGGTTCCAAATCCCTCCCCAAAAGCAGTCTGTCCACTAGAGACTATTATTCAGTCAAATCTCATTCAAGTTTTATTCCTTCACTATCAAGCCATAAACTGGGCAGAAGATATCAGTGATCTCCACTTAAGCATTACCTGTGCCCAGGGCTTCTGCACAACCAAGGCAAAGCCACCTCTCCCATATATGCTGCAACTCGGTAACACCTTGTTTGGGTTCAGGCTTTATATTTCCAGTGGCCTGTCTGTCTCAAAGATGGAGGACCCTTCCCTTGTCTCCCCATCTGCCCTCTAGTCAGCACAGGAACTTTCTTGAGGCAAGCCTGGCTGCCAAGAACGCAGCCCCAAACAACTCAGCTGATCAAAGTGCAGGCTGCCACCATCCCTCCCTTCAGATACCTCCTTCCCAGCCCCAGCCACCCAGCCCCGCTCCATCTCTTCTGCCAAAAATAGTGCTCCTGCAGCACAGAGGTTCAAAGAGCTGGTTTGTCTGAAAAGCAATCCCTTCCTGATGCATGTACACGGCACTTTGCTTAGTGGGGTCCTGATCTCGGTTGGAACTTCTACATTACAAATATATTCTTTCCCTTTATATTTACATGAAATGTAAATTCATTTAATAACTAAATCTCAGTTAAAGTCTTTAACTTGTAAACGAGGATTTAAAAATCTGTAGGAGCCACATTCCCTTCCCTGCCATAGCTGAAGGTACAGTAGCTAACTTTTCAGCTAATGTTATTTTGTTCAAAATCAAATGAGGTTCATATTAAGCCTACAAAAGGAAATCATGATTGATGATCTGGCCTGCCCAACTACAATTCCTTTAGTAACAAAAATATTTTGTAAGTTCATTTATTATTGAGATCAAGCAATGAGTCTGGAGCTACATAAAATGGTTCCAATTAGATTCAGGTAATTGCCATTTTGAGTGAACATAAGATTTTCTGGTTAAAAAAAGGGGGCAATAAAAGCTTAAGTAAGCTCACATCTGAGATTTAAGCCTTCAAAGCTTTTTTGCCCTCCCCCTCCCTTTTTTTTTTTCTTTTTCATGTGAGAGACACACACACACAAGGATGGGGGGTGGGGAGGAGGAACAAGTATGTATGAAAAAAGAGGAGTGATCTTCCCAAGCTGATTTCTCTTCCTGGGTGACCCAGTCTCCCTGGGAATGCTGCCTGTGTGATCTGCACCAACTGGATCAGCAACAGCACAAGATTGAAGAGCTTCTGCAGCATCATCTGTGATTCTGTGATCATTAAAATAAGTGGCAAAGGGGGGAAAAGCCAGCAAAGCACAAGTTTAATAATCTCACTGAACCCCTCCTGCAGCAGCAGCTTTCAGAGCAAATGTTGGAGCATGTAGTAAATGAAAACAATTTCATCGCAGTGCCAGCTAGATCCCTACAGCCGCTGAATTAGTCAACCAGAAAGCAAGACGTTTCGTACGCTGATGAAGGCACTTCCTTGGAGCCACTTAGACCCGCTCCAGAGCAGAAAGCTCTCAGGTGCCCCTTAATACTGAGATTTAGGGTCCCAACTCCGAGTTACATCCCAGCCCTACACACACTTTTCATGCTGTGCTGTGTGTTGAAGCGTATTTTGAAACAATTTTCCAACCAGTGACTTGGGGGGAGGGCTGAAGGCACTGCCCACCTTCTATGCTGTGAAGCATCTTCTGTCCATGGATGTACGGATGCAAAAAGAAAAGGATGGGCTAAGACAATATTTCCACACCCCATGAGCATCAGCCACTCACACATACCTCATACAGGCATTTCATAGAGCACAGTGTCATCAGCCACTATATTACCTGTCTCTCACTACAAATGTTTACCTTCAGCAAGGTATTTCCCAGGAAGACCATAAGTGATCGAAGAGTTATTAGAGAGGGAAAGAAGATGGATTGTTTCTGATTTTAATACATTTGTTTCTTCTTTTTATTGCCCAGATGTCATCATTAGATACTCAATTTCCTGTGCCCACTCAAAAGTCTAACAGAAGTTCTCTACTGCCTCTACGAGTGGTTTAACCTCTAGAGTGCAATTTGCTAATAATTACAATCAGATCATAAATACAGATTCACATTTTTATACAGCTTCTTTTGGATCTGAATATCTATCAATATAACACAGGACACCTTTTGCTTTAGCTTAACTTTGGTTTGCAACTTTTTAGTGTTCCTGTTTTAAGTCTTGGAGAGGAATATGAAGTCTGAATCTAGTGAACTTGCATAGCTCCACTGAAATCGTGCATACTCAAAAGCAGCTGAAGACCCATCCTAGAAACAGTTGTTATAATATCTTGGCATTTCTGGGACTAGTCTCTGATTAAACATGACAAAAAACCAGTATCTTTTCCTTAAAGACAGTCTCCCATGATTCCCACACGTGCTCTAGCTTCAAATTTTGTTCTAAGCTTGTAAATGTTTTTCCTTAATAACGGTTCAAGAACGAAAGTCTTAAACGCAGGAAATGTCAGTATTTGGTTTTGATGAGAAACAAGTGCCTCCTTTCTTTTGCTTTTAAAAGATTGTCTTTCCCCCAAAAGCAGTTGTCCCAAGAAAGTAGAGGAGCACCTGAGTGCCAAGGCAGGTAAGCGCAGCCACCCAAAGCACATGCTCTGGACACTTCCAGCCACAGTCCCATCTTCCTCAGACAGTTGCTTCCTGAGGCTGTGGGAATGAACTTGGGTGTGGCATCACACAAGTTTCTACCCTCTGCCAGAAACATGGTGCTACGCGTCAATCTAGTCTGGGTCATGGCTTGTTCTGTAGAGACTTCTGGAACATACAGAGAAGTAGCTGCAAGGCTTAGGCCCCAATCAGATTAACTCCTGATCTGGCACTGAAACCAAAAACAACAGTTCACAGCTCCCGCTGTTTGATTTCCCTCTGCCATGGGAGATTGGGGTTCCGTTTCCTTGCTACTTGCAAACACGAGTCACAATTCCACAAGACCAGAGCTGCTAAAACCCCTCCAAATTAAAAATAATTGACTTCTTCCCACCTCCTAAGGACTGAGCTAGTGCCCTCCAGGCATTCGCAAACCCCACAATTCTGAGCCTACAGGCAGCACCAAGGGGTGTACTGGGCCACTCTCTAAATACCATCTTTCGCTACAGAAACTCATAACCTCATTCAGTGAACCTATCCCAAAACTTGAGAGTGCTAAATTCACACTGTCCTGCAGTAAGCTCTGGATTACTTACAATAACGTGTAGACCTTCTCTGAGATGGGCTGAACAGGACTGAACCAAAAATTTCAAACAGGTCTTGTGATCCCCCCCTTCTTTTTTTGGAGATTAAAAAAAAAATATAAAAATAAAAACTACACATTTTCTGCTCAACAGAAGTCATACCTTAAATAGAAAGTGCATGGGGAATGGAAAGTTCATTACCCCTGGTTAGCAAGAACTGAGGTGCAGGGAGGTTTAAGTCATGCTCTCCCGCCATGGTCCAGGAAGGCTGTTTTCTGCTTGTGGGTTAATGTCCTTTTGTTCCCCCTATTATCCAGGTAAAAAGGAAGCTCTAAATGCAGTTGGATGTCTGCTTCATCAAAGTTCAAGTCAATTGACTGTGCTGGGGAGTCCTAAATATTTTCTTTCCTCATAAATTATCTCCATTAGCTATGTAAATAGAGCCCTAATGAGATACTAATTGGTTATTAAGATTTTAATCTCAAATAACAAAAACCATTTTGCAGTAATGCATGTGTTTAGTTTTTCTAGTGTGAAAGCCCAAGCCATCAATCTGCAAATAACACACCACTCCCGCACTCGCTTCTGTTGCTGCTATGTACTGTACACACACTTCTTGGGCATCTTAGATAAACAGTGGAGATGATCAGGTTCTGATCAATACCTGTAGTCTTATCCTCAAGGTAGCATGGCTGCTTCTAAAGTATATGTGAGGCTACACACTTAGATGAGGTCATCTGCCCTTGCTTCTCAAGCTTCAGGAAGCCTTCCTTACAGTCATTTTATGAGGAGAACTGAATGAGTACTAACCTCAGGGAGTTTGCAGACTGCCTAAAGGAAGATTTCATAGAATCATAGGGTGGGTTAGGTTGGAAGGGACCTTCAAGGTCATCTAGTCCAACCCCCCTGCAATGAGCAGGGACATTTTCAACTAGATCAGGTTGCTCAGAGCCCCGTCCAACCTGATCTTGAATGTTTCCAGGGATGGGGCATCTACCACCTCTCTGGGCAACCTGTGCCAGGGTTTCACCACCTCACTGTGAAAAATGTCTTTCTTATATATCCTCATATCTAGTCTAAATCTACCCTCTTTTAGTTTAAAACCATTACCCCTTGCCCTATCACTACAGGCCCTGCTAAAAAGTCTGTCCCCGTCTTTCTTATAGGACCCCTTTAAGTACTGGAAGGTTGCAATAAGGTCTCCCCAGAGCCTTCCCTTCTCCAGGCTGAACACCCCCAACTCTCGGCCTTTCTTCATAAGAAAGGTGTTCCATCCCTCTGATCATTTTTGTGTCCCTACATTTTTCACAAGTACCAACACAAGCAAAATTAGTCAACTGAGAGATCCCCAGCAGAAGCTGACATTGACATCTATCGAACTAAAATGAAGTATCAATAACCTAGCTCACACTTGATGAAAGAGCCATACTGAATTATTTATTCTATGTCATACTTCAGGTTTTAATTTCAATATATTGTGAGATGTATAATAAATTATTTAGAAGTGTGACAAATTAAAATGCAGTTTCAAATCCCCTTGCATTTTCTACTCTTAGATTAGCAGTCCAGTTTGCAACAACTATTTGCTAATCTATTTTTGCAAATGGTTTTTCAACTAGAGAGGCATAGAGACATACAAGTTTTCCATTGCAGCAAATCTTATCCAGCTTGAATCATTTAACAGCCCATCCTCCTTGAGGTACACTAATGAAATGCAGCTTGGGCAAAAGGGTCAAATGTACCTGCAGCAGGTTATCCCAGGAGCCTGTGGTTTGGTTTTTTCCAGCTTTACCTGGGGACATGCAATGGTGTGAGGGCTCTTTTCCTCTCACTTAAATTATTTTTTTGTGTGTCAAATAGTCTCTTAGGAAGAGATATTTTACTTTACTTTCTAACTTTTTCTCTTCCCTTTTTCACAATCATTTTTATAGGAAGATCTGGGAAATACAGCTTATGTTTTAACATGTCCAGGCACACATTTCTTTGTATTGGGACAGCAGGGAAGAATGTTGTCATCTTCTAACCTGAGCAGTCACAGGTTCAATAAAAGAGCTGTTTTGTCTTGAGAGTCTTTTTCAGACCAGCCTTGTAAAGTTCTTCATGTCCACTTGTCAAGATATTTTTCACGGCAAAAAGAGTAAAGAAACAGATGTCAATATTCCTCCTTGGGACCTCCTTGGAGATGTATCTTTAGACATAAGCCCAGGTGACAGTGATTCAAGCTTTGTTCCTCAATGGGTAACACCTCTGCAAAATTACAACCTTCTGAGCAACAGAATATGCAATATTCAGTCTTGCAAGAGTGATAAGTTTAAGATCCAATATTTCCTGACTCATCAGAGCTCACAATGGAAAGCTTTGTACTGTCTGAGGGGAGAAATTCCAAGTTTCTGTCCATGAAAGAGCCCAAGTTCTTTAAAAATCATGACATGTTTATGCAGAGTAAAACAATTTTAGGTCAATTTAGGACATTCCATCCTTCTAAAATCTGTACTGCTGACTTTGTGTCTAGATGATAGGAAATCTATATGCTGTAACAAGAGTATTTTACAATACCCAACTATATTTAAAACAAAATCTTCAAAGCCTTTGACACATACCCAATGCTTTATACAATGGTCTGCAAATAAAACCTTGCTTGCAGTTTTGTTTATAACTGACTCATGGCTTGTCATTCTGAAATCATGGGACTAGCCCAGAGGTACAATGATGAAAAACTGCTCCCAGTTGAAAGGCTCTCTACAGAAACAAAGTTCCATCAGACTTGATGGTTCACAGAGCCTCAAAAAGTTTCATTTGAAATACCCTGTATTCGATTCACTTTTGCCCTATCAAAGGCAAAGCAAGGATTTAGAAAGAGCCCTGCCTGTGTCACTGGCACACCTGAAAGCAGCAGACGATGTGACCCTGAAGTGGGTATCCCCCCGCCTTGTGTCCCAGCAGGGAAATAGCGGAAGTTCCCTGCAGCTCCACCATGTGCTGGGATCAGCAGCAAGTTCCCATCACCCAGCGCATAGCACAACCGCTCAAATACCAGTAGCAACACTGGTGAAAGGCCGTGAAGTTGCTGTGCAGGGATGGAGCAAGGAGACAAAGGGCAGCCGGGGGACCAGGAGTACGTTAGCCTTTCCCTCAGAGGCAGAAAGGCATCGAAGTACAGCCTCAGCAGAACTGCTACAAAAGGGAAACGAAGCAGCTGCTAGATCCAAGAGCTGCTGCTTCACCTGAAGTTGAAAAAGGAAAGAAAATGTAGCTGCTTTTGGTTTCTGGAGAATCAGAAACCCTGGATTTCTGCCAGCCTTAAGAGAACCCTCTATGTATGCCCTTTCTATATGGATAATGTATCTCTATGGATACCTTGTCTCTGCGACCTCACCATCTGGAAAAGCTTGGCTGAAAGGTGCACTATCCACGTTAATACTGGTCCCCAAGGCGAGACGAACGGAGATCCGTTAGCAAAAGTAAGGCTGCAGCAAAGGGGAGTATGAGATGACTGGACTTCTTCTAGTTCAAGGAAACATCCTGTCAGACTGGGATCCAGTTATGTACTGAGTCTACAACAGGTTGCATTTAGGACCATGCGCAAATCATTCCTTGCAATATGCCTCAGTTTCTACACCTGAAATACAAAGTTAAATAGCTACCAGGCATTGCATAACCCAATGTATGTATTTTAGGATGTGCTAACATGCCATATTGCCTGAGCACTTGGTCAGAAAAAATAACAAACACTATTGATATTACAATAATGCTAGCAAATTAGAGATGTCTGCAATTACATTAAATTAAAACCTGGTGTGGCCCACAATAGTCAGATGGGGTAGCATGAAACAGGAACCATATTACAATCAAACTGTTTCAGCTTAAATATTTGAGGTTTGGAGCATTTGGATTTTAAAATAAAAAGCTCAAATTTGTATAGAGACCTGAGGAAGTTTAGTTGAAACAAACCTTACTCTTCACAAAAAAAGTAGCTTCCGTAACAGATTTTCCCAGTCAACTGTGTTGTACTGCAACACAGTTTGTCATACTTGACACCCTGCTTACTTCTGGTGGTACTGTTGAGCACAGTTCAGATTTTGAATCTGATTCCTTCCTGTCCAGCAATCATTCATTAGAGTACATACTTTTTTTTCTTTTTTTAATCAAAGCTAGCATTGCTCATGAACCAATGGTGTTGGCTGAAGCGCTTTACACGCAAGAAATAAAGACAGCAGCATATGCCTGAAGTTACTGCTCAGAGCTTAATTAATACCAGGGTTTTTCACCCTGGTATTAATACTTTCCTCTTGAACTGAATGGGACTTGACCTTGTCACAAGTCTGTGAAAACAATGTTATGACATCAAAGCCAAAACAAAGGAATGTCATCACCTGTGTTGGAGGAGGATATGATGGGGTCCTCTTATTACAGTAGCAAAATAATATCAGTATGATTCCTGAGAAACCTTCTTAGCTACCAAGTCTCTCTGTGGAAAGGGAGTACAATGGGAGAACCTGGCAGATGGCAATTTCTTTAAATACCAGAAGATGTGGTCATGGTGTCTAGCTGGAGTAAAGAGGCTCCACTGACTTTAATGAAGCTGGACAGGTTCATATCTGCTGGAGATTTGGTCCACTGCAACCAAACTGAGGAAAGGATGTATAAATTAAAATACCGCCTCACTGAAGGGCATATAAATTCATCGTCAGCGTGCTCAGGCATTGCTCCCCATCCTCACCGTGTAAATAAGGCCACATAATTTTCATTTGTGGGTAAGAGCTCTCAGTTCCTCGTACCCCTCTCCAATACAAAAACCCCCACTTACGGCTGGTTACTCTTCCGCCTGATGCTTAGCTGGAAGAGCCGCTCTACAAAATCCCTGTTCCCAGGAGCTACTGCCTTGTACGGGGGGAGTTCCCCTGTGCCCCCTACCATCCCCTCCAAGACTTAACAGTACAGCCTTAGAAAGGGGATTTTCCAGTATAAACAGAGCTAAGCCAAGCTCTTCTCCTGGCCTCTCTGTGCCCCAGCCCATATTTGCCCCACATATAATTACCTGTGGATTTCACCTAGAAGACAGAGGATTTCACTTATAACCCCAAATAGGAAGGCTCTGACGTAATGGCAGTCTGAGGAATATAGGTCAGGGAGGTGGCCTGGCCGCTGGAAATGAATTTCTGAAGCAGAATGAGCAACCTTGTTAGAGGGGAAGATAGTAATCAGCAGTGGTCCTTGGATCTAAACATTTCACCTCCAGCACTCTTGCAGCTACAGCCCTCATCTGTTTCACTTTCCTATTTTAAGTTCCTGACTCACATCCTAAATATTGACTTCTATTTTTCTATTACCACTGGATTTTCAGCCTCCATATTGACTTTGCCTGTACCTATGGTTGATACTAAGCCTCTCAGGTCAACAAACTTTTATAGCTGTTAGCTGCTTAAACCACATTGGGCAGGAACTGGCACTATAGAGCAGTAGCTAGAAGCAATATTATTGGGAATTATAAATTATTCCTCTGCCTGAACTTTTCCTCTTATTCACATAGCTACATTCATTTTTAAACATGTGGCAAATGAATTGCACGGGGAGGACAATTGGGACTCTGTGATTTTGGGAGTACCCGCCACCACTAGCAGGGATGGATTCTCCTCTGGGACCAGTGGAGTAACACAGAAGAAGTTATAGCAGGGGTACAACAGCGTAATCTGGGCTGGTAATACCTGTGAGGACAGACAACACCCAGCCAGAGGATCAGAAGCCCCAAATCCATCTTAGTTGTACACACAGACTGTTAACTGTCTCCTTTGGCTAACATTTTAGCAGTAGACGTAACTAAGCTGTTACAACCAGCCATCAGAGAGACCTGGCCATCCATCATTTGTAAAACACTTAATGTATGTAAGAAACAATAACAGTGTTAAAAGAACATTATGGCACTGTCAAAGCCAAGCCTAAAAAGTGAGGAAACACAGCAATTAAGATTAACTTATGCCTCATGGTATAGTATTTTTCTGCAGACCACATACTATTTTTTGGAACAGGACCAGTGCTCAGGAGCGGGGACATGGAAGGTCCAGCTAGCCACACGCTATCTCAGATATTTTACTGACATAGGATGACTGCAGCATTTAGATGTGAGAGGAACTGTATATAGCTGCATCCCTTAAAAGATGCCCCTTTGGGTGCTGCTGACCCTGGGGACTTGGCCCAGCACACGTCCCTGCACAAAGAGCTCACAGAAATGGCTCGTTTCCTCCCATCTCCCCTCTGCCACTCAACCTCATGGACAGCCAAAATGTGATACGGTTTTATCTTAAATTTTAAGTCCATTCCATGTTCAGTTTAATGCTTTCTAAAAAGTGGTTATCACTGAGGAAACGATTACTGGGATGATAAGCTATGAATGACTTATTCATGCAGTATTTTCAGTCCTTCATCAGTCTACTAGATCTTGTGCTAATGTTCCAGTCCTTCACATACTGATTAATTTTTCACGTGCTACCAGGCCTCTTTCAAGCAAAGACTGCCAAACTAATGCAATCTGGCCATTTAGTAAGCTGTTTCTTTCCTTTTTTGTTTTTCTTACCCCATACCTTGAGTACAAGCCTGTGGAAGGAAGGAAGGGTCTGTCAGAGAACTTGTATGATATTTGTGATTTATTATTAATTGCTGGCACAGAAGTCCCCGCAGGTCACAGGACTCTGCCTGTGCTACGCAATGTATTGACTGGGAAGAGGGCTTTCTTTTCCCACATCTTTTAACGAGGCAGAGGTAGTTTCCTCCCTCCTATGTAATGGGAAGGGCAATAAAGGCGGTGCAGGCTGATCAAGCACATGGCGGGGGCCAAGCTGCAACAGAAACCGTGCAAATGTCTGGAGCTGAACCTAGATCTACACGGCACCGCAATGCCTCTGCCCCTGCCGTGACAACATGTTCCCTTTCCTCCCAGCTCAGTGCAAACCTGAGAAACATGCTTTTCCCTTACCTAAAGTCTGCAGAATTACAGTTTTCAAGGATTTACCACTTAATGGCAAAATTCTGGCACACAATTACGCTGTGTTCTCTCTGCCAAAGCACATACATCGGTTGTAATCAGAGCGGTTTTTTTCCCATTCTCCCTCCAACTTTGCCATGAGGTGGAAGAAACGGTGATGGGTTGTGCTCGCTTTCCCCTGATGTGCCAGGAGTGACGCATGCCTCGTCCCAAAAAGCTGGAGCTCAAATCCTGTCGCAGAGAAAGCACCAGGCTTGCAGCATGCAGCCCATGGCCCCACCAAAACCAATGGACTTTCTTCCACTCACACCTTGTGGCAGGATCAGGGCCATGAAGTACAGGCCGTGCCAAGCAAGCAATACATTAAATTGTGTTTTTCAGATAAAGCCTATTCTTCACCATCTCCTTCATACAGAGGTATTTTGGGCTTCTTAGAGTGATGACAACTAGATGTAAAGAGAAAGTAAGATTTATTCTACTCTTAACAGTTCAGTTTCATTTGTAACCCCAAAAATGGTGTCTTGAACATGATCATCGCATATTTTGTCTCTTGTAGTAGGTATGAACACTTCTCCCAACATTTTTGTGAGGGTATGCAGGTGCCAGTGGCAATACAGACCATATGAGCATAAATGCCATACAGGAACAGGCCAGCACCAGTGCCAAGAGTAAAAACCTAACTCTGTTTTGACAAAGATGCCCTATACAACTTCAGCCAAGTCTCTCGGGTATTTGATAGTTCGATTTCTCATCTGTAAAACAAGGAAAAGATAACCCTGCCTTCAGCAGAGTGCTCTAAGGATGACTGCACTCGATTTTGGGAGGGACTCTGATGTACAGCATGCATAATGACCCTCAGAAACCTAAACCCAATCCTTCTGATGGAAATATTTATAGCCCTTTAGTTCCTAATTCCAGCTATACATTACCACATCAGCAACATGGAGCATGATAAGCCTGTTGTCTTAACCAGATCTCTACTAGCTGATCACTTAGCATTTTGACTGTGCTAAGCCAGCACACTTGCTTCTGTGCTGTCCCCCTATTCTGAAAGCAATGCAATTATCAGGCATTTTAAAAAAAAAAAATGACACATACACATAAAACGGTGCTTTGTGAACTATCTGCTGCCATCATGGTCCCAAGTGACCCAGCCCAGCTCTGCTGTGTGCCTGCTATCAGCATCACTTGTGTACTCTGAACAGCTTGTCCTTACCCCATCACTCCACACATGGGAGACTATCCCCTTATTACCCTCACCCAGGGCCCTGACCTCAATTATTAACTGCGTTTAGCAAGGACATTATTAAACCTGACTCTCTGCTCCCAGATGAGCTATCATGTGTCTCTCTTTAACCCAGCAGGAACCTTTTTCTCACCCCATGCCCTTCTTATTACCCTTTAATGTGCTCTGAAGCCTCTGGAGCAACCCCATCCACCCCAGATAATATCATTTTCTAGAAGGAGAGTTAAAAAAGCAGAAGAGTCCATTCCTGAAGATTTTTTCCTAACTGGTTCCAAAACATCTTTCCATTTCCTTTCTATTGTAATCGTCCATCTCTAATAGCAAATTCTAAAAACCAACAGGTCTCTCCAGTCACAGAAAACTGCTCAGCTGCAGATTAAAGCACATTACAGTTTTTAGCAGGACACTAGCTCTTTATACGTGTGAAAACTGGTCCCAACTGTCTATTACGATTAAAAAGCAAGTAGATATTTATAACTAACTACAAATTAGCTTACATGTTAATCACAGCTTTTATGCCAAACAAAAACAGGAATGCCACTGAAACATAATATAAAATGTCAGCAAATGTCTCCACTTTGGTGCTTAGCAAATGCACCTTGCAATGTGCTGATGACATCAGGGTACTGAAGGGCATTGGGCAATGCTCCGTGCTCCTCTCAGGCTTTGGTGCAGGAACAGCCCTGCGCTGTGCTGTGGCTGAGGCATAACCCTGCATGTAAGTTAGAGCAGTCTTAAGGCAGCTTTACTTCATAAGCAGCAGCAAAAGCCTAGTGGAGGCTGTTCCAGCATCTGAACCGAGGAGACCTCAGCAACCTCTAAACCTGTTTTCTCCTTCCTTGCTCCTTTTCTGGAGCCTTTTACAGTGGTATCTGTCAGGGCTTATCTCATGTTGGCAAGAGAATGCCCCTGTGTCACCCTCCACACCCACAAGTGTGTGGGAGACCCTGGGTTAATTGGTAACCTCAACTGGTTAGAGATATTTGCAAGTGTATCTGCATCCCATAGCAAGGCTGTAGCCTTTGCATAACCTATTCAGCAGCAACGGTGGCTGCCCAGCCAGACACCAGACACTACACCAGTAGTCCTCATTGCAATGCCCCATGGCTTCACCCAACAATACCTCACGCCAGCGCCGTCCACCTTGCTCCATCCACCTAGCCGGGCAACCTCAGACCCCTTCCAACACCACTTTGTGTGTCCTCTACTACATGTTTGTGTGGTGCCTGGCACCCTAAGGCCCTCATCTCCTTCAGAGCCCCCAGGGGCTGCTATATTGCAAATAATACATACCAATGAACAGTTGGAGAGCATGCAAACATTCATCAAACCTATCCTTTGACTTAAGGTAAGCAGCTGAAAAGCACAGCAGCCTTCAAATAAAACACTGTGACTGAATATTGCAAGCATGACAAACGTTTTGTGGATGAGAATGCTCTCTCCCCTCAAAATATTTGTTTTCAATACCCACAAAGTAGTATAATGTCATTTAGCAAGGAAAAATCTGGCGGTCGATGCACAATCTGGCAGAGCTACAAGTACTGTAGGTGTTATGATACACACACAACATGTTTTACAAATAGAAAGTGGTTTCCAGAGTTCTTTAATATATTCTAATTTCCCCCACCTCTGCCCAAAAAAGCTGCAGTTATGAAAATACTGTTGCATACTGAAATATTAAACTAGAAATCTGAAGAGAGTTGTTTTTTAAAAAAGCTCTCTTTTCAGCTATTCCTTCTTCTCTTTTTTTTTAAGTCAGGTATGTTTTTAGCAACTTAAACAGGTTGGGTTACCCACAAGAAGTAGTAATTTTTCCACCTAGCAGATTGAGGTATTCATACCCTCTTTAAACATTTCTAAATTTATTCTCCAGTATTATTCAAATAGAAATATTTGCATGTACACCCTGAATCGGATAAAACCCTTTCAGTACTAACCCATGGGTAGAAACCACACAAATGAAGAAGATTAACAAAATGCACCTTCTTTGAATCCAAAGAGCCTTTGGAAGAAATCCTTCCAAAAATCCATGCTGCCTCAATTAGTTATTAATATTATCTATTCATTTTACAGGATAATACTGCTCAAGAGCAAACCTAGTCCCTATACAACATGCAATGAGATATACTCCTCACCTGAAGAACTTGCTGGCTAATAGCCAGATAGGTAAGGAGTTAATAGCCTAATTTACAGGTGGGAGACCAAAGAAAAAAGAGGCCGAAGGAACTGCTCAAGGCCACCTGAGACACCTGTGTCAGCACCAAGAACCAAACAGTTTTCTTGCACATTCATCCCACGCCTCAGTCACAACACAAGGCTTCCTTCCCAAGAAATCGCATCAGCTGCTTCTTGTGAATTTTGAGGTGCAGAAAAGCCAAGTTTTAACTTTTTCAAGTCTCTAAGGTCACCAGCTTCACTCTCAGGTGAAGTGACCACGCTCACTTTCAGGAACAAAAACCCGTTGCAGAGCATTCAGGCATGAGCAACGAGTCACACTGCTGTTTGTCAATGACTGTCCCATCCAACCTCCCCATCCAAAGAAAAGCGTGTCTGCTCTTTGTGTGTGGGTACTTCCAAACCAGACCTTCACACAAAATCACAGAACGGAGACACCAGCTTGAGCCCACAAGGAGTATGCCAAAGACATATGCAGTGCTAGCAGTCACTTTAGCACTGTGTTAGCATCTTACACCTGAGCTAAGAAGCGGAGGCAGGGGGTCCTTACTTTCTCTGGGCAGTGCCACAGGACTGCAGGCCCATAACAGGGCAGGTTAGCACAGACTTGAATAAGTCTCGCTGCTTTGGTCAGCACTAACTACGCAGTGCTCATTTGCCCAGTGAAGATATGTCAGAAGTTTCTTCTAGGAACCTGAATGGCTGGGCAGATGCCTGCCGGTGACACCCAAAACCAGTGTCCTAACAGTTTTGTAGGTATTTTTATGATCCAAATGAAGATGTTTACAGTTTGTCTCGGATGAAAATCTCCAGGAAATACACTGTTCTCGGTTCACTTTCTTGGGATGTGGGATTAGCAGCTAGGCAATGGGTTCCCCCTGGGGCTCTGAACCTATAGGGAGAACAGCAAAGTGGAGTAAAACTGCAGTCTACTATGGGGTTTGGGAGGCTGTGCTACCCCAAGTACAGGAGGACCTCAGGGAGCAGGACCTGGAAACTATTTGGGTTTCTCAGACTTCATGACGTGTTTATTCCCACAGACTACAAAAGTACCGTGTTCAATCCAATACATCTGTTCCACAAAGAAGAACAGCCCTTCCAATTGCAAACACCCATGCTGCCAGCATGGAACATCTCCCAGACATCTTTTAATTGCTACACGAGGCAATTGTGGGGCTTCACATAGGTTGATGATGAGGGAGAAGCTGTCACGCTGCACTGCTACTGAAGACAGGATGACGTGATGTTGAGAACAGGCCTAGCGGTGTGGTACCTGTACATCAGCTGCAGATCATGACCGCAAGGTCTATCTGTAGCCATAGGAAAAAAACTGAGAGAATAAGTTGGTGCAAATTACGTGAATTACCTAAATAATGCTTGCTAGAAAATTACATCCCAATTCTGCCATCCGTTAGTCTGCAAGTAGTTCCACAGACAGCAGAGGAACTAACAGTAAAATAAAATATTACTCAGCAAAAGGTGGGGCTGAGTGATTGTGCCTTTAGCATTTCTCACCTGTTTGCAAACAGACTCCCATCTCTACAACTCTATTTATTGGGCCAGTTCCTCACCTGGCCAGCTCCTCTGACGTGAACTGAACAATGCTGATTTAGGCTAGCTCTGAATTCATTATTTACACACATTTTCTGATAGTTATTGCAGCCTGTTGTCTGTCTCCAGGTTGTTTGCTAAATTCAGTAGTATCGCTGGTGGTGTTTCCACCTCCTGCTGCTGCACAGGTATCCCAAGTCACTGGGTTATGAAAGGTGAGCCCAGCTTTGCAGCACCTGTCAAGCCGTTTGTGAAAGGCTTTTTAACCTGGCTCTTCCCCTTGAAAATTTGACCTGTGAGACATAACCTCGATTGTCAGTCCAGCCTTCAGACCAGCTGAGTCCCAACCCAGCAGACCATGCGGTTAAGTCCTGAGGGACTTAAGCATGTGCTTAAGTTCTCTGCTGGATCAGTGCCTTTACAACCAGTTTGACTGCTTTGTTAGCAGTGCTGAGCACCAGGGCTGAGCTCCAACAGGAAATAGCAGCTTCCCTTTGAAGTCCTGCCACTGATGTTCATGTAGGTGGGACTTCAAAGAAGAGCCACCGCTTCCCCTCCCAGTATCGGAGGCCCCAGTGTTGGAGAAGCAGTACTGCTGGTTTTAATTGCATTAAGGGATGCTTTAGGCGGACGATTCAGCCCTTCTCAGTAAAAGGACAACTTAAAAAGGTTCCCACTTGCTGGCAAGAGACCCAAGGAAAGGTTAACTCGCACCCCAAAATACCCTTTAAAACAAAGGTCTGTGGAAAGAAATATCTTCCCCTTCTGTTAACTGTTTTCCCTAGTGCCACTGAAAACTACCTTCTGAGCATCTAGTTTACTCTGGAGCTGTACTCCTGGCCATCGTAAGGGCCCCTTGCCAACTAGGATGTGGATGAGGAATGGCCAACCTCAGCTCCCATAATAGACATCACTGGAAAAAGTGACCTCAACAACAGCTAAACTGAGACAACATGAAGAAATACCCCAACAGGCAACCTACGTGGCTGATTCTGCTGCTAACCGACTGTGCAATCACACACAGGGGCTCCTTTAACTTCTCCGTATCTCTTTCCCTCAAGGGAAAACAAAGCAGAGAAGTCCACATCCTAAATGGTGTAAACAAACTCAACTTGTATCAAAATGTGGCTCTACCTTTTCCCTTTCCAGTCTTGCCAGATTGCCAATATCCAGCTCTTCTCTAAATCTTGAACGAGAAGCAAGACCCAGTCAGATGGGAGAGGCATCAGACCCCTAACGCAGAAAACCCTGAGAACCATGGAGTACTGAATGCACTAGAGAAGTAGCCAAGGTGCCCAGGGAATAAGAGAAACAGTGCAGGGTCTACATGGATTTGCAAAGCTCTTCCATGTTCATGTTGCTCGTTTTTCTCTTCCCTGGAAGAGAAAATCTTCCCATCCAGATTCCATGTATTTCTACATTCAAAAACTAGCTACAGAAGTAGGCATGGATTTTGAAGGAAGATGAGTAATTTTTATATTATTTGAGGGCTGAATACTTTGTGACCTCATTACACAGAGTTCAGCTGAGCTTTGCTGTTCGGGTCACTGATTTACCATAACCTGGTCACCTCACCTGGTCATTTCGTATTTTGTATCTCCACGCACAACACTTGCATATTGTTTGAAGAACAAACATAAGTCAGCAGTAAAGCAGTGTATGCCAGTGGGAAATAATAAGAGGAGAAATTTTACCCCAGTAAAACCAGCTAAGCAAAGATGTGCCCCGAATGTGCAGAGAGCGCTTGATGCCAGACCCTGAGGGGCTGACAGCAGCAGCAGCATCAGTACAGTGTGACAAGACTGGACTTGACCACTCAAATGATCCCAGCACAAACCCTGATGTCTGTCCTGGTGTGAAGAATGACCAAAAAGCTGAAGTGAAACAACTTCTGGCTCAGGAAATAAAAGTTAATATGGAAAGTCATTCATGTGCCTTTCAGCAGCATAGCCATGTGGCTATAACTTTGCTCAACCAACTCAACTGCAGAACAACTTGCACAGAAACGCTTGAAAAAATATCTTTTTATCAGCAGAAAAGTGACTTTTTCAAAACATTTCTCTTAAAGTTTTGGGCTTCTACCAAAAAAATGCCAATGTGCATTTTCAGCCAAAATTATGCAACTATTCCATATTCAGCAGTTTCCCATTAAAGATTCTTGGGATTTAGGAGTCTGGGGGGTTTAATTGCTATTTTTTCTGAATATTTAATCAACATTTTCCACTGAGAGAGAAAAAATATTCTGGCCAAGTGTAGGTTTCCTTGCAAGGTTGAGAAAGGCAAGGGGGAGGAGGGGTCGCTGTATTTTTCCTTAAAGACACAAACATTCCCTTATAACTTAAGTCACCGCTGCACTTGTGAGCCTGACAAATTTAGAGGACTTAAAATCAATCAATAAAAAAAGGGCTTGACCACAAAGGAAGTTCTGGTCAACCCTTCAGCTTTACATCATAGGCAACATTTATTTTATCACAGCCTTACAAAAATTAAAATAGAAAAATGCATCTTCTTGGAAAACAGCAGTTATTTTCTTTCACTGCTCAGATATTTTTATAAGCCTAGTTCCACCAGCCTCACTCATGTTGAGAATCACCTTATCCTGCAGGGCAGACCATTTATTTAGAGGCAAGATATTATGTCCCAAGGAGGACACTAAGATGCCTCCACCCAACAAAAACTCTACTGTGCAGCTGAGCTGGACAAGCCTACATCCCAGGTCCAAGTCTGGTTTGAAGCATTACCCATACCGTCTGGATACTGGCCTCTATAAATAAACAGGCAAGAAGGTTTGGAGAAGAGGTGAAGCCTTTCTCATTAGTAGTGAGCAAGGAAGGAAGCTGTACCTTACCAAAGACTGCGGGAATTCACAACTCCCTCCTTCCCTTAATAGCACTGCTGGAGGCAGAGAGGAGCAGGGCAGAGCGGCCTTACAGGGATGGTCCAGCAAAATAGCCAAGACAACCTGTAAAATTAAATAGTGCACATGAGTAAGGGTGGCAGAACTTGCCTGACAGATACCTTTCCTGCTGGCTAATCATAACCACAATTTATAGCTCTTTCCCTTAAATCTTAGCAAAAGGACACCATGGCACAGAGAACGATTTGAATTGCTGGCAAACATATGTCTTGACCCATAGGTGTTCAGAGAATTGGTTCTGATAGTTTATTTCCCCCCCATGTTTTTTTAGTTGTTTATACATATCAGCTTCAGCAAAACTTCCACTGGGAAAAGGCTTCTCTGGTTCAGGAGGAAACTTCTGGTCAAAACACACATAAACAAACCTGCCCCGGGCAGCCAACAGTTTCAGCATTCAGCTGGAGCACCGAAGACGTACATTTGAAGGCCTGATACATATCAGGGAGTTGAACTTGGATCTCCTAAATCCAAGAGGGATATCTTAACCCCCAGGCAAGAGGCCATTCTTGGATGTTGCTTTCCTGTAGGACTCATTTCATATTGGATGAAAATCATAAAATATTTGCTGGTAACAGCGAGACCAATTTTGCAGCCCAGAGGCCAGAACACTGAACCGGAAAGAAGAGGAACATGATGCTGGGTCTCCCATACGCCAAGCAAGTGACTTGGCTATCTACTGGTTTATTGCGGTAATAGGAAAAAAACAAACCCTTTACAGATCCTGTGTCTTTCAAGCAGAATGGAAAAAACTTGAAATCTCACAACATCTTGTGCAACAAGAGAACCATTTCCTACCCGCTGTTACAGGGGGGTAGATCTGCAGCGTTTATCACCTCTTGTCGCCAAAGTCAGAACCTGGCCTGCTGCCTTCCACACTAATTCAGAATGCACTTTCATCTCTAGTATAAACACTGAGAAATATCAAAAGCCCTGTTGACAGTACTGCTCTCATTTTCTGCTTTAAGAAGTTGCCAAAATGTACAAAATTAAACTCTCAGAGTCACAGTAGGCTGTTTTGTCAGTTTATCCAATAGGTAATGTAATACTATCGTAACCTCTATCATTCTCGCTCTTTTCTTTTTTCTTCCCCCACCTCCTTCCTTTCCTTCTTTCTTTCTTAAACAAGAATTTCCCCTGGAAGGGAACACAGTTGCTCCAAAAATTAAATCACAGCATCAAATTTCAAACCCGCAAATATAAATCAAATATCGTTCTGTTGACACTGAGGAATATTACTTTGTGTGACACATGCTGCAGAAGCATTGTCCAGGCCATGGTAGGTAGACTATGGATATTACACCGTGCTAAAGGAGCTTCTCAGGGAATTTTCTTGGAAATTGCAGGAGTCAGAAAAAGGCATGCTTCACTGTCTCTTACCCACTACCTCAAAGAGCACATCTGAGGACTGGCCTTGTATTTTCTCTTTTCTTCCTCCTTCCTTTCAAAACTAATGGGAAATTCTGGGCCTCAAAAAATATAGAATTAGGTCCTTTCTTATTTCATTAACGAAAACAAGAGCAAAATAAGTAGCACCATTTCACAAACAGCAATTCAGTGGAAAACTTCTAGGAAAACAGGAGCAATGCCAAACGTTTCTCTAGCACTGGAGTTCCTAAGCAGAGAAATACATCCCCACAGTAAGGCATGCATGACATTTGCAAATGACCTTCACTTGAAATCAGTGTAACATACATTACCTCACTATATAATTCATTCTTAATCTATTAATGATAGGACTCATTAACATATTAGTAGTAGTAGCGGTGTTAATAGGAGTAATACTAATAATAATGTCATTGTAGTGCTAACAGGTTTCAACATGCTAGTCCTTCTACACACATGTAACAAAAGGATTTGTGACCCAGCATCACAGAGGTGGTGAGACAAGAAGTTTGATAGCCGTACCAGTTACTTCATGGGATGTGTGGTATTATCTTTTATCTCCCTGAGGTATCACAGAAGATCTAAATGTGCAATCCTAAGGACTGTTCAGGTGTAAGATCCCTGATGGTATCTTTGCTGGACATGGGATGAAGCCCTAAATAATGGGGTTTTTTTTCCATATTCCTCAAATGTTTCTGTTATTACTCAATCAGGCATGAAATGCCCTGTAGGACCTACTGAGCTCTTGTAGAGATTTCTGTTTCTCCAAGGCCGGCAGTGTGCCCAGGTGGCCAAGAAGGCCAACAGCATCCTGGCCTGTATCAGGAATAGTGTGGCCAGCAGGAGTAGGGAAGTGATTGTGCCCCTGTACTCGGCACTGGTGAGGCCGCACCTTGAATCCTGTGTTCAGTTTTGGGCCCCTCACTACAAGAAGGATGTTGAGGTGCTGGAGCGTGTCCAGAGAAGGGCAACGAAGCTGGTGAGGGGTCTGGAGCACAAGTCTTATGAGGAGCGGCTGAGGGAACTGGGGTTGTTTAGTCTGGAGAAGAGGAGGCTGAGATGAGACCTTATCGCTCTCTACAACTACCTGAAAGGGGGTTGTGGCGACGAGGGTGTTGGTCTCTTCTCCCAAGTAACTAGTGATAGGACGAGAGGAAATGGCCTCAAGTTGCGCCAGGGGAGGTTTAGATTGGATATTAGGAAAAATTTCTTCACTGAGAGGGTGGTCAGGCATTGGAACAGGCTGCCCAGGGAGGTGGTGGAGTCGCCATCTCTGGAAGTGTTCAAAAAACTGTGGATGTGGCGCTTCAGGACATGGTTTAGGGGACATGGTGGCGCTGGATTAATGGTTGGACTTGATGATCTTAAAGGTCCTTTCCAACCTAGTGATTCTGTGATTCTGTAATACTCTCACCTCAGGGAAAGGTTTTATGAAGTCATTTTGCAGAACCTGTCAAGAACTACTGGGGAGGAATAACATACAGCCTAAGAAAAGATGTTGTATGTTTCATTTTCTACCCTTGATTTCCCTGCTTGGAAACCTCACCTGGAAGGACTTGAGGAATTTATATGTTAGCTTGGGATTTCCAGAAGCACAGTTTCCCTAATGTTGAGGGAAGGTCCCCACACAGCTGAGACCACCTGCAAGGCTCAGCCAGCACTGCCACAGAGCCAGCAAACCCACAGAGCCCAACAAAAGCACACTGACCTACAGCCCAGCTCTTCCAGAGAAGTGTCAAACTCACGATGGTTGTATTCTGCAAAGGGAAGATGCTTACACAGAACAGTTGAAAGTTTTTGTGTGATTTCTGATTGCATAGTGTAGATCCGATTTATCGTAAGTGCAAACACCACTCACAAGATTTGGGGTGAAATCCAGGTTCAGGTTTCCAGTACCCTTAAAAGTCTACTGCTTTAAGAATGCAGCTGTGGGATCAAGCCTTTCCTTGGTTCTAGAAAACTGACTATGAAAAGAAAACTGGATGGTATCCCTGGCTTCACACGCAAAGTCTGCAAGCACAGGTCTGCCTCTGCACCTCCGCAGTCACGGCGCAGGCGACAACGAGCCATTCTGTGACATCTTGCCATGTATCCCTGAAATCGTGGGATCCAAAATCCACACCACAATGGAAAGTAAGACTGGGCAGGCTGGGAGCCACAGCTGGGTGGAAAATATCCACAGTTGCATTATATAAGAATAATAAAATGCAAGACTATAATTACCTTCCTGCTCATCCTCACCATTCTGCAATGAAGTCTCTGCCATTAATATCTCATTTACATACAAAGGTTGTGCATCTTTGAGTATATTAGAATAGTGAAAGCACTACAGCTCTCACCGGAAAGAAAAGTTGCATAGTATAAGTCACTTTGGTGTCAAAGTAATTGCATTCACATGAGGTCTTATCCCACTATAGCCAGTAGTAAAAAAATTAATACAGAATTAAATTAATACAGAATTATTTCCTAACAAAAGAATTGTATCAGGGCAATTTTTCATGTAAGCCAGGCCTAAAAATGGCTCTTAGAGTAGCTGCCAGGAAAATTGCCTAATATTCCAACTCTTCCCCAAGTCTCCTGGTACCCGGTATGGCTTTTAAAACCCCTGTCCTTGCAATGGCAGCAGCTAGCCTTGGGGTCTGCCCAGAGACACTTGAAAATGGCAACACTGAAGGTCCAAAACCAGGGGACCAATGCGGGCTCCAAATCCAGAATTTCAAAGGAAGGAAAATACCATAATTGTAGCCTATTCACCGCTAAGGTGGGTGGTTAACAGACATGCGTTGAGGCTGACCATGATGATATTGCTCCGGTGCTGCCTCAAGGGAGCTCTCTGGCCCCTTGGTCTCCAGCCCCACAACTGAGGGTGCTGCAGCCTTGCTGGAGATGGCTGGGGTCATCCAAGGCGCTGTCAATGTTTACCTTCACAACTGGTTTACCTAGCTCCCGCCTGCTGGCTTTTCAGAGCCCCCAAACTATTATTATCAAGAAAATTGTATTAACTACTACATGCCCAAGTGAGCAAGTAGACAGGCTCACGCACTGGAAATGGGAAAGCAAATTCTCAAAGGCAGATCTCTCCTCCTCCCTTTCCTCAGGCTTACCTTTATTTTTAAAGACAGAATCAAAACCAGACCAGGTCACCCCACGCCAGGTGGGAGGGACAAGGCCCCAGGATCCTCCTTGCCCATTTTTAGCCTCTTTCATAGCTTTGTCCAGATCACCCAGATAACGGGCAGAAACTTGCTAACTGTGCACTTGCTGGAGTAACCTTGCAACCTTGCCATAGCTGTCTGCCTTCCTCCTCCAAGTTAAACAACCCCCTGCAATCTCCACTGGGGTGAAAGACAGCAAGTGGGTTCCCCGCTCTTCACCATCCCAAAAAGAGGAAAAGCTCCCTGATGCCTCTCTCCCAGTGCCCTGCTAACTCTTAATAATCTGTCCTGTGCAAAGAATATATGAAAGGCCCATATCTCAGCAGGGGAAATACACTACTTGGATCACACAGTGACTCAACAACTTTTTTGTGAGATCTGCAGAGGTGTGAACTTTACCTTTGCAGCGCTTTGGTGAAGTCTCTGCTGCTGAATCCTACTCTTCTCTAGAGGTGGGGACAGTCTCCCCAGTGCTTCTGCGCTATTAAGAACATGGGCTTTTGTATTCAGGCTGCATTTATGGAGGCTTTTGAGAGGAGAGCTCCTAAATTGAAACCACATTGCCCAGCCTGAGCCAGAGCCTGCTGCATGAGCCCTGTCTACTCCCCGAGTTATTTCCAGTGCTGATTGCTTCCCAGCGAGAGCATGAAACAGTGGGGCTCACAGCTCCCAGGAATCTGCCAGCATGGAAATAGTACTTGACTAGCAGCTTACAAACCTTCATCAGAGCTCTGGGACACTCTTTCTTCTTTCCAGGGTCTTGGTGGGTCCAAAGTAGTCTGAACAGCTCTCTGTGTCTGTAGCTGCTACACTTTTCCTCTTTCCCCACCCCTCCCCCGAAGAGAAGCTGTTGGGACGTGCTCACCATCTCGCTCTCTTCTGATAACCCTTTCGGCATCCTTCCGTTTTCTGGTTATTCATTTGTTACCCCTGAAACCTGATTCCTGATCTCAGCCTTCTCTTATCAGCCCCTTTCGCTGAGGAGTTCCAAAGCAACGGGTTAGTTTTAATCTTTGCACTCTTTCTCTGTCCCTGAGGCCTCATTTTGCTGGGGGAAGAGGTGAGTGATAGGACTGACATTTGTGGGGGGAAGGGGCTGCCATCCATTAACTCACTGTTATCTATCTATTCATCTGCCCGGCAAAACAAAGGTATGATTGTTGCTCCAGCTGCCAGACCTGCGCTGGCTTCAATCCAGCTACCATGGGTCATAGCAGCAGAGGAGATACGGAGGCATGGTCCGAGCACAGCCCAGCAACCAGAACGTAAACCCTCCTAGATGGGCTCTGTGCTGAGGTCTATACAACCACGTCCTTCCCGACAGCTGGTACCCAAGCTGCACTGCTGAAGTGAGCAGGAGGTGAGCCCATCCTGGCCATAGGCTTCCTCCATTTGGGTGTATAAACCTGCCCGTAAAACATGGGATTGATTCTGCACCACCCCGGCATTTGGCAAACCCGTTTTGGGCTGTGCTCTTATTTAAGCAATTATATAGGATATAGGGTGCTAGAACACGAGTTCCCTTATCTCTGTTTCCCACATTACACCCTTTCCTAAGGCAAATTGATGCAGCCCCATTGAAGCAGAGGCACTGATTGACACTAGCTGAAGATCTGGCCCCGATTCTGCTGTGCTTTGCCTCTGGGTAGTCATTTACACCTGTTCAGAGTGCAAAAGGCGACCAGCAGCAACTGCTGAAGCTGCAAAGCAGTGAAGTCCCATCCCATCGCCTTCAGAGCCTGACATGCCACACGCTGATCAGTGGCACAGGTCCCAGTTCCCCTTGCATCTAAGTTGGTTTTGGCGTTGCGCATAGGCATCCTCTTTTCAGCTTCTAGTAAACCTTGAGATCGCTGCCAAGTCTCATGAAAGAAAAAGTTGTGACCCAGTTCCTGGAGGGTGACTTAGTGTAAATAACTTTCCGTGGCATGATGACACCCTCATGAAATCTAGCAGTGCACTTGTCAGTCCATGAAACATGGAGCCAAGAACCAGTCCCGATCCAACGTTACATGGTGAATATCTTTTCCTTTCCTTGCACACGCAAAAATCTCTGGCAATTTCCGGAAGAGCTGTGGTTGTGCAAGCCAAACAGGGCTTGGCTTATTTTCTGAATCATCAAAATAGTGCCAGTTTGCACGGACAACATCAGCTTTTGAGCAAAACTTGCCTATACTGAAAAAAAACTTTACACCTAAATTAGACCCCAGTTCACTGCAGCTAGCTGCCTTTCCTAGGTTGTCTCCTCAGCCAGCTTTAACCTTGTGGCCAAAGGGTCTTCCAGGGAATAGGCAGACTGACCTCCATTCACTACTTGCAATACACCCGCAGGAATTGAGGCTGAGCTTCTCTTTGTTATTTTACTGATCTCAGTGACACCTTGTCTAGCTTGGCGCTGTTTGGTAGCCTCAGAAGAGCCTGTGCAAACAACAGTAAAGCTGGAGAGCCACCAACATGCATCTTCATAAACTCCATTTTTCTTGAAGACTTCCAGGCATGACAGTCATGTTTTTTTTCCACTGCTATCCAAAATCCAGTGAAATTACTGGAAGGCCTCCAGAACTGTTTTCAAACAAAATGGATCCAGCATTTAGATCTAAGGCACCATGTTTAGATCTGTGGGTTGCTTTGGGCTTCTAATTTCCATGTGGATTTGCATAATAAAATACAGTAATAGGCTGGGTAAGTACATTGAACTGTGGCTGTGAGCCAGGAGCTAACGAGATCCATTGCAGACTGTTGAGCTCTGGACAAGTCACTTGACCTTCCAAAGTCGCATCATCCCAATCTGTGAAATGGGGATAGTAAAACTTGCCTCAGAGGTGTTGTGAGGATTAATTAGTCGCTGCTTGTACATCACTTTGATGATGTTAAGAACTACATGCCTGCTAAGTATTGTTATTGTATCATGGCTGGGAAGGTATTGCAGTTAGGGCTAAATCCTGCCCTTGGAAGAAGATGTGTCTTTCCCCACATCTTGTAAAATCAGCTGCTAGGTTTGCGCAAGTAGCATTTATATAACGTCGGTACCAAACATCAACATGCACCTTGTACCTTTGACATTGCCAAATCCCCAGAACAATAGCCTGCTGGGAGTCATGTGATGCACCATCCCGGTACAAACAGCTTTGGGCAGGAGCCCAATTGCAAACTCTTTCTCTCTCTGCCCCCACGAATTGAAATTAGTAAATGTTTCCATCAGGCATTTCAGCGGTGACCTCAGGTCTAGAGCTTGGTGCGCCATACGAAGCCCATGGGCATACCAGCCCAGGCAACACATGCTACGTGCTGCCGAGAGTACAGCCAGCATGGGACGGGGCGCCCAGGACAGCCGAGTGCGCTCCTGCACACAGCAGAGCCACAAGGGCTGCAGTGAGACAGGATGAGACAGGATGGCTGCAGGAAGACATGGATACATGCATGAGTATCGCCAGAAAAGGTAAGCTCCTCTTGCCTAAACTCTAACCCTTAGGTGGGCACTTGCTCTCCCGTATGCTCTCCTGAGAGCAAAGCCCTTTGTCCGTCTCAGTATTTGGGCCTAGATAATACAAAATAGCTCACAAAGAGAAGAATTCCACCGACTGCAACGGGCTATGGCTCAGGATCATTAATAGGCTCAAACCACAGTACCCAACCTACTCAAGGAACACATAGGAGTTATGCATCCAAATTTCAGTGACATTTAGTGGAAGTCGGCCAAATGGCTCCCTTTGATTCCTTTGAAATTTGAGCCATAACTGTCATTGTATCTTAGACGTGTGAACTGCTCTGAGAAGTCTCCCATATAGATTAGACTGCAATCAAAGAGTTCCACTAAACTGAATTTTATGAAGACGGAGAGTTGAGACGAGGCTGATCAGCAGCAATATTATCTGAAAAAAAAACCCAACCCAAATCTAGCAAGTTTGAAAGGGTTAAAGAAGAAAGTTGTTTGGGTAGATGGTGTACATTAACTATCATTTTCAGTCAGCATGCAATGACTAGTTAGCGAGGCTTATCATCCCCAGCTATGTGAGGAATTACAATAAATGCCTGAAATGCAAGCAGGTTTCCGGCTTAGGTAGGTAAATAATGGAAGTCACTATTTTTGTCTGAGTTGCAAGAATTCCCTGTGCACACAGGCTCCCCACCCCCTCCCCACTAACACAGCTAACTCTACTCCCCACTGTTTGGCAAAATGAAGTCCTTTCATGCATCCTCGGGACTTTTGCTTTGTCTGCAGAAGTAGCCGACTCATGATTTCCTTTTCAGTGGAAAGCAAGAGGTTACATTTTCTGCATTCATTTGTTTTAAATACTTCCAGAATGTAATGACCTAAGGATGAGTGGAAGGAGACGTGAGCTGCTCTGAGACAGGGACTGCATGATTTGTAGGGAAAAAGTAACAAAACAAGCAACCAGAGCATAATTCTGGCATGCTCAAAGCCTGGTAGTAATCCTCCTGCTGCCTTCAGTGACATGAGGCTTCCCCTCTGCAGCACCATCCTGCACAGAAAATTCTCTCAAACTATTCAGTAATTCGGCTGCTATTCGAACAGCCACTGGAGAAAAACTCTGGCTGCCTTTGCAGGATAGAAACTGGGTAAACTTTGTATAGCACTTAGTAGTAAATACGGAATAAAGTCATTACAGTCAGGGAGTTTATTCTCATTTAGCCCAAGGCCTTTTTCCCTGCCCTGGCATCCCCAGGCACGTGCCTGACCTGGCCTGTCTCAGAGGCCCCTTTGAGGTTTGTGCGATGCCGCCTTCACATGCCAGCTGAAGAAAACACCAGGCTCCCGCCACGGGAGGGGAACCGGGGTGGGGTCCCGAGCCTTGTGAAGTCCCATGTTGATTTTCCCAGGTTCCAGGCAAGCCCATGAGAGCCTCAGCCCCTTCTGCCGGTGAATGCACAAACTGTTTGTGAACCACTGCTGGGGGAAGCCTGGCAGAGGCACGGAGACGATGGTGCCCTGGAAGGGTTAACCAGCGCCACGGCTGCAAGAGCGTCCTCCCTCGCTGCTTCACACATGCCGTATTTCTTAGCAAAGTGAACATATTAACACTGGCATGCTCCCACACACCACCTTGGCTCTCCTCCAGGAAATCATAACCCAGCTATTTGGCACACAAGGCCGCAATTTTATTTACACAATCAACTTCTTGATAAACATAAAACTTACAAAATATACCACGCCCTTAAAATAAAAAAGGAAAAAGTGTGGGAGGAGAACTGCAGTAACCTGACCTTCGCAGCCAGAGGGGCCAACCTGCTTTGACTTGATACCCCCATCCTCAAAGACATTACCTGTGGACACATGAGGGTTTGCCCTGGCTTTAAGGCAGGGTCCTGCATAGGGGGAGACACGGGAGGACTCCTTGGGGCTGGGAGCTGCCAGAGGGATTTGGGCTGACTCGGGTGGGTTTCCTCCTGTGCACCAGGGCATGCAGGCAGGGCTGCCAGCACCCACTGCACCTACAGCCCTCGGGCTCCCCACTCTGCCAGTAACCCCGAAACAGTGGCACCGGCCTCCTTTATTTACTGCTCTTATCCTCTTCTTGATATGAATCTTGGGAGAAGAGTCTCTATCTCTATGAACAGTACAATTTTAAACTCTTATGTCCCTTAGTCAACCTACCCAACTGCAAGTGGAAGTTGTAGGTTTTATTTTGGGATGAAAATATTGCCAATTTCATGTAGCAACCAGATTTTCTGGAGACACACTCAACTTTGCCACAGCATCAGTAAATTCAGCTGGGAAGCAGGAAAGCCTAAACATTCAGCAGCCCCCCACCTGAGGTGCTGAGGGCACCTGCTGCCTTGGGTGAAATTCTGCCTAAACATCAGATAAAACTGTATCAGCCTTGCAATGAGAGAGGCACACATATGCATGCTGCTTATATCTGGGGTCACCTGAACTCAGCTCCACCACTTTCTCCTTCACCTTTTGGGCTCACATTTCTCTCCATTGACCCTTCAAAGCAATTGTCTTGCTCAGCTGCTTGACAAAAGGCTCACAACCTCACTCCATCGACTCTGTAGGCACGGGAGACCAGGGTGGAATCTGGTGCAAGGTCTCCAAGAGCCAGGGCTAACGGTTGTTCTGCTAAGCTTCAAACTGGACACATGAAGACAAGGAGATGTTTAAACATAGCCTAAATCCCACTCAAGAGAAACTGCATGAGAAAAAATAATGGGCCAAAGGCATTGAACTGATGTATACTGGCTGAGGATCTGGACATATCTGCTTTATTCCTTGCAGATAAAAGATCTGCCTGAGGCAAATAAGCTTTTGATAGTTTGGGAAACAAAGAATGATTCTTTTTTCTATGTTTTTTCTTTTTCCCACAAATAGGAAGAACCACCTTCAAATACCTGAGACACACTGCAATCATTTAGACAGATAAACATCTTGATTCCTAGAGATAACAGGAGCTGAATGGTTGGCCTCAAAACCAAGCATTCGTGACAATTCTTGAAACAAGAACATTATTACTTTCCATTTCCACAGCAATTTACCCACAACTGCAAAGAAAATCCTTCTCCCTTTGCAGCTGGAAAATGTACTGTAAACATGCTACCCGCAGCCTTGCTGTAGTTCCCGAACACCCTGAGGTGGGTGGGTGGGTGAGTGGGTACCTTGGGCCATTCTCCTGAGTACAGTTTAGGGTCTGCAGTGGAGCCCAAAACACTGGCTGCTTTGGACGACTACCTGGCTGACCTCAGTATAAACATCTGAGATGTGAAAGAAGGCCCCCTCCCAGGAAAGAATGGGAACATTTTAGATTAGAACCAAGGCCAGGGGAAGAACGTCTGCAGGACAGGGTAGTCTTGTATCATGGCAAAAAGCACTTCCCTGAAAGGAGAGGAGAGCAAGGAGTTTCTGAAATAATCTAGCTGTTGCCTGCTAGACATCTTGCTTCTCCTCACAGGCTGGGAAAAGAAAACATGGGTCCACCTAAACAGATTGCAACTGTGATTGAAATTTCTCAGGCTATCCATTACAAAACAACTACCATGCATTCACTCCTCTCTCTCCCACTCCAAAAAGTAGCAGCTGAAATGACAGCCACCAAGATCTGTCAAGAGGAGATCTTGCCCTTTGGGGGCTGCACCTTGGCTCATGTGGTCAAATCACAGAGGGACTTTGGGGATGCTGCAGGAGGCTACTCCAGCCAAAGAGCTTGTGGGTGCCCTCTTATGCGGCATCCATCCCATAAGAGTATCGCACCCACCACTGTAACAACACATTTGCAAAGAGTATTCAGATCTGTCTGCTATACTCAGCTGCACATGAACAAAAGGCTTCCCTTGTGTTGTGAATCATTTCTTCAAATACCAGGTGTTGCCCCATTTCTCCAGTGGCAAAATCCTACAATTTTATAGTAAGTAGTACCATGTCTACTAGCTTTCCACTAGAATAATTTTCATGTACCTAACAACCTCATCTCTGATTTAAAGTCAATTTTTATCCTCTGTGAATGCAGGGATCTGAGTGTCTCTGATGCAAAAACCAGAAGGCAACTTTCACCCAGCTCTAGGTACTAAAATCTCAGTATTTCTAAAGCAAATTTCAAGATTACACATTTTTGGATGCTAACATGAGTACTGTCATACAAAAAAGAAACAGTTCTCAGTATGCACGCAGTTCATGTAAGAAGTGCTATAAACCGGCAAACCAACTGAACAGGTTTGCTGAAACTATGTTCCACAAAGAGCTTCATCTGTTAATCTTACACAGTATACATTACCTCCAAAAACTATGTCTTGTCAGGAATGACACTTGGATACCGAGTATTTCCAGTTGCATGTAACCACTTTGCACACCCCTGTCACTGCCCTTTCGGCCCAGGCACGTAGAAGGGTGCTCCATCCACAGAGACAACAGCTCGTGGTCTATGCTGTTGGCTGTGTACATACTCCTGTGTAGCTGCAGCAGCATCAGCAGCTTTTCTACAGGGCAAAGGTGGGCTGAAGAGACCCTACAGCTATCAGTCAAACCACCTCATCCAATGTACCCCGTCCCAGAAGCATTATACCACTGGCCAACAGCCTACTGCAGCTCCTGCACCACAGCTCTCTCTGTTGCTAAACACAGGGAAACAACACTGGTAGGACCAAAAGCTGCAAGTACTCAGAGCTCTCTTGAGACCTCCCGTATCCTTGCCACCATTTGTAAAGTTAAAGAGCTTTGCAAAACTGAGCAGCCATCAGGAGAAAATAATTTGGACCAGCAACCACTGCCCCTGCAGAGTAATGCTGGAATGAGGATAAAATACAAGCAATCTTCTTGCCACCTGACCTTCACAACTCGCACTCACGTGTTTGCCCCCCTATGCTCTTGCACTCTGCCCTCAAAGACTGAGAAACAAAGACCAGCGAGAGTCAGGGCCCAAACTGAAGTATCACATTTCTGCAAGAAAGGACAGGGACCTTCAGGTTGAGGGACACTTCCAACAGAAGCACTGATCGTTTCTCAGAAACGGACTCTAAATTAGCCTAGTCAAGCTTATTTCAGAGCCACAGGAGGGCAAGATGTGGAGGAGGACTTCAAGGGTGCTTTCAAACGAACTGAATCAGAGGTTTACCCAACCCCACTCTTTCAGAAGTTTCTGAATAACGCACCAGCTTGAACCACTGGAAAGAAACAAATAAATGAGCTGGCAACTTTCACAGGGAGGAGCCTTGAAGCCCAGTTCCCAAGACCACGCCAACCAGCTCCGTGTGACAGCATACAGGAATGAAAATAGGTAGGTAACATTAACAGAAATACACTGAAACTTAATAACAGCAGCTTGTCAGGACATGCATTGAAGAGAAATGGCTCATAATAGCTACAGCTTGTATTATGAATGTTTCATAGCCATCTGGCTAACAGCGCTGCCTAAACTCCACTGATGTTTTGTGTGTGCCATGGCAATCCACAGTGCATGCTCTGGAAGGAGACTGTCAAGCTGAAATCCTAACATCTGTATTAAAAAGAGATACCGTTTCTCTTGCGAGATGAAAATGCCTAAGAATAACAACACAGCAATGAACAGAACCCCTAACAAGCTAAGGCTGCGCCCTCCTTTGGAGCAAATCAGCGAGGTTCACTCAGGGCAAATGGAGCTACCCCGATTTACAACAACTTTAGGATCCAGCCCCATCGTATTAACCTCTTGGTTCAGTCGTAACTTTCACGTGTCTATCAGCAGTTTAAAGCAAAGGCACAGTTTAAAAGAAAAAGTAATGCCTATGCCTTTCCTCTCCTGATCTGATTCACATACAAAATGGGCTTATGAACTCAAAAATTATGGGAGGGATTCAGGAAGGAGGAAAGGGAGACACAAGAGCCCTTTTATTTTGCGTCTTATTCACAATGAAAATTGGCACAGAAGCCAACCACATACATTAACATAGTTTGGGCAAGTTTAACTCTCATGAATACATTTCTGTGGAAAAACTATGTGACTATGGAAAAATCCCCTCTTTTTTGCCACTTGAAAAGATAACAGGCTTCTATGTGGAACATACCCAGAACCTGCCTGATTCAGAGACATGGAAATACAAAGATGAATAAGGCTGAGTTTCCCATGCTAGGGGCCCATGGAAACTGAGAGGGGAGGAAGCAGTAAGGAGGCCCATTGACTCAGGAGAAGGACTTTCATCCTACAGGTGAAGGAAGTATTTGAAGGCACTAGTAACATTGCAGGCCTGTTCCAGAGCCCATTTAAGTCACTGGCAAACATCTCATTGACTTCACTGGGATGTGGGTCAGGGCTAAACAGTTTTAAAATATAATACAAGGCTATTTCTACATCACTGTGTAATGAGTGGGATTCAAAACAGTTCAAGTGTGCCCAGCCCTGTCACTTATCTGCTTTCTGTCCACACTTCTGGCTGCTAACCTGGCTGCTGCTGGGGCTTAAAGTCTCAATATTGCACTGAGGAAGAGCTGAGCTCAGGACCTCTTTGGAGGACTGTCTCAGACTGAAGTGCACACTAGACTGCACCCATGCCTAAGTCAGACAACCTGGAGGAAGGAGAGTTTGGGCCAAAGGCATCAACTGCAATTCTCTCCTCCCCTCCTGTATCTCTGTTGTCCCTCTCCAAACTCAGGCTGAGGAAGGCTCTCAGTGCAAGCTGGAGAGTTTGCAAAGAGCAGTGGGCATATCTGCTGGACCATGTGGGCATTCCTGTGTCTGATGATATAAGTGCACCTGGCACCCCAAATCTGGAATTTAAAGCTAGCTCAGCCACAGCGACTTGCACCAGGATCCTCTGACCCAACTGCAGTCCAGATGAAGCCTTAAGAGTTCTGCAGAGTTTCACAATTACACAAAAATAGTGACCTTGCTTCATACATCCCTAATTGCAACCTACAAGCCATTGCCATTCTCATAAAAAAACCCTTCACCTTTGCTCACTGACATCGTACAGTGCTAGCCCTGCTACAGTGCCATATTTATAGCAGAGGATGGTAACCTCAGAACGACTATTTTCTTTTGAATGAACCAGTTTGCTTTATTATTAGCCTATCTGATATGATAGTTTGCATTACAAGTCCTTCATCAGATCACTTGAGAAGCACGTCATTGCACTAGGCCTTTAATATCTTGCTAATTAGTTTCATAAATTACTAATTGAACTCTTTAAATGACTCATATTGGTATGGCGAGTCTCACCATACAGAAAACTCAGTGATCTCAGAAGAGATACATCATAGAATCATCCTCTCCTGCTAGGTAACACAAAATTAAACAGTGGGGTAGGAGCAGGACAAGGAATTTTCCTCCACGATTAGCAGTTCAGAGCCCTTATCGCAGCGATGCATCTAAGTACCGCATATTTTGCACCTGCCTAAACGTGGAGTTTCCACTGATGTCAGTGTGTGGAAGAAGCGAGGTGTACAGATCCACACATTGAGGGCAAAGGATCTGCAGAGCAGATCAAAAGGGAATGTTCTCCCTCTGAGACAAGTCCATCCATAATGCTAGCTGTGTTGCTTTGATGACACTTAATGCACATCACCACTGATACCATTGCTCAGTTCAGCCCCACTGGAGAGATGGGGTTTGGCAGAGAGCAGCAAACAGGATTTTTCGTAAACTGTCCAATGCTGACCACTTCCAGCAAAGCCAAGAAGCTGTCTTTGCCTTTTCCAACACAACTGTCTCCAAACACAGCCTAGAAACAATGTCACGCCTGGCACTAGCTTGGCAGCTGGCAAAAGGTAACTGAGTATTTCAGGACCAGTTCTCCAAATGCACAATTCCGTTACTGACTGGGCTAGGCTGGAGAAAGGTCAGCAGGGCTTCAAGCAGATTTGTCTAACTGACCCTTCACTCATTGACTAGGCACCAGCCTGATCACCACTTGCCTTGCAGCAACGGATGCGTTTTTTCTCACCTAACTCCCAACAATGTTGGTATCTACATCTGCTCAGCCACAGTCACCTCCCATCAGAGTTAATGGAGTGAGTAGGCACTTCTGGGGAGTAAATCACCTGGCCTACAGCAGATGCCTCCTTTAGGATGAGATCAGTATCGCTCCCTGACAGCTGTGAAGAGCATCTAGCTCTAGATCAGCTGTAGATGTCCACACAGAGCCAGAGTCGTCCCATCCCATGCCAGATGGTCAGTGGACAGATGCTACAACAAACTAAAAGCACAGTTGTTTTACACACACAACTGGCTTTGTGCACGTCCTTTGCTCCTTGCCCTCCTATTTTCCCTTGTTCTAAGCTGCCTTTTATGACTGAGCCTAGGACAGGGAACCCACTGCTGTTCCTACACCTCCAATAAGCAACAAGGACATGAAGACCGCCACGTGTGCACAGGCGGTGCTGCTCTAGCACAAAGGCTTGAAGCAGAACTGGTTAGCCAAGTTCTTCCATGTAGACATAAAGCCCCAAGAGGGACTGCAAACATCTGTGCTGGTCTCTTGCATTACTGGTCAGTGTTTCACCCACCGGATTTCTGAACTTAGAAAGCTACATGGTTTCCTGGTATTACAGGCATATTCCCATTGGATTTGGCACCACTGGTTAACCAAACATCATGCATTAAGCTAATGCTAAGAGAAAGATGTTATTTATTTTACTCACACAAGGTTTATCTTGTAGTAGCCATCAACTTTCCATGGAAAGATCACGCTCTACCCCCTATACATCAGTCATTAGAGGCAGCTTCTAAACTTTAATATCTCCAAAGGAACAATAATTGCAACCCTTCCAATATTTTATGTTTGCGGACAAGCGGAATGAACTCACTGGAATCAGCAGGTGGTGTATGTTCAGCTGCTAAGAGCAATATTCAATTTGCCTATTCCCAGCAAGGGCAGCTGACATCAGAGAAGCAATGCCCTTTGAATGTACCATTCAGCAGATAGAAGGGCCCACAGTTTGTACGGTAGACATCGAAGTGTTTTGTAACGTGCAGATGTTTTCCATGCAGAGGCTGATAAAAGTGATGGACAAGATTTTGTAAATCCTGTGCTGTGGTTTTTTCTTCATTTTCTCCCTTGCATACCCCCATTCCCTTGCCTTTTCTTATATGGAAGAATGATACCCTTAAAAATGATGGGTTATATCCATAGCTGATATAATTTGGTATGACTGCACTGACTTCACAGAGCTATACCTCTTAAGTTGCAAAATTCTCCCATCAATTTAAATCTATACAGATTTACATCATGGGGAATAGTGCTACGTTTTTTTCCATAGCTAAGAAGCTTCTCAAAAAAAAAAAAAAAACCAACCTTGACATCTACCACTTGTATTTGTAGATAAAGATTTCAGAGGATGCCTTCTCCCACCCTTTCTCATGGTCCTTCACCCTGTTCATCTGTTTATTAGAGGGTCCTCCCAGTGCCATGTGAGCCAGAGCTGAGCTGAGTTGCTGAGGACAGTGCCTGTGGATGAACCCACGGCTGGATCTGCTTGCTGACACATCGCTCATCTTTCCATCTCCCCAAGTAACGCTGTGAATACAACCCATCCCAAATGTCCCCGAGTCCTGCTGAGGACAGAGCCCTCTTCACTACCACCCAGGCTCACACACGAGATACAGGTAAAAATTCCTGCTCTGTTTGGTAGAGGGCAGGAAGTTCAATGCACAGCTCCCTCTGTCCAGGTGAATCCCTTAAACAGCAAGCTAACAGCTATTTTAAAAAAGTTCTCCTTCCCTTTCATTTTCATTTCATGAAACATTTCAAGAAGCCTTGCTTTCATCTTCCTATGGAATCAAAAATTCCAAAATCTCACCATTTTCTATTAAATTTTTGTGTTCCCACTTTCCCTAGTCAGAAGCACTGTACCACCACGTCTGCAAAACATATTGTATTGTGCTATGATCTTGTGCCATTCTGCAGAGAAACACAATGAGGTTTCACATGACATTACCAACTCACCTCACTCAAAACCTCCCTCCCGTAAATAAGTGCAAATCTATACATACAGCACACATGAAGACAGACACTTCCCATTAGGAAGCAGTTTGCTGAGCAGACTGGAGAGCTTAAATGCTTCTGAAAACAGCAACAGCTTTTCTGCTGGACAATATGCTGACTGAGCCTGATTTTGGGATACACTGAATTATCCTGAAGAGCCAGGTGACTTAAATGCTAAATTCCTTACTACATTTACTGATTTAATTTGACCACTGAAGTTCTCCAGGCTTTTTTGGAAGCCCCAGTTGCGATTTCAGGAACCAGTATGTCCAAGCCAATCCCACAGGTTGAACACTGTCATTAAAAGCATCACCTGTTCCTGCTTGACGTAAATGATGGAGTCCCTGCAGGAGTGGTAGTGAATTAAGTGACTGTATCATCCATCTCAGCAGTGGCTCTGTACTATGAAGCAAGACCCAAGACCACTGGAGATCTCTGAGGACATGGAAAACGTCTTAAATTTCTTCTAGTAAAAGCTGAGCTTGATACTGCCTAGTGACCTGCAAGACATGTCAGGGATACACCTTCTGGATGAATCGAGGTGAGAGCAACCAAGATGATCAGGAGCTGGAGCTCATGATGACCAAGGAGAGGCTGAGAGAATTAGGTTTGTTCAGCTTCTAGAAGAGAAGATGAAGGAAAGGCAGTCCTTATTCCTGTCTCAACTACCTCAGAGACAGTACCAAGAAGACAGAGCCAGGCTCTCCTTGAACGTGCACAACTCCGCTGGTCATTGCACTGACAACCTGCATCTCCTAGAAAGCAGCCCAGTAAGGCTCTCCTGTAACCCACCTTTTCTAGCGTTACGTGTATGTGCCACTCTGTATGCTGCTTTCCATATGATCTCCTGCTCTGAGATCAACATTTCCATCCTGTTCCTCTTTCCCCGAGACTGCTAACTTGCTAGAGGTTAAGCTGCCTCTCAAACAGCCCCCATTCTACTTAGCCTGTATCCCAGGATTTTCATGCATGAAAAAGGCACTGTAAAGGCTCTGGACCCTGTGCTATGATTTACACTTTTTCATCTCCTGTAGAAAGCCTGCCGTGTATGTGATGATACCATTCAGCTCCGTTTACCTGAGAACTTAAAAAAATACCATCGGAGGTTGTTTTTTCCATATGGGTAAATAGTAGGGGTGGGAGTATTCCTTATGGGAAACCTGGAACAGTCATACTCTGTCGGCCTGACATTTCCTGCCATAATTGAAACTTTTGATGTTAAAAATTCCATTTACACAGTGTCTCTCTAAGCCAGGCAGGGAGAAGGGCAGAGGTGGGCGCAGTGTTAGCACACAGTTTCCCCAACTCCCCCACTGCAGCCAGTTAAACTATAGCAGGTGAGATGCGTAGATGTAAGGGAAGGAATATGAGGAAGGAAATACCAGCTGAGTTAGGTAATTTGGGTCAGAGGAAGGCAGGCGCAGTTACAGAAGCAGGTACAGATTAAATCAACTTGAGGCTGTAGGTCTCCGCATCTGCCCATACCCCTGGCCCAGGAGGGCAGGGAGAGGTGCACCCACATGGTCCTGTGCTCACAAGGGATGTATATCTCAGATATCTGGGCTATGCCTTGAAAGGACAGAAAAATAGCTCCCTCAGAAGTTATGAGGACTGATGGGGAGAAATAACTTTGCGTTCTTGCAAGTTAAAGGGCGTTCAGCTGAGCGTCTTTTAAAATCCCACCCAATGCCATACAACCTAATCCCCAACCAAATCAGCCAAACAGAAATTTTCTAATTCAAATCCCGGCCAGCCTCAGGTGGAAATCCAGGCAGAAGGGCCACCAAACGTAAGCTTACCCCAGCAGCAATCCTACACTCTCCCACAACCTTACGCCTGAGGACCAGCACAAACCTGCTCCCCACTGAAGCCCCAGCCAGTGTCAATTCAGTTTATCCACAGGGCTCCTTCCAGCTGGGGACACAGCTCATGGGTCCATAGGGGTTTCACCCAGCACCACTCGCCCAGCCTCTGCCTCAGCTCTGCAGCAGCCACCAGCTCAAATCCTACCTCTACCTCCATCTCTACTCCACCCCGGGAGCTCATGTCATTCCCAGCCCTCAAGGGAGCCAGATAACTATCCTCCTCCACGAAACCTCCAGCTGACTTTTCAGGGCGAACAGCAGCAGCAAGAAACATCTGAGTGCTGGTATCAACAGTGGCCCCAGCTCCCGCTAGCAGTAAATACATTAATAAGACAAAGTACAGGACAAAGTGGAATCCTTGTGAGTAATGGACATAATTACATTAGCTAGTCAAAGTAACTTTATGTTAAGAAATATTTTTGGCATGCCATGAAAAGTTTAAATCCTGTCACACCCCAACAGTTACAAAAGTCAAAGGCAACATAACATGAGCTTTATTTTAACTGTTACATGCATTTGCATAAAAATGCTTCTTCAGAATGATAATGCAACCGTGCTTCCCTGTTTCATTTTTTGCTGTTTTCCCTTTTGATGCAACTTTCTTGCAGCCTCAAAGGCACAAAGTAGAACAGGAAACAGTTCTGCCTGCGACTATTTTCTCAGGCACCTTAAAAAATTAATGCTCAATGCTTTGAGCTTCTTTCACATATCCAAAGACAAGGCAGTGAAAAAACCAAATACCCAGACTCACCAATCATATCTGAAAATCTGGATTTTCATTGCCAAATACGCATCTGAACCTCCAGCCATGACAGTGACAGCCACAATAACAAGCAAACTACATTAATCATTATTCTTCCTAGCTATCCTTACAAGCAATGGACAGCATGGGGTGGGAAAACCGAAGGCAGATTCATAGAAACAGCATTTCAGACAGGAAACAAATGAACAGCCGTTGAGATTAATTCTCATTTCTAACCCTGTAACTTAAATGACAACTGCCTATAATCTCAATCTACTCCTTGAAGTTCCACAAAAAATTTGTTCAGGAACAGAAGCAGGTAAAACTTTCAGGTCTCAAAAACACTAAAATGCATTTTATGCTGCAGACTTTCTCAAACTCTGTCACCAAAGTAGGCAAAACTAAAACCTAAAGTCAACAGCTATTACATTTTGATGCTAAATCTAATATACAGATGCTCATTTTTATTTAAATATTTAATTTAGATATTTCTAGAGAAAAGTCTGAATTTCTCCATTCAAAAAGTTGCTTTACTTTTAAATTAACTTTATTTTTTAAATAAATAACTTTAAAAGTTTCAATAACTAATAAATGAAATATTTTGTTTCAGATTGCACAATACACTTTATCTGAGACAAAATGAAACTTTTTTTTGTTTTAGTTTTTGACAGAATTAATATCTTGGGGAAAAATTCATTTAGGAAGACCCCAAAAAACAGAATTACTAGTGATCCCAGTGCCTACCAGTTGTTCTTGCATCCCCCACCAAAGAATCTTTCATAAGAAAACTCATAATATGTGTTCCGGTTTTCCCAGCCAAAGTGGGGATGATGAATCGCACGAAGATAGTTTTTTCTACTACAGCAGCATCAAGAAACCTCCTAAGAATGTGGCTCATGGGTGCCCCGTTATGCAAAAGGCTGCCCCTTACTTGAGCAGCTCACAATGAAAAGAGAAACAAAGATAGGAAACCAAAAATAAAATGACCTGCCCAGCACCATAGAGCAAACTTATAGCAGTGGTGCAAGAAGAGTCTGGTTCACCTCAACTCTTCCTTCAGTGATTTATCCGATAGGAGAGTATGGTCAGACTCACTGGATAAAGCTTTTATTTTGGTTTCTCCTGCTTTATTTCTGCTTCACGGGCTGGCAGAGGGTTGCAGAACTTCAGCAAGTACGAATGTAATGGCCTTCAGCAGATACCTAGGGGGAACCAAGGAAGATCTTTATCTTGATCTTATATTAATCTTGATTTTTGTCCACCTGGAAGAAAGAAGAACTCCCAGTGTGCCACTAGTGGAAGCCATATACCTCAAATTATCAACTGTGAGATAATGAAAAAAAATGAGCAGGAAAAAAGAGATACCAGGTAAATAGAAAAAGAGAAGTGCTGTCCGGAACTGATGGCAACACTTAGCGTAAGAGTTGTGGGAGTCTCTGGTCTACTGCTATGGGTAAACATTTGTCTGAATGACAGCACACGGTAGAAAATTATGTGAAAAGGGCCAGAACTAAGTCATGATTGATGAGCCTTGGAAGAGCAGGACTTGGCTCTCCGATGTTGGTTTTGCAACCTTTGATCTTTATAGCCACGCATTATAAAGTGGTTTCAACTTGTAACTAAATTCCTAACATACTCAGCTGTAAAATCCAGACATATCCTGAGTAATAAAACAAATACATAAACTAGAACTTCGGTGAGAGTCATCTTTTACTGTCGCTTGATGCTGGGAACACCTAGAGCTTGTTACACTGTGTTCAATAGGAAAATGTAATTTTAAGAGCACATGAAGGGATTTGAGCTGGAAACAAACTGATTGAGCTGTACAGCCTACATCATTAATCCTATTTGGATCACCAATTTCCAGTGCCTCTGAAGAGCATCAGAGAACAGGCACCTTTCAAACTGGTATACATACTGTAACTATATGCATGGTGTTCATGAAATACGACTTCTATCGCTCTGTGTATCAGAGCCACGGGCCTTCTGCAAAAACGTCATTCTGCAAACTGTGGATATAACCAATAAATCAAGGCAGTTGCACAAGCCACAACTTAGGTGGCATTAATTAGATCAGTGGAAGTTATGATCCAACATAATTACCATTGCTACCCCACCTACGTTTAATTTCTGTGTTTCTTCCTATCTTTCCCCCAGAGGGTCAATAAGAGAGCTAAACTACATGCTTCAACAGTGTCAGTCTCCAGAAGCAGCACGAAAGAGCAATGTTTAGTAATTATATGAGTGCAAGTAAGGGGAAGGGGACTATCATGAGATGTGATCAGATACTATACAACAAGGGGAGAAAGAAATTCACCCTTTGCCCCTTACACACCTCATAGCTTTGCAACTGTACAAGAGGTCTAGGTTTTGTACTGCCTAATCTGACCCACCAGTCCCTATTCAGCGAGGTATTTACATACAGAAATCACTGTAAGCATATGGAGAGTCTTATCAAAGTCAACCTGACTTCCCAAAGTCTTACATACATATTGAAAATGGTCTGAATGGCATGGCCCAGGGGAGGGTAAGAAAGGTCAGTGTACTGAGATGGGACTTGCAGCATCTCTGACCACACCTATAATAGCAAGTAGCGCAGAAGAGGAGGAATGGATATGTAAAGAGAAACAATTGGTGCTGAGGACCTGACATCCACACTGTGCATTTCCATTCTATATGTGCTTTACTTTGGACTAGCTGCAGTCTAGCGGCAGTAGCAACCAGCACGAGCTGTCCTGTGCCAGGTGCAGTCCTGAAGCACATCTACCAGCTTAGTGCCATCCCAGAGGAATCCAGTTCATGTCCTCCATGACTGCTCTGTGACATAAATGTGCAGTTAAGTGGGGATCACTAGGAGACTCATTTCAGAAGCACACTGTTGGTCTCAAATAAAACGCTAATGCCAGTCCCCCTCTTAGAGGCATCTCCCTGATGGGCACGGACAAGTGTCTGGGGGTACACACGCGCTGCCGACCACCCAATGCTTCAGAGACTTCTGAGCGAACGTCTCCTAAGTTAGCTACAGAGCAAGAACCAAAGCAGTATAACCAAGTTGGTGTGACACTATGCCAGGGCTCTTTTGTCCTGTTGAAATAGCCCAGCATAGCATGACCCTGAAGTAGGTCTGCCCTGGACAGACACAAGTGTCCCCAAGACAGCGCTGCACTGTGTGGCTGTACCAACACACAGGCAGCCAGTTCCCCTGTGCGGGGGCGGGTGTGTGTGTCTTCTTCATCTCTGTCACTGTCAATAGGGACAATTTTTCAAGCCTGTGTCTCTGAGGACTGTGCTTCAGGAAGTGAGACTCATACAAATACAAATACAAATGGGAAGCCAAGTGTTTGCAGGACTGAGCTCTGAATCACAGTCCAGGAAACAGTTGTAATGACAGTACATGGTTGAAAAAGAACTACTGCCTTTGAACAGGCTGGAAGGACTTTATGCAAAAAGGTATCATATCTTTCAGGTCACAGCAGTTCTTTCTGATAGAAGGTTGCACCATCACAGTGGTTGGAAGACAAAGAAGTTCTCTGCTAAAAATCCCCAAAGATGCTCTGTTTTAGCGGGTCAGTTGGTTCTCTTCTTCTTTGACCTTTCTTCCGTGCATCTGCTCTTCCCTACACCTACAATAAAACGTTTTCCTTTGACACTGTGCAGGGCTCTGCTTAAAAAGAGCTTGGTGTAATCAGGTGTGTTCATAGTGAACTGCAGCCTGCAGTACAAAGACACCACTGTTTTTCAGAAGGCTGTTCAGTAATGTTCACTCGACAGAAGAGACCAACAGTATGGCAATATCCATCAACCCCCTGCATTTGCTTGTAATTAAAGAAAGGTCAGTAGCTGTGCCTCTCTGAGAATCACGCTTACCATTGCACAGTCAAAAACCAAACATATACAAATTTCACAACGGAAACTTTCGTTGACATCCAGAAACATGAAACCTGAGACATGAAAAATATCAAACAGCCAACTGTGCTAATCTAATAAGGTTTGTGAAACCTATTTGGTCCCATGGTTGGTTACAGAACTGTTGAGATAATATTTGGTACCTAACAGCAAAAGCTGTTGTGTTCCAGTTTTTTCATGCCTCGCTGCTACAGAAAGGCCTTGATTCACACCACTTCATTATCTTTCCTCATTTTTATAGGCAGCCAGAGGGCATGCTGGATCCTCAGTTTGTTTGTCTGGATCCACTCATTAGTAAATTACGTGTAGTGAGCAAAGGCATGCACCTGGACATTTAGTCTGAGTAAAGTCTTTAACATTCAAATTGGTTGTGCTACTTCAGCAAAAAAAAGCAACAAATCTTTCTGAAATGAGATTTTTTCTTTATGCTTTTGTATTTCTAGGAGCCATATCATCAGTGGAGCAGAAGTACCAAAAAGCAAGAACTAAAGAGAAGAAAAGCACAAGATTTCTCCATATGAAGTGCTGTTAACAATCAGTTTGCTATGAACACAAGGATCCTGCTGCCAAGACCACAGCCATGTTATAGTGGCAATCTGAGTGGCAGCGTTTAAATTTTTGCTGTATAGCTAGACAAAAAATGCCAAAGAGGAACATAGATATGCATAGATTCAGCTGGGAAATTTGCAGCGATGTTGAGTGTAAGCCTGACATGTTGCTCTGGAAATGACGTACAAATCTACTTTTAGGGACCAAGCCTTTAACCCGTCCCTGGTTCTCTTGGTGGTATCACTATGTATAGTTTGCTGTTGTAATGAAGGGAACTGGGACAGAGAGGGACAGATACAGGACACAGACAAGGCATGAGGTATTCCAATAAAATCCTTCTGACATACAATCCCTGGAGACCATGGACAACTGGTGTGAGGATTACAGAGACACAATCCCGTGCCCTACTTTGCCCACCATTAGGTGGGTACCACAGAGAATATAGTTAAAAATGTCTTCTAAAATAGCTTTGAGGATTGGAAATCTGATAAAGCAAATACAAGAGGCAAAGCTCCACTGACGTCAGTGAGACTTATATAAGGGAAGATTTTGTAATGGTAGGAGTAATACTGGAACTGAAAAGTTCTGCACACTGAACAAGGAAGTTTTGCAGGTTAACCTCAACACAAGCCACAGATTTGTCCTCAAAACAATCTCCCTCCTGCCCTGCAAATAAAAACTGGACTTGGACTATTTCTGAAAAAATCATCACTGTGTGTGTACAATCACACAAGCATAATTTACTGCAAAGCTACTCATTAATAAACAACTGAGGTACTAATATTGAATGATATTTTTAAATGTAAATTTTGAACTTATACATATGAGAATTTTCATTAAAAGATGTGACTGTAAAATGCAGTACATTTAGCCAGTTCTGGGACAATATGGTGTGGGAGTCATTCTTCCTTCGTACAATTCTTCTTTTCAGGACCATCTAGTAAGTTGGTGTGAATTAACACTGGTCATTTGAAATCAATTGAAAAAAACGGAGCTATGCCAAATTACATCAGTGAAGGATCCAGCCTTTTGACTTCAAGTTATCCTCAGTTAACACTGGCGTAATCAGAAAAAGGCGACATTTACTTCTCTGCCCAATGAAAATAGCCTGGATATTGGCTACTTTCAGAGAACTGCCTGAAAACATTCCACAAACCATGAATTATTCACAGTATTAAACAAATAATTGTGACTAGTAAATAAATATTTGAAAGTAATGGCTGGTTCATACACCATTCAAACATAGTGTAAGGGGGAGATATTCATCATATGAATTACCCATTAAGAATTATTGGCTCAGCTCTAGTTATAACTGATAAACAGTCATGTGGATAACAAGGCAAGTGTTTGGCACGTCTCCTGCTTTCATTCTCAGCAATATGGCTTCCTTTTCAACAGACACATAAGCTCAACTATTTGTCCCTCTTCTACCAGAGAAACTAACTGCCTTCAGTGCACCTGAAAGGCAAGAGCTGGCGCGCAGTTTCCCCAAGCCCTACTTGTCTGGTTAAATTCCAGGTCAGGCAGCAGCCCTCTGACAGAACCACATTCCTGCTGTAGTTTCAATTACCTAAATTATTCTTCACCTCCTGTCCTAAGCATGGGCATATTTTTGATGGCCCGAGCTGGGAAATGTGAATGCAAACTGCTACCAGATGTAGAGAGGAAGAATGATTTCATATTGGAGGCACTAGCCTCTGAGTCAAAATATCTGAGTCTCTGCTGTGCCACAGGCTTTCTGTAAGCCACTTAGGCCCAAATCCCCAAAGGTATTTAGGCTTTTAACTCCTGTTCATTTCAGTGAGAGTTAAAAGCCTAAATACCTCGATGGATCTGGGTTTTAGCCTCTGTGGTTATGTCTACACAGCACAAGGGTATCCATAGTACCAGGTAGGCATATCAGAGCTAACGCTTAACAACCTGGCTCCAGTAGAAGAGCAATATCCTGGTGTTGGTCTACATTCAGCCAAGAGTGGAATATAATCTGATTGTGGATAGCTCTCGCCACAGCATTCCCAGCTACAGCACGCTCAGTGCTGGCCTGGGTATCTCCACATAGCACTGCATTCTGCTGGGTGGGTACAACGCACATGCCTCAAAATTACAGTGCAGTTTGGGCGACAGCCTGCCTTGTCGGGAGAGGAGGAGAATGAATGCATCCCATGAGATCTGCATGGTGCCCGGGTGTTCTGCTGGTGGGTAGCACGTAAAGCATGAGGAGCCAGCAGGCTTGGTTCGGCTGAACAATCCTGCAAATCCCATTTTAATTCAGCTTTTCAGAAAGCAGCTTCCACTGGCCACAGAAAGGCAGCAGGGGGCTGTGCAACATGCTCCCATTTAAGTATCAGGAATCTTTCACTTGTAACGCCAGTACAATATCTGACTGTGTCTCCAAAAAGAATCGGAGCAAATGGTTAATGTGCAGTTATGGTAGTTAAAAAAAGAAATGCTTTGCTGCTATTCTATTGTCAGTTTTGGCAAGCAGCACTGGGGAAACGAAACACTGATAACATTGCTTTACTGTTCATGTAGGTCCCAACCTTAACATGCTACATCTGTATCTTCTGTCTCAAGAAGTTGCTTTCTTTTCATCAAACACATTCCAGAAGTCAACAGTAAAAGCACTGACAAGAGACAGCAGATTGATCCATTAACTCTCACTCACTGCTAACAGTTCCTTGGCTGAAACCGGACCCTGCATTCCACTTGGGAAGATTTGGTAAGTTCAAAATGTAAACACGCTTGCAGGATTTGGTTACTGCTCTCAGACACTGCAGCTCCTGCCTCAGATTAACAGGAGGTGCTGGGAATCTCTACAGGTGCTGTGCCTCTTACTTTATACATGCGTAATTAAGTAACAAACAGGACAGGCCAAACGAGTCCTATGTGCCTCCTGTTAATATTATACTACAGTCTCAGTTAGGGCTAATCAATGTGGTTGCGATGAAGGATATTACAGCATATAGCTCTTTCTAATATGTCTAACAATAATAATAAATAATAATAATAATAATGCACTCTCCCTTTGCCAGAAAAGATGCAATTAAAGGAGCACATATTTTCCCTTTGGAGACAGGCCCTTAAGCACCTTCCTTTCAGCAGCAAATAAAATGAAAAGCCTTTGCTGTCATGGCTTTGAATTTGCTTTGCAAAACTGGCCTTTATTTTAAGTTAGATTTATCAAATAATGCTCCTTTGTTGAGCTATTATTCTCCAACTGTATTATCAAAGCATACAGGGTCTCTGCTCACAGACCAATACTCCAGCGCAACAGTCACTGTAAAAACACAGAACAAAATGCCATTTCTTACGCATCTGCTAACAAAGCTGTAAAGCCCAGTACAGGCTCGCAGTGTGGCTCTCTGTCTCCCTCTACTGACTACATCAGTCGGCCCCGGGTCCAACTCCTGCATCCAGGGACTCAGCCTGGGGTGCTGTTACCCTTGAAGAGGTGACAATACACCTTCTGAGAGGTGGCAAGATGCTGGCTTATCCTGGGAAGAAGCTGATTTTTCCTGTGCAGCAGCTGGATAAACAGGGTTTTGTCCAAGCAGACCTCTCAGTTCGGCTTCTGCATTGCTCACAAAACAGAACGGGGTTTTGTGCTAAAAATTTTGACGTGGAGGTAAAACATCGCTGCAGTATTCCAGCCAATCCCTTCATATTGTGATTCAAGGTGGTGTCTTCGGTGGCCATCGGAAATGAAATCGTGCTTCCCTTTGACTCTACAGGTCAGGTTCTTGAGATGAATGACGTTTTCCAGGATGGTCATTTACTTCAGCTGAAAACTTACTGCTTTTCAAGAGTTTCATTTTTTTGATGTGATAGTGGCACTTTCTCAAAGAGAGCAAGCACATTTCAAAAGAAACACACCTAATCAAAAAGCCATATTTCTGAAAAAAAAAAAAAATGCTTTCAGTGCACACATGAATCTACCTATTACTAACCTTTGCTTTTCATGCAGACTACAGTACCACGTACAGTCCCATAGCTCATGAGCAGAATCAGCAGAGATTGCTATGGGTAAATGCCAGGAGCTTCTCCACTGACATCACTGGGATTTTTGCCACTGATTTCAGTAGAGTCATGATTTCATGGAGGACTCTGCTGCCATTGGACTCAAGGTTTAATTACATGACTCTTTACTAACTGGCTCTCTAGGTTTCTACAATGCTGGTCTCCCTCCAATCTCGCTCCAAGGGTTAGTTCTGACTTGCTACAGGGGCCTCTTTGAAAGCTTCATGTTCTTTATGCTTCTCTTCTGCCTTTGGTACTGTACAATCACAGACTCAGTTCCCCATTCCAGGTGTATCTGTGTACACATCATCCATATTTACATCTTAACAATTCAGTTTTCTCTCCTTTGTTGTCCCAAGTTTCAAATGTTTTTTGCCCTTCCCCTGCTTTTCTCTTCTCTATGATCAGGTCTTCTGTATTTAATACCCTTTTGTAACATAGCTCAATAAACAGATCCTAGCACTCAGTGAATGTTCTAGGCAAAAAGATTTGTTGTTATTATTATGGGTCTGGATTGGCAACTTGGTCTAAGTTTCCAGATCGTTTGGGCCTTCTGGCGTGTCCATTAAGAAGTCATTCCACTGCCAGATCCATCTCCGCCTGTACAGAGAGACATCCTGCACATTTGGACTGCAAGTCCTTCAGGAACTAGTGCTGGTTTTGCTGCCCGTCGTGAGAGCAATGGGACCTGAGGTTTGTACAGAACTGGGAGCATCTCCATAGTAATTCTGGATGGAAAATGCCTATTGCTCAAGTTAACTTACAACACCTTAAGTTGCAGCTGTGACTTTGCAGTCAAAGCACAAGAGCAACACATTGACCAACTTCCATCTAGCTACTTTGGATACCTTAAGCAGTGGCGACACAGAGTTCAGGCACCAGCTCTTGAATATGCACACCGTATCCCAGGCAGGCTTGTCCAGCCTGCCCTAAGCCCTGTGAAGATTAAAGCTAGCTGTTATTTGATTATCTGTACTGCAATCACACCTCCCAGTTGCAATGTAGATGCACAGTCGGTGACCAGGGGACCGTTCCTCTCTCTATGCTGTATTGTCAGAAGTAGGCAGTAGCTGCGCAGGAAGCAAGGGGGCTGGAAGGCTGTCCTCAGGTGGTCCTCCCGCCTGCAGCCTGCCCGTTTTATTCCAGAGCGGCTGTAGTTTTGTTAGTAGCTCACAAACACCATGATATTGCAGTCTCCCCCTTTCCTCCCCATGCTCTGCAAGAGTAGACAGACTTAGGACTAGGATAGCCTGAATTAATTTCAGCTGCTTTCTCAACAAGTGATCTGTTAAAGGGAGAGAAACACACTTTTGTATGACGTTGCTATTTGCATTCTGTATTTTAAATCCTGGAATGAGTACGAGATGAGCTATCATGGAGATTTACAGAAACTGAATTACCACCTTTCTCACAGCAGTTCAGAGTTTATAACTTGTTTCCACTTACAGAAGAGATGTGAACATCTTTGGTGTGACTTTATGTCTTCTGACAGGTTTGCTTTACCGAGTGTTTTACTTGTCTCAGATCCTGCAGAGGATGCTTGGGGTCCTGGAACCAGATGCTGAAAATCACTGCACTGCTATCTGACATGAAGAAAAATGCCACCAACTACAGATGAGTTACGTGTGAGCATAACTAATGTGAAAGAAGAATAAATCCTGTAAGTACCTGAGTCTGCAACTATGTTTTAGCACAGCTAGAGCATCTGCAAATTCAGATCCATAGAGATGGTTATGTACCTTATCCGTACACAGAAGTGCAATAATAAGTAAGAGAAAGGTAAGAGCAATTTGGATTCTTCAAGCTTTTAGGGGCTACACTGAAAAGGCCTCTGAAAGCTAGACCCTTTGAGGAAGTCTCATGTCCCAGAGAACTTCAAATTGCAAACCGCTTCTCATAATCTTTACCTAAATTCACTGAAGTCAAGACAGAGCTATAGCTGAAAGAAAAGCAGAAAGCCAGCTTCCCTAAAGTCTGGACCTGATTATTCAGACATGTTTTCAAGATGAGAACTATGAAAAAATTAAGTCCAAGCACTTGTGAATTCCTGCTGACCCGCTACATAACTGCTTAGTGTCACACACTCAAAATGGTCCAACAATATACCCGTTCGCAGGGCTGCATCAAAAGCTTCAGTGTCTTGAATTTGGCTAAGCAAGCGTAAGTTTGGATACCTATTTAAAACTTGTTTGTATCCCTTAGTCCACGAAGCCAGGGTGAAAATGTTGTTGGAATAATCCTTCTCATGAGGTCTCCAATAATACCTGCATCCAGCTGGGTTGCAAAAACACTCGGAGCAACCTTTCAGAGACTTTCTTCATTTTGCCTTCCAGTTCCAGCTGAGACCCGGAAGAACAAAGGTTTGTAAGCAGGACCAGCAGTAGGGGGAAGAAAAGTTTGCAAAGTCTTGGTAAACATATCTGTATGAGCCAGTGTCAAGTGCCTGCCTCCACGCATACCCAAAGTCCAGTACCTTGGAGAACCACAAACTAGTGGAACTGGCTATACAAATCACATAGTCTCTTGATAGAAAAATACAACTGCGTATGTGCTTGAGCCTCTGCACTTAAGTAATTGAGGAAAATAAGTCGCTTTTAATTTTAAAAAGCTCTCAGCTGTGTCCTTAGTAATTAAGATAGCATGGATGCAATAAATCAGTCCATGTGCCAACCCACAGAGGTCAAATATAACCAGGCAGCAAATTATAGTAAACATTTATGAATCCCTTGTATACGGCACATGACCCCACCCACTCTTTTTGGCACAGAAGTTTGCTGTTGATTGCACTGGTCCTTCTGGCATTTCATGTCCTCATGCAAGTCATACCAAGTAGCCTCCCTGAAATATTGTACTTGAACATGATCAGACTCATTTTAATCATTGTGTGTATTTTAAATGATGACTAACACCCTGAGAGGCTGAGAGAAACCAAAATGGTCAGGGAGCTTTTTTTAAAAGAGGAACAAGGAAAACGTTAATTGCTACATAAGCGCTCGATGCATCCTTCTGCAAAGGAAGGATGGTCTTGTGACTGAAGCACAGGGCTAGGATATAAGACCCTGCTAACCCACAGTATGCTTCCAGGATAGCACAGAAAAGCCACGGCAGATTCCCTGTGTGACCAGAGTTCCTAAGCTTCCCATCTGTGAAACAGGGATAATTATCCTTTCTTATCCCCATCCTTTATCTGTCTTGCCCATCTATACCAAAAAACACTTTACTGAAAGGGACTGTCTTTAATTAGGTGTCTGTGTGTGCTTAGCACAATAAGGTGCCAATTTCAGCTGAGGTCCCCGAGTGCTCCTACCTGGCAAGTGAAACAGGCATTTACTGCAGGGTTAATGACAAACTGAGATTACTTGATATTATTATTTCATTTGTACTGCTGTCACACCTAAGAGCCCCAGCCACAGACCTGAACCTGTTCTGTGTTTGCATTTAATGCATACAGAACATAATGACAGTGCCTCTCGCAAACAGCTTAAAATTAAGTCTTGCTCTTCCCTTCCCCCACCACCGACTTGCACTGAGTTTGTTCCAGGGAATGGTTTTCAAATACATCTGCCGATGTGACAGCTTCAAGTACCTCCTGTGCCTGTTCAGATTAGATACAGATAGCACCTGAGAAGTGCAGATGAGATTCTGATCGCAACTAGAAGAAAAGTGAGAAATATTTTCTACCAAAAGGTTTAAAGAAACAAAAACATTTCCTGTGTTTTTAAATGCAGTAATGTCCTGCTGATAATTTTTTTTTTTGACAAAAGGAAAAAGAAAACCCAAATAAGAAAGACCTAGGAAACAATCTGATGTTTTGTCTTCAGAAAAGCAATGCATTTTGGTGGAATTTCAGAGTTTCACAGAGGGTTGTCCTGAGAAAAAGCATTCCTACTTTACTTCCCTGTAGAAAGCTTTGACCCCAAAATGTCCATCTGCTGCTGTTGTCAGTCCTGCTAACAAAACAGAGACTTCTACACACAAACGCAGTGGGTTTGGGGTACGAAATCCACCACCTAACCACTATCTTGACTTCAGTCTAAAGCCCTTGAAGCTCCTCTTGCATGTTGCAGTGTCTAGGGAAGCCTAATGCAAGATAGTACATGCTGCATATGAGGATACTTCAGGTACTCAAGTACAGTGGAGCTTCTGGTAGGGGATGAAAGAGATGGACATGTGAGACGTCTTGTGTTTATGAGAAATTTCCTTTCCCTGTGGTGGCACTCATCCTTGAGAGAAACTCTCTCTCTTCTAGTAAAAAAAAACTTTTCAAAGGAGGTTCCTTACCAACTTCAGATGAAAGGACAGGAGCTGGCATAAGTATCTCTTCAGCATCAGTGCCTGTTCTACACTTTGCACACACCTGGGGAGTCCTGGAATACAAAAGAAACCACGTGTGCATCTTTGGTTACCAGAGAAGTTCCCAGAGCAAGTCTGGGACTCTTCAAAAACTGGCATTTTACCAATAAGTCACAGGCAGCAGGAATTAAGTACTTTCTCCCTTGCCTTCTTCAAATTGGAAAGAACTTGCAGCTTCATTTGGTTTATGTAGACTCCTCATCTTTTGCAGAGGTACACAATAGGGAGAGCAGGGACTGATTGGGAGCCTCATCCCGACACTATTCAGCTTTTCATAGCTATCAAATAATGACACTTTCTGAAAAGGAAATCCCTTTTATTTAAAGAGAAAAAATATTATAAAAAAAGAGAAAATAATGACGTGGCCTTCCATTCTGCTCTGCATTAGTACCTCGCTACGATAAAAACTGCCTTTCAGGCAGAACACCTTTCTGAATATCAAAGTGGATAAAAGCTGAGAAAACAGGAAGACCTGTGAGGGAAGCAAAGAATCCCTTTTAGGAGGGATATTAGTGCCTATTACATCACAGGACATTCTCCTACAGGTGTCACCACTTGCTACTCCTCACCTAATGCTCACTAAAACCCAAATTCAATGAGCTTGGAATATTACACAAGAGCAGGCCTATTCTGACATCCTTTTGGAAATGGTCAGCCCCTTGAACTGAAAGTTAAGTATTCACTCCAGGATGCACTCACACACAGTTGTGCTCACCTACAGGAAAACCTCCAAGCCCCTCAAGAGATCCCTTCAGCACTCCTCACTTAGACAAAACTTCTGTTGAATTTGGTCTAAGAAATTATTAAAAAGTTTTACAGGAATGACTCTGAGAGAGAATATTGTAAAACATCCAATATCTTCTTAACACAGATTGCTCAAAGTTGCTCATCAAAAATATATTATATATTATTATATATGCTTATTTGGAGATAAGCAGCAAATTATCTAACAAAGATGCTGGATGTGCCCCATGAGGATTCACGTTCTCCTGACTGCCTTCACTGGGAGCACGATGTGCCGGTATCTGACACCCATTTTAAGAAAGCATGGCAGGCTTTATCGGCACACTTAACATTAATACTACTCACACTGAACTATATAATCTTCACAAGATTATATCATTTCCTAGATTGTAATCTCTATCTCATGCCATGTGAATCAAGTTAAAATGATAAGGAATTGCTGGCTTCATAATCTGGAAATGTCTAAACCTAGTTATCTTCCAAATCACCCCAGATGCTTGTCTTTAAAGTTTTCAGGGAAAGTTATGCTCAGGTTTGGGAGTAAAATTTGAGGTGCCAGAAGGCAGAAGTCTCTCTGCCACTTCTATTTTGAAGACCTTTATGAAGACCCTATAAATGCAGATAGACTGTGATGATCAGAGCTGCTATTAGAAAAAACAAAACAGTAAAACTCTAATTCCCACAGCTGCACAAAATGAAATACAGAAACATGAACCCAAATAATCACCAGTCAAATAAAACACCAGGAGCCATTATTTACAAAATCTCATCATCTTAAACCAGTGGTATGATTTGAGAGGCTTGACTCATGAGTTAATGCTTTGGGTTAGCAATGCTAGTTCTACAATTCTACACTTCTAGTGGCTGAAGTGAGCTGTACTTACTATAAAGTCAACCACGTGTCTACCTGGTAATTAGCCAGGAATCCTAAAATTAACAGATTTTTCTAAAATTCATTAGAAACCTGTCTGACATATTATTCACATGGACAAGCTCTTGCTCAGGAGCGATCCCTCTGAACCCAGCACAGGGAACAAGGAAGAGGACCAGTATCCAGCACATGTGCTTCCACAATGCGGTCTGCTGCTTCCAGAAGGGTGGAGAGTGGCATTTCAGTGGGCAAACAGGTTAGAAATGAGTCCTACTCATGCTACAGATCTCTTCTCCAAAGCAGAACTAGATTCAGGATTTGTGAAACGTTTCTCAGTTGTCCTGAGATGTTTTTCTGGAAATCAACCTCATGTCTGCAGATATTACTGTTACAAACACTGGTTCTGCTCGTGCTATAATGCACCACTGGCAATTTCAACCCCACACGGAGTAAGGTTTGTTCTCAGCAGGATCATTTGATAGAGCAGCAGCAATGTTGGCTGCAGTTACATAAACAGAAGCAAGTCCAGAGCTGATTGTCTTTTCATTGATTGAAGGAGACTTCTGTAAGATCCAACAGTTTTTCCAGCATTGCTGATTAGAACTGGGCAAGATTTTTCTGTTGAACCATGTTGGCTTCTTCAACTAACACAATTCAACTGTTGACAAAATTTTGGAGTTTTCATTGAAAACTCAATTTCAATGAAAATCCCAAAATAAACACTTTGATTGTGGATGAGAAAGTATCTTTTATTAAAAACCAAAACATTTCAGGTGTTGAAATTCCCCTTCATATTAGTTCTTGCTTTTGTTTCTTGTTGCAGCCCTCTCACACACAAAACATACACCAAATATAGCAGAGGAAGAGATTTTTGAATTGTATTTTTCCACATGGAAAAGACATTGCTAAAGCAGTCCTATCGTTAATACATGTGGGAAAAAAGCAGCATTAGTAACATTGCTAACATTTAGGAGAGACAGGTATCATTCACCTTGGGGTCTTGGAGTACATGCTTTTAACAGATATTCAAAGAACTTCAGATGTGGGACAGCAATCTTTGGAATATATCCATGAAAACTGGATGAAAATTAAAGAAGGGAAGTACTAAAAAAGTAATACTGAATTAAAATCCATTGGACTTGACTCTGGAGCTCAGTTCGAATATTCTTACCCTCACGGAACAGCATTTTGATTTCAAGCCACTCCACTAGTGAACCATGGATGCTGTTTAGGAAGACTGAAGGCATTACAGCCTGGCCCACTGTTATTTAGAAACAGAATTGTAATTGTGTATTGAGTTCTTATCTTAGGATGAGGTAATCTACAGTATGCTGATGAACCTTTATCAACTGGGCTGGTAAAGCCCCAGGGAATGACAAAGGGGAGAAAGAATGGGAAGGAGACACTTTGGCTATGAAACACTCCTTGCTAGAACAAGAAACAGTACTGTGCTGCAACTGAAAAAAAGAGACACGCACACTTCCTGGGACAAGATACCTTGCTGAGGTACATTACTAAAAAGAGATAAGCATATTTTCAGTGACAGGTTGGGGCATCAAAAACACAGCAATTCTTGCAGCTAGTCACAAGGTCTTTCTAAGGTTTACGTTTAAGGTTTCTAAGGTCAAGTGACTCCTGCTTCAGATCAGCAAAGTATTTGTTTCCCAGGTAAAAATGTTTAAAACAACTCGTTATAGAAAAGTAAATACTGAGCAACTCTTGAATACCAGAGACCTGCAAAACCTCTTAAAATAGACACCCAAGATAGCACACCGCTTCAGATTTCTCCGCATTTTTTCCATATAGTTGAATCAGTAATTTTCCAGCCAGAAGCTTATCAAAGCATCACACCTCAACATTTTAGTTCTTATTTTCTGTTTACCCTTAACTGACTAATGATAATCTCAATATTAAAAATGAGATTTATTTCAGATCTGCTGCTGGAGTTGAGCTCTCATAGGGAGTCCAAATTCCAAACCTGGAGAAGGAATAAACCCTGTTCCCACTGAAGCATGCCCAAAAAGCGCTTGGGATGGAAAGAGCTGCAAAGCCACAGGCAGAACATGTGAGAACTACAGGAAGATGTAAAAAGCAAGGCAAGAAGAGTTCCAAGCACACATTGCTGGTTAGATTTTTCAGGAAGCATCAGAGAGCAGAACAAGAACTCTGACAGCACCGGGAAAGTACATGTGCTGCTTGTACTGCTGCCCTTCCTCTTTCAGAAGGAATTTTGCACACTGCTCCCACCACCAAATTTGAAAATCTTTGCTTTAATCCTTAACATAATTTCTATAACTTCTATGCAGCCTTCCCATCGTCTCAAATAAGCACTAGGGTCCTGGTATAAAAATAATTTCCAAAGAGAAATACGGGCATCACATGAATTAATAAAGCACACAAAATGAAGATGTGGAAGAGAAAGCTTTCTGCACTTTTACCTACAGAGTAGCGTGCTGTCATATTGGATTAAGGTTCTTCATTGGTCACAGCACATATGGTGCAAAGCATGCGTACTCCCGTTATGCTACCCATTGTAAGAGGAGAACCCTCGGCCAACCCATTGCTGCAAATCCTGCCCTTAAGCAGGGGTGAGGCTTGCTGAGAACTCCCTTGCTGAAGTATCACAAATTTCAATTCTTTGGTGCCTGACACAAGGTAGTTTAAAGTGGTCTAAGTTTTTATAAACCAATTATCCTGCATTGGGCATACAGACCTGAGACCTACTGTTTCATCAGTGATAAACTTGTTCAGAAATATGTTCCCTCATTTCCAGCCCTAATTTTCTGTCAGACACATCAGTCTCTGCCAGCTGGTTGAGTAACCCCCCAGAAACGTGTACACTAAGTTCTCCCAAACCCCATACATCACAACAAATAATTGATTCTCCTGGTGATGTTTAGGACTCTGTCAATCTGACAGCTCTTTCACAGGCCTAACAAGAAGGAAAATAAAGAATAATTTAGCAGAACTTGTGCTTCTTGTTCATGCAGGTCACCACTGTGACAGTCATGCAGCCACAAACTCCTGCGTACATTAACAGCTCTTCCTACTGCTGAGCTGGACCGCCAGCTAGTGACAAAGGGAGCTACATTGGCACTCAAAGAACTTGCTGAATACCACCATCTACTGGCATAAAATGTGGAGGAAGAAAATGAAAGGAGTGGGGACAGCAGGGAAGCAAGGAAAGGAAAGCAAAAGTAGCTGAAGAAAAATCGATAGCACAAGGAAAATAAAACCAAAGCCACCTATCATAAAACAAAAGGCCTTTTATATGAGTATCAAAGGAGCAAGAGGCAAGGCGGGGGGGGAAGAAAGATGGTGGGAGGTGTTTTCCCGACAAATTGCCACATGCAGCATGCAGGTGGCTGTGAGTGCTGGGCAGGAGCCTGTGTACACAGCACCAGAGTCCAGCTACTGGGAACCAACACAGCTCTACTGCAATAGGTGCAGGCAGGCCAGACCATAACAGGCAGGCTCCTCCATAGCCTGCAGACCCTTAGATCAGACAGGCTGATGTTCTGTGTATCATAGGCCATGACATCTCAAAACCCTTCTTTATTTTAGTCCAAAATCATGTGTTTGCTTCAGGTACCTAAAACGATGTCTGGCCTTAAATGAAAGGCACTAAGTCTGGAGTTTGTTTGGATGGGTGCTCACTTCCTCCTCACCACAGTTCCCATCCACACCAGTATCTCAACAGGAGGCCACTGCCCACGGAGTCTAACTGCTCAGGCTCGGCTTCCTGCCTTGGGCTGCTCTTGGACCTGGCAGGGCTGTGGCCAGCATCTCCCGACATATCACAGCCTCTGGATGTCCCTGTGTTACACAGCTTCTCCACAAGCAGTAACGCTCACCCCACTATTGATCTGAGCTAGATAGGAAATTGTCTCCAAGATAGGGAAGGCTCCACAAGTCATTACCATACTGCTCAAGTCATCCACCCACTTCGGTCTACAAGGTTGTTATCACACTGATTGCTGTATGTACACCTTCCAGGAGTGACTTTACAGAGTCATCTACTCACCCAGAGTCATAATTAGAGACAGGAATGTACTATTGCAAAAGAGATTTAATATTCATTTGAATCCTTAACATTAGTTTGCTTCAGCTGTACCACCCCCCCTTTTCATATTTGATTTCAACGAATATTTTAACAAATTAATTTTCTGGCAGGAATATTTGTGGAAACGGTGCATTTTAAATCAGTACTGGGAAATGCTCCTGGGAAAGAAATTTAGTGTTCATAGTTGTGCGTATTCTCAACAGAAACCCAATAGTAAGTGTTCTGCTTATCCAGTCCCACGCGCTGGGCTGCAGTTCAAGAGGCCTCCACTCAGTCCCTGTCTCTGCCAGACTCCCTGTCTGATCCTGGGCAAGTGGAGCAATCTCTCCAGCTCAGTCCGCTCCTGGGCCAGCACAGCTACGCACGAGAGCTCAGGGCTTGCAGCACAGCCAAAGCCTAACCCTCTGACAGTGACTGTACAGAGATGCTTTCCGGAGCCAATAAGAACATGGGTATGGCTGCCTAGCACAGGGTAAGTCTACAAATATGCACTTTTAATTGGGGCTGGCCAATTCAGGTTAAAATAACAGTGAGGGCTCTCAGATTGCTTTGGTTTATCTGATTTAATCTGAATTATCTAGCTCAGGTTAGCAAATCCAAATTAAGAACACACCTGCATTTTTTGCTATGGAAAGATCCATCAACTCTAATCTTTCCCACCACATTCAGGTCATAGAGGCTATAGGAAAGCTTTTACCTTGTCTTCTCATCCCTAATTACACCACAATCTATTCCCTTTCTAGACCATAATCAGCCCTCAGAGTCTACCCCTTCCCCTACAAAAGACCATAGGCTAAATTAAAAAAATAGATATGTCAAATCCCCATCTTACAGCTCCCTTTGCAAGGAAATGGCTCAGCCACACAAATTGGAGATTTCATCAGTTCTATCTGCAAATGCATGGTTTTCTTCCTCTGTGAGAAAGGTTGAGGAATTAAGGAATCATATTCCACTTGAGCTTTCTGCTGCTGTGACTCTTTCTTCTCTCTCTGTTATTTTACCTCTTTCCTCGTTCAGCCTAGCAACATATCCTTTCTTTTTTTTCTACATTGGCCTATTTCTTTTTCTTCCTGTGTTTCCCTCACTAATTTCTAGCTCCTTTTTAGTCTGCCCTGTGTCATCCTCATAGTAACGCAAGAAGCAATGGTAGTGCATTATCCAATTATTTCTTCGCAGTGATATGTCAGACCTCACCAGAACCTGTGGCTGGCTGCACTCTGGCTTTCCCTTCTCCTTCACCAAGTTCCAGGATGAAATACGACCTTCAGTCTGTGCCATCACACCCTCTGTCCGTACATTGCCACTACTCCTCCACCTCCATGGCAGTCAACTTTCTATCCTTTGCCTCTCTGTGCTCATTACTCTCCCTGGTTTTCCCAGTTCATTCAGACTCTTCCTCTCTCCTCCTTATTTCTCTTTCTTACAGCTTATCCTGGGCTGTAAGCTAAATGCCTCAGGTCTGATAGTAAAAAAAAAAAAAAAAGGGGGGGGGGGGGGAGATAAAAAAGGGAAAAAAGAAAAAAAAAGAAAAAAGAAAAAAAAAAATCAGACTCCAAAGGTCTGCATAGGATTAAACCCCATTTGCTCCAGATGATTGTTTGGAGACAAGGAAAAAAAAAATTCAGACACAGCAAGGACTAGATAGTCAGACTTTCTGAGTAAGCAAGTAACGCCAGAAAACATACTGGGCTAATTTCATTTACGTTGTACCAATGCAAATTACTGGTGGTAGGGATCAAGGCTGGGATTTTCAAAAGGACTAAAGCTCATGTTTTTAAAAGCTCTCTACCGACTTAGGAGTCAAAGTCCCATTTTCAAGAGGAAGTTAAGAGCAAAAACCCCTTTCTGAAGCCAGTCCTAATTCTACCAGTCAGACTGGCATTCCCAGATCCTGACTTTGCCACCACCTCATTTTCTTTGGGAAAGTCCCCATGTTCTCTCTCAGTGGGTAGGCACAGTCTGTGTCTTGGCAGCAGCAAGCAGCTCAGTGCCCACGTCCTGCTTAAATCCCTGGCTGAATCAGAAATGGGTGATCGCCCACTGGGTCTGGTTGGTACACAGTGAACACACATAAGCCTCATCATATCCCGTGCTTAGCGGTGCCCTCCCATAACAGGGCTTAGTGGTACCCGTTAGCTGTCCCTTGAACACCTCATTCAAACTCCATCATCAGGCAAACTTAGTGCAAGGTTTAAATGTGGACTCTCCCACTTTCAGGAGAACATTGTCACTGGCTGCAAGGCATACCGAAGGGTCTTGCCATGCTCTTCTTGCTGAAGTTCCTTTGCATTGTGTAAAATACTGAAAGATTCACTGGGCCTGAGAGAAACCCAGAATGATTCCATAGCCCTACAGATCAACCCTTCCCCAGAGGTGGGAAGCTGGTCTTCGAGGCCCGGCCTTGAGACTTGAATATTTTGGGAGAGGAAAATGCATCAGATCTCTTCTGATTTTCTTGTGGTTTGTCTTGGTTTGTTTTTTATATGAGATAGGACTTAAGCCTTAATTCTCAGAGAGGATTAATGACAAGGTGAGGGAAGAGTCATATCCAGAGATAGGCACCTAACTCGCTTCGGCAATGCAAGGCAGGATAGGAAAGCCCTGCCCTTCCCTCTCACCGTATATGTGTTGGTCTAGGCATGCCCGAGATAACTTAAGAACTCTGGCAGCTGTGCATATTGTTCTGTAAGTGCCTACATCTCCCTCACCAAAAGTCAGTGGCACTTGCTATCTCATTTAGGGTACAAGTTTCAGAGGTGTCTTAGGGCCAGATGTTTACAGATATTTACATCTCTAAACTGCACTTACATAAAATATTCCTCAGCGAATTAGGAACACAGTACACAAATTTTCAGTTGAATTTGTGCCTCTGGGTCCTACAGATGCTTTTTGAAAATCCTGGTCTTGCAAATACAATTAGCAATAAGCACCAAAACACTGATTTTGAAACAGTTTGCCATCCACACTTAAGGACACATTCTCGCAAGCACCCAGTTCCCTGGCTGATACATCAATGAAATGCCCAGATTTTCAAATATGCCAAGCACACCCAACCATTCTTCACCACCCTGTATTCTCTTTGGGAAGGGCAGAATTCATCACTGCTTTTCTGAAGTGAGCTTGGCGTTGAGTTCTTTTGAAAACCAGCCCCTACTATTTACTACTTCTCTGAACAGCTCCAATCTTTTAATATTTGCTGGCAGAAACTGTCCCTTTGCCACCAAGGTAGCCTCATCTTCCTTACCAGATACCCTTTCTGACTTCAGTAGAAGTAAAGGTAGATCAACCAGTTATTTTCAAAATCACACCCTCTATACCATGTCACAGCAACTCAACACCAATTAAATTTTGGATCTTGAACCTTTTCAACAAACTGGCAGTTAATGATCTATAGGCAAAGATTGTTTGACAAGCATGGCTGAAATGTAAAGCCATATGTGAAAATCACCATCTTTTCACATACAACTTGTGAAGAGAAAGAGGAAAATATGAATCAAATTAGCTATCATTACAAATAGTGGTCTGGAAATGAATCACAGATGTTTTGATGGAGAATGGTTTTTCTCGTAACACAATTCTTCTGAAAAGTGCCCATTCTGCATGAAAAGGATCCTTTTTTCCCCTGAAGAAACTGATTGTTCAAAATATTAAAGTATTCCAACCATGCACAAAGACATTTCTGCATGCCTTTGCAATGTTCCATGGGAGCTGGATTTTGTTCTATGGGGTTCATCTAAGCCAAACTCCTTAAATGAATTACATTTCAAATGTCATATATCTATCATCTTTAAGGGAGGAGACCACAGAGGATCAGTCCAAATAGAAGCCAGGTTTAAAGAAGCTTAAAGAAAGAAGTTTAAAGCCAGGTACTATGGCAGCTTTTCCAAGCAGAAATATTTTGGTCTTTCACCTTAAATTTTCCTGTTATTCATCTTTTTTTTCCCTTCACTGTAGTTACAATTCTTTTCCTTACTCAGTGTTTATGCTATACACGTGTCAGTAACAGCCATGTGATAAGCAGAAAAGTAATTTGATAAAAGTCCACTATAATATGTACATTTGGCCAGCAGCATTTGGACCCATGTCCGTCTCCATGGCATAATACTCTTACCCCTGCGCAATTCAAATAAGAGCTAAGAGTAGGTAAAATTTCCAGCGCGTATCTGTATGTCCACAAATAAAAATGTCCAGCCAGCCAAGTGCTTTCTTCCTTCTTCTAAAAGACAGAGGTTTTTCACTTTTGTACCCCATTCCTCCCACACCTGCCTCCTTCACAAAGCCACAGCTACTATCCAAGAAGAATCACACTAAACTGAAATTCAGGACCAATATGTTCTGTACCTACAACCACTAAAAAGTCTATTAACTTGTCTCTCATCCAAGCAGGCAAAATGTGGTTTGTAGGTGGAAGGAATTTCCCTTATTAGACCAACAAGTATGTTTTGAAAAAGCAGACAAGCTTTCAGGACAGCTTACAAGCCTTTTTTCCACATCTAAAACATAAGCAGCAGAATTCAAAACTAAATGCAAATTGAAAAAAAATTGCCTGGAGTTTAATTTAACATGTACTAGTGAGGCCATCATATTTAAGAAACAGTAACTGGTATATGTGGGGGATGTTAGCAGCATAAAATTAGGAGTGGCAAGGTGATAATATTCGCAGCATTGAGGAGAAGAAATAATTTATAGCCAGCGGAATATGAAGGTGCTGTAGGTGGGGTAGGAAATCCAAGTGTACCTTAAAATCTTTGATGTTGAACACTTACAAGTTTTAGTTCCCAGGCACGACAACGAAAAGTGTGTGTTTTTCAGCACAAAAACACTTTGATGATTGAGCTGGGAAAGCTCCACAAGATAGCCTATCAGACCAGACCAGTAAATTTGCCTGTCTCATTTTTGAGGGACACTGAGGTACTCTGAACTCCAGGCACCAGTAAAGTCGATAGCAAAGCGCAGGCTTGTCCAGATTCCCTTGCTGACCTGTGGAAGAAGATGCCTGCTCTCCTCTGAAACACCGTGTGGCTAGAGCATGAAAAATCCTTGTGGTTCCTGATCCCTCCAAATGAGGAACACTATCTGTACAGTCACTCCAAACAGAGAACCAGAACAGTGCATAATGTGGCATGATTCCTTCCAAACATTATCTAAATCAAGTAAAACGGAAAAGTGGTCAAGTCCAGAATAGAGCCAGGCTTAATATGTTTTAATAAGAAACAAAGAAAGTGCTGTTTTGCACTGTATTGTTCAGGCTTGCCTTTAGGCACATCTGGAAAAATGTTTACTAAATAACTCAAATACTTAGCAGTGAGATGCATTTTATTTCAAACTGAATTTTCTGCAAGTGTACACATGCCAGAAAGAAAGCAAAAGGTCATCAAATTATTCTGGGTACCAAGTTGTCAGCACTGTTCCACAGACGCAAACCCCTCCATTTCACCAAGAGTAAGCCACATAAAACCCAAAACCAAATGGATTCCTTTCTTCAAATCAAAACCAGAAACAAAAAAAGAAAAGTGTACATCCTGCATTATGAGCAGGAATGGCACGGAAGAGACTCATGACTGCAATCATGTGTGTTGCAACCATGCATAAGGGGACTGCCTCTTTAATACATGACTAGGGCCCATAATCAGAGTTCAATCCTCACTTTGCCAGGTGAGTAAAGCCATTTGAAAAGTGCCTGACCTGAAGAATTAGATGAAGAATACCTCCCTGTCCTCTACATTAATATTCTTGATACACTTCAAGCAACACGCTTCAGCACACTCAACCCTTAAGCCAGTCCCAACAACAAATCAAAAATAGGACACAAATGCCCTCCCATCTCCTCCTCAATCCTTGCCAAATCAATTTTGGTGTTTATAGCTTACTTAACTGAGTTGTCTTTAAAAAAAAAAAACAACAAACATTACATAAAACAATACATCAAAATTGACTCATTACTGCAAAAAATTTTCACTTCAAATAAATGTCTCATGCTTTTGGAATAACACATCTCAAAAAAAAAGTCTGATCTACTTTGCATAAGACTCTACATCTCGCCAATCAGGCTGAAATACCTGCATCTCTAAGTCACTTTAGAAAATAGAAGGAAGGTGCTTTTTTAAACATTGTTCTTGCATATCAGATCCGCCACCATAATGACATGGCTGGAGTTTGAAACTAATGCCAGGCAAACCTCAGGCAGGGCTGAAAACACCTATAAGGTACAACATGTACCTGCCAACTGCGCTATTTCCAACTGAAGTATAAGGCCATTTTAAGTTATCTACTGCCTTAGTCATCTGCTACCTGTACTTTCCCATTTTTCTACCCGCCGCAGCTACATCCCAAAGACTTTAATGAAAAAAGGTAGCACTTAACAGCACACTCAACCTTTAAGCCACATGTTGCTTAACAACTTGCTACCATTTTAAGCAGAATGATCAAACATACTAATTCCTAAGATCTTATAAACACAAGCATGCTGAAGATATTTCAGAATCTTCTGTTGTTCGGAATAATCACCTTCTGAGAAGAAAGCAGTGATTCAAATCCCTGCTAGTAATAAGCAGGAATGCTGCCTGAGTATTATCAGTGATCCTGCAGTTACCATCCTAAGATGTCTATAATTAACTACTGCCAAAAACAACACCACTTACCCATTCACAGAATATTCCCAACAACTGCAAGTTTGTTCCTGACTTCAATATCCCTTTTAGTCTGAAAAGAAATTACCACACTGATTTATTCAAAAGATGTGCTTCCTGTGGGTAATCAAAGTCTTTATAACCATCTGCAGTTTCAATTGCTTAATTTCTACTGCTGTTAGCACTAGAGAACACACATGTATATAAAGGAGCCAGCTGGATTCTTCTGGTTGTTTGTGCATCCTCATCAAGAATCATTCCCATCAGTTACAGCTAAACTGATCTATACTGTGGTAGGCCCTAGGGGTACCACGCAAGACCAGAGCACTGTACAAGCATGCAGCGAAAGACAGCCCCTGCCCTGAAGAGCTTACAGTCTACATGCACAAAGAATGGCAGATGCAGCAAGACACAGTGACTCATGAAACATCTGGCAGTAGCAAGCCGAGAATGATGATTTTCTCGCGAGGGAGTTTTGTAAGCTTTCTCAGCTTCAAATAGTCTCTTTCCTCAGGATATGTGGGTGGCAGGTTGAAAGCCACTGCTCTAGATCCTAGGATTTCTCCCTTCGTGGAAATCATTGCAAACCACGATGACGCTTGCAGAATATTGCAGGACAAAACCCAAAGTAAGATTAGTTGCTACTGGCAGAGCAAGGACATCCAGCTGATGAGCAGCTCCCGTGGGACTCCCCTTTCTAGTTGGGACTAGGCAACCTGATGTTTCAGCCTTTTAGAAGATGCAAAGCAGAAGGACTGCTTTTGCATATGTGATTTGCAAAGCTAGGACACTCTTGCACAATAAAGCTGCCCTCGTTCATGTGGAATAGCTTAAAAGAAAAATGTCAGTGAAAGCCACTCCATTCCTTCCAGTGGATTTGAAGTAGAAGAACAATTTAGAAAGGCCATTTGCTTTCCTCCAGTCACAAGACTACATAATGTCTTTTAATGCCACTTCCCTTAATTCTTCTTTAAAGGCTGCTACCTTTTCTGACTTAACAGGAGCTGTGCACTCAGCTGCTCTTCTGTATGTGAAACTCGCTTTAAATCAGATGGGAAGACTTTTGCATGTGAGCTCCTAGGAGGCAGTATTTGGCATTCTCATTTTCTGTCTCTTGACAGAAAATTGGGTTTATCTGCAAACTACAGAAAACAGCATTTTTCATGTATTTGTACAGAACGACTCAAATACTGAGGAAAAGGGAGGTGTTTTTTCATGGTCTAGAGGCAGAACTAATGTCCTTTGGATACAATGGCATCTGAGGAACAGTGTCAGCTACTCATGGTTTCATATGGGACTCTGTCTGGTAGCTGCTTATGGCTTTTAATGCTCAGGCTTGTGATCAAAGACGACATCATCTACCTGCCAATCTTGAACACTAAAAATTCCTCTATTTTTCATTTAATCATGTATGGAATTTTTTCTCCATCTATTGACTTGCTGAAATGAAATGGATTTATTTTTCAAACATGAGATAGCTTTGTATTTCCAGGAGCACATACTTAAGCTTCTGATGAGGATGGGAGCTTAGAACATATCATCAACACATCTGGAGAACAGGACCTAACTTAGTGAAGCCTAGGTGTGAGCAGCCACACTATAAAGCAAGTGTATCCTAATGATCCTACATACCCCAAGAGTTACTGAGCCTTCAGGGAGCACACACCAAGGCTCTCCACAGCACTGCACACCTTTCATGGGGAATTGATCTCCCCTTTTAGATGCAAGTTGTAAGCTGTAAAAAGGCACTGGAGGACAAGCTGGGCTGCAGTGACTTACCTTCCACCCTAAGTGTGACTACTCCAAATAAAACCAAAGCTCATATTCTAACTCTTGCTCTCAGTAAGGTCTGTCCCTGTTGATACAAGTGTTAAGCTCACTGCAGGGTTTTGCATGGGACAGAGAGAGGGGATGAAGTACAACCACCTACTAAAAGCCCAACCTGACTGTGCAGTGAAGGCACAAGGCTGTAGATCAAAGATGCCATGATAAAAGAGAGTTTAAACATTTCAGAGCTTGCAAAGTGACACTTGATTTTTTTTGTTGTTTTTTAGAAAGTTAAATCTTAAACTTTTTTAGAAGTTTAAATCTAACGCACATCAGCTTTCCAACAGCAACATTACTGAGAATGCAGCTGCAAATGGATATCCTACAAACAAGCAATCAACTGTGGATCTCCACAAAAAGGAAGCTCCAACAAGCTTCTCAGATCTCTCTTCAACTTCTAATCAACTATAAAGAACAACAAAATTACAGAAGCAGGAAATCATGCTTCCTACTCTTTCATGAAAATCCTTTGAAACTCCTCCACTAAAGTGAAGATTTAAATAGTTTCCTAGTTATAAAATAATCTCTGCTTGTTTTCATCAGCATGCCAGTGTCAGCCTCTTGGAAAACTCCTCTCTCACCTCAAGCAAATACATACCTACATACAGTTACTGAGATTCATTAGCTTTTCTTTGCTATAGAAAGCCCTTCTAGTGCTGCCCAGATGGGTAGAACAGGAAGTGCACCTCAGGAGATCTGAGTCAATGAGTGAAAAAAGACTCATGAGATGCAAATGTGGGTTTTCACTCTGTCTCGGGGTACCTGTGTAATCCTGATCAGTCCATGGAGAACCTTGCTCTGCCTTAGTTCTCCGGCTACAAAATGGAGTGGTAATTCTCTGCCTCAAAGGAATCATGCGGTGCTGAAATCATGACGGCTTAGCTATTATGGGGCTGCAATGCTCATAAATATTTAAAGAGAATGAAATCAGGAGGGAGAAAAAGACAGGGGGTTTTAGTCCACTTCAAATTTACTTTTTTCTCTATAAGTACAAATATGGAATTGGTAAAACCAAGTAATCCGACCTTACTGCAAATGATGCTGCAAAAGGCAATACTAATCATAATGTAAAGGCAGCTGCGTGTAGAAATGTGTTTCTTTTTGGCGCTGTCTGTTTTGCTGGTTGTCACACACCCCACAGGAGTTGAATGAATCAAGACATGGAAAAAAAAAATCCCATCAACACAACACTCAGTTGGCCTGCTACTTTTGTGAACTCTTCAGCTAAGCCCCAGGTTTTCTAAATCTTCAGGGTGTGGACATAACATGTTTGCAGATACTTCCTCTTTGCTCACACTAGAGTTGGAACTTGACACCTGGTGGCACAAGTAACAGGAGGCCAGAAATATTGAAATGAAGCTTGATAATCACATCTATCAGTATTGACTACATGACACACCTCATCCTGTAATGGGCCCCGAAGAGGATCACACCTTCCATTTCTAGTGTTGAAAGTAGCAGCAAAGGCTGCCTCTAATGTGATCCAGATGTTTTCTGAAGCCAGCTACAGGTGTGGACAGTTACTCACCTTATGTCACAACCTCAAGTGATGTGAATTAGCCCTTAGCTACAGAGTGTCCAGGAGGCATTTCCATGCAGGAAAGCGGGGGGAATAGGGGACACTAATTGTCACAGGCAGTTCAAGCCAAGGCTAGTATTAATCCTACTTTACGCCCAGTTGCTTTGTAGCAACTGATTTCTCTTTGGTGATGGCAACCTGGTCAAGGATAATAAATCTGCAACTACCTTTCACTGAAGGGCGACCTGGAAGGACACCAGCACTCACAGACACGTATCCGAGAGGTGCAAGACTGACTGTTTTTCCACTGACTTCCTGGGAGATTACACAGTACCATGTCAAGGAGCAAAGACTGATCTTTTCCCTTGCAAAGAAAGAAAAAAATTTAATGCATATATGCATACACAGGGTAACAGTGAAGACTAGTGTGTAGTTTGGCCCAAAAATCAAGCGACAAGAATAAACGCAATAGGAGGAAAGACTTTTACTTACTTACTAGGGCTAAGACCCTTAGTGCCTTGGAAGACAGAAGTGTTTGGTAATTTGATATACAAGACTTCCAATGCTTAAGCTAAGATCTGGTAGCAATGCTGCACATGTGTTTTTACGGACGCTAAAACATTCCACAACTTAAGGAGTCATCTTCTGAATTTTCTTCTTCAAAACAGAAATGCAAATGCAAACCACCTTGATATAAGGTTAAGTTGATGTAACTGCTGGCACTCTAGCTTCTGCATTTTCCCAGAGTGACTGGCTCTTCCAAGTAAATTCTCTTTAGGAGAGCTCATACAACTGTAGTAGGAGCAAATTCATTAACCTGATGCACAGTCATATAAAGTGCCTAGCTGCACACAACAAATGCAGCCTTTGTGGCAGTTCAATATGGCAAGCTCTATGCCACTTCAATGGCAGGCATTCGATGCCAAATACTGAGATAGGTCTGCTCAGTAGTTATTAAGCACATGTTGTCTTGCAGAAAGCATAAAGCTAACAAACATAATGGCTATTTTTGGGAGAGATATACCATGACTGCTTTTTCACCCAATGCCATATGTACAGAGCTTTTCTTTTTGGCAGTACCATACCCAGCATTTCGAGCCCTTAGTCTCACAATGTTTACTGTCTGCCAGATGGACTGTGAAATGTATACTATTCATAATGGGATTATGCAAGTTGTCTATTGTTAGAAAAGTAATATGAGCATTATACTCTATAGCCTTTTAATGGATTTCCCTTTTATATAAATTAGGATGTCCCATTTTTCTTTTTAAATACTTGTTGTAGATATCCACTTTCAGCTTTACAAACTACATCATATTTAGGCACATACTTCAACAGTATTAAGGGAAAACAAGATTTTTTTTGCATGAATGGAAGCACAAAGAACACATTATTGCACTGAACTATACATATTAACTCTGATCAGGTACCTGTATTTCTCAGTGTCCCAGAAATAATGAACAATATATGACAATGCAGTTGCTATGAGTTACAGCTGTTAGCCCCAGTGCAAGAAACAACTACTTTTCTGGAAAACACCTGACTTTGGGTAGATGCTTGCAGTTCCTGAAGCCAATAAAATTTTGCTTAAATTATTATCTGAACTGCAAATTGTGTGGCTCACCTAATCTTCAGATTATGATTTTTTTTTTTATTATTGACACCCCCAAGGAGTATCCTAGACTGTCTTCCAAATTAGGTGATTCCTCGTTCCTTGATGGGCCATGCTGTGTCAGATTTTCATGTTCCTCCAATCAACCATTCTGCCAGTCACCAAGAAACTGTGACTGCACAAATAAACCTACACAGCTTAAAAAGCAAGACTCAGCATGACTACTGCTATTCCTCGAGTTATATCCACTGATGTCGCCCATCTATCAAAGGTCTGCCCATTTCACACCCATCCCTCGCTCATCTTCCTCACTGAATCCTGATAGGAAGAGCCTTTGAAATCCACTCACACTTCATTCAGCAGTGAACACACACCATACACTGGGATATGTCTTCAGTGCCATGAGTGTCAAGCAGGGCAGATCTATATCTTACACTGCACTCCCAGATTTCTTGTGGGATCAAATGGTTAGCTCTGGGGCTGGTTTTAGCTTATGAAATTTAGTGTTGTTTGGGAATCAGTGCTTTGGAGGACTTCCACAGCTCACCAAAGAAAAGATTGCAAGTCCTGTTGATTGCCATTGGGTTTGGATCAAGTCTTCAGGAACCATTTATCTTCTTAGACTGTCGCAGTTGCAGAAATTAGCTAGTGCTCTCACTACAAGTTCCCAGATTCAAGCTCTGTCCTCTGCAAGACGCTACTGGGAAGACCTGTAACATACCCTTTCAGTACGAAAAGGCCCTCAAGCTCTGACCTTCAAGGCATGCCATAAGTCAAGAATATTGGTGACAACTTTCACCTATAGAGTCTGCTATATTACTTTTTTATTATCTGTAGCTTGAACTAAGCTTATTAACACTAATGCAGCATCAATCAGAAGTTTGGAACGCCACTGTCGCACATATGACTAACATGACATTGCTAAATATGCACAGATGAGCTTTGAAATGGTAAAAACCAGACATTTTTATCACTAACTCAGAATCAAACAAGCAATATAAACTCTTCCCTTTCCCCTCACCCTGCCATGGAGAATCACAATTCAGATTCACCCACAGGTGGCAGTACTTCAGTGGCAAACACAATCACACAATAACCACCTTGGGATCCTGCAGAACAGCGTTACTTGCAAAAGAACACATGTACTTAATTTTGGTGTTAATATGGTTCCTTAGTCAAAGTAGCTGTAAAATGAGTGAAAAAAGAGAGTCAGTTTCTCTGGACCAAAGATATTACAAGGGAGAACAAGAATGAATAGTGGCCTGTAGCCACTTCTACCAAGGTAAAATGTGGAATATTACCCGATTTAAAATCATGAAATTGAAGAGAATTAACTGATAGACATTTCTGAGTTCCTCTCCAACTAAGAGGAATGAAAGGATTTGATAAACTATGGAAACTCACTTGCAAAAACCACAGCATTAATTCTTGTGATAAGCAAGCAGTTATTTTTCTTGAAAGAGTTCACTGTTCATAAGTAGTTTAAGGACAAATTCCAATTCAGGAAAATACATTTCATATCAAAATTTAATACAACATCCAAGAGTGACAGGAAATTCAGGACAGCAGGATTTATTTTTTTTTTTTTAGGTCCAGTTCTTGAGGTCTATTTTTAATTTTGATTCATAAAAGTGTTGCTTTAGTCAAACATTTTTGAAGCTGTAATTTGCTAGTGGCTTGGCTCTTTTGGGGAGGGGGAGAACTTGAAAACATTCTTGGCTTGGCCAGAAGGTATGAACTTGTTCTTGCATTTGACCTCCTCTGTACAGAATGGACTCAAATATTGGTACAGTAGAACTTCCCTGAAAACACACTTGAGCAAGGCTCGGCCGTGTTAGGTATTACATAATGGTGTTGAGTACTTTGTGTTGGCAATAATCTGAAAATCTCCATCTTTTTTCCTCTCCCACATTCCCCAAATAGTGCTCAGGACTTTTTAAGACATTGACTTTTTGTGTTTTATTTCCTTCTGAGTGAGCTTTAAAAAGTCTTGTGTTTTCCAGGTTTCCCCTACAATCATTTAAAATTGGAAGGTAAAATTCTCCTGTAACTCCTGGAGTTCATGTGTTAAGAAAGACCATGACAACTGGTAAAACATAGAATAAGAAACGTATGGCAGATTCATCCCTGTTTTATTCTATCATAATCTGCATGCTAAAGAATTGCTTGGATCCTAGTCAATTGGAGGCAGCTGACTGAGGGAACCTGCAACATAGCAGAATCACAGTCCCCGGCTGCAGAGCAGGACTGGCACTGTCAGAAGAAAAGTCACCATGCTCAGCCCAGTGCAAAAAGCACCTCCCTTGTACAGGATGTCAACACCCTAAGAAATGACTGCCACCAGCTCAGGTTCTTCCCGTTGCACTGCAATTTGGCAGGGCCCTTTTGGAGCTACATAATCAAGCCCTTATTTTCCTGTTAGCTTCATGATGACTGTGTTTCTCCCAGACCAGTCCTTCACTTTCTCATTTTGCCTCTCCATTTTCTTTCATTCCTTTAGTAAAGGTTAAGCCAATTTAGAGCTTTCAATAGGCAGCATTCAACCATCCAGGAGCCTGATAGTGTCTGCTTGTCCTCAGAATGGGCACAGAAAAGGCAACAGCAATGGAAGCTTTTCAATGCACTGTCCCACCCAGGATGCAGAGTATCTTGACCTGCGGGTCTTCTCCTATAAGGACATGAGAATACTTCGTTATCTTGTAGCATCATTAGGTTGTTCAGTGAGAGCTACAGTGTCAAACAAGGGTGGGTCTGTCAAACACTGCCAGTTGGGATGAGATCATCTGGCCAATGAGACAGCCCAGAGACCATTTGCTTTTACCTAGACTTCAAAGGCGACATCACTTCCAGCCAATAACCAAAAAGTCTACTTGATTCACACAAATGACCTACAGATGAGGTACTTCACATTTCATTATTGAACCTCTGACCCACCCATTGCCCAGTCCTTATTTTTCCCCTCAACTGTCCAGCTGGATACCCCAAATAAGTTAAAGTACAGTGCCCAAGAGTCACACAGTGCTGACTTTCCACTGCTCTAAGAGGCAAATCCTGCACTCTTATAAATATTTCTAAGCTCCAACTCAATAAACAGGCCCTTCATGAGAGTATAAAAATAACTAAGCCATGCTCCAAGACATTTCACATTGCTGGAGAGGTGGCAAAGGGTGTGCAGTGTAAATAAGAATCAGGTTCACAATTTCTATGCTCTTGTTTTCAATTACACTTAAATTTGTTTCAGCTTTAAAATGAAGCTTGAAGTGATGCCAGATGTTTTTTTTCTTACATCCCAACACATTCCAGATTAGCTGTGAATAACAGTTACTATTCTCCATTCTCGGCCTACCACCTTTAAAAGGACACAGAAGAGGAGCTCAGATTTAGGATCTGGTCTAGTGGAGAGGACCTGATCTCTTGCAATGAGCACAGGTGCTTCTGTATTGAAGTATTAATCAACCAAAGTCCCACATGACCATTTTATTATGTCGGTATAGCAAGCAGTCAGCTGTGGGGTTTCTTCAGAAGCTCATGAGGTCACTCCATCTCTTTAAAGCAAAAATAATGACTCTTCAGCAAATAGTAAGAGTTGGCAACTGTGATGTTGAGATGATGTAATTGTACACAGCGGTGATGTGAGATTTTTCTTGGTTCTTAGAAGCCAATACTGCAGAGGTAATTACAATAACAACAGTATTTGCTTAAAAGTTTTGGACAAGAAAGGAGACCAAGTTTCTTGCAAAAACGAACAGTGGTCATAGAGAGTGAAAGGTCAAAAACTTGCCGTCAGAATTGGAAGCAGTTAGGGCCAAGCTCTGGCGCTGAAAATGCAAGGTTGCAAGCAGTGCAAAGAGCTGACTATTTCCCCTGCACTAACACATGTATCTTTATTTCTGAGCACCCTGGGCTACTTCCCTCTCCACACCTCCTCTGTTAACAGCTGGTTATCTTCTCAGTTTTGCCACAGGAAAAATGACAGTATGGAATTATTTACTATTAGTAGGCTTCCCTAGAGTAAATACATAGCACTGTATATCTTGGCAAAACGGGAGGGACACTTAACACTGAACCAGTGACTTGAAGCACCAGCTTTCTTGGTTTTATTGGTGTTGGTGAATTTACTGAAAGGTAACTAACAAAAAAACAAGAGCCATGTTTCTTTTTTCTACAGCTAATGAGAATGGACTGGAAAGACTAGGCAAGTTGAACAAATGGATAATAAAAATATCTGGTCACCTTAGCTCTGGGAAGCTTCAGGAGTTTTGCATCTTCTAGTACCCCCATCCTCCTTTACTTCTTAGGTTTGAAACATCAGAAGAATGCCATTTAACTGAAACAGGTAATGCCTGTAAGAAAATGCTGGGCCATACTAGTCTGGCCAAACTACTTTCACAATGAGGCCCGTTCCATTACAGCTCCTAACTACTGTTGCACAGATGCTGCTATTTATAAGCAGCAGTAGCAAGCACTCTACAGCTCTGCTGTAGGTTTCCTAGTCTGCTCTGCTAGTGGAGTTTGATTTTGGAATAGAGATAGACTCAGCAACCTGGCAAACTTAAAAAAAAAAAACCCCAAAGTAAAGAGAGGTTACTTTACTAACCCTTAATAAAGTAACCAGGAAACTAAGCATATTTTCTGCAATGATGGCCACTCAGAGCAGCAAATAAAACTTCTTACATAGTGTCACTGTCGCTCACTGGCTTTTGTGCTTTAACAGTTTGTGAGGGCAAAACATCACGCAGGTATATATAGTAATGGTCACTCTAAACTCCTCCTAGATTCACAGGGACAGAAAGTTATGCCTTATGTCATCCAAGAGGTAAAAACCCTCAATTTGAAACAAGGCTGGGGTATGATCTACCAGCAAGATTTAACATCACAAGGAATAAATAAACACTACAGAACAGGGGAAAGTAAGTTCTCAAACTTTCTTTGCCACAGATTAGGAAGAACTGGATTCATTAGAAAGTTTTTATTTTGTTTAAGAGATTATCTGCAAATGATGTTAAGAATGCTCTGGTTTCCAATTTGCTTCGGGTTGTTGTGTGATTTTTTTTTCCCCAACATTAAAGTTAGCTTAATCAGTGATAAAGTTAGCTCTAATTACTGTAGAAATATTGAAATGCAGATAATATAGCTACTAAGAGGAAAAGAAAACTTAAAAACTTTTGGGTTTGGTTTACTTTTATTGACATGGATGGTTAGCATTTCTGATAAAGGAGGTCTGTTAAAGATTTGGGTTTTTTTCTTTCAGTTACCTTATCAAGAGCTCTTGACATGATATGTGTAAATATATTTTTATAAATATATATCTATAGTATAACTCTGTGTTTCAAAGCTGGAGGATATAAGGATTAAATATTTGTAATGTAAAAAAAAAAAGGGCAAAAATCACACTTGAAAAGTAATCTTTCCAGCTATCTCTAAACATCTTTCAGAAGCAAAGATGACATAATTGATTTTTTGCAGGAGGAGCTTTTAAAAAACAACAGTTGGCTGTTGAACTGGCTTTCAGTTTTGATGGGATTATTCTGGCCAAAATTTCAACTCTTTCTGTTTGAAAACACTGGCTGAAGAGAAGCTCTGCTTTAGTTGCCTAGTGTTGCTGTTCTCCCCTCTGGGCCAGGCTCTGCTGTGTTTCCCAGGATGTAGCAGGACCCTGGTGCCCATAGCTGTCCCCACCTTCTCTCCAAGGACGTAACACAGCAACAGATTCTGGTTCAGAGAGAAGACATCCAAACTGCTCAGGGGCAGAGCAATATCTTTGCATAATCCTAATTATTTTAGTCTAATTATTCTAACCAGTTTTACCATTGACATAGTACTTATCCTGAAAATTGAGTAAAGCCAATGGATGTGACAGGCAAATCAGCTACTAAAATACAGTAAAATTTAAGAGTGAAGGATCAACTTTTCTGGGTGAAGAGCCTCCATTTGACTCTAGCAATTGCCATTCCAACTCCAATCTGTCATGTGGATGGGGCATGGCAGCACCTCTCCCTTCAGAAGGGGAAAATCCAAAGTTCACATTAGCTCTTAAGATTACTAAACAAAGAGTGATGGGAAAACCCAATGTATGTAGATATTTCATATGAGAGCTCAGGACACTGACACTACATTGCTGCATAAATAGAAGTAAGAGTCATGTGGGTTATTGACCACTGTATATTTTCCCACTGAATCATAATTATATATTCTCTTTTACTGTTGCTGCTAAGTAATTCTGTGATGAATCTGATTCACTGTGCAAACACAGCATCCACTAGACCTCAAAGTGTCTTGTGTCTTAATAGTGCCAGCCAGGGCACATGCTAGCTTGCAGTAACTAGGAGCATGGGTCTGATACAAAACTCCCTGCAAGGTCCACCTCTGGGGAGAAGGCTGCATCAGATGTGTCTTTCATCACAAACATCTACAGGCATCTGGAGACGTCTGTCATATACTGGTTCCCCACACAGGTTGTGTGAATAAGAAGATACTGCCCTGACACTTCAGGACTAGTAAAATAGCAAGTACCAACCACTAAAGCACCATCTAAAAAGAAGCACCATTTCCCATCTATTTCTTTTATCCAGAGGCCACTCCTATTTCCAGGAGAAGGCTTCTGCCTCTGAACACCCATGGAGGGAGGCATTCTGCAGAGGACCAGGCTTCCGTGTTTCCTACCATCCAGCTCAAAGCGCACAGCATTCCAGCATGTGCCTCTCCTGGGGCACGCACAGCGAGCCCATGCTCCTAACCTGAGGCTGTGGATGCTCAAGTCCTTCTCCGGACTCAAGTTGCTCAAGAAAATTTTCCCATTACTTCACAAACTAAATCAAGTGAATGAATATGCCTCACAGTTGCTTTTCTTCAGTTTCCCTCCCCACCACAGAGACTCCTGAGTTGGCACAGGCCAGTGTCATTCCACTGAGGTCAATGGAATGATGCCCATTTATATCAGCTGATGATTTAAACCTCTAGACTTTGGCACACACTTCTTTTCCACTGAGCCCGGGTATAGAGCAGAGTCTAGAACATATGGAGGTGAAGACACCCACAGCTGGTTTAAACTCACGCTTCCACCCTTGCAGCTGCATCACAACAGTAGAGTTTTGCAGAAACTACTTCAGTGTAGACATGTCTCCAAAGGGAAGGAGTAAAACCCGGCACGTATGTCAATGGTAAACAGATACCAAGCAGCGACAGCACAACTGGCATCAAGGTGACGTTCTGCCTAGCCCCCAACTTCGCTTTTTTGCACAAGTAAGCACTAGAACAGCTACAAGGAAGATTCGGCACGGAGAAGTGGGGAAGAGACTGTTTGAGGGGACCTTCCATGTAAAGAGAAGATACACTATGGAAAATTCATGAGAACTGTTGGCTGAGGTAACTGTGTAATACTGTAGCATGTTTGGGGAGGAATTCCAGCTTGACTTCTGCAAGATCATCTTATGCCCTCAAGCATGAGATTTTATTACCCTTATCTTGGCAAGCATGACATTTACTTATTGGCCACAGCCTTACTGCAGTGCGGGAGGACTCCATTGCTACCATTCCCAACTGGGTGGCTGCTAAGCCAGCTGTCCCAAAAGTTGGTGGGAAAAGAGAGATTGTTGATGAGATCATGCCTCAGCCCATGTACTTCCAGCTGAAGTCACAAAGAAGTACAATCTAAAAGGAAATAATTACCCAAGGAACCTAAGTGACCAGGCATCTCCTGCATTCGGAAATCAGAGTCACCTCGCTGATACACAACTGAGAGAAATGTTCCCACCAAAAGGAGCCATCCAAGGCCAATTCTGAGATCTATTTCTGGAAGACTGAACTTCCAAAGTCTATAACAAACTGGAAAGTGCATCCTGGCTGCTCCTCAATAAATGCTGCTTCAGCCACATTTAAATGTGGAGCAATAGTGACATAAAGTGGCCTGGTGGGCTAATCACAGGTAGAAGGTAGAAGCATTTCCCAGGAGGACAGGCAGTACCGTATAGTGTTATTCTAGCACGGCATGTTGTAAGAAAAACAAGCCCCAAGTACTACCTTATTCTTTACAGAAGGGACACCAGAGCTGTCCTCACCTGGTCATGGTAAATAGCACAGGATTGCCTGGGAGGAGGTATCTGGAACACTGCCGGCTCCTTTTCACAGGCGAGGCTTGCAAAACCAGAGAGGCAAGTAGAAAAGCACAGATAAAAATACATGTGAAAGGTTGTGACAATATTATATTCCACCCAGATGTCTGGTTCTCTGAAAATAAACAATATGTACAATAATAACAAGAACTCAGTATCATTTCAGTCCATATGCCCACAACCTGGTAGCCAACTGCCACCTTAGAGATCGGCACATGTAAAGTGTATCTTCAGAGCAATGTGAACAAAAGGAAGGAAAACACAAAAAGATCATTCAACTGTCTGACCTCCCTGTCAGGACTATCTGATCACTTTAAGTTGTCTGCAAACATCGATCAATATCTCAATATCAGATGACATTATTAAATGTCAGCAGAGACACGGCAGTTTTTCACCAGAGTCCTTTGCTGACAATTGTGTATCCATATGCTTATTATTTATGTGGATTTTACTCTAATTCTTACAGGAATAGATTTGACCCCAGGCACCATACAGTGCACAAGACAGAATGATCTCCATGTCAATTAGGGTTTCCTCAGGATTATTTGACACACATTTTCTTAGTTAACAACATCATAAGTATTAGATCTAATTACAGGGAAAGCCATGTACATTATAAAATATAAATTAAGGTTTGTTTTATAGATTACAAGCAAATCAATATTTAACAATAACATTCTCAAAAATATTTTCTGTAATTACAGTATGACACTGATTAGTAATTCAGGCTGGAATTACGGGCCTTGGATTTATTATCCAGTAAACTAATAGGGAAACACCTACCCTAATATACCACAGTTCTCTGGGTGTTTCCTCTCTGGCCATAAAAGATCACAGCTGGGCCCTCGACTTCAGGACAGTTCAATGCAAGTAGTATCACTTGTGTGTTAACAGCATCGTGAGAGTTCACTGGTGATGCTGTCACAGTCTGTAACTGTATAATAGTTGGCAATTTCAAAGATTTGGAGAAGATTATTTTAGAAAAAAATACAGTATTTTAACATGTTTTGCTTGTCACAGCTAAACTTGGTTTATTTCTTTACAAGTTTGTACTGTAATATATGTTGTTTAGGTAGCACACAGTACAATTGTATGGTCGGGTTATAAAAGAACACAGAAAAATAAACCCAGTTTTTTAGAAGTTTCCTTTTCTTTCCTTTTTTTTTTTTTTTTTGCCCTTGGAGAAGAAAGACTCTGTTTCTTTGCTACACAAAGACTCTTTCATTGCTTGGATCCTGAAGTGTTAAGCTAGTTACTCTGCTGTGCTATCTATTCACACTGTCAAGAATTCCCTAAAATAAATCCAGTGTAAACAGGGTCCATTGGTCCTGATGGTTGGAAATGGTACATGTGTAGGAAAGTGACATGAGTGAGCCACAGGAGGGATCTACCTCGACTTTCTAAGAAGCTTCCCAAGTAAGACTCAGAAAGTCAATATTCACTTCAGCAGCAACTAATTTTTTTCATAGTGAAAACTCAAGGCAAGTAGAAGAGGACAGGAAAGGACATATAACCTCCAATATGAGAGTTGTAACTGTAACTCCCTGTCTCTGTCTATTCTTCCTTGGCTTCAACACTTCTGAACTGCAGCAAATTGTGCCCTGCTGACTCTAGGGACTCTCCCCAGTCCCCTCTGTTCCCTCAGGGCCTGACAGCTCCCTGCTCCCCAGAGCATCCTCTCCTTCTCCCACCTACTCCTCTACCAATGTTTAGCTCTCTGAGTGTGCATCTGAGGACAACACAAGCAAACGTAACATATACCATATGTCACAACACTCAAACAACTCGGGGTATATTAGTGCCCCAATGGGACTCACCAGATTTGTTTCAAAAAAACAAAAAAAACACCCACAAGAAGGAGCAGGGTGTAGGACCCTTGTGGTGTAAAAGCACCAAGGCCATGAAAAGTCATCTACTTTTTCTACTACATCAACTGAACAGAACATGGACATAAAGATCTAAGTGTGGAACCATGTCTCACACCCTGGTTGTGGGCAGATCTCTGCCAGAGGTCTGTCCAACAGAAAAGGACTTAATTTCAGAGACTGTTCATCCACTGAGGTTATGAAAGCAAGTTGATCCCTCAAATACACAAATGTGCAGCGAAGCTATTGAACAAGATTGGATAACCATACAGATCATTGCTATGATCCATAGCTCTAAAGGCACAAACTGGTTACAACTAGAGGCTTGACACAGTTTTGACAGGAGAAATTATTACGTCACAGCAAAGGGGGAAAAATCCACAAGGCACAACATCTTGCTAACCCAAACCCCATCCATTTTTTCCTGTTTCCTCAGCAGAACATCCAAAATACCTTGTTCTACATTGCAATAAGCCTAACTCCAAAGAGTTTGGACAGCAGAAATAATGACACAGGTTTAAGAAGGTAAAAAATCCTTCCTGCTCTTTGATTAACTGGGCTTCTTGATGGAGTTAAGTGCAAACAGCTGCCTGGACTTCAACTGAAAAGCCTAAATCTAAACACTCAGTGTTTACATAACCCAAACTTCTAATCAGGCAGCTGGATAATCCACCCATTTAAAGTATCCCTAAGAGTTTCAGGGAAATGTGATTTTCTTAGAGCTAAGCCAATCAACAGCCACTTTAAAAACTCCAGCTACCGAGTTACTACTTTGGAACAGCAGTCTCCACGGGATGGGGTCACGACCCCACAGTGAATCACAAAGCAATTTTGGTGGGATCCTTCTCCCTTTCTTTTCCTTTTTTCTTTCTCTCTTCCCCGCCCCCCCCCCTTGAGAAGTACAAATCTGAAGCTCTAATTTCCTCTGTATTCAGATGCTGCAAGATCTTCTCTACAAAACTAGAGAAGGAGAAAAGCATACAGCAGTGCTTACATGCATGCTGCCATTTGCTCACAGGACCTTAATCTAAAATCTCGTGAAATCCTGACCATGTCCATCTGGAACCAAGGAACTTGGGAAAGGCAAAGTACAATCACCACCACCAGAGTCCATAATTTCTAAGGGGAAAAAAGGGAAAGAGAAGCAGGACCTAGGAATGAGAAGATTTTGTGGAAGACTACAGTATAGATATTTACAAGACCACTTACAGCATTCAATATTCCTTAAATCGACAGATACATTCGTAGCAAGTTTAACTGGCCATGCCACTCCATGTTTAGGGCCCTATCTCATCTCACGGTAGTGTTTTACCACCATAACTCATTGTAAGGCCAGGCTCTCAGTTTTGCTTTTGTGTTTGGCTGAAATATTTTCACCTTATTGCAGTTTATGATTACTTACCAGATAGCCCAATGTTTGTCTGTCTTTTCCTAACTCAGTAAAGTCCCTGTGCTAAATCACATCTGGACACACCTGTTAGATAATGAGTCCAAACACAAATATTTTCCCTGGCCAATGCCGCAATTAATTATCTGCTCATCCACACAATCACTAATAATGTATCTTATAATTCAACTAAATTTTAAGTGTCCCCAAAAAGGTGATGCTTCTCAGACTAAGCAGAGAAACATGGGTTTTTAGTACTGGGTCTACTGCTGAGCTCCAAGGAGATCCTGGACAACCTACTTGATACTTACTTTGCTACCTGTAAAAGGTGGCTGGTTTAGCTTTCAATTTGAGACACAGTAAAGCAAATTACTTAGATTTATTAATGAACCATAACGCTTAAGACTAAGTAAAGTTGTTTTTTAAAACTAGTAAAATAATAATTGAAAACAAGAAAAATATGCAACTTTTTCCAAGCAGGAAGTGATCCTTTTAGAACACATGATAATAAAATAAAAATAGAAGGACCTGCTTTTAGACGAAACTGATACATAGAGGAAATAAACTTCATTCAGTGTTTCTTCATTTTGCCAAGACCCCACCAGAGTAGCAGAGACACAGCAGTGGATATCCAACACTGGAGAAACAGCACTACATAATTCCTTTCAGATTATATGCCAAATATTTTAATTCCTAGAGTTTGAAAGGCTGGGGGTCAAAGCTGAGAAAGAGCTTTTTTATTTTTAAATTTTAAGAATTGTTTATAAATATTGCAATGTTGAAAGGAATGTGGCAAATTTTAATCCAGATCTGAATACACAGATTAAAATTTCTTGTGCTTTTCAGTGATAGCAGAGGTCGCTTTCAAATAACTTGAATATACTGGTAGAAAAAGGAAGAGCAGTAAAAGCTTGGCTTAACTTTTTATTATTCAAGGTTTCCAAGAATTTCTCCTGCTTATGGATAGGTGTCCTTTCCACAAAGAAGCCCAAAAGAGAGCTCTCATATTAATATCCACTAACTCCTGCTGTATTAGACAATCACTGTAACAGACACAAACTGCTCATGAATTCCTCTGCCAGCCTCTGTTGTCTTTACCGAATGATCTAATAGCTAACTGTCAGTGGACAGCAGTGAGAACAAAAATATTTGATTTGATAGAAAAATTTCATATCCTTCACCTTCACAGTAAGAAGCCAGCTGTCATTTCTCTTCTATTCTTAGCTCTGCCTGGTTCCTTTTGGGACTACATGGCAAATTAGCTGTCCCCAGCTGAATTGCACAGTCCACTCCTACCTGCACCCCTAGAAAATTCCTATGCCTTTTTTTTTAGGAGTGTATAGCTCCTTTTCTACTCCTGTGGCTGATCAGCACAGAAATCAGAAAGTCCAGCAAAAAGAGTAGCAGAGTCCAGCACTAACCCCAAGAGAGACGAAGTGGCCAGTGATAGGAAATTGGAAGATTATTTACAGAACACCAAAATAACTTCAGTTCCCCCAGTTCTAATCTTCTTTTTCATCTTTAGGACGAAACCACCTCTATTTGGTTTTTTGGAGATGTCTGAGTTTAAGGTTCCCATTTAATTCTTTTTAAAAGGCTGAGGGGAAGGCTGGAGAGCTCTGAGCTGCAGAAACAAAAGCAGCCTATATTCTCCTCTCTGTGTGAGGATTTAACACTACACACACTACAAGGTGAGCAAGAGGCATATAACTAAGTCTGGCTGTTGTGTTGAGAAGACATGGCAGAAGGTGACATCTAGCTCACAGACTAGTCAGTAAAACACAGCATCAGACACCACTTGCAGCTTTTGCTGGGAACGTGTCCTGCACTGAAAGCCCCCGATGCAAGGCAAGCGCACACAGCACAACACGACAGAAGATACCTGGAAGCCATAGTCCCAATCCGGTTCCTCAGCCTCTAGTCCATCACCACTGTGTGCTACCCTTCAGCCACAGGCCCTCTGGCAATGCTGTCAGGGAGCTCTGTATTTATTGCCTTCACAGACTGCAGCGCTTTCTTCCTTTGCTGAACAGCACGAAATATTTTCATGAAGAACACCTACAGCATTTGTGTCCAGTTTCCCTCTTTAATATCTTTTTAATTAGGTGGCTTTCAAGATAAAATGTCTCAATTAGGCAACTATTTATTTTCATTAAGAGTTCAGTTTGGCTTGCTTCCCAACAACTTTCCTGACAGCCAAAATAATTGAAGTATTGCAATTCAAGTAACTGTTGTCCTAAAAAAATAAATACATCTGCAGTATTTGCTGTTGAACAAGTAGCCAAGTCCAAATATTATCTAGTAATTTTGAGAAATAAAATATAACAAGTTTCAAGTGAAATCACATCTTTCCACAGTCTCTATTTGCTGTATCTTGAAAATGCAAATGAAGTTTCATAATAAGATGCAAATATAATTTTTTCAGCAACAAATATATCAAATCAGACTCATCTAGCCATATACTTAGATTGCAACACACTCTCTGAAGAAAGAGTCATTTTTCAGTGTCTTGACATAGCAGGACTCATCCACAACTTGAACCTACCAATAAGAACTCGTATGTAAGAATCAGAGTAATAAAGGCCATTCAAAATAAGCCCACTTAAATCTTTTCTAAACCTTATTTAAATCTGTAAAAGACAATGTAGACCCATAACGTTAGTCTGCATCTAAGAACACTAGCCACAACACTATTAGAACTGTTTCACCAATTCACCAATATGCATTGAATAGTGTCATGGCAGGCAATGTAGTTTGGGTTTTTCTCCTTGTCCTGTTATTTCTTAACTATATTAACCTTAGACAACACATTTCACTTCTCCGTTGTCTGGTGAGCAATAACCTGTTACAAAAAAAAAAGGCTATCTTGCTTATACTTCTGCACAGCTTCTAACAATATCTAACAAACAGCTCTAGTTAAGACTGCAAATTTAGATGTCAATGCGAGAAGTAATAGCAGTAGCTTTGTCTGCAGAAAATGAAGCACAGAATATCTGGGTGTTTTAAGACAGAAGCTTTCCAGCTCTCCAACTAGCAGGCTCAGCCCTGCGAGCTAACATACAGCCCTGCTGTGTGCTTACAGCTGCTTCTGCCCCAATTAAATGAAGTTGTTCATACACAGCTCCAAACCCTATTTAGCATCACTGTATATCTCTGTATTCACACCAGCGTGTAAAGAGCCCCGAGCCAGGGATATGGAGCAGAAGCAGATCCTATCTGCTTGCTGACTCTATGCGGCACCATCCACAGCTGCAATGTAAATAATGCTTTCATTCTGTAGGGGTTTCCAAGAAAATTTACTTGAAGTCTGAAAGTGATAAAGGATATTTATTCTGTATAGTAAACAATTTTCCATAGTAAACAATTACATATTCAGCATCTGCTTATCTTGTTTAAAAAAAAAAAAAGAGTTTTTTTAAAATACAAACTGTACGAACCATATTTAAAGATCTGAAACTCTGAATTTCTTTTAATAAGATCTGCTTATAGAAATTGCAAGGTCATTTTTTCAATAAAATTATATTATCCTTTTAGAAATCGCAAGCCTCTCTACTGAACGTTTGCCTGTGTTTCTGTGTAACTGAAAAGACAAAAGAACAATCTCACAAACACAGAATCACGCTGCCAGAAATAGATACAGCTTGCTCACAGTTTCAGTGGGTGCCCATAGTACTTCTGGGGGCCAGAAAACATACTGTGACCCAGGCAATCTAAAAACAAGTGTGTCAAGCCACAGCCACTGAAAGAAACCCAAAAACCTATGGCAGAATTTTTAGAACACTCAAAAATACCAAACTATTTCTCACACGCAACATGCCCATGTGGAGTATTCCAAGCAACCAGTAACAATAGGAAAATGAAAAGAAAAACATAAACTATTTGATGTCCATAAAAGTGGTTTTCACAAAATAGGAAAAACCTGGTTTCTCACAGGGATTCAAAGTTAAGCTATCTACTATCCGAAAGGAGAACTAGCTACTGTCTGTCATCGGTGCATTACTAACAGTTTATTAGTCTGCTGACATCTCCATCTAGAAAAAACTGGTAAATTGTCTCAGGATGAGAGGCAACAGTGAGTGAAAAGGACTTGCTGTGATGTGGTGGTGGCAAGCAGGATTTTTTAGACATCTACACTTACTTTGTGATAAAATGCTTCTAAGATGGTGTCACTTCCCCCCCAGACAGCCCAGCTTTTCTTAGCGCCTGATACTGAATCAGTGACCTTATGTGAATCGGAGCTAATCTCAGGATATGTCACATCTGTAGCAGGAGGAACAGCTGAGCAACACTTGTCCAGGCATAATTGAGCCTCAAGATTGCAGAGCAGTGCGTGATTAATTGGCTGAAGGATTCCTGATAAAGAGGAGGAGGATAATAACCTGCCTGGGTCAATGGGTGGTGCTCTGCTTATCTGGAAACATAACAAGCATTAAAAGAAATGCTCCCGATCAAGGTCACAGGGAACGGTGACAGATTCTGTGCGAGTGTGAATTTACGGCATTTCAAAATCACATTCCATAGACATGCACAGGGGTAAGTGTACTTAAGAAGAGTATTTTAATGCCTTTTATGGTTCTGGTTCCACCATCATTATGCACAAAAGTAGTGTCGGGAGCCTAATCTTGAAAAGATCTATGGATCAGTTTTGCAAGTACTTCCACATAGACTTGGAAAAGGTAAGCCTAAACCAAAGCAATTCTCACTTGATTTTCACATGGATATTCTAGTTTGTTCCAAGGTCCTGTTAGAAGCAAACAGACAATGCCCCCTCGCTAAAAAAGGGGAAGGGCCACCTGGAACAACTTCCATGGGCAATGGCAGTGGTGACACGCACATGTGACTGTTGGCCTGGGAACTACTTTGGCTCACTAAGACTGCTCAGTTAAGCTGAAAAGAGCAGGTATCATTTCTACTCCATACATGCAGCTTCTCAGCAACCACGACCACTTCCTTGGTGGACCCTCAGGGAAGGGAAGCCTTGTACCCAAGGATGGACTTCAGAGCAAGTGCTTATTGTAGGTCCATCTCAGTCTTGTGCTTCAGTCCACCAGGATGCCTTATGTGGATCAACTACATCTTCTGTAACAAGTTTGCAGCAGCAAAGCTGGGTAAGTTCAGGTAACTAACAAAAAGATGTTAACCATTTATTTAAAATAATAAAGACAACAACAGACACAAGACACCTCTTTATAACATAGCAGCAGTCTGTTCTGCCATCCAGAGGAATCTTTGTGTCTTATGGACAGTGCATCTTCTGGTACCTCTCTCTCAACAGCCTAAACAAATTTGACTGTCCAGATGGAAATACCGCAGGGGGTTCATAGTTAGCTGATCTAGCCAGACCTCTTCAGAGGGAAGGCTGACTGAAGGCTAACTCTTCCTTTCCTTACTCTTTGGAAGAACAACAATTTGTTTAGTCAAACAGCTCTCACTCCCTCCTTCCTGGGTTGATAAGAATTTCATCTCCATCAAACAGCTGAGCAGTTTTTGAATTCTAAATATTCATAAAAGAGATTCTATGGGAGCTGAGCTCTTTACGCTCCATGACTGCACTCCAGCTGCCTCTAGTCTAACGATGTTTTTTTCATCTGCCACACAGATTTCCATACACTGAGGTTACTGCTCAATTATACTGTTGCTTGTGGAAAATTGAGAGGATGGCAGTTTATTGGAAATAAGTGTGAGGTAGAGTCCTACAGGGAGGAAAGTCATTCTTTGAAGCTTCAGTCAGCATCAGTTTATATAGGCCACACAAGAGAAGGTGTGGTGGGTCACCAGCTGACATACGCACAGAAGAAATCAAAAGTCATACTGGTTTTGGCACAAATACAAATGGGCAAAGCATCAACTAGAACAGGATTTTTAGTCCTTAATGGAAAGTTTTCCACTTCAAACAACTACAACAAGTAGGAAAAATGAGCTTAAAAGTCATTCACAACTGAAAAAGAGCATGAAAAGTAACAACGAAGAGTTTGCAACCTACAGCATTTTCACACTTTTTCTATTCCCTTTCCAGGCAAATGTGCCCATTCCAAGAAGTGAACTGTATGCTGCTAATTGTATAAGCCCTGCAAATGGGAGTTCATGGTTTCACAGATTTTCCCATCCCTTCACAGGCCCATCTGGCAGCACGTATCTTCTGAGCAAACTGGAAATGGCCAAGTTGCCATGAGCAATCCATAACCTCACCCTGAGAAAAAAACAGAAATCGAACTGAGCTGCCCTTGAACAACGGCATGAGTATTGCCCATCTCCACAGGGAAAGGATTTGGCTACTTCCTGTTTCGCTCAAAGAAGATTTATAGCTGATCATCATACAGTAAGTGCTGGGTAAGGGTTATTAATCCTTCCAAATCCACTTCACATTAGTGACTAATTCAAACTTATTTGGTGCATAAATCACAGGGCACTGTGATTTAAGCATTTAAAAGCATTATGTTTTCCCTCCTCTTTAGCTGTAATTCTGAATCCTTGAGGGTGTTCTTTTACAAATGCTTAATCTATTTATGTGGCTCCAAACGTGCCGAGCTGAATTCCAGTTTATAATCTCACTTCTTGCTCATGCAGCACTTTCCCTCTCCCCAGCACCTAGCTTTCAAGTGTCCCACTTTGTACTGCACTGCCCTCCGATGAGTTCTCAGTAATAGAGCTCAAATCCAGCTCCAAAAGCAGCTCCCCTGCTGAAGCTCACTTAGTGCTACAGAGCCCTCATATGCTATTGAAGCACAGAGGTGAGGAGATTAACTAAGGGAATTTGCAAGGTGGGACACTTACGGAAAAGCTCAGCAATATTTATGTCTGAGCTTCCTTCTCATACAAATAGTTTGGATGTATTAACACACATGTTATAGAGGGCATTTTTCTTTGTGCTCTGAGGACTATGGTGCTCTCTAAAATAGAAGGTGATAAAATGCACTGAAGTGGTTCCCTCCTCCTCCCTTAGACACGGCTGTTCCCTTTCACACTCAAACAATTTACATGGCCAGAGCCATCCATAAGAGGAGAATGCTGCTCCCTTCGTGTGTTCTAAATGTTCGCACAGCAGGGGATGTCTGTTACTACTCATTTGTACAGCAGTATGCACAGTGGTCCCTAATTTTTGTTTGGTGACTCTAGATGCTGCTTTGATGTAGTTTTTTTAAAACCTTGTTTGTTTGTTTTTTGATTTTTTTTTGTTTGTTTGTTTGGTTGGTTTGGTTGGGTTTTTTTTACATTTTCTGCATTTCTGTTGAGAAACCTAGTCTGGGTAAAACAGCCTGTGTAGAACATAGGCCTTTCATGTTCTCAGAGTTAATCAAGCTTTTACATGAAGACATGCAGATTGCTAATATTCTGATGCTGCTATTTTAATTATGTCAACCTATACATAAACTGTACTGCCACGGGCAAGGTCGTTCCTCCTGCTGCCACTCTTACAAACTTGTAAAAACATACGTATTTTGACCCCCATTAGGAAGTTGGCATTTGTCATAAATACACTCCGTCATAAAAAGAACAAGCTCTTCAGTTTCCTCTAGAGCAGTGCTTGGAGTTTTCACCTCAGAGTACCATTACAATTCACCAACCTGACCTATACATAGAATACAATCATGAATTAATAAAGCCTACAACTCTGATTCAAAGATTTTATATCACAGAAAATTATTCCACAGATTCTCTCTACAATTAAAAAATTGGTATAGTTTATTTTCTGTTACAGTCTGTATTTGTCTTGCCTTTGCTTCTATCTGAGCTTCACCATTAGACCAAGAAGGGCACTAATATAAGACATTTTCTCCCTACCTTACTATCTTTCCATTTTCCCTTAGACAAATCAAAGTGAGTTAAAATATAGCTGCAAAAGCAACTCCCAGTTTTTCACTACACCTAACCTGTAGAAAGCCAACTGCTGCTGGTCACTGCCAGCCAGCCAGCGCAGCTATTTTCTGAAAAAGCAGTGTGAAACACAGTCTGGGAGCTTTTTTAAGACTCCATGGCAGGATTCAGGTAGTCACAGCAAACTCCCTTTGTGAGCACTGCAGAGAACAGGTCCTTCAAGACAAAAGTATTCTCATCCTAAAGCAAACATCTAAAATAGGTCACTTCAGTCATCTAAAATTGTCTTTGCTCATTGTAACAGGAGCCCAGGATAAGTAGCACAGATGGAGATACCAGAATTGTAGCTATTTCCAGCAGTTTCCATCCAGGCACTATGTATATACCATCTACAGTCCTCATTTGTCTATAATAAAGAGACAAAGCCACAGCCTACACGGGGCTTGAGAACTGGGAAGCCACCTGCACTGGGAGAAGGGCCATGTTGGCCCTCTTAAACACTTAGAATGAGAAGCATCCAGGAAAAGTCTGGCTTTAGATTCACACCTCACTCTTCTGTGCTATTTTTCATCTATGAATCTCAAAGTATCTCAACAAGCAAATTAGTGTTGTTATTTCTGCTTTACTTGTCCAAGGTCATCCAGCATAGAGACAGGCTGAACTCTACTGCTCTGAAACGCTGCCCAGTACCACACAAGCCACGTGCTCACCCTAAACAAGCATTAGACTAATGTTATCTCCAGAAATAGTGACATTTGGGATTCACAGTATGAATCTAAAACTAAGTTTCCAAGATAAATGAAAATAAAATAAGAGCAATTATAAATGTAAATTAAACAAGAAACAACTTATCTAGACTGATTTTTCAGGCACCTGTCTCAAGATCTGCAGTGCAGAAATAACATCTCTCTGAAATCACAAGTACATACTTCTGTACATTGAGAAAATCCTGTTGTTTATTTGGATTTTTTGAAGCCTAGTATCAATACAGCTTCTTAGTCCCCAGAGTGTCCTCAAGGTTTGAGATGTGTATTTTTAACTTCTGTACTTACTGACATTCTATTCACGCTATTTGACTGTTCTCCCCATCAGGGCTTCACCAGCTATTGCTCCGATTTTGGCACCACCAGGCTTATTTGCTTTACCATTTCCTAAATGTCTGTGTGAAGAGGTGTGGCCTGCTATGCCCATTAGTTCACCCACACAAAAACTGCGTTAACTTAAGACCTAAAGCTCTTTGAGTGCTTTTTCCTATCAATGCAATCAGCATAAGCCAAGGAAATCATCAGTTAAGGCAGCACTGATGTTCAGGACAGTTGTACACACCATGTTTTACATGCCTTACTACCCACATGCTGTAATACCTATGGACTCTCACTGACCCCACTTCCACACAAGCAGCTCACCCTCACCTCCAGGGTTCAGCCACCCACAGTGGATCTACTAGATCCCTGAAGCACACACACTCACCATGGCAGGAAGTGGAAGTAGCAGGAGGGAGAAAGCCCATGGAGCTGTGCCAAGCTATAGCTCAGTGTCAACGGGCATGGGGAATTTTTTACTCCGAATGCAGAATATTTTAGAAACCTTATTATAAAGGAGGGTGATGCAGGAAGAGGATAGAAGGTGCTTCATTCATGATTTATACTAATGTTGGATTTCAAGGGTGCCATCAGGGAAGTACAGGTAGTGCCTGTCAAATAAAATGCCACCATTTGGTTTTAATAAGGCAAAGAAGACTCAGGGCTTTCAGGGCCCAGTATTTTATGGTACCCTCAGAAATCAAAAGGACAGCAGTCCTCAAGTTAGCACTACTCAAGTCCTCCCTGTTTCACACCTTGATGGTGCATTGGACAGCAAGATCATGACCATGTGAAATTTGAATTCAGTCTCATTGGTAACAGTCTTGATAACAAATAATTATTTTCCCAGAAAAATTCTTCCCTCTGTATGGCATCACTTACAATATTACCATACAGTGTCAGGATGGGCAACTACCAGACACAAGTAGGACCTGGTCTTGGTGGGCGTAGCTCACCAAGAATAAACACCGTTTGGAAGCCAGCACTGCCCAAGTCATTGCATGTTGTCCTTATGGAGCAAAATGCAAAGAAGAAAAGCAAGCTGGACACACCAACTAAGTTGGCAGGAGCATAGGAAATTTTTTTTTTTTTTTACCTGCCACAAAGACCTACTGAAACAAGAGCTTCCCAAATCTCTGCAGGTATGTCTGTGACTTTTCCATCATCAGTAGCCTGCTGCTTAGGGAAGCAGAGCATTAGGCTTTCTTTAAAGGAGTTTTAAAAGCTCCTCTGTTCACTTTCAACTATTCATCACAGTCATTTGAAGTTCTCTTTTGCACCCCTCCTTCTTCTTACTCACATCTGGTGCTGCATGCTACTACACTGCAGCCATAAATAACGAAGGAATGATATGGAGATACTGGATGCTCTGTTCCAGTGTCCTCACAGCCAACCATTCAATAAAGTTCTTACATTTCCACTACAATAAATATATAGGAGAAGGGGGTGAAGGCACAAAGTTCCCCATTCTAGAATACAGCTTTTAAATGGCACTTTATTAGCAGGGTCAGCAAGCACATAGGCTGAAAAATAAATAGCATATTTTAAAAAATAGGATTTTCTCCCTCAGCGAGTACATTTGCATTGAAAACTCCAGAACAGACAAGATTTAGCAAAAGCATTTCAGGAAAGGATGAGCTCTGACAATAGCTGGTCTCCTGGCAAAATCTGGCATTTGCATCTCCTACATACAAGAGGCTGAAGTGGCAGAAGGCCAGTTTTAACTGTCTTTGATCCAGATATATGATACAACTGTATGTTGTCCCAACATGTGAACTTGTTACAAGGTTCCACAGATCGTATCAGGTGGCACTCTGCACCCAGTGAGCATTTCCGTAGCCATGTGATATTACACCATTCTTGATCTCTGCTGTGCAAGTACATCCTATTCCATGACTGATTTGTCTGATTATGGAAACGGAGGGAAAACTGCAATCAGCTTTGCAATTGTTCCGAATGACAACTGAAATTACACTGACAGCATTAGCCCTGTTACCTTCATTTCCATTTTCACCAGAAACTCTTTACTGCTGGTATACAAGTTTCTCTGGAAAAGAAGCCTCTTTAAGCAGAGACTTGAAAAAATGGGGTTTGGCCAGTGGTCATTAAATGGTTCTTTAAATGCACGGTTAGGGAAGATGGCATTTCTAGCAGTGTAGGTAAACTGTGCGAGTACAAGCACTTCAAAGTCTAGAAGGAAGCTGTGAAAACTATGTTAAACTTTTTTCAAAACTCTTCTTCCCAAACACTTACAGTGACAAAATCTCCCGAGAATAAATAGATGAGGGCACATCTTGTCTGTAAAAGCTTTTTTTTTTATCATTAAGGGTAAATAGATTTATTCTGGCTATTTTCTGATGATGTTTTTGAGCTCCAGTGTCTTAAGGACAAGTACCACTGTAGAATTTGCATACTAATGAGAACTAACCACAGAAAAATATTCCAGTTCTGTGATTCACAACCCCATATAAACCAGGTCTCGCACACAGCTTAAAAGAAATTAATCTCAAGAGCTTGTCATCACCTCTATAGTTCCCAGGGAAATCATGAGAAATCTTTTCAGTGGTCTCAGTGGACGTTAGGCCCTTACCTTTCTTCACTGCCCATCTTACTTTCTCAACCTTGTCTTACTGAATGACAATTTTAAAAATTTACTTGCACCTACATATAGGAACTTGCCTGCACACTCAGACAGCAAATGGAATACATGAAACTCAGGAAAAAGGCAAAAACCGTAGTAATATAAGGCAGTAAAGCATCTGGAGTGCCTCCTAGCAGGGAGGTACTCAGGGGTTAAACTGGACTACAGTGAAAGAAATCACTGGTGAAGGGTTCATTTATTTACATTCCCATTAGAGGAGTCTACAAAGACAGACATCAACAGAAACAAACCATTTTAGTACACTCATTGACTGAACATCCATCAGTGAACATGATCTATGCCAGCATGTCTTAGGAGTGACAAGATATTATTATTGCAGTGCCAAAGGAGGAGGGGGGCAGGGGAACGAACAAAAGGGAGTGCTGATCCTTGCCTTAACAAGGAGCCCCTATTCTCTTTCACTGCACCTGAGCTCCAAGGCTTCAAAACCAATGAACTTTTTTCATTGGCCACTAACAAGTATGCTGTGGTTTGCTTCACGCCTGATGGTATACAAGTCCTCGGTGGTGTACTACCCTGTTTCCTTACAAGGAACCCCTCCTCTCATAGCATCTCTTGACTACTGTATCACCCCTGCTAAATAAATGACATCATCCTCGCTCATCAAACACTTGCAGATTTACTTCTTCCCCCTGTTTGCACTCACTGTTTATTTTTTTAAGCACCTAACCTCCTATTAATCCACCAGACAGCACAAAAGATCCATTTGTGGGAGACAGAGATTAGAGCTATAAGCACTCAGTCTTTCTGTGAAACACCTATTTCATTCAAATAACCAGAGGAAAAAACGCAGAAAGCAGGACAAACTGCTGGTGGAAATGGAGCTAGGAGAAGAATCCTAGTGTGATGAGAGCTGCCAAACTTCAGACGGCAGTCTTCTTGCCTTCTTCAGTGGTGCAGAAAGCATACACAGCATCTACAATACCAAACTCACGTACCTGTGAAACTGGCTCATTACTGACCATGTCCCTGTTCTTCAATGCTTAACAAGCACACAATGTGCAAACTACTTAACTGAAGTATTTTCTGCAGTTTTCTTCATTATTTTTTACCTTTGCCCAAAATTTAAATAAAAAGAGCTTACGCCATCTTAAAATCAGAGCTATTTCAACCAGCTCCATTTCTGAAACGTCCTCAGCACCAAAACTAGACCTTTCCATTGTCCCAGGTTTTGTGTTTTTTCTTCCAACAGCACCAAACATCTGTCCTAATTTTATAAAAAGAGCACTTTAAGCCAGCATGAATGTGGCTTTGAACTTTCATAATCATTTTGGTCACTCATAAATGTAACAGCAGCCTTTGTGTACATAAGTAGGTATAGAAAGGGTCAGTAACTAGATGGCTGTTGGATTTATCTTCTTTGAATACAAAGGTAAGTGACAATACACAAGCAAAAATACCAAGTGGCACAGCATGGCTCTGAGTCATTCTCTCTCTTTTATGAAATGAGAGAAAATTATATACTAAACAGATTGTATAAGCACCACAGGCAATAACTAAAGCTGGAAGAAGGCCAGGCTACATTAATAGCTGCTATTTGATCTAGTACAAGATCCCTAAACACCCAATACCTGATAAAGTCAGTGGAAACGCTCCTATCAATTTCAAGAAGTGCTGTATTGGGCCTAACAGGATTGGCAAACAATAGTGCATGGAACAAGGAACAGAGCTGACGCTATAGCAATTAAGTTCATCACTGCACTAGAAAGCTGACTGTAGTAATAACCATAGTAACCATATTTCAAGACTGATCAGCTTTTCCTCTTTCCAGGGGAATCTGTCCTCTTAAGTACCTCTAAGCCTCTGAAATCAATGGGATTACTCAAGGAATAATGCACCACAAAACCTGAATACTTATGGTAAATCTACCGCAGCGATTTCTAATGTACTGTGATCCAAGAATTCTGAAGAAAATGTCAACAATACAAAGGCAGATCTTTGCTGATACAAATCAGCTGTTTCCCTTTCAAAGCAATGGAGCTGCAACAATTTGCAACTAACAAAACCACAGCTTACCATTTTCAAAATTAAAGTAATTTTTGCAGTATTTACAGCTTAGAGCAGACCCTTGCTTTTATTTTCTTACTGTATAATAATAGATCATTTCTTGTAAAATAATAGATCCTTTTTGTTGTCTCAAAGTGCATTTTATTTTGCTTACCATAAAAACTGTAGGCATCGTAAGAAGCTATTTAGATTCCAGTTGGTTTCTTTTAAGTTGCATTGCTTACATATTAGCAACTTCTTCAAGAAGTCTCAGAGGAAATGAAGCATGTATTACATAAGGAAGTGTATACACAGGAATAATATAAAACATACCTTTTCTCCTCTTTTCTAAACTCTTTTTGGAACCGATTCTGTTAATAACACATAGAAACAAATACACATGTGTATGTGTAATGAGTATATGTGTAGATAGATACATAGCTGTATTTATCTACATACATCGTTATAGTAGTAGTCATCCTTTCATACAGCTCATCAATAGCAGGTTTTACTCACCTGATGGGCAATTTGCCATCGGGGCCATCCTGTCTGTCAGCACACCTTATCTGCTATCATGCCTTTCTTCAGATCCGTAGTTACAAGTAAGAAAAGGCTGAATATCTGTCTCCTCCTAAACACAATAAAATTAAAGCTGTAATTAGCAGCCTGCCCTGGACAACCAGATCACATTCCACTCCACGCTGCAGAGCCCGAGCAGAAGTGACTGGCCCCTGGGGACAACACGCGAGCCAAAAGGAGAAAGTTAGCTCCAAACTCAGAACAAGACTAAAAACAAATGAGAGCTAAATTCATCCTTCCTTCAGGAGGCTGAATTATAGGAAAGAGTTCACGCTTGGACGGCACCACGATTCCCACATAGTAGGCCTGAGGAAACTGGGTTTCAGAAAAACAAGCTCACATGAAGTACTTTCCTTTTAACTAGTTCCATTAAGGTAAAATTGACAAATAAAAATAACCCCAACAAATTATTATTACCTTTCTGAAAGATGAGATTTCAATAATCTCCCCCAAACTGAAGGAATTGCTTCAAACCTTGTTAGTTCTGTTAATTCTGTGTATACACTGTATACAGCTGTGCCCTGTGGTGGGGCCGTTGGAGCTGGCCGGAACCAGCCGGAACCGGCGGGAACTGGCTGTGCCTGGCAGGGGCAGCCCCTGCCTCTCCCAACAGCACGGCCAACGCCCAGGCACCCACAGCCAGACAGGGAGCAGCAGCGCTGCCCTTCAAAAACAGCGCGAGATTGGCCACAAGCGGGGTCCGGACCATTTTCACAGAACCGGGGCTCCCAGCAGCAGCTGCAAACGGCCCCGCTGGGCGTTAGCAGTGATAATCTGCTGCACGTCGCTCACCCCTTCCTTACAGAGCCCAGGCTGGCGCTCTCAGGTTACTCCTGACACCTAACAGCCCCGGCAGGAAACACCGCAATTTTAAACTTCGAGCAGAAATTTAGGTTCGATGGTGCCACTTCTCGGCCAACAGAGATCATCCATCTTAATTAACCAAACTCAAGTAAGCAGCGATGTCAAATGAATTAGCAACATGCACATAACCCCGTCACATACATTCTCATTAAAGTATCTGCGCTTCAGCTGATGGGTCTGTCATTAACGCACACATACTTTAGCTCTGCTGATAACTGAAACCTTACTTCTGGCCAGCTATTTGGCTGGGAGAGCCAGGAGGACCACTTTTTCCACGTTCACAAACATCTCCGCTAGTCCTTGGTGTCACCACCTGATTAGATCTCTGGCACCGCTTGCTCCTCTTTGGCAACAAGGAGAGCATCATCTCACCAAGCCTGCGAGCCTGCGTTAAAACTTGGACTTCAGGTTGAAAGCAGAACAGAAAGAATGGCAGACGTCCCACATAACAAACTCAGTTTTTCGCAGATCAGCTGGGTTTTCCTTAGTAAAGAGGAATAATTAACTAATGAGATCAAACAAGAACACAGGGTACCTGAAGCTACTGTTCCCTCCAAACCTTGCTTACATATTTGAAGAGTAAAAGTGATTAAAAAACCCAAATACAAGTCCCTGGTTCCACCAAACCCTCCTTGAGCTGACAGAGTTTAGCTGCTGAGCTCTACGACAGAGAACGTGTGAACACCACCACACAAGTTCACACCTTGGTCAAACCAGGGCAGACACGTGGGATGCAAAAAGTCCATCGCAGTGTCTTAATTTCTAGTCGTTTTTAGGGCTCTTCTCTGAAATAGCTGTAACATATTTTAATGTAAGCAAAATAATGTATTCTGCCCCATGCTCAGTCTCAGAAACTGAAGAAGCATTTCTGCCGACCATTTCCAAAGAAATTCAGCCCGAAGCAGACCTCAGCATGTACAATTTCAGCATGCATGGTAAAAGTTTAACAACATTAGAGGCTGCCACAATGGAAATTGTTGGGCATCACTGGTTTCACTTATAATAATGAAACTTGGTTGAAAGCTAGGAGCAGTTTGATGCAGCAGTTTTACATAATAAATACCATTTTTTTGAAACCAAATTGTTTTACAGAAACTGACTTCGGCTAAATGTTTTAACTTTCTGAGTTAATCTTGACTCATACTTTTTATTCTCACCATATTCCTGTATTTCATTGTTTCAATTTATACATACATTACATGAAAACAAATGTTAATATATACCACGTGTGCATACTGTTATACACTATTCAGTATTACACTGTTAAACTATAAATGATAATATAAACTATAAATGATAATACAAAATAAAATGATAATATCAAATCAGTATTATCAAATGTCATATTTTCAAATTTCAGAATCAAAATGTTTTGATGCCTCCAAAGTGAAACTTCTCAGAATATCCCCTGCACAGCAAGTGCCCAACTCACTCCAAACTCAGCGAGTGCCTGATATCCTGACAGGGTATACAAACTGATTTTGAAATTTCAAATTTTACTTCATTGAGAAAGTTCTAGTTTCCAACCAATTCCACCAACAACGCATAACACCTAAACAACCACTCTGAGACTCCAAAGAGCTCGTGCGAATAGAAGGTTGGCACCTGTGAAAACGAGCCATCTGTTCAATGAGAAAAAAAAAGGGTTTTCTTCCTCTAACAATCAAAATTGTGAGTTTTTTGTTTGTTTTTCTTTATACTGAACAACTTTGGCCACAAAAAAAAGGATTTAATTAGCAATGCTACCACTGGGCAGTTTGTACCTGTGTTCCTGTCACATCTGGATGTTTTGCAGAGCTTAATTTATTGAAGCTTTACAACTTATGTAACTTGTTCATATACAAAAGCAGAGCAAGCATAACACTAAGCTGGAAAGATTTTCTTGTTTTGTTGTTAAACACTAGTAGATCCCTCCCCACATGTCCACAGCCTTCCCTGAGGTTCTCATCACTGACCCCATTACCATCTCCATCCTCTAAAAAGTCAGATTCGTAAAACACAAACCATGATCACAAAACTAAGACCCAAAGCTTGCTATGAGACATGCAGGGTTTAGCTGAAAACCAAACATCCTCAGAGGAGTAAGCCAGAAACCTGGCCTTGTGAAGCACGTCTAGAGGTCATACTGGCATGTAAGGAGGCTGGGGCCACCGCTGGAGCTGCCTGAGAGCACCTAGGTCTATGGTGCAGCAGAAATTGCCCTGGCTTTATCTTGTCCTTCTGTTCCAACAAGTTCTTGTTTCTTTTCTCACGTCTGTCACCCACACTGCACGGACAAATCTGCTCCTCCTTGCCCGTTCCTTATGCCCTGGTGTCAGTGGCAACAGTGCAAGGCAGGAAGCATCTCTAACGGATTTTTTGAACACGGTATCTTCGTGCATTTCACTAATATAAGCCTCAGCTAATGGAAAACCCCCTGCTATCTTCAGCATGCTGTTGATCAGGCCTTAATACCACGTTTAATTCAACCTCCTAAAGATACATTTTGATTCAAACTCATAATGAAATACAGAACCCACATTTGAGTATTAGTGTAAGGTAATAACGCACATATAAATGTACATAAATACATTTATTACAGACGTCTTCCTTATATAAGTATACAGTAGATTTTCTGTGCAGTTTATTCACAGCAGGTTACTCCATACGCAGCTCGATGCAGTGCCTGCTGGTAACATTCACCGCTTCTGCTCACAATTCATTAACTGAACAACTATCTGTGTATTCTGCTTCAGGCTGCTAACTAGGTCCTCCAGTGCTCATTCTTCTATTATTACCACACAGTCAGTTCCCTTTAGACTTTAAAAAATAATAATAATCTGGGAGAAAATAAAAACCATATGGGACAGCTCTGCAGCTAGCATGGATCATCCTAATTCCACTGCAGTCAGTGGGCCAGATCTTGACATGGTGTAAATGATCACAGTGACAATGAAACCAAAGTTCTCTGCCAGGGTTCAACCTACCAACACCCTATTTCCCTACAAAACTCCCTTTTTTTCCATCTCATATCAAGAACTAGAGTCCATCCAGTCCTCTGGGCTGGCAATTATGGTTATTAGCACAAGACTGTAGTCATCTTGGAACAAACTTCTATCTGCAACTGCTTTTGTAAACACTTCCTTGGAGGCACAGCTCCTCACTCCTGCTTTTCAGCTAGACAAGAATTGTCTATTTGAAGCTGCATCTGCTCCAATAGCACCAGAGACAACCAGAGGTCTACCACTCTCTTGGACACCTGTGTCAGATAGCTTCTCCCTTCCAGGTAAATAGCACAATACTCAAATAGCCTTTTCGTCACTTTCTACATGATTGCTAGACATCTCCTTGTTTGTCTTTAAGGCTTTCCACAGGCAGACCTGTTGTCCACTTCTGCTGGAGAATGGTTTATATTAGTGATTCCCTGTGTATTGGGGTGGTAGACAGTGTCTTAACTCATAGGCTGCTGTTGCAGAAAGCTTAATAAACTCAACTGAACAACAGTCTAAAAAAGGAAATAAAAGATTTAACAGCCTGGTATTTTTACCCCCTTCTGCTTTCTAAGAAAGACAAAATAAAAAACAAACAAGCAGTGGCCCAAACGAGTGCAGGCATAGCTCTCCCCAAGAATGCTTCCCCATTAATTCAGTGTTTGTCTGTATTACCTATGAACCAACATGGTTTCAATTTAGCTTCTTATTAATCTTGCGCATTTCTTTCAACCGCTTTTTTAAAAATAGAAACTTCATGTTGAACATTTTAATAGCATTAGGTTTCAAAGGCAACAAGCTGCTGTACTGATTTTTTTTCCAAAAACTTTATTGCCAGATGTAAGTACGTGTGATTATTGATATTCTTTGTTTTCCCACAGGTTTCTCTTTTCCTTATTAAACAGCATATCTGTATTTAAGCAGCTCCATGAAAGTTTAGTGAGGTCCATGAGAAATCACTAGTCACCAGCCCACAAATCCATCTTGCCTAACTTCAGGCACTTCACTAAACTGCTTTAATTAGGAGTTTGCCTACACTGGACTCCCCCTACAGTCAGTAGAAACGACTACAGGAATATGAAGACTGTAGGTACTTGTAGGTACCACTTAAATTTCTGAATTGCTTTCTGGAAGTAACTGTTTTTTCTTCACTGATTACAGAGTGCTCTCAGGCCCACAGAGGCAGTAGGTCTCCAACTTAAGCAGTTAACTAAGAATCTAATGCAAACTGAGATGAATCCAGACTCTGGGGTACTCAGCAGTATCAGCAAACAAGCAAAAGACCTGCCAGGAGCATGTTTTACTTTCTAGCCCATGGATATAATTTTAAATAAAGATAATGACTATACCGCAGTTGCTGTAGGCTCCCTCATCTAAATGACAGTTCAGTGGTCTTTGGATAAGATCAAAAGTCAAATAGAGTCAACAGAAACACAACTGAAGTTTTGGTAGGTTTAAGCTCACATCAGCTTTGTGTTCAGCTCTGCTCAGCCTTCTCCCTTCCCTTACAGAGAAAACCTAATGAAACCATGCCACAGAAGCCACTGGGAATTTATATATTGATTTCATAAAGACTAGGATCAAATTCTTCGTCAGTCTGCTAAGAAAAATGAGTATTAGCTCACATGGGGAAATATGGGAAGGTTAAAGAAAAAAAAAAAAGCAGTGAATTCCCATCCATCATTTTTGCAGTCTGGGGAGATAGCAGTGCATAGTACCGTCCCTGGGCAACTAAAGGAAAGCTTCACATATAGCTGTTAAATACTAACTGGGTGATCAGCAATCACACCGATTATAACATTTTATCAGCAGTAGAAGAGGTTCCTTCCCACACACATCTGATAGTTCCCATCTCTTCAAAGAGACTGCAGCCACACAAACAGTGGATTCAGCATCCAGCACAGCTTCTTCCACAGGCAGTAGCTCTGCTCCAAGACTCTGGCCCTTCCCCCATCACCTCCAATAACTCATTCCCACCACCCTGCCAGGCATTTCCGCTCCTTCCCTTGTGTTAAATGCCAAATCAGCTGTTTATGTAGCTGTGCTCTGAGGGAGCAGAAATTTCCAGTGGGGAGATGGGAGCAATAACCTTGGTTTCTATCAGTGTTTTCAAACAGTTGTCAGGGGTCCTTACAAGGTAAAGTAAACAACCCTAATCTCAAACTGTACAGCTTCCCCAATGCACAGCCAGGACAGGTAAAAGCAGCATTAAAAGACAGTACTATTCTTCCTAGTGTATAGGAGAAAAGCACCTAATGGGGCTGATCCAAAGCCTGCTGGAAATCAGTAAGTGGACTCCCACTGACTTCAGTGAGCTTTGGATCTGCTCTACTAAGCCAGCCAGCTGCAAAAGCTGCTAGAGTCAAAGGAAAATATGCTACGAAGGAACAGTGGCCTTGTGGTTGAGGTACTGGCGTGGTTTCAAGAGGCTTGGATTCAGTCTTCAGCTCTACCATTCCTGACCCTGTGCAAATCATTTCATTTCTCTGCACGTCAGCTTCCCTTTTGTAGTCTAGGTATGTAATAACCTAACAGGCTCAAGTGTGGAGAAGTTCAGGGACATCACTGAGACAGGAGACAAATGCATGGAGACACTTGCCAGCACCATCTCAGTAGGTATAACTGTTCCTCTACCCCCGTGGGCCCAAAAAGGTCTGTCACCCCCACAACAGGGCACAAAAGTGAGTGTAAAACCAGTATCCTCATTTACTTGAAGCTCGCTGAGCACACCTGGAAGCTATGACTACAGGTTTCATCAACATACCCTTACCTAGCTGGCTGGACACCGAGACGCATGGCTAGCGTGGCACGGAGCTCAGTGCAGGTTAGCCAGATTTTGGTACCACACGCTGAGCTCCAAGTTCCTGTGTCCATATTAATACCAATACACAATAGACTTCATGTAAAGATAGTCTGAGCACGTTTACATGAGCTGCAGCCCACAGCAGCACAGGCACAGCTGTGTGACTCCAGCCAAGCAGATGAGCATTTATCTAACTCTTGAGTACATGAGACCCCTATAAAAGTCAAGGTAATACAAATATAATTGCCTTCCTGAACTGGAGGCCTGGGAAAGGTGACTGAAGTTTTTGTGGAGATTCAAGGAAGCCTGCCAGTCTTAACATAATTTACACCCTTGCTCAGAATATCCTCCTACCAACAGCTGGGGCTTCTGGCAGACAAATGCAAAGCTTCTATTGTAATATTATTCTTCTGTTGTAGGAAACAAACTTTTCCAAGCAGAAGAAATTCTTTAAAAAACAATCCAAGTAAAGGCACAAATTAAGCCCCAGAAATTAAATACTAAAATAATTTTTACAGCATAGAAAGATCAAACTGCAAACAAGCTGCAAAAGCCATTACTAATTTAACATTCCATTATTCCTTTTTTCCAAAGTGTGATTCTTTTCTTCAAGCCAAGCATACTTTGCTGGGACCAAACCTTCACATTAGATTTCCTGTGCTGTGGACTTGATGAGATAAAGCAGTTACTTAGGACCAACAAATCACTTCATTAAAGAAGCCCGTTCATAAATATTCTCAACAGCAATTAACGTCCTGGCGTAAGGAACTCATTTTGTGCCGCATTCTTTGCTCAGGCAAGACCTCCCCTCTAACGTCAAGACTGCAGGAGAGGGTCCTAATTTTGAAGGAAAGAAAGAAGCCACCCTGGCTCTCGCCATTGCCTCCATGTTAGCTCTTTTGGTTCTTCTAGGCAGGAAAGAAAACAGTCGAAGGTGGGACAGAGCTGCTACCCCTCAGTTCTCAAGCCACATGAAAAATAGACTGTCCAGTGGTTTTCCAGCTGTCTCTCAACACACTGGAGAACCAGGATAACTTACAGCATTTCTTCGCAGCAGAGTGAACAGAAGTGCTGGTGTCACCCAGGATCCAGGTTGCTCCAAATGCACTTACTCATCTTTGCAGTACGGGCAATTTATAATAAAGGTGCTCCCACTCCTGGTAGGTGGAGGAGGTAGAAAGTCTAGTTTAAAAAATTGAAATGGAAAAGGTTTTTTTCACATGCCTTCACCTCATGTAAGAGCCTGTCTAAGGAGAGTAACAATGCACTGACTGGTAGTATATTAGTCAGCCCCAATACATCTCTCAAGGCTGTACAAAATCCCAGAGTCAGGGTGGTCCCTGCTGAACAAAGGTGTAAAGCAGAAACTCAAGATGTATTAGAGAAGGTTACTTTGTGGTTTTGTCTGCAGATATTAAACAAATATATCCTGTTAAGATGCAGTATAATTCTCTCTGTTCTGACAGGAATACACAGGCACCGTTTTGAAATTGTTACATTAAAAGACAATATGCAATATTTTGCAGAAAACCCCAGCTTTAGTCCTGCTCTTGTTGAAATGAGCATTCTCATCTTGTTTGAGTAACCCAACATTACAATGCACTAAAAAATACAATATGCTAGAACAGAAAATGAACAAAGCATTAGGATTCGGCAGTTTATTTCAAGCCAGTGCTAGCTTACCAATTAAATTACTTCTGAATACTTTATGGAGCTCTACCCTTATAAACAAATCTATGAATAATCATAAAGGTGCAATTCTTTAAGATATTTCCGTCTTTGAAAAGACCCTCCATTTCTGTAGGGAAAATCATCTCCTTGCCATTGAGAAGACGGAGCTAAATAAATGTGAGTATATGAACTGATTATAAAAGGCCTACTGAACTCGAGTAACAATAATGCCTCAGTCTTGAAAACATAGAAAGTGAATGCAATTTTACATTAAAGATCTGAAAACAAACTCAAGGCTAATATTTTCAGGGGAAAAAAAAACTTTGATCTCTTTTTCTTTCCGGGGGGGAGCCAATATCAACATGAGTGATTTTGTACTATATTCAGGAGTCTTTATGTGGGTTAATAATGTTAAAGTTATTCCACTGCTTTTTCAAACTTTTCTGGAATCAGCTCCTTGGTGAAACAGGGCTCTATTGAAGACTCTTGAATTTGCATAGCATGTGCAAGACATTTAGATTTATATTCCATGTTAGGCTTGTGTGTTTAGAGTTTACCCAGGCATATGCAATTCATTGGCGGTATTGTTATCTTCACAATGAACAAGAACACTCACTTCATCTGCAAGAAATACAGCTTTAAATGTAGAAAATTAAATTTCCATGGGAAAATGTGTTCCATGAAAATTTCCATCAATAAAGGCTTAGCTCAAATGTACTGAGGTCGAACGACTTTGATTTGAGCCTACCTAGGTACAGTGTGACTTAGCTAGCAAAACCATAAAATCATTTGAAAATTACTACTTTGAAAGCACTCCTGTAATGACAATTACTCACATTACAGTTCTCTCCCTAAAAGCCTTTGGTTGTCATGATCCTGTTGTGTTCAGTGATGAATTTGCCCACAGAAACTGGCAGATTCTGCCTTGAAGACTTTACAAACTCAATACGTAAAAAAATCATATTTGTCTTGAAAACACAGAGAACGGTGACCTTATTGAAGAAAAACTGAACCCACCGAAATACAGACACCAGTAACTGCAGAAATGAGCCATCCACTCACAGTTTCCACTCAAATCAAATCCTGAGCCCAGTGTCAGTGGTGTGGCCCACAATCAACCTTCTTGCTACCTGGGAGAGCAACATGGCACGTTACGCAAACCATCATGTGCAGCAACAACGTACTTAATGTCCACGTGGTAGGATTTTCCCAGAAATTTTAGTGCCCAACACAAAAAGCCATCTAAAGAAATATGTAGTCAGGGGGTTTGGTTCAGTATTTGTGAGATGCCATAGTTCATTTCACACTTGCTGTCACCACCAGAGTTTGTTGGGGGTGATTTCCAGAGTGACACTAACATTGGTGTTACCTTCTGTGGTCTCATACTAAGTGGGAGTTCTGGGGCACGGCAAAGTTGCTGGCACAATCAAAGCAGCGTCCCATTGCATATGACCAGAAGAGTTGGGTTGTTATGGCTGACAATGAAAGGCAGAGGTAGTGTAGCTGCCATGTATGTCAGAGGGATGCACTGCAGAAAGGAGACCCATGCAAGCTGAAGAACAACTTTGGCTCAAGAACAAAGCAGCATCTGCAGCCGTGAATTAATTTGGGCAAAAAATTAGAAGGTGAGTCACTAGAAAAGCATGCCAAGGGGAGCTGTGGGGACAAAGAAATCTGACAATCAGTGATGGAGGTTTGAAAAGTTTATGGAAGTGATTTTATGATGCTGAGCCCATGATAGCAGAAGGCTAGATTTATGTCTCAGCAGGTCTCATCTACTTCTTCTGTTCCCAGTTTCCTTCCCAAATCCCTGATCCTGCACCATTACATTGAACGAAAGATCTGCCAACAGGATCAGCCCAACTACTGCAGAACACATGTGCTTTCTGCAGGGCAAGAGAAAGGAATTCATGGATCATAAAGTACTGACTACTGTGTGCTTTTCATTTTCATTTCTTTCATTAAGAACTTAATATTTGTTTTCTTACTGTTTCATTAAACCGTAAAACTTTCCTTCAGGCCATTGGCCTTTTCTTTTCAAAGAAGTGGCTAATTCAGCTGTGGAGCTGGTGGTCCAGAGGAGAACAAAATGCCTCTCAAGAAGACATGGAAGATGTCCATTGCAGCATGCTTTGTAACTGCTTCTGTCTTTACTGAGGAGTTGTATCCACAAAATCACATTAGAAGACTGTATGAAAATGGATATATATGGACCTATATTATGGTGGCATATATAACAGGAATTTAAACCAAGGGTAATGCATCTGTTCTGAACTACTGCTCTTCTGGATCCAAATGAAACTGCGCTTGCTCAGATGGAGCAGTCAGACATTTTAATACCATAAGAATTTCAGATGTTCAGCTCCCAATGAGAAATCAGGAAGCAGCTTTACCTTCAAACCCACAGTCTCCCATCTATATAAATAATACTATTAAAGACGCAGGGGGGCTACTTGCTCCTTTATTTACTGCAAAATCACTCCAGATCCATTAGCTGTGTGTCAGTCACCTGCATCATGCTGAGCATGATTTTATCAGCAGTAGAAGAGATTCCTTCCCACACACATCTGAGAGTTCCCATCTCTTCTGTGTTCTTCTGTGAACTCTTCTTGAGTTCTTCTGCGAATAAAAAGCTTTCCGATTATTTTCGAACCATACAAAATAAATCAAAAGGGAGGACATGGGAATAGATATGCCTGTTCTGACAGTTTTGGACTACAGGAGGAAAAGGTGGTAGCTCTGCGTCCAAGGGGACTGCTACCATGCCATGTATCTGTTTATTTTTTTAATATAAAATAGTTCACTGACTTAAGCTCTTGGATGCATCTCACACAGGTCTATAAAAAGTTTGGAGTTTTTATTCTTAAGGAATAAAGCTAATAACCTTTAGCTTAAGTATTCTCCAGTCCAACTCACTCCCTCCACATTTGTGGAAAGTGGCTACCCTAACATTATCTGAAGGTGACATCATTATGCAGGTTACAAAAATAAACAATGAAATCCTACAATTATACTACAATGAACCAAAATGTTTGGTTTGCCTTGGCTTAGAGACAGAGGTCACCCGCAAAGCGTAGCTACAGACACTTAATAAAGAATATACAAACTATCACCATCGCTCCCACATCACAAAATCTGGTGACTATCTCAGCTATGACTAACAGCTTACTATAAATTTGATATCATATAATTGAAGCATATGCTAATCTCTTTGGTCTTTGAAAAGAAAGACCAATAGAAAGCATATGCCAATCCTAAAATATAATATATTTTCTTCCAGATCATTGACGAAGAAATCATACACATGTAAGCACCCTGACACATGGCTCACTGCTATCAATCTAAAAGGAAACACTGTAATGCAAAAATTTTTTTTCACTAGACCTGTTATTTTTTTGCGATCTGTGCTGCCTTAAAGTTTTGTAAATACAGTTTCAGTAACTATATCATGAATACACCAAAGACTTTTTACATAAGGAGATGGATTGGAGATGCAGAGAGAAGAACTGTAAACACCAAAGAAGGAAGAGAAATTAAACAATGGGACTCATAAGGCTGAGAAATAGCAGGAGAAAATAACTAGAAAGAATACAAGAAATGCATCTAAAATAAAATAACCAGTAATACAGGAGTTGGCGGATACTGGAAATTGCAGCAAAATCCTATCCCTATAGAATCAGTGAGAATTTTCCACTTAATTCCTTTGGGTTAGGATTCCTCCTTTAGAAAGCAACAATTCCAAAGTAAACTTAATGTTAATGAGAAGTAAATAAGAAAATGCGGCATGGCAACCTAAACTGCTGAGGAACTGAAAGAAATTGTCATAAAGGGGAAGTTCATTGCTGTAGTCCCAAAAGCAGCATTGCTTGGAGCCCTTACAACAGGAGCACATCCGGGACAAAGCTGCTGTCAGTGTCAGTGTTGTCAGTGAAGATACCTTGACCCAAATTCAAACGCACACAACACAAGCCTTAATGCCCCGTGCAGCAGAAGGCACTACTGAAAAAAGCTTGAGTACAAGCAGCATCATACTAGTTTAGCTCAGTGATGTGAGATTCAGGGACAGATGATAACTGTTAACATTAGGTTATATCTATACAAGTAAATTAAGTGTGCCTGGGAACATTCCTGGGCATGGAGGCCAGCTGGCACAGAACGGCCTGAGTCTCCGCCAGTAAACACCCTTAACCTTCAAAACAGGGAGGCTGCATGCAAACAGCCGACTGGGGACGGTCCCAGGAACACTCTTGCTGCCAAACCATACTCGAAAACTACCCCGGGCAGCGCTGGTTGGCGCATGCCAAAACCTCACCAGGGACTGTTCTAACAGTTTACCAGGGCAGGCAGTCACGCTCCCGGCCCAGGAACATTCCTGCACATTGTTTAATTTATTAGCAGAGATATAGCTAGCTCCCTCCTTCCCCCTCCACCCCCCAGGTGAAGCATTTCTCTTGTGGAGAACACATTTTAGGAGCCTTTCTCACTAACCCACCCCTTCTCCCATCCCAAACCATCTCCCCTCCTGTTCCCACATGCAAAAAGTACATGGGAAGGGCTGGTTAAAGCAATGGGAATGGTCCGACTTGAACTGCTGGTGGCTTGCCTGCTCTCTGGCTCACAAAGAGTGCTGAAGCGTATGCCCACATCAAGAGTAAGGAATGGTTATGCAGAAGGTCAAGAGCGTGGCATGTTTCCAAACCTGCCCCACCTCCTGTCCTCACAGGGACCTCACTGCACAAAGGTGTCCAGGAACTCCTCATGATATTTTAAGGCATTTAAGTACTACTACTATCAGGAGCACTCCAAAGCACAGCCCACCTCATCCTCTTGGAGCTACGGATGGGCTGGTCCATCAGCCTCACTACCTGGACAGTTCTTCAGAAGACAAAGAAATGGTCCATGAAGCACATCTTGAGATTGTTGGCTGCAGACAGAATGCCTGTTTTTCTAACCATCATCACCTTGCTGCTCAAAACCAGTGATACTCAAGTCATTTTGCTTGAAAATATATTTTGATTAATAAAAAGAAAAATAATCCGTTCCTTTCTCTGATTCACTGGAAAGGATAGTAGTATTGGCTTATACAGAAGAGGGCAAGAACTTGAATGAGAATCTTATACAAACATATGTGTGTGCACATGTGTGTTTATACAAAACCCCCATCAGTTTAAATCGTATTTTCTGTTAAGGAGATCATTTACCTTCTAATAAATCCTAATTAGATCATAAGTTCCAAGCCTAGTGAGAATAAATGTGCATTGACAAGTATATTGAGTGCTGGGAATTCACAAGACTCCTACTTACAGTTTGGGATATGTTGATACATGTTGCATGTGTAGGTTAACAATACAAGCAGTGCCTAACCTTTCACTGGTTTGCTGCAATATACAGCGGGTTGCTAGAATTCATTACCAGGAAGTTTCTGGAAATGGGAAAGGAACCCAAGCTGACATGTGCCAGTGACTCATGGATGAAAACTACCCGTTTGAGAGTTGTTCTTGATGCCTTGAATTTAAAGGAGCCCTCTCCCTTGCTGAAAGTCTTCGGACATCTTTGTGTTAGGGATTCTTGTCCACCCACAGTCATACAGCTCTATGGCCAGCTCATTTTGCACAGGCTCCCCATATTGCTGCACTGAGGTTTGGTAAAGTCGCTGATGTAAAGACAGAATAACCTGAGCTACCTAGGCCCCAGAGGTGACTCTGGCATAGATTCGAGACGTGCATTAGCTGGGCATTCACCTAGCTGTGAAAGACTTGCTAAAATTACCCTAGTTCTCTGCAAGGGTTGCAGGCTCATAGTACAGGTACCCTCTTGAGGAGAGCTGAACCTACCAGACCAAAATGGTGCAGAGACCTAGCATCAAGGCAAGGCTTTGATGTGCTGTCCTGTGTGAGACAGTGCCCTCTGTCCCCCCCCGGAAAAATCTCCCCAAGCCACCTCCCTGATACCAGCTGAGACTCACTTTACCCTGCAGCAACGTACCTGTGCGTATCACCGCAAGCCCAGGGGCAGGTGCTACCACTGCAGCTCAGCAATCTGAGAGCCACCACATATGTGCCAGTGTGAAATACCATGCATGGCGCAAGAGAGGGGAGGGGTGAACCCAGTGTTTGAGTCATTCAGGTCTGTATCCTGATTTAAGAAGCAAGATCACAGGTCAACAGGAGAGCAGCACAAAGGAATTCCAGCCAGTAAGTTGGCTTCATCGGGGGCCCAACTTCAATGCCTCTACACAAACGCATGTAGCATGGGGAATAAACAAGAGGAGTTAGAGGTGTGCGCATGCCTGCAGGTCTATGATCTTACTGGCATCATGGAGATGTGGTGGGATGGCTCCTATGACTGGACTGTTGGAATGGAAGGATACAGGTTCTTTAGGAAGGACAGGCAGGGGAGATGAGGAGGGGGTGTCACCCTCTAGGTCCATGACCAGCTGGAGTGCATGGAGCACCACCTGGGAATAGGTGAAGAGGAGCCAACCAAGAGCTTATGAGTCAGGAATAAAGAGAGGACAGGGGCAGGTGACATTACAGTGGAGGTCTGCTACAGGCCACCCGACCAGGAAGACTGAGTGGATGAGGCCCTCGATAGACAGATAGGAGCAGCCTCACATTCACAAGCCTTGGTCCTTGTGAGGGACTTCAACCACCCTGATACCTGTTAGAGGGACAACACAGCAGGGCATAAGCAATCCAGGAAGTTCCTGGAATGTGTTGATGATAACTTCCTTCTCCAAGTGATAGAGGAGCCAATGAGGAGAGGTACTAACGAGGAGAGGTGCTATGCTGGATCTGCTTCTCACTAACAAGGAGGGGCTGCTGAGGAATGTGAAGCTCAAGGGCAGCCGTGGATGCAGTGACTTTGAAGCAGTGGAAGTCATTAGGGCAGTGAGGAAGGTGTACCGCAAGCTCAATACCCTGGACTTCAGGAGAGCAGACTTTGGCCTCTTCAGGGATCTGCTTGGTAGAGTACCATGGGATAAAGCCCTGGAGGGAAGAGGGGCCCAAGAAAGCTGGTCAATGTTCAAGGATCACCTCCTCCAAGTTCCAGAGTGAGGCATCCCAACAAAGAAGTCAGGCAAAAACGCCAGGAGGCCTGCATGTATGAACAAGGAGCTCCTGGACAAACTCAAACACAAAAGGAAGCCTACAGAGGGTGGAAGCAAGGACAGGTAGCCTGGGAAGAATATAGAGAAATTGTCTGAGCACCAAGAATCAGGTTAGGAAAGCTAAAGCCCTGATAGAATGAAATCTGGCTAGGGGCATCAAAGGCAACAAGAAAAGCTTCTATAGGTACTTTGGTGATAAAAGGAAGAATAGGAAAAACGTGGGCCCTCTCCAGAAGGAAATGGGAGACCTGGCTACCTGGGATATGGAGAAGGCTGAAGTACTCAACAACTTTTTTGTCTCAGTCTTCACTGGCAAGTGCTCAAGCCACACCACCCAAGTCACAGAAGCCAAAGGCAGGGACTGGGAGAATGAAGAACTGCCCACTGTGTGTGTGTGTGTGGAGGGGAAATCACAGAATCATTAAGGTTGGAAAAGACCTTTAAGATCATCAGGTTGAACCATCAACCCAACACCACCATGCCCACTAAACCATATCCTGAAGTGCCATGTCTACACGTTTTTTTGAATATTTCCAGTGATGGTGACTCCTCCATCTCCATGGGCAGCCTATTCCAATGTTTGATCACTCAGTAAAGAAATTTTTCCTACTATCTAGTCTAAACCTCCCCTGGTGCAACTTGAGGCCATTTCCTCTCATTCTATTGCTAGTTACTTGGTAGGTTTGAGACCATCTAAGGAACCTGAACATGCACAGGTCCATGGGACCTGAGGAGATGCATCTGCGGGTCCTGAATCAACTGGTAGATGAAGTTGCTAAGCCACTATCCGTCATATTTGAGAAGTTTTGAGAGCAGCCCTGTGGTGAAAGACTTGCTGGTATTGGTTGATGAGAAGCTCAGTATGACCCAGCAATGTGCACAGCCTGAAATGACCTGGAAATACTGCAGCCTGAGTGCCATCCTTAACACCAGCCTAAGGCTACATTTACATCAGCAGATACTATGGAGCAATAAAAGAGGGTGTAGAAAAACAAAAAAAACCCTAAAAAACCAAAACAGTGTTCAGATCTACCCAAAACCTTCCTAACCTATGAACTGAATGCCTGCCAGCATTTAGAGTATGTTATGTGCATATGTTCTAGCTTAGCCTCATCCAAAAGCAGTGAGGATCACTCTGTGATGTTAACTGAAGTGTGGCAGTAGGAAGATTCACTTCTAAAGCTCAAGCACATAATTCAAACTGAAGCATGGATGCAGAATCCCTCTTGGCACCTGTACAGAAAGCCTCTGGCAGAGCTTGTGGACAAGCTTCATTTGTCCAGCCAGGCATGCTGAACAGATTACCTGCACAGCACCAGCACAGCCAAAAAGCAGAGGGGAGTTTCTAGACTCAAGATCCTGGGTCTAGAACCATAGCTTAGCTGTAGCCCTGGAGATGCATCAACCCACTTCGTCACTCCCTAGTGATTGCACAGAAGGAAGAGGGTGCACAAGCCCAGCTGGGAGCTAAACAGGCTGCCACTTCCCGTCGGTCTGGATGATCAGCATGCCTGCAACTGCCACAGAGACATAGCTTATGTGACAGTCACCTATGACCCACAGACAAGCAAGGGGATGCGTGTGGGGCTCAGAGAGAAGCTGGCAGAGCAGCCAAGGTAGCAGTCAGACTGGCACATAAAAACAAGCCAAGACAGCAGGCTGCAGGTAAACTTGAACATGCCAGGCTGTAAACAGCAACAATTCCTGAATAGGTCAGACATCACCATCCCAGGACAACAACATCCATCAGAAGGGAAGGGCAGACACCTGTGGGCTGTAATAACTTCATCTGCCTAATTTTAACTGACTATCACATGTCAGTCAGAACCTATAGATGCCCAAATCATGCAGATGCTTTTAAATACTTGACCTCTGGTGCCTATGCCAGCACTGTGTGCAAAGGACTCCTACCCTCTAAGAAAACAGAGCTTGCCATGCCAGAACAGCCCCTGGACTTTGATAATGTTGTACCTTGTTTCCATGTCTGTCCAGAATTGGACACTTTGGGGTTAAAATACTACCAGGACACAACTTGGGGTCAAACTGTGAGCCTTGCAATTCTTCAGCTACGCAGTTACTTTCACAGTGGTCCAACTGACTTCTTACGTACTACTCAGGAGAATAACTCAGTCATCATCAACAAAGGTTGATGGTTCATACCCCTGAGGGAGACCAGTCTCTCAGACGTAGGTCTGTGTAACAGTCTCTTTGAACTTTTCAGTCATTCACACAAGAAAGCAAGTCTGACAAAAGCTGCGGAGTCTTCTGAACACCTCTTCAGACAGAAAAACTGAAGACCGACTTCCTTTCCTGTGTCATTACACATACACACACATCTTGCCCCAGAATCTGAGTTTAAATCGAGTTCTTTGACACACATCAGAAACCTTCAGTGTAGAATTTCTGAGAGACACCAAAATCCTTAAAGACAGACCTAACACAGACAACCATCTTCAAATTGTTTAATTGCTTTCATCAATTGAAAGTATCTTTTGATTCAAGTACAAATGCTTAGCAAGAACTTGGTGAAAATAGACATCACCTTAGGGCTGAAAAGCAGAGCAACATCTATAATTTTTTTCCTTTACAGATAAACACAACTTCTTTTTAAGTAGCTCCCAAGAAGGACATCTAAGCATTGCCCCTGTGAATAAAGCAGACAGTTCACATGACAACCAGTTCCTGCCTGCATGCAAAAGCCACACGCCAGCAAATCTAATTGAAAATAATCTGTGATCTACACTTAGCATTCTTCAGGAAAGTGCTTTTATCCCATCTTTTCCCATCTCTCCTCCTCCCCTCCAATCTTAAATGAATCACATATTGAATCACCGCAGCATGGCTGTATTTGATCATGATTTATAGGGCACTGTCTGCTTTACTCAGTATGCAGTCTTCATAGGGAGGAGGTATTTTGGACAGAGAAGAACAGGCTGTCAGCACTCAATAAATTATTAGTAACAGCCACTTCCTGAAGTAAAGACCAATATAAGATAGTCTTTCTAAATGTACAGGTGCACAGAGGTGTCTTACATCAACAGCTTGCCCGGCACATAATCCAAATTCTTAGTAACTACATTAAAATGTGGCACTGAGAAGAGAAAGGTTTTACTGACAGTTGTTAATAAATAAATGGAGAAGCTACAGGCACTGCAGAACCCGTTCAGGGACCAGACCCCACTGCGCTGTGTTGTACTGCACTACTGTAGGTAGCATAGATCAGCCTCTCTAGTTTCCTGGAGGCAATTACGCAAGGCAGGCCTTTTAAGATAAGTTTTCTGCCCTTGTTTGACAGAAGTTTGCGAATTAGGAGGACTGAAACTTCCAAACCTGCAAACTCAACATAAAGCTGCATGCAAGAAACATGAATGTAATTTTTTATCATCTCTTCTCAGTCATCAGCATTTCCCTGCCTATTGTTCCCTGCTTTCAACCTTCAGTTATCTCCATCACAAACAAGTCTATGAGCAGCAGCATGCACAGACTTCACTGTACACTAACATACTGATACTTGTACATACTGATCCGTAACAGTCAGGCTTAAATTGGTCGTGCACCATAAGAAAGAAATAGTTGTAGGAAACTGTCCCCAGAGACGACCAGATAAGGATTATTTACCGGTATCCTACCAAAAAGAAGGGTAGTGAATTTGTTTTGTTTGTTCACACTCTAATACAGAGTGAAGCAATGACAGTAGGTTGAATACTCAAGGCTAAGCAACAACATCAGACCAACTACACGACAGCTGTGTGACAATTGTAAAGCTCTTCAAAGTTTTGGGTTTTTTTTCTAATACACTGAACAAGCAACGTTATTAGGAGAAGGAAAACAATAGGTCTGTTTTCTCTCCCTCAGCACAGCTTTTCTATGCGCAAGCTATTGTTTGAGGTACACAGAAGCAGCACACCCAGGTGCTTCCAGGCACACAAGAAGGCTAGTTTTTCACATCTCTAAGAGGGACAATTCATTCGTGATGCATCCTGAATAGCCTCAAGGCCATTACACCAGAGATGAATTTGGCTGACTCTTAGGAAGACTCTGCTCTGTGGTTTTTGTTTGCTGAACACCACCAGAGGGCTCAGCACTGTACAATATACAAAATAAAGGTCCTGACCTGAAAAACCCTACAGCTACAGTGATTTTTTTTTTGGCAAACCTTCTGATTATATCTTTACAAATTATAGCTCTGTTCAAAATATGCTCAATTTTCAAGAGAAGTTACTGGTTTCATGGCAGAATCACCTGGGAAAAATTATTCCCTATTGCCATTTAGAAGGTCAAAGCAGACTATCACACGGCCTTGAACTATTTATAAAGTAATATTAAAAATACATGTAATATACTTCTAAGAAATACACTTTTCATCAGAACACAATGACTGAGAGCTGGTAACTCTTGCAAATTACTTATAAAACAGTCTGTCTACTACTATATATGGTCAATGTATACGGACTAAGATCTTCCTCCCTGGAGCTATACATCTGGCCACTACTTACCTGTACTAAATGTCTCCAATTCCATCTATTCCATCGCATCTATGATCTCTGATAAATCTTTCTTATAAGTGAATTTTTCATCCTGGCTTCTGAGTACTGTGTGATGTATCTGACACTAACAAGACAAGAGTTGGCCCCTTGGGGTCTTGTCAAAAAGCTAATGTAAGACAAAATGCTTGTAAGCTTTGATTGAAATACTTCCTCTCTCCCAGCACCAGCTAATGATTCGGAACAATTTTGTTAAGCGTATATTTCACTAGCTTGAAACAGACATTGTGTCAAGTAGGATTTATAGGTGATTTAACTCAATCATGCCTTCAAAGCAGCTTCAGCAAGCAACGAATGCTGTTATAAAGAGCGGGGAATATTCAGAGGCTGAGCCATGGTTAAAGAGAGCATCTCCGATCACCAAAGTGATGAAAAGTGGTCAAGAGTGGAAATCACTGCAACTACTTATCCTAAGCTATTGTCTTTCATATTGGAACTGCCAGAACATGTAGAATTTAGAGATGGAAATGACAAAATGACAGCTTACTATTCCGATTCATCACCTATTGCTTGGAGAGAGGAAGTACTTGAAAAAAAAAAAAAATTTAGAAGCTTTGATTTTTACAACAGCATTTTCATGAAAGAACAGTGGGGGAGCAGAGGAATTGCCCACTGCACAGGACAGCGGGCTAAGGCTAAAAAAAAAAATCCCTGAATTCCATGCTTGGCTGTGCCAAGAACTGCTTTGTGACAACGGGTAAATCCTTTCAGTCCTGTTTTCATTTGTTTTCCTTTCCCACTGTACATCTGCCTTGTCTATTGGGAAAGAGAGATTTATGAGTGTCTTAGGGATTTAGTGGAGCAAGCACTTCTCCTCTCAAATCTTCAAATGAAAATGAGAACCCCACCCTTTGGCTCAAAGCCTGTTGTTGCAGAGACTTGCAAAGCACCTGGTATGGACCTCAGTGGGGACTGCAGAGGCAGATCATGCAAGTAAAAATAATGACCGTAACACTATCATCACCATCTATATACAAGCATTTATAGGAAAATAGAGTACGAGTGTCCACTCAGTGTCAATGTGGAGGTTGAAGCAGATTTCAGCATAAGAACAGTGTAACAAGTCCCAGCAAAAGCCCATCTAACCCCTGATTCTGTCTCCAGCCACTAGCAGGTACCTAGAGAACAATAAAATATCAACGGTACATATGCAGTGATATTTATCCAGAACACTCTCCCAGCATGTGTGGATCCGCAATTTGTGAACTTCCTGAGCCGCAGATGGTGTCTTTGCATTAAAGAGTCTTAGTGGATTTTTATTCTTGAACTTTCCGGTCTCTTGAGGCAAGTTAACATGACTTCTTCTAAAGAAAGTACTGAAATATTATCTAGTGAGGTAGTGTAATGCAGTACAAATCAGGGGTCAGAGCAGCAGATGACATTTTCTGATCATCGCGTATTCAAGGTGACATTTCAACATCTTCACATGAAACGTGAGTAAAAGAATCAGCTTCTGAAAGCTGAAGGCACTTGACTCCTTTAGAAAGCACTTGGAAGTTCATAGGTATCACAGCCCACCAGTATGAGCCATTTGCATTCACTGGAACAGTTTTGTTCCCAACAGGATTTCTTTAAAGCCAGTATGGAGTTTGGCTCACCTGAATGAAAAGGAAAACAAAAGCCCTCCCCTCTCCTGATGCAATGCACTTATTCTCATTGATTTTTAGGTAGATATTCTCCTTAGACAATGGCAGTCTGTATGAAGTACGCACACCACCTCAAAATCCCTCTTTTTATGCTCTCATTCTTTCACGTATTGCACAGACACACTGCGAGAGACCATCTACTCTGTCCAAAACAGCTAACAATATTCCTAAGTGTGGCAGACAATTTCTCCTGAATTTTAACAGGACTTGGGCAGGATTAACATCTCATATCACACGGGAAGTTAATGACAGAAAGAGAATTTGAACTTTAAACACCAGTAGAAAAACCTTAAATCATCAAACCTATGCCTGCATGCACTAATACCATGCTGGAGCGAACATCTATGATTCAAAGGACGCAGACCATGCAGTGTCATGCCTGGGTAGACCTTTTAACAACCCCGTGTTAGTGCCCCTTCGCCATGTTTCTGTCCCTTACTTAGCAGGTATGCTTCCAGTAGTAGATTTCTTCCTCTAAACAAATACACATAATACAGAGTAAGACCAACAACTCGTGTGGTCTAAACCATGCTCAGTAAGACACTGTATTTACCTCTTCGGCATTCCTGGAGAATGAAGACAACATTCTATCAGCATTCATCCTCCTAATCATAAGCCAAGATGAAAAGTTAAGCCCTGAAGTAATAAATTTCATCCAAACTGAGAGGCATCCAATTTAATGTATTCTGCATTTAACATAACAGTCATCTAGGAGATAAAGGACAGAGTTATCATCACCAAAAAGAGATGAGGAAACATTACCTTCCGTGTGGAGATTCTGAAAGGCACAAGCAGGAGTATCATGACCACAGACTCGTCTACATGGGGACAACTTGAGGAAATTAATTTGAACATAGGAAGGGTTTTTTTAAACTGTGTTAAATCCTTGTGAGAATAGACTGGTTCTGAGTTTATGACCTCAAATGGATTTTTCTTTGTTCACTTCCAAACTTAAGCTGAATTGAAGTGTCTTTTATTTCTGAAATAAATGATTGTTCCTCAATGGTTTAAAGCAGGCTACCTACCTCATTTTGAATTCATACCTACAACTAATACAAAGAAATTTTTTCTGCATTCTTATGTATGGGAGACAAACTTTCACTTTCCAAATTTATTACAGTGTATTTCTGTTATTAATTATTATTATACCACAAAGTCACAGCTGAGCTCAAGAACTCATTGTGCCAGGACTTATATAAACACATAGTAAGATTCGTAGGCCAGATTAAGGGTCAGAAGACATGATTTAGATCATTTAGTCCTTACCTTTTGTTTAACACAGGCCAGTTTTTCTACATGGATTCCACTAGCTTATGCCTGGTTTGAGTATGTCTTAAAAAAAAAAATTTAAAAATTCATTCATTCTTGAAGAAGAAATCATGTCCTACAGAGAATCCGCTCCTCCCCTTGGCAGTTTGGAATACCTCCCTCTAGTTAACAAAATAGTTTAACAATATTCTACTTCTCATTTGAATTTGCTGAGGTCAGTTCTAAATCCCAGTGGTTCCCCATTACACTTTCTTCTCAGAAATTAAAGCACTTCCAACACTGGTATTTTCTGCTTATGAAGTCTCTATGCTGAGCAGCTTTAACTATTCCTCCACCAATTTATTCTAGGTTCTTATCAAAATACGAAACACAGCAGGGCTTGTGCTGTACATAGAAACAGTCCACCCTCAGCTGATATTCATCACTGAATTTAATGGCTATCACTGATTTACATCATGTGGAACTCTGGCCTACATAAACATACATATCTATAGATGGACGGCGTCTGATACACTGCATTTTGTTCTATAAACCAAAGCTACTGCTACCAGGCGAAAGAGGATTAGAGGCTTACGTAAGTGCATGTGTATAAAAATACATATGTGTGTGCATGTCATTTAAATGGAGATCTCGTAAACTGAAATGTCACATATATTAATTCAGCACTGCTTACTAGTGGCCACAGCATGATCCAGTCTGGATGCTATTGCAATTAATAGGAGATTTATCATTCGCTGCAGATTTTTAAACAGAAATCTTTTCACCATATACCTTCTCATGCAGTCATCAGGATTGCATTCACCGCTGCGGAAGCTCTCCCACCTCAGAGATATTGTGAACATTAGCCATTGGTAACTAGGCTCAAACTAACTGGGCAGGGGGTCTCTCAGACACACAATGAGACCTTGGTGAGGCATGCTGCCTCATGTGGGACACCTACAAGATGGTATTAAATCTTTCTCCTCCCAGGTCAGAAACGAGAAGGAGAATCACAGATCATTGACTGTTTCTCCTCTTGCATACATCCACAAATATAAATTAAATCAATCTCAGGCAGATCAACTAAAATTCAATTTTCACTGAATTGTGAAAAAACACATAGTTGCCAAAATTATCAGGGCTGATGATACTGACCCTAGGCTAGAAGGCGCTCAGCTTCAGCTCACAGCATTCTCCAGTGCGTACCCTGTCATTCTCACAGCTGGGAGAATGAACATCCAGACAGCAAAACTGTTCAACTGCAAGATACTCAACTGGAAATGTCTCCTAAAGTTAGGATTCATAGAAGGTAGTTAATTGAAATGGTGGCATAGTACACCCCCAGATTAGGCTGAGATGTTTAAAAAGCTACTCACACAGTGAGTGGGGAATTTTGGTTGGCAGAATTCCCAGAACAAGCTGAGGGCAGGCACAGAAAGGCTGCACGAGGCCAAAGTAGTGCTGAGCTCGACCCAAAGGTCTCCCTTTTGTGCTCAGCATCATCAGAGATTCCTGCCCTTGCTGCAATATCAGAGGGCATTTGGCTCTTGACCATAGCTTGCAGGCCCTGGAATTGGACTCCATCCTTCTGACCCAGGTGAGGGCAACCATACATTGTGTTCCACTTCTCTCTCTTGCACGTGGACGCAACTGTTTTCAGACCTTGATACAGTATTCCAGGTATGCACAACCTCCACTGGAGAAGCAGAGAGGTTTAAAATGCCACCAGATGTTAAACTGCAAGGCCTGCTACCAGGCTTCTGGCTCCTGAAACGAGTTCTGCTGCAAGGGGCTGGAAAAGGTTGCATAGTGAACAACACACGGGTTTTTCAGAAAATCACTATGCTTGCTGGGGGCCCTATTCTGGAGCAACCCTCACCATCTGGCTCTATCCCCTAACCATCACCGGCCATAAGCTCTGCTTGAAAAGCTGGGTACGGTGGGCACTTTCACCCAAATTTCCTCTTTTTTGAAGTACTCCTTACCTTGTTGCGGTTTTAGTTGCTGTGGTGATTGATTCGTGTTTAATGAGCTCATGTTATTGGTTGAGATTTTTCTAGGGTGAGTCATGCAGGTTTCATTTGGTAAAATTCACATGGAGATATTGCCATCTAGATCAGCACCAGATTAGTTGAGAACTCCAGCTTCAACTCACCTATTTTAACATTCCCAAGTGAAGTCAACTTTCTGATGAGGAAGATAATTGTCTGCAAAGTAAATATTCAGTTAATAATGTACCTATTGTACTGTTGATTGTGATGACGTGGCAGCAGCAGCCAGTTTTAATTTAACATGACTTAACTATCAAGCGATTCCAATGATATTACAGGAGCTTGTTAAATGAAAATAACGCCATTCACATTTGCATGTACATGTGCAAGGAAAAAAAACCCAACCCAGAGGCCTCCTGGGCTGACAGCAACTGGAACGATGTCTTGTTTGAATCGGTGGCATTTAATTGCACCAGTTGAGCTACTATATCATGAAAATACAAAGACTCCACTGAGCGCAACCCAATGGTTCTGGTCCAAAGGACAGAACACTTGACTGGGAAATCAAGACACCTATTTCTGAATCCAAACTTTATTACACTTCTGGCAAGTTACTTCCCTTCTTGGTGCTTCAGTCTGTTGGAAGGGGATAACAATATTGAACTGCTTTGCATAGTGCTTTGAAAATTGATTAAGGGAAATACATGAACTAGATTTTGTTTATTTTTGTTTAGAGCTTTTCACAACTTCAGACTTACTTTCAGTGTCTGGGCCACATTAGCTGCTTGTCCTATTATCTGTGGGTTAGGAACTGTTTTTAAGTAAACAAAATAGCTCAAACTGCAGGGGAGGCAGAACATGGTTCCACATTAAAATGTCATTAAGTTAAGCAGATGCATGATTGACCAAGGTTGCCGATTTCCGTAGGGAACAAACCACATACTTAGAGGACGCCTGTCACTAAAGGCAGTTAGTCCTTTCCTAGCAAGGCTCGCCTGTCCATTTGGTGACCCCATATTACAGCCTGCAACAGGCCTTCTTAAAATCCATTTTCTCTATGAGTTTTGAATGTTACAATCCCTGTCCTGAAGAGTTGACAGTCTGAACAAAGAGGAAGAAGAGTAAAAGAAATTACATTTATCTCTATTAGACAGAAAATGAAAAGTATGCACAGGGAGTTTGAAGTGTCCCTACTGAGTGCCCTGTTATCTGCTGTGGTCCAATTTCTACTAGATCCCACCAGAGATGCAACAAACTTAAAGAGAAGGGAAAAAGCAGCATTTCATTAGATACCTAAATAAGAAAACATCCTAGCTGGTTTGACCTAGGCCATACAGGAAGCTCATGGCAGAACAAGGACTTAAACCCAGATCCCCTGGTGCCTCTTTCTCTGGCCAGCCTTCCTCACAGACTTGTGAACCACAACTCTTAAGGGCATAGCAGATACTCTTGTAATTGCTGAAGCAGCTTGTTTCTAGTTACGTTTTTCAGTACTTTTTTTTTTTTAATCACATTGTGAGCTGAATCATAGGTTAGTGCCAAAGAGCTTCTAATTACATAGTAACAGTAGCAATTGCATAACTCTCTTCCAGCTCCCTGCAACAGCTCAGCTCCACGTTCGCCAATGGAATGTCACATTTTTCCATGCTTCGAGTATCTCTTTTCACTAACGCTGCAGCCAATTGCTTCTAATATTGCAGAAAAGAACAAAAAACGCTGGTATTAAACCTCTACAAACTCTAATAGCGTGTTTACAATAGTCTTCAGGTTCATTCTTAACCACTAGGTCTATGACCTTCTGGTGAATTATACTATAGTGGAAGGTTTTAGCTGCTGTTCCAGCTCCACTGTAAACATGTAAACTTGAGCCATCTGTGCTTTTTTAATATTTCCTGTAAAGCCTATCACTACACCAATCTGCTGTTTCAATTGGCGGCACAAGAAGTCATTGTGTGCTAATTTTTCCCAAGGGCACTTGATGCACTTTATTAAATAGGGGTTTTTTTCTTCCTCATTAAGGCCTTTCCACAACAATAAAAGTATATTTTGGATATCCAGGCCAGCAGGCGTTGTGCTGTTTTGTATGAAAAAATGATCCCAGCCATGCTATGCTTTTACCAAAGAACAATATGGAGGGGAAAAAAGGTTTTTAAAGACGTTGTAACCTTTTCTTTCAGGGCGCCTGCAGGGAAAGAGTCTTGAAGGCAATACAACAGATGATGGGAAGAATTTGGCCGAACATCCCAGAAACAGACAAAGGATCAGATTCTTTCAGAGCCATCGAAATTTTGCTGGATCATACACTTCTCACACACCTCAAATTGCTGTTGACTGCTGGAGTTTGGAGCATACAAGGGGGAACTAAAATGCCAAACTGGATCAGACCCATGGTTCATCTAGTTCAGTATCCTGTTTCTGGGAGTCACATACCAGATGTTTCAGAGGAAAGTGCGAGAAACCCTACTGCGGAAGCACAAATGTTTCAGACCTTTATAAAGTTCTTATTTTATTATATCCACTACTAGACTGTCCTGACCTTTAATAAACCTAATTTCTCCTCCTGTCCGTTGTCATAAAACCTGGTAAAACATTGCTCTCATTGTAGAAGCTGTTTCAAAAGACCAAGGCAGGCATTGAGTTTGGAGGAAAAAAAAAAGTGGGATATTTTTGGTAGTTTTAAACTATGTTTAAAGAATAGAGTGTCAGAATAAGTGACTCAAACCAGTATGAGGTAAATGGGAAGTATATATAGGATAGTCTTTGTAGAAGATTTCATAGTAGTTCATTTAAAAAATCTTTGCCTGTATTTAAAATATGGAGAGTATATCTTTTTATTTACTTCTCAGTGATTTGACCCATAATCATGGTAAAACAGTTCACTAATAAATGTGGGGGATTTTTGGCTGTGTTAGTTTAAGCAGATTCCTAGAGTTTAAGGTCAGAAAGGGCAATTGTGATCCTGGCATTTGACCAGCTGCCTCGCACAAAAGAGCTGTTTATAATTTTTTCCCAAAAGCCATCTTTTTTTTCCTTAAAAAAAAATATTACTGACCCACACTACACACTCGCTATCGCCAACTTTAACATACCTCTGCTCAAAAAGCTACGCCAGAAGAGGAGGTTGAAGCAGGTGTTCAAATACTAAGCACTAGTCAACTGCCCATAAATTTAATCTGACATGCTGATCAGCAAATGCTGGGCAAAACAATTGAACCAAGTCCACACACTTTGAAGCTGCTGCTACAAAAATCACAGCTGAAAGGGGAGGGAGCTTCCTAGCAACAAAAATGTGCCCAAGCCTTGCAGCTGAAGCGTGTGTGTCACAGAACACCTTGTGGATGCACAGGGTGGGTTTTGGTGTGTGTAAGGGAAGGCTTAAAGCTTTGAATTTGTCATTTCTTTCTCAACTGGCTTTTAGTCCTGATCCTGAGCGAGAAGAAAGGGGTCCTTGTTTGATAAGAAGGGATGATAACCTGCACCCAAGCCAATAAAAGGGATTAACCCGAGACTGAAGGCTCAATACTGGGTTCTGGCCGATGCATGGTTCAATTAGACTAAAAGCTGTCCTACAGCATTAAGGCAAGTTACCTTCATTTTCAGCTTCAGTGAAACAGACCCCAGATGACAGGATAGGCAAACAAGGACTTTTTCACTTTTCACAATTGCTTTCATCCTGCATTGCCAATATTATTAGACTTTAAAGAAACTGAAAAATCAGAGGAGTGTTCAAAGTAGGTGGTCTCTGCGTATTCATTACATCTGGGCACATAAGGCTGGATAACGCATTTTGTAAGCACAGCAATGTGGCTTGCAGTTCATTTCTTCAGTTCATTTTCATTTTCACCTAATAAAATCAATTTTCAACCCAAAGTGATGGCCTACAGATATTACTTTAGAAGTCCAGGATGTAAACACTTCAGGCAGTCATGCACCTCCAGCAACAGCAAGCTCCCCAAAGAAGGGAGCCAGTTCCTCCAAGGCAGCCTGCTTTTATCCCATGCACCTGGGTAAATCACGAAGAGGAGTGTCTGGCTCTTTTCAGCAGCAGGGGTCAAAATACTTTCCAAAAAAAAAAAAGTCAGGATCATGACTAACTTTTCACACACATGGAAACAGAGGCACAGAGAAACATGGCTCAGCTAAGGTCATCCCTGGCTGGACAGCAGAGCTGGGAATAACCAGGCACAGGTCCAAAGCATCGCTCTGTGCTCTCTCGTCCAGCCACTCAGGTCTGAGCATTGCAAATGAGACTAATCAGCTGATTTACATCTTAGACTTTCATTTTTGTTTTAACCATGGTGTAAACAGAATGGACAAACATCAGTCTGGAGCACCGGAAGCCTTTTTATGGGCAATATGAACAACTCTTTTGCTATTTCCCTGGTAAATAAAGCTTGGAGACGATTCCTGGAACTATAATCTCTTCATATATGCTACCAAAGAGGGTCTGTTGACATACCCCAAAACTAAAAAAAAATTGTAACATTTTCTGCCACATTTCCCATGGAAGCCAGCTACTAGTACCATTGCAGTATACAGCCTTGTCATGACTATATAATTATACAGATGAAAGGTGGCAAGAATTAAATGAATATACAGCATTATAAGCATGAAAAACAGTTCAGAAGGGGCAATTGTTTGTAAAGAATTAGATAAAGGACAAATTTAGAGGTATTTCATTTGATAGGAGGCTGCACTGACCACTCCTGCAAAAGCAGTAGTTGGAGAACTTAGAAAACAGACTGACCACAACTGGAGTGCTTTCCGTTCACGGTTCTGTAAAATGATTGCGTGGCAAAGATCCAAACTTCTGATATGCAGGAAAAATATGTTGGAAACTTTAGCCATGCTGATAGCCCAGAGCAGCCTGTTTGCTCGAATTTTCTTGGTGTAGATAGAACAACAGCTCAAGGATTATCTAAGTGAAACTGCCAAAAAATCCAGGGGTTTTTTGCCCAGATAATTCCAGAAATTCCTTTTTCCTTGGCCTGCAAGTGGAATAAACATCTTATTTTCTGGAGCATCCCTACTGCTACAGGCAAGGCTCGGGTCTTCCATATTAATCAACGGTCATCCTGCCCTGGGCAAAGGTTGCTGACTGCAGTGTGTGGGAAACAGGAAAAGCAGCTTAAAATAAAGTTGTGGGACTGCTTGTTTCATGCAGGCAGACGTGTCTGTGAGAAAAAGAATTTATGAAATGTTGATTTATTTTTTTTCTAACTCTTAAAACAAATTGAAGTGTGAAAATTTGCTGGAGCAACATTGTTTTTATAGCCCATTATGTAAACACCCCTGAGATTATATCAATACAGTTGAACTTCAACCCAGGTAGTGGTCAGAACAGAGAGGTCACCACACCCAGAGCTGACCCTGCCCAGCACTCTGATTGAAAACTATTTTGATAACTTTGACTTTCTCCTTCCAAAGCATTATAACAAATCACATCTTAACCCCTCGGAGCCGGTTTGATTTCATATATCCATCAGCACCAGCAACAGGACTCCGGCCAGTGGATCACTAACCGAGAGTGGTGTTTTGACTACAGGAGCACAGTGAGGCAGGACTAAGCGAGACCCTCCCGTTTCCATCTCCATCCCACTGTGGCAGGCAGTGATGCGGCAGATGTCACCAGGCAGCTCTGCCCACGGCTGCCAGCAGACCTGTTTCCAGGCAGCGAGCAAATTGTAAAGAGGCCCTGGACTTTTGTGTAATGCTCATTAGGAGGATGAGAGATACATGCCTAGGAAGTGAGCTTGATGTAAAAAAACACGACCATACTCTGCCTGGAAAGTTGATCGGCAACGCCATGAAGATGTGCTGCTGTTCAGTCTTGAGCACCGTGCCCCACACCAGCACCAAGATGCAACAGTAGCAGAACACAGAGTATAATTAAAGACAGTCATTAGTCAAATTTCCAAGGAGCAGACCTTACTTACAGTCTCCAAAGCTGCAACTCTATCTTTTTGAATAACACCTTTGAGTCCTGGTTAGAGATAACATGGCACTGATAGCAGAATTTGGGCAGCCCTCATGGTACTGCACCATTCACCACCACCACCTCTGTTCCTTCAGGCTGAACTATGGTTTGTTTGGGGTTTTTTTACTAAATATCTAAAGTGTCTTATACTATGTAGCCTTTGATCATGAATTTGGGTCTTGAATCATTATTATTTTTAACAATGTGTTTAATTACATTTTGCTAGCTAAACCTCAATATGACACTAACATTTGCATGGTGCCTGAGATACCACTCTAAATATGGAATACAGTGATGCTTTTCAAATGACATACCTGAGGATTAATCTTTCAGAGAGATAAAGTAGGGAGATGAGCCAGTGGAGGGTGCTACAATAACAATGTACGCTGCAGAAATCCTGTACAGTGCTTCAGAGCTACTTACTATACAGATCTTGAAGACAAATGAATCAACCTGATTGCTGCAACCACCAAATCAAACTGAGAACAGAAGAAGCTGCTACTTAAATCATCATCTAAGAGCTAGAAGCGCCGTGCACCTGGTAGCAAGCAGGACAATTCTAATCCTCCTTTTAATTTGACAGTCTGTGACCTGTGGCCACTACAATGTGTTCCAACAGTATTTTAGTGGCAGGGACACAAATAATAGTATGACCTTCTTGACGTTCAAAGCTTCCTGGCTGATCATATAACCTCTTTGTACCTTTGTTTCTTGTTAAGTGCAACAATGCTACAAACATATTACCTTGTGACTCAGTGAGTGGACACCCACAGAAATACTCCAGTCTTTTGCTGGATTCACACACATCCCCCCAAGTAGTTTGGAGCTTCCCCAGTAGTTTTATATTCCTGTCATTATCAAAAATGACAACATTTTCCTCCAACAAGAAACTGCTGAATTAATCTGGGCTCTTTAAAAAGTCTCCCCTTTTTAAGAACCTGGCCTTGGGTCTTATTTATGACGAGAGCCTGTTCAGTGCTAGATTTGTATTGCAGTTACATCCAAATCAAAGTGTGCCTGATTTCAAGACTGCGAATCTGTTCTCTCATTTTGATTTAAAATCAACACTAGTTAGTGTTTCAGCATTGTTACTGTCTGGCCTTCTGTCATGCAGCCTAATTCTTCAACCCCCTAAAGAGCTGATGCATTAAATCACCCATGTTATAAATACTGTACTTAAGTGCAAACACCAGGATGACCTTTAATACGAGAGTCAGAGCTGACCTCTACATTTCTTCACGTTGTCAAACATTCAGAAGATACAGGACTAATAGGCACGCTAATGCCCAAGGAAGAAAGTGAGAACATCAAACTCTTCTTAATGGAGTTAAAACACATTCTTTAAAAAAAAAAAAGTCTTTGAGAATGTGGCCTTTCACTAACATAAACAGTTTCAAAGAACGGTTGTGGCACAGAAGCAGTGACTGGAAAATCGGAAAATCTGTGTAAGAACTGTTGTCATAGTGGATTTCCCATAGGGATTATTTTAATCTAGGGAAGCCATTAAAGGCACTGGTTTGACTGGAGGATCGCAACTTTTTTTTTCTTGCCCCTCTCCAGACACATACATCAAACTCTATTGGGCTGTCAGGTTATCTCCAGTGCTCGCTGAAAAACCTGTGGCAGTATTAAAAAGAAAACATTTGATGGTCTGTGAACTGCTAAGAGTTATCAGTATTAAGGCGTTAATAATGCCATAATCTGAGGCTGATAATTATTCTCCCCATTGGTAATGCAATTTAGCTGCTTAGCACATGGCAGCTATGATGCACACCAGATTCATCGCAAAGGTCTTGGAGGAAATTGTCCTAAGAAAAATAAAAACTGCCAGGATTTCAAAGCCAAAACATGCATGACATACAGGGACCTAAAAATGCAAGGAAAGGAAAGTGTTATGCACTAAAATTTTAGAGGAACAGATCTGCTGAGAAAAGCACAAAATAGGCATTGGTAAAAAAGTCAGTCCAAATGTTCATCGCGTGTTTTGAGTCTCAGTGGCTGACATCTGCACACTCTTTATTTGTAAGATTTTTTTTTTAATAAAAATCACTTAATTTTTATTGACACAAAGTTTCAGATAGGATTGATTTTTCCTTATACCGTACACACAGAGTTAGTCAATTCATGTGGGAGTCCCTTCCCAAAAAGGGATCTTTCTGATCCAAAGAGAGGGTTTGAACAAATCCCACCAAAACTGGCAGGAAACTTTCCATCATCCATTCGATGGACACCAGACAAACTTAAGAGATGCACATTGACATTCATTCTGGACTGGGGCAGCCAGAATCATTGAAGCCATTATGTTTAACTTGCTCCCAGCGAGTGAAATGAAGCTGGCCCTCACCACCCAGCAAACGAGTGAGAAAACAAAAGAACTGAATACAGTCAAAGGCTCATTCAGCTAATTCAGTTGGGAGCAGCACTTGCGGGGGGGTCTAGAGGAGAATTACTTCCTGCTGGTCCCAGGGCAAGCACTCCAGCATGCATTTAAGCCATTCAATTCTTCTGCATATGATATATGTGAAAACATAAAAGCTGCCACTAAATCCAGGTGGGGGGGGGGAGGGAAGGCCAGAAGTGCAAAAATTTTCCAAAAATGGACTTTCCAGCCACAGTATTAACTCAGCCATGTTACACATCCTGTGTATTGTAAAGCATAGATTAAATAATAAACAGTAACACAATACATTTAACAAGGAAAACCGAACTGGAAAATGCCTTCTAGTCCCACCCTATGTATGTGTACCATGGCTGAGTTAGCGATACAAACCACATATTTCAGACTCTCCTTGCTCTGAACTTTGGACTCCTCAGCTTTCACATTATTCTAGCACTTATTTTTGCAATTATTTAAAGCATAGGGGGATTTCGAAGAACTGTGAAATCTCAATTACTTCTTTCATTCATTGTAAAGGTACAACGTTTTAGGAATCAAAACCTAATGCATCTCTGATAGAGGCACCAGTAAATGAAACATTTTTAACTCTAGCAGCCTTCATCTAGGCATCATTAACAAACCAAGGCATCCTGCATTTGGTAGCCAAGTTCCTTTGGACATGGGTGGAAATTCAGCTCCTCTAAGAACGTTCACCCATAGACATCTACTGGAAAAGCACTTAAAACCAAAACAAGAACAGGATAGTGAAAGACACAGACAGTAAATCTACTTAGTCACAGATTTGTTTCTGCAACATGGAGAAGACTTTTCAGATCTTACTAACAGCCTTGGAAAGTCCACAGGAGCCACTGAAGCGGCACTTTCTGTGCTTCTGGTAGTGATGGCATCTAAGGGCTTTAACAAACAAGCTCAAGTGGAGTTCAACTGAAGCCCTTTAAGATATCATTGAAATTAAAAACAAACTCTGTTTAATGGTATACATAAAGTCAGATATAGATTGTAACACTTTCCCATGTAAAGACTTGCTCAAAAGTATTTTTGTTTTACTTACTCATCACATTTAAGATTAATATTCCAAACCTCTGACTCAGAGGTATAGATTGAACCGAAATGGCTCAACTTTTTGTCAGGAACACAGAATATTTCAAACTGACTCTACTCAACCCAACACCCCCTAAAGCACACAGATCCTCACTGGAATTGTAGCTGCAGACTCCCATCCCTGCACGGGGCAGAAAGCCCTCACGGCACATTTCCAGTGTTACACTGTGGTCTTTGCATACATTAGCTGCGTGGCACATCATGGGAGCTGCATAATAGTAGCGTATTAGTAGGTTCCTCATCCAACTTGGAGATCAAAATAACCCCACACTTCACGGAAAGAGAAACGCTCCTTACCCAGTTCTATTAAAAATGCCTGTATTTTCAAGAGCAGCATGCAGGTGCCTCAATCCTACGAGATTCTATGACATTTAATCTCCTAAATGTCAGTGTTGCTTTTGAAATGGGCCTAAATCATTAGATACTTTTGAGAATGTCATCCTTCATCTTTAAAGTTGCTGTGACCACACACAGTCACCACAGCTCTTGCAGTTCTGTGAACCAGGATATTCTGCAGACATCAATTACGCTGGTTTCTTTCCTTACTCTGGGCTACAAAACAAATCTGAAGTTTCTAGCTTCAGAGACTTTTCAGAACACAAAAGTTTCGCTAAAGTAAGAGGAGGAAAAATGTATTTTATTCATGCTCTCCTAATTCAAAATCCTCTCAGACTTTCAAAAAAATTCACCTTAGGGCTAACAACAAGCACGGAAAATTTCAGAGCAAAAAGAGTTTGAGAAAGGTATTAGTAAAAAGTTATTAGCCAAGAGTGGGGATTAGAACTCAGCCTTAACAACTGCATTTGCTATTGCAACTACTATAATAATTTTTACACAGGGGCTGCACAGCAAATTAATTTTCCTAAGGCATTACAGTCAAACTTAGCAACACTCGGTTTGTGTGCACTGACTTACATATTGCCACCTCATCCCCATCTAACACAGCGCTGTTTTGGCACACAACACAAATAAATGACTCTTATATGGGCTGCTATGCATTGGGCTTGGCTCTTTGTTCTCCTTCCCAGGCACGTGTGAAATAAATAATTTAGCTCTAAGGCAGTTTACAGAAGCTTTGCTGTTTCTAATAGGCATTATCTGTTTTGCAGCACAACCACAATAAAACAACAACTGATGTATACCAAGGACATGGTGAACTGTGGCAACGCTGCTCGAAAGACAACCTTGGTTAAAGGAACACAGCAGCCACTGATAGGCAGGCTCCGGGCATCCCCGAAAAAGATTCCCACTGACTTCAGCTGCTTTGGCAAGAACTTCAGCCTGCGTCTGGGAGCAGCCTAAAACCGCTGCTTCAGAGAAAGGTGTGACGAGTGGCCCAGAAGTCTGGGTGCTACATGGGGGCTCAGAAAGGCTCTGTTCAGTTCTCCACTTTATCACATTCTTACGTGACCTTGGGCAAGTCATTTCTGCCTGAAAGCTTTGAAGTATATGGGTACCCACAAATGTATGGGAATCTGTGCCTTACTTCTCTACCTGTAAAGTTAAGAAATTACATCTGCCGCATATCTGAAACGTTTAGGGGAAATAAAGATATTGACAACCATGAGCTCCCATGAATCCTTACACGAATCAATCCTACCACTCCTGACTGTGGAATTACCGTTGCCCACACAAAAAATTTCTGCCCAGTCCCTGTTACTCAAATATTGAATTTATGCCCCGAAGCATGAGGATTTCTGTATCTTTCAAAACTTGAGAGGTTTTTTCGGGGTTTTTTTTTCCTTAACACCATTACTGATGATTCAAAAAGTATCAGATAAAAAAGTATCAGATACAACAACCTATCATAGATAATGAAAATTTCTGCAGGAATATCTCGAGTTTGGGGTTAATTTGGCCTCAGACCTCACTAGCCTGAACCTATGCAGCAGAAAATTAAGGGTAAGGTTTATGAGTCCCCGTGAATTCAGAGCACCTCACCCATAACATCAGCATCTCTGAAGTTACACACTTTGGTGAAAAAAACATGCTTCTCTCCATGGCCATTAGTTAACTGTAACATCTATTTATTTTGTATTTCTGTCTGTTTTCCTGCATTGTTATAGAAGTGTAAATCCTACTTGAAAAATCTCCTTTTACAAGTTAAAAATCTCCAAAGACTTATAAGCTGATGTGAAAAATTGACTTAATTGAGCAGTATATTTTTGATTTACTAAAGAAGCCTTAATCCTTTGATTAAACTGATGTATAGATTTTAGATTAGCAAATCTAAAATGCATTAAATTCCAAGGCAATAAAACCATTCTGACTGTATTAACATACATAAATGTAAAACTATGCAAAATGCAGCTAGTATTGCCAGTTACTGCAATCTCCAATTATCTTTGGATTCTCAAATTAATGATTTTGCATAAAATAGATATGGCATTTATTTTACTGTAGTTATAATCGTATGTTACAAGAAAAGTACTTATAGAAATGATCGTCAGCCTATTGACATCAGTACCGGAAACCCATCGTGCTACTCATTTACTGGCACAAAGAGAGTTCCCCTTCCCGCAAAATTTCCATCAGAAATTACAAGTGAGCTAGAGACAAAAAGCAACTCATTAAAAAAGAAAAAAATTTTTTCAATCACAGGATACATGACCAGCACCAAGATTTGTATGTGCTACACAGAACAGCAGTTTTAATTAAAAGTTATGATGAAAAGGGGATGGAAGGGGAAGCAAGGCCCATCAAAACCGGAGAGCTGCCAGCTTTCCAGAGGTCAAAAACGTCTGGGGAACCTGTGTTTTAGTTTACAGCTAATACCACTTGAGCAATCCGAGGTTTTCTCAAGACTTGATATCAAACACAGCCGTGAGGGCCAGCAGCCCCAGGGTGTGCTGCCTGCCTCTTGGAGGATGCTTCCGTGTGCTTGACCGCAAGCCAGCGTTGGGCTGCAGGCTCTCGCTCTCCGACACTTTGGACAAAAGGGGCAGCAGCTCACTCCGCCTGAGGCCACCGGCGGCACTCTGCCCCCTCGCAGGAGCGCCTGTGGGATGAGCGTACTGATGATTACCAGGCTGCTCAGATCCCGTGGTCATGGAAGCCATGCAAATACCTCAGATAGATGCCGTCCAAGAGCCAGATAACATTTCCATCTACAATCCCTCCCCAATACACCAAAAAACTGACCCTGGGTCAGTTATATAGTAAATAGGTCTATTTTTAAAAAGATATGTTTTTGCATCTGGAGCTATCTGCTGACTGATTTAGTTAGCATTCTCTGCTGTGACAACGGCTGGGAAGACAAGGTGACTCAAGGATCAAAAACTCATTCCCCAAGGTTGCCAGCTCAAAACAGGGTCACTCGCTGATGCAAGGTAGTTACCTCATAGCAAGGCTGTGATCTTCCTATGATCCCTAAGGTAAAAATGCACCACCACAACAATTACATGTTAGCTTGTGGGAAGGGGGGAGGTAAAAAAACCCCACACAGAGACTTTTGTATTCAAGCTCTCTTTTCGTCACACTAAGTCTTCAATTATCTTTCCCTCCCTATGACAGCACGGAGAGAAGCAAATCAGCACAGCTTCTTTGGGTATAAACATGACCCATAAAATACAATATTCAGTAGATCCACCCTGTCACCTTCGGCAAAAAACTAAATGAATTCTGAAGAGGCTTTTCAGAAGAAAGCACTGGCAGGCAGAGCCGCATTCCCAACATTTGCGTGGCTGATGCCAGGACACCTCATGTTGGAAAGCAGCGCTATTTGGCAGGTAAAGCACTGGCCCGATACTGCCACACCTTCTGCGTGACCTTGGGACTTCCAAGTCTTTTTCCTCCTCTCCGGTCTCATGGTCACTTGGTTTCTTCGAAGTAGAAACTGTCTCTCGCTACGTAGATGCACAGGCCCTAGCACTATGAATTCCTAATACCAGCGAGGGCCCCTCTATTCTGCTGGAATGTAAATAAAATCCAACACTTCTCCTGGACCTCTGCAAGTTAAATAAAGTAATCGCACAGCCCCACCACCAAAGCACGTGAAAACGCAGTAAGGGATTGATTCCGGTTTGTCTTTGAATTTCCTGTACCCTCACCATAACCTTCCGAGCCCTTATTTATTTATTTTTTTAATCTTTTCACCTAAACCCACATTGGAATACAGAGGAACCAGAAAAGAGGTACTAAAGAAAAGCAAATTAATAGAGTAAAAATATTCTTGCCAAACATGCAGAAAAATAAATAGGTGGAAAATAAGCCCAGCTCTCTTGAGGCCAGAGTAAGGCAGCATATACTGACGGGTCACAGGGATAGCTGCAGTAATTACATTTTACATTGCTTTAGGTTTCATTTATGCTGTCAAAACTGTTTTGTCACACTGGATTTTTTTTAATGGATTTCAGATTTTGCTAATCTCTAGAAAATCTATATATCAGTCTAATCAGAGGATTGGGGGGCTCCTTGCTGTATCAAAAATATACTGCTCCATTAAGTCAATCTTTCATGCTGGCTTACAAGTCTTTGGAGATTTCCAATTTGTCAAAGGAAAGGGTTTTTTTCCTGTTCATTTAGTTAAGTTTTTCTAATGATGAGTCTTAAAAAAAAAAGAAAAAAAAGTAATAGAATAGACTAAAAGTGATGGGGTTTTTTTAATGAAAAAAGCCTGCATTGACTAAAACTTAGCACACAAGCTCCTGAAGTCCCAAATATTTGCACCAAGAAGAGAAAATAACAAGGAAATGGTCACCATGGACAAACTCTTGGTTCCTTCTCTTACTGCATCAGACTATTTATCTTCATTTTCAAGTTCCTCTTGGCCTATTCTTACCTGCATTACCATATGTCATGGACTTAAGACAGCTTCTACCTCCCATTGGCCAGTGGCAAGAGCCTCATGCCCACTTATGACTGCTCCAAGCAAGCACAGTCATGCTTTCTTGTAAAGTGCTTCTCAAGCATGGAAGGGATTCATCATAAACAAGACAAATCCATTCTACTATCAGCTTTTAAGCTCTCTTCTGCTCCAGTGACTACAGAAACACTTCAACTAGGCAGCCTGTGGCCCCACGCTGTAGGAGGGAGCCCTTGGCAGACCTTTTGGGGGGGTGGGGTGGGTGTGTGCAGGGAAGAAAAGACATGGGTTTGGCAAACAGCAGATGTGATCATCTGTTCCTCTTCAGTGTCCACCACCATCTCTGCTAAAGGTCACAACCTCCACAGTGGTGTGGCTCACATGAACACTTCTTAAACCACTACATTCAAAATGAACCAGATTAGTGAAGACAAACTAAACTAGCTCATGTGGATTGAGCCAGATTAGGGATTGCTCACATAAGCAGCTGTTTTCTTCTACTGTGGGATCAGTAGCTCCAGCAGAGAGGCAGGAATCAGAAGCTGGGATGGGCCATGAGCAGTGACTTCCACTGCAGCACAACTGAATAAAGAAGAGAGCTATGGGCAGCCTGTAGGCCAAGCACTAAAGCACCAACTCTAAGAGAAATGAAGATGCAGAGCTAGCATCACTGTTTAAGAAAGGATAAGAGGAGGTACACCAGTATTCATAGGAATTCACATTGATTTTTTTCTTGCCACATTTTGTGACTTACCCTCTACCTTCTTCTGAGGAACAGCCAAAAACAACTCAGGATTTTCCTGCTCTAGACGTTATTGGAAAAACCTAACATCATTCCTCTTCTAGGAGAGGTTGCAAGGACAGGAAGGCAATAGGTAAAAGACTGGAAACTGGGAGAGGAGAAGGGGAAAGCAGTTAAGAAATTATTTTCCATCACATTTATATTTATATCCGAGACATACAAATGTTTATACTGCAGTTTTTTTAATTTTTATTTCCAACTTTTCACTATCATTTGTTGTATTCATTTTTAAGCATAATCCTGCACAGCAACCTGTAACTTCACTTTACAGTCCTCCCCCTTTTTTTTTTTTTAAATGCTAGTTCCTTTCTGCCCCTATAATAACACCTGCCTGTCATATCTACTTCTCGTTAATATAAACGGACTAGAACCTCTTTGGACTCTGCTGCTACGTGTTTGTAAAGCACCAAGAAAAATGGAAGCCTGGTCTAGGAATGTCTAATTGAATCTGAGCACAGAAAATGAAAGAATGGCAATACTTTAACATCATCCTCAGGCACCAACTGCCTGCTGATCTGCCTTGAGTTTACCTCTCATGCTTAAAATCCCAGATACAAGCAGAAATTCATTAGTGCCAGTCATTAAGCATTCTGTCAGTGCAAGGTCAATACATTAGCACAAATACAGGATCCCAACCATATTCTGTGGTAAATCCTAGCCCTATGCTTGAAAACTTTACCCCAGGGCTCTTCCAAACAGGATTTCAACTACAATGTGCTTCGAAAATCAGTGTTAGTCAAGAATGACTAAACTCCAGTGAAAACCAACAGAAAATTCCCCCAGCTTTGTTATCAGCTCCGGTCCTCAAAGGACAAACAACAGAAAACAAAGCCATGCTGTACCACTAAGAGTCGGCATCACTGAGCAGTAAAGAAAAACTCACGGCTGCAGTGGATGAAATATTAGCCTCTCAGTCACTTCTTGCTAACCAAAATCCATTGAAAGCAAAATGATTAAAGTCCACCTGGTGGATTTACAGGGCTTTGTGCTGATATGAGACTATTTAGTCATGAGAGGCAGCCTTTTGACATGATTCAGTTGACTGCCCATGGCATTTGACACACACCTAAGGAGTCTAAGTGGTTACTGCTATTAGCAAAGACTTGAAAAAAGACACTTGTCACATTAGGTCAGCTATCTCTTAACTTCATCCTGTGAAATGTCACCAGTACCCCCGGGCTTCTCATATCTGAAAGACTGATAAGAAACATGTAAGTTATTGTTTTAAAGCAGGAAGAAACAGAAAAAGAGAGAGAGAGAGAGAGAGAGAGAGAAACAAAGAAAGAAAAGTGCAAGTGGTTTATTGTCTCTTCCATAAATGACAAATCAATTCATGAACCTTTAAGAGAAAAGAACAGACCGTGTTGCATTTGTGCACTTTACTTTTACAGGGAACTTTTAACTGCAACAGTTTCTCTCCTGCAGCAGAGCGCCTGTTCAGTCTCTTTACAAACAGGCAGCTGAAGATGCCTGCTGCGGTGGGGCTGGCACCGAGACCACGGGGTCAAGGTCCACAGAACTAAACTGATGCCTTTGTGCTTAAACAAGTGTCATCGCTGACATAATTTGGAGCAGTCTTGAGGCTGCTCTAGTGTAGAGCGATGTCCAGACTGCCCAACAGCATGTACAGGAACAGGGAGCACCTTTGCCCTTCTTCCCCTTGGTGGCGTGAGGGGCACCGGTCAGGCCCAAGGAGTGAGCCAGGCACAGGAAGCGTCAGGGGACTGGTGATGTGCTTCACCCAGATATAAGCAAGTACCCTGAGAAACAGCTGCAGAGTTGTCCTGGCTCTGTTCTCATTAGTTGTTCTGAATAGGTTCAATTTCTTTGAGCCTATGAAGAGTTTCCTCTATCTACACAGGTTATACACATTGTATGCCTCATTTTAAACAAACATTAACTTGCTTTGCTAATTCAGCCCCTTGCAGAACCAAACTCTAAGAGAGAATTACATCCCATTGCGAAACCCTCACCCACTACCTTTACTCACTGGAACAATAACTACAGCAGGGGGTTATCCAACAGGTCATTGTTAAGACACTGATATCCTGCTCACAGATGTCGCTACATTTTGAGGACATTTGGAGAATTACATATTATTTTAAGACTGCAGAAACTAGCTTTTCTGCCTCATTGAAGGCCTAGAAAATCTAAAGCCTTGCATTCCTGTCTTTCCGCAGACAGGCTGAACCTCTAAATTGCAATGGGGGAAGGATGGAAGTGTGCAAAAAAGCAAAGAACTACAGAGAAGGGAGGCATAGAAGAAAGTCTTTGATAATATCTGGGTTGGACAAGTTAGTATTTGACAGCTTGAATTTATGTGAACATTAACAGGATTGATAAGTCAGGGTCTTGCTGACCTTGGTAATAGTCCAGAAGTAATATTTTTACTAAGGTGAACTATTTCTGGACATTTCTCCAATGTACTGAACACAAACTTTTTTTTTTTTCTGACATTGGAGTCAGCACAGCTCCTTATTTCTGTTCTCTATTGAATGGGAACAATATATTCTTATTGCAGCCAAGGTCATCTAAATTCTTGCCCCTTGGCAGAGCTTCACATTTTTCCTGCTAAATGCTTTAAGAAATGGATCTGCTTTTCTCTCCTCCTTGCATCTACCCCACAGACTTCAACCAGTAAAGCCAGGCTTCTCAAAGGTGTGGTCCTGCCAGCAGGAGCCTCGACTTGCCGATAAAACTTCACTTTCTCTGTTTTTACATTGTTGTATCCATACGTTGTTCTCCTCAAGCGGCACAGCTTTGCTGTGACTATTTATCAGCACTCCTGACCAACTAAAGCACAAATCATTTTTCTTGGGTTGTGAATGAGCTCCTCAAGCAGGGCAATAAAAGGGATGGAGCTGAAACCAACACTTCTTGAAACGCAGACCATCCATTTTGCTTTTGAATGTTTTAATCAGTAAATGAATGTTATTCCTCATCAGTATGATTGACACCTGGAAAGCACATAGTACTGAGACCCCAAGGAAAATAAGTGCCTTTTCCTTTCCATTCTCAAGTGCCGAGGGGCACAGTCTCTTTGGCCTAACCACACTCCACTGACTGACAATAAAAGATCACAACATCCAGAAAACCTCACTGAAGCAGCTTTCCCTGGTGTGAATCAGCACAGCTCCCTCGCTTGCAGTGACACTGATTTATAGCAACTGAGAAAGTAGGCAGTTAAATTCAGTTAATAAGCAACCACAAAAAAAAAAACACATTGTATGCAATCATGTCAAATAATCTATAACAACAAAACTTGTATGCTCAAGAAAATTGCTTGATGATACCGCAGATATATACATTTATATAAGCTAATTAAAAGAGAGCTACTGAAGCAGTAGAGAACATATCTTTAATTACTGGCAATACTCTGAATGGCCCATGGCCCACAAATGTATCTCTATCATAATCATACTCAACCCTCCTCCTCTTCAAAGTATATCATAATTGTTTACTAATTAATCTTGAAGCTCTCGTACCACGCAGCACGTTTTGTCTTCTATAAACACTGCACAGTTCTGGAGAAGAAAAGGAGGAGGGGATGATGTGTTAAAGAAATTACTGCATTTGCTGAAAGACTCACTACTTAGCATTTCTTTTTATTAGCATGTGTAGAGTCCTAAGAGTCAACTGCTAAAAATCCTGATTTACAGTCAAGTTCTAGATAGTACTTAATATCCACGGATGCAGTTATTATCTACCTTCCTAGATTGCACTCGGGCAAAACACCTCAGGTTCATACATTACTGAATCCTGCCTCTACCCAAAACAACAACTAAAGTTTTTTCTTGAACAGAGCCTTAAACTCTACTTGCTCTTGTTACAATCAGTGATATCTTTACTGCTGACATCAATAGGAAATGGAGTAAGCCTTTAATTTTAAAGGTAACAGTAGGTAACGTTACCTAGCACATCCTTGTTTAGAATAGGGTATGACTGAAACAGCTGCAACTGTTAAGGCATCAGCCACGATTTCCAAGTTTTATATTGATCTCAGGCTGAATTTTTCAGAGAGATCATTAAGTTATTTCTGTAAATGAGGATAGAGAATGAAGTAATTTTGCTGCCAGGTCAAATAACTCCATCATGGTCACAGTCAGAAATAACTTGAAACTGTGCAAAGGAAGTAATGTTCTTTCTGGGGAAATTTGATTATGGTTGAGTTACAAAACAAGACAATTATTAGTTTGAAACTAAATTTTAGGGTTTGTGTCACCTCCAACATATACCCCCTCTTAAGTCAACATTCAACATCAAACAACTGAAGTTAGGAAATGCTGGAATTTTAGGTTGTTTGGGCAAGTTCACCTTAGTTGCATGGTGAGTTCTCACTAGGATGATATACTGGGAAGATCACACACTTCCCCCCACCCCATGCTGCTGCACCAGGTATAGGCAAAATTTCATGTCTTTCTCCCTCATTCTGAGATTAGACACAAATAAATTCTTTCTTCTACATGAAACTCAAAGCAAATGTTAGGAGAAAGAAGTCACAGTCCTCGCTGTCCTCTTCAGTGGAGACAGAAGCAAGGCAAAAGAACTGAAAACACATACAGCCTGAATAAGCTCTGTACCTTGCAGCAGTTACCCCACACAAACGAAGTCACACTATTATGCAGTGACTAACGGAGCAGGGCTTTATGAGCCAAAAAGAGACCAATTCTGACGGGAGGGAAAATTTTACTTCTACGAATAGGACTTTTCAAGGGCATAGAGCTGCTCGGGCAGGTACGTGTCTTCATGCATGCATGTATGCAAGAAAAGAGAAGAGAAGGATTTCAGTAACTCAACTGCAGTTTTTGGATTATGTTGCATTCATGTGTTGCTGAAGCTGATGATGTGCCAGTATGAACCAGCTCATCAGATGGGCACAAGCTCTCTCTGTTCTTTCCTATGAAGGTGGCAGATAAAAGACAAGGCATTCAAGTAGCTGACAGGGTAACCTGTAAGTGCCTGTCCTGAGCAATCTACTTGTCAGCTTTCCTGGCTAAGAGAGGAGACGTGTGCCACAGCTGTCAGCTTTGTGTCATCTTTCCTCTCTGCCTTTCATCATCCTTCATCCCATGAATGGAGGTTTTATTTTACTTTCCTTTTTTGGCCCAGCTCACAGGAGGAGCTTTTTTGTCCCACAGCCCTAATGCATCTTGCAAGTGTGCAAATTTGGCCAGTTCCGGGAACAGCTAAATGAGAAACAGGACAGACAACACAAGGAAGCCATCGTCGTTCAGCGGGCACACCAAGGCCTGGCAGTGTAATTTCACACGGTACTCCACAGGTGAGCTAACACAGAGTCTGCCCTTTGGGGCATTACAACCCACTGACCACCGCACACGAAACAGTGTAAAAGACAGGGCGCTCCGTTTTGACTCTGGGCGATTCCAGCAAGCACTTCTTCATCACAACAATTATGAATGCCTGCGAAACCAGGGAATCCCAAAGCTGCTTTTATTTAATGGTGGCATCAATAACATCACAAATGAAACTAGCTTCCAAGTCTGACATGGAAAATCTCTGTACCTGGTCCATTTCTAAGTCCCCCTAGCAGAAGCCATATAACCCAGACACTCCCTGCTGTTGGAGATTCTTGTGGGTACAATGAGCACTTAAGCATCCACCTTCTCATGAAAGAAAGGGCTAACTCCTCAATACTCTTTCCATTCACCACAATTATCGAACAAAGATGTAGGAACGGCTTATCAAAGTCTCTAGCTTTGACCAAACAAGTCTAGCTAAAACAACAATCATGTTCTTCAAGCAAAGGGCAACTCCTTGATGGCCCAGAATTGCCAAGACACACGTAGGAAGGAGACTATGGAGCTCCTGCGCAATTTTAGAAGCGCCATGAAAGATCAAAGATGAAAGTAGCACTAGCAACTGGAATGCATGTATTTAATTTTTTAAAAATAGTATAGCTGTGGTTGGAAGACATGAGGAGAAGAAGGAACGAACAGCATCAGAAGTATAATTCAGGAAGCATGCCACATTGGGAAAAACAAAGCATCAGCAGCTGGAGCTACAACTCTGATAAGAGGCCATGGTATCACAAGCAGATGCATTTTATTGTCAAACAGATTCTAATGAAGTGTCTCAATTTAGAAATATCAACAATATTCTACTTTGATCAAGCATATTTCATCATTCCCAGATCAAAGTTTTTTTAATGAACTTTTTATTCCCTTCCTTTCATAGATAGAAAACGTCGGATTTAAAGGTATATAAACTTTGACTCTTCACTCTGACTCAGAATGGAAGGGATCTGTGAAAGTGGCCCTCCACTGAGCACAGGGATAGACCCAATCACATGCAGAGCCTGCTTCCAACCTGCATTAGTCTTCAAGTCTGTGAAGGTAAATGTCAAAGTAAATACTGAAACGTAGCCCTTAATGGAAATTCCAAGTTCTGCTCCTCTCCTGCTGGTTTCTGGGAGGCAGCAGGTAAAAGCATATTAAGCTCTCCCGTCCTTTTCAGTTATCCACTGGCTACCTGACATTTGCTTCAGTGTCTGAGTATTAAGCACAGAAGTCTGAGCCTGTTCTGCTTTCAAGTGTGGACAAACTACAAGAACAGAAAAAGGAGAATTGAATGAGAGAAAGCATTTACAATATCCTTTAGTAAGGCAAGTGTTCAGGTGGCAAGCAGCTCTCAGTTTTCAAGTGTTAGTTGTCGAAGATGCAAGTTCCTGCATGCTGGGCTCTGGGCTTTTTTAAACTATCCATTAGAGAGATCAATTTTTAGATAACTAACATGACATTTGCTAGGTTCATACTGGTCATTCTGCTTGGGTGTTCCACCCCGCCTTTCACCCTGCGTCGGCCCAGCCGCCTCTGCCTGTGTGTGCTGCCGTTCTCTCCAGGTGAACTCCGCTGATGTTTTTCACGGTGACTCGCACAACAGAGCATCACTCTTGGTACCTTCTAAACACCACTACAGCCATCATTGCCATCGTAAAGTTCAGAAATTACAAGAAAGCAAAGTAAAAAGCACATTTTACCTCAGATATAATTATGATTCCCTCCTGCACAATTTATACTCCCTGATTACCTCCTAAGCGTGCCTAGTCAGGGAAGTTAGGCACAGACAATCTGACCAGCAGATCTGCAATATATTTATATGCCTGGAATGCCCTTTGGAACTGATGTTCACAGAATCATCCTGTGTCCTAGAGCAAGTTGTTACAGAGTAAGTAAGGAAGCTCCTGAGTATAAACATTTTCTAAACTTCCTAAATTTCTAGAGGAAAAAAAAGGGGGGGGGGGTGCACAACACACAGGGGAGGCGGGGAGCAGAGCTAGTTTTGAAAATAACTCTGCAGCACTCCTACAGCAAGGGTCGTTTTGGCTCCGGCTGGAGAGAGAATTCTGAGTGAAAAGCATATTATGGTTGATGGCTTTTTGACATAAGATTTTGCTTTACATAAATTATAAATGATTGCTTTTATTTATCAGAGTAAGACAATTCAAAAATCAAGAGAAAGTGAAAGTGAAATACTATAACTTAACTGATTTTCACAGTTAACTGCTCACAGTTTTAAACAATAAAGGCCATAGTGGGACCATAGCTGATAAATGCAAAGCATTCTCAAAAGATAATATAATCCTACTTAATACATCATTATTACTTGGCAAGAAAACAAACAAATGCAGCGGGTTTATCACAGCACTTGCATTTGATCAAGAGCACAATAATCTCATTCAAATCAACACCATAATTAGAAAGTAATTGCTGTATAATCAGACATCAAACAGACAAAATCACCCTGGGTGTTTCTAACAAAATCACTTGGTGTCAGTTTAATTCTACTCCCTTTGGAGGCTTTACTCAAAAGGTGACAGTACCAAGACTTCTTGAACCCCCTTCCTAATTCTTTCCTTACAGCAGGAGGGGAGGTGCAGAAATCCAGTGTCAGACAGCTTCTGAACCACAAACTGGAATCAGTGCATGGCACGACAGACCATAGCACATCACTGCTCTCTGCTACAGTACCAGAAATGCACAAGTGCCCAGCCTAGCACTATTCCCCATCTTCATACTTTAACCCCAGATTTAGAGACTGGCAGACTGCAGCACTGTACTGAGATGCAGAAAGCAGGGGTTAATGAGGGAAAAGTATCAAAGCCTCTTCCCAATTGGATGAGGGATATTCTCCTGCATTCATGGTATGGAAGCTCAGGCTTCCTAGCATCTCATCTGACACTGTGTGCTCTCAGTGCAGGCAAGTTTTTTGTGACACACGGTATGCAAAAGCTTTACCAGCACTCCAACTGTTCCTTCCCTCTCTCTTTCAATAGAGTGCTGGTAAGCAGCAAAATTCTTGTGTAGGGACAGCTTTTATCCATGATCTCGTATTCTTAAAATCAACACAGTCTCAGTCCGGAAGCCCTTTCCTTGGTTTCCATCCATCTGATCAGAAGAGTGGAAATCACGGTAAGTGCTAATATGAACTCCAGTCAATTGTTCTACACAAAAGGACAGTTCTATGCGAATATTCTTTTGTACTGCGCATCAAATAGTCTTGTAATAACTGTATCTTTTTCTCTGAAGAGCCTCAAAGCAAACTATTTCAAAGGCAGGAAGAAGCGAATACCTGAAGCTCTCTAATTACAGAGTCTGAGATACACATGGCAAAGTATTAAAATTAATGATATAGATGAATTATCAGAGAAGAGAGTGGGGCTGATAAACCATATTTAGTATACTAATCCTGAATGTTTGTTTTGCATTCTTTAAGCCTTTTAAGATGACAGGTTCTGATCAACTGCTTCCCTTAGAGGTTGGCAGCTTTCCTGCTCTAGCATTTAATTTCTGTTTGATGTTCTTAACTTTGTGTCAATGTACAAACTACTGTTAAGATATATAGCAGCGATTAAAATAATTCATCCATCTGGTTATAATTAAAGACCTAGTTAAACGTAATGACAACTTGATCTAGCAAAGCCAGCTCTCATCTTTTAAAAGGGCTGTGTACATTCAAAAAATAAGGCTGTAAATGGGTGACAGACTATTGCAACGTGCCCATTAAATTCAAGAGAATTAATTAAACTTGTTTCATAAAAAAGTCTTAATGACATTTACTGGCAAGACAAGTAAGGAAGAAGTTGCAAGTATCCGCAATTGCTCCCTACGGTATCTCACTGCCTCCAGAAGGCCTCAGCAGACCCCTCCAAGCACCATGGCAGATACTTGAATTCAGGCAAAAGGGTTCTATGAATTTGCTATTCCATAAGGGTGGTAACTGTTTAAGTAACAGCCAAACAGTATTCTCCGCAAGACAGCAGGATGGGTAAAGCTATATGCAAATCAAGCCTTACTCTGCTGACCTCAGTGGCAAACTGCAAATTTCAGTCAACAACAGCTGGTACCCAACTAAGGAACATAAGCACAGGGAGAATACAAATATATATACATGACTACTTTGGGCATCACAAACACTGATCTTCTTAAATGAGAAATATTTGTGAGTATCAAAAAACATATCAGAACCATGGAGCTAGATAAAGATTAATTAATCTAACAAAATAAAGCAAGGACATTCCCAATAAGCTGGAAGAGCTAGCGTTCCGCTTTATGGCTCTGCCTGCTGGCAACAGGCAAGATGTTCCATTTATGCAAAATATTGTCCTTTGTGGCAGAAAAAGTACAGAGGACTTGCCATTACCTTATGACAGATAAAGGATTTCTGTAGTCTTGAATAAGAGCAGGGTCATATTCAGAAGCTGAACTATGTAATTAACTGATTTTGACTTTGCAGCAGCCTCTAAAATTTGGAGAACATTGTTTTGAATCTATTCAATCCAAACGTCTTTCAAATATTCCAGCAAAAGCAGGAAATAGTCATTACTTAGTTTGGGTCCAAACTAAACGTTAACTTGATCTGAAGGGATTACCTTATTTCAATTTTGAAGTCTTTTAAAGAGGCAGTTCTGAAACACAACCCCCCTTGAATTGTTAGATTGCAAGATCTACCTGATTTGGGTGATTTTTTTTTTTAATAGAAGAACAATTTGGCAAAAGTGACACATATTTGTGAAATTATTACCATAGCTAAACCTGCATTTTCTGCTGAAAAACCTTGTTTCCACTGAAAAAACTTTCACCCAAGCCAGGACTTGGGAATATTTTTCAGGTTTTGACAGTCACAAAGAGAATCTTGCCTGATTCCATTATACCATTTTCAATTAAATCATCAACTACAAAAAAGTACGGTCTTCAAAGAAAACAAAGGCAGCAAAAGAACCTAATAAAAATCTTATACACCTATCTTTGTGATGCTATTTTAACAGGTGTGTGAAGTGATGCCTCCTCTAATCCCCACCTTCAATTCTCATTCCAGGTGTAAAAATAAGATACTGCTGAAAATTTCACTGGCATTTAAAGCTTTCTCCTTTTGTCCTGCTTGCAATTAATAAAAAAATTAATAATCCATACATAAAGCTCCACTTTCAGCCTGTATCTTGACTTCTGCTCTTCAAATCAATATATTACTGATTGATTATTCCACCATACCTAACTGATAAAGCCACCAACGCATAGTAGAAATAGTGATATTTTTAAATCATCACAGTAACCTGATTTTAGGACAAGACTCTCAGGCGGGTCTGGGGTTTGGGTTTTTCCTTTGCTTTACACATGTATTTGAATTCTTTTCTCTTTAACTAGAGGACTGTGAACAACCAGTCCCACCTTTTCTTCCTTAATAGATGCTGAAATTTTCTCACTTCCACACAACTCCTGCGGTTGCAACTCCTAGGAAAGTGCCTAATATTACGAGATAAAATTGGCAAACTACAATCCTTTTCTCACTCAAATTCACTCTATGGATCATACACTACCATCACAGTCTTCTGCAGCACACACGCCTCTGTTTCTGTGTCTGGTCTAGGTCCAGAACTAGTGAAACAAAGGCAGCTGTTAACATTTTCAACTGGCCAAGTGAAAACCTGAAGAATAAGAAATCTCCTGAGAAGACCGAGAGTCATGAGATTTCCAGTTAGATAGTCAGACCAACTTTCAATGACCTTTCTGAGAGAACTAAAAACGTCTGGCCACTTGTCAAAACTGAACATCCAACCCTATTGCTGAAGGAAACTCATAATAAGAGATAGCCAAAGCAATATCAAAGGCATGAAATCCGTGAGATATAAGTAATATAGTTGTTTTGGGAATAGCCTTTTCTGCACTGCATGCTCCATACTGCTTCATAATTACATGCAGACACACTAGTTCCTGTCCTGCTCTAATCATGATATCACAATACTTACTGCCTTGAACACACAACCTCAGCATCACCTTTTGGATATCTCTTAATGGGCTAAAACCAAAGTGTCAAAATGTTACAGGAGAGACCAAAGAGAGAATTGCCAACATTAAGACAGAGCAGTTCTTCCATCAGTCCCACTCTTGCCTCTCTCTACTTTATAGCCACAACCTCCGCACCCCCAAATTATTTCATACTATTGAATGTGAGCAAGGATATCAAAATCTAGCTCCTAACCCAGGCCAGTGGCTAATAGTCTAGTATAACCATTCCTAGCAGCATAAGCCCATTTTCTAAGCTGTGAGACAACATATCCATCCCCTGGCAAATCACAGGTCATCTGGCTTTGGGGTCTAGAGTAAATTGATGGTATAAACAGCTCTGGAGGAACATCCAGAGATGGGAGAGAACTAAGGAAGGTAGACAAGGTGGTAGGTTCATTAGTACAGCAGCAATAGGGAAAAGCAGCAGGGTTTGTGGGCATACCAGTCTGATTTTGTATACTTTTGTGACATGGTGCTAGTAGCGTTGATGCTTTAAGTGTAGAGACAAATTATCTCCTGTGGGAACTAGGTTCAGGGCCTGCTGCTGTCAGCTCTCCAAAAATAGACACCCTTATTGCTTGTGCTGCTCTCTGAGTACAGAGCAGCCGCTGGGCTTTGACCTGTTTCTTATAAGTGTTCCATTCTCCAAAGATCCAAAGTCCAGGACTTTACCCTCACCCAGGGTAAATCTCTCCCCAAAGACTCACGCTGACACAAATCAGGGATCATTAGAAGATGACGTCAGGTGAGCAGAGTTGTATTTAATTCTGGGGGTTAGCATACTTCAAAAGGTGAAGTCATGTTTAGCCTGGAGTTTTGTAGGAAACAGGCTTTCCTGCAATCACACCAGCTGACTCAAAACTCCCAGAGCAAGGCTCCTGTCTCCCTGTGTTGACGTGCCAGCTATGGTGCTCCAATCCAATATGCTCCCTGATTCCTTGTGATTCTTATTATTTACGACAAAGCAACAAATAGAAGCAAATGGACAGATAATCAGAAGTAAATGATACAACAATAGCAATGGCTCAGCAGGGAACAGACAATGGCTACAAAATACTGGCTGTTACTCCAAACACCCTACCTTCTGCAATGCAACAGACTCTCCAAAAACCTACTTTCAGCCATGAATACAAATGCTCTAGGAACCTGACTCAATTCAGCCATTTCAGGACCAGCTGTTTTTAATTTATCTCACTATTCAAAAATGAACCACTTGAATTTGTAATTTTTAGTCCAAACAAAAGGCTCTATATTTTGGGGCTGAGGTGGAGGGAGGAGGGGAAATTTGGCTCACCCTTAGCTACTGCAGAATTGACCAGCACAGAATTCAGGGTTACTGTGCAACAGAAAAAAGGGAACCTGAGCTGCGAAGCAATGCCCCAGTGCCCTGTAGTAGCTGCAGTATACCATCCTCCTTGGATGATAAGGCCACTGGCTTCCATTGCAAATCTTTCTTCACAGTTATTTCTCCTACGTCTCCAAGTCCAGCACTATTCTGCTTCAGATGAGGTACCATCTTACTTGGATTACTGTCTGGGACAACAGAAAATATTCCATATGCTAATTTTTATTACAGCAAATTGAAACCAGTCATTAGGATGTATCAAATCTAAAGGGAATAGGTATTTTCAGGAAGCTTCTTTATAGGCAGTCTCGATGTAATCAAAAATTAATTATCCTTGGGAAGTAGGACATACAGTGTCAGGACAACATGGAAGTGTGCACCATGCTCCTAGAAGTCTACCAAAGATGGAAACAGTGTGACTCAACTGTGACTGCGGAAAGGCTGACTCTTCAGCAAAGCTTGACAAGTCTGTGGCACCTCTCAGCACTCCCCTACACACAGCTCTCGCACCACTGAGCTACCCCAGGACACACACACTGGCACCCTGGGGAGACAGGGCTATGGCATCCTGTAGATTCGTCTGCCATCCTTCCTCAGTGTGACACCAGGGAACTGCCGTCTGAAGTAATTCACCAACACCTCTGCCAGACCCTGTTGCCGAGGGAAATTCAGCTGGACTTTTACCCTAACGTGCCCTTCCTTTACGCAACTCCTACCTCTTTCTTCACAGGACCTCCTCATCAAAATCTCCTTGGCACAACCCAAGTTGGTCTTCTATCACCACAGGAAGAAAAAGCTCAGCACAGAGGCAATTTGTACTGCAGAGCATACATCATTTCTCTAGTCAACGCACGCATCTGGCCAGGGTTTCTTGGACTGCTTTACAGAGCAGTGGACGCTGTCCAGAGCTCTCTGCTCAGTGTCCCTGACAAGATGGCCATCAAAGACTAGGTTAGGGGTCAGTCACCCAAAGCCATTAGCACTCCAAAGTGATTGATTATCATCATGTGTGGTCTCAATCAAGAGCCAGTAATGAGCTGCATTCATTAATCCCATTTATATGTTTGCATAGTCCAGTCTTGAATTTCAGAGACTGAAAAGGCTTCATACTGAGATCGGCACATTGCACTACCTGGCAAGGTTAAGGCAGGCATACAACGGATCAAGGATTTGCATATAATTCTGGATTTTGATAATTTCAGCCCAGGTATTTCTGCCTATCAAGCAGACCAGCTCCCACAGCATGATCTGCACATCTTCAAGCAGCACCGAGTTGCAAGCTCTCTTCCACAGCTCTGTGCTGCAGTTTCATCTGTATTTACTTATTTTTACATTTTCCTTGCACTTTTTCTCAACAGAGCTATATCCAGTGTTACATCCACTCCAAGTTTCTGTCCCTTTTTAGACCATTATGAGTTTTCTATTATTGTGTTTGATGACTCCTTATTTTCTTCCTATAATCTACATCAAATACCTTATGTTCTGCATATGCCGCCACCACCACCTCTTTGAGTGTCCTGTCTTCCTTAAGCCGTTCCCCTCTGACAACCTCCTGCACAGAGCCCCATCAGCAAGTAACTTGACCGTGCCCTACTCTCAGACACCATCTTGAATAGGCCAGACTTCCATCATATGCAGAGCCCTACGCATGAATCCAGACTTCTTTTGATAGCGTTAAAGCCATACTTTCCTGCCTCCCGTCCCCAAAGATCCCCTTACGGAATTATAAAAATAAAAGGTGAAAGTCTGGCTCCACTGAAGTCAATGGGAACGTTGCCACTGACTTTAATAAGGCCAGGACTGACCTCAGCCCTCAGAGCTCTAGCGTAAAGCTCTGTTTCACACAGAAGGACAAGGGGGTTTTCAGCTTTGCCACTTTTGAAAATAATCCATAGATTCTCAGTGAGGATACCTTCAATTTATTTTACTCTGTCCAAAGACATTCATATGGATAAATTCACTGACCAGAACAAAATAAACATGCCAGATCTCAAATCCCTTGCAAAATACAGTAAATTTGAACCACTTAACTCTCAAGTAGAAACCATATTATCTGAGAAAATGACTATGTTGGAAACTGCACCCGCCTTAGCTCAAGGAATTAGCTAGCTGCATGGTTGGCTGTCCAGAAGCTGTCACAAATTTTCCAAGAATAAATTTAATACTCGATGTAAAAAATAAAGTCCTTTCAAGATGGACAGTTTGAGACGTTAAGAGGAGCTTTTTTTTTAAGAGGGTATTAGTAGGTTAAAAATAGATCTGAATAAGAAATGCCTTTAAGTGTTCCCAGGCCCCCTTTTGTAGAAATGTTTTTAGCATTTCATGTGGGGGAAAAAAATATATACCAGTGAAAGGTAATGATATTTAGCTTCTCAACTGCAAAAGAACAGTATGTTAAAGGTGACCAGCAAATAATTGTTTAAGCAATTAAAAAACTTCACAATCAGGCACTGAAACTTAAAACAAACAAGGTAAAGACGATATTGACTGCACAGTACATTTAAACACATGTTTATTTTTCTTGCACAAACCCCTTAAAGACCAGTCTCACAGGCTCTCCTCCCATGTGATACCACAACGTATGTTACACTGATGCTCCATGCCACAATGCCCTGCTGGAAGTGATCTGTTGGGGTAGGCAAATGCCATGCTCAACACTTAATATCCTTATTTCACATCTATAACCCAGAACAAGGAATTCTTTATTTCTTCAAAGGAAAGACCACCTCTGCTGAACACTCTTTGATTAACAGCAGAAAGGTAGGAGATACCCAGGTAATGCCCAATAGATGCCAAGATGAAAGAGCACTCTGCAACGAGGGCCCCACGAAGTTCTGTTCTGTTAGTGGAAGGAGCAAAAGGAACAAAGCTCCTGGTAATGCTACCTCCACCTGATCCTGCCTTTCTAGAGATCGTGAGGGGCATGACCCCCAGAGTTTCTCATAGGGCAGGAAAGGAATTGGAAAGATGTAGAGTTGGAGAATAAAAATACTGATCAGAAAAAAAAAAAAAAGAGACAGGAGGGAAGAATTTGTGATAGCTCCATAGAGAGACAAAAGAGACAGAACTAGTCTTGTGAGGAGTTTTTTTTCTGCTGGGATTCAGTGATTCAGGAAGTCACCTGGTACAGGTTTTACAGACTGAACTACCTGCTTCTTGGGACACAGAAGGATAATTAGTCATTCTTCAGAAAAAGCCAGGTGACCAGTTATGAATGCTGACAACCAGCTGTTGCCTTCAAACTTATCTTCTCAATGAAATGAGCTAAAAAACTTAGAGCTGAACTTAGTCTTGGCACTCAAGAAAGGTGAAAGAGGTTAGAGTGAACACAGCAGTCACAGGTGTACACCAGGCCACAGCCTGGCTGTATAATTTCAGGCAAACAGTTCTCTTCCTTCTTGCTTCTCCTAGTTTAAACTAGCAGAAGGACTAACTTTTCTCTCCGACCACAGCCCTCTAAACTCAGTTTTAGAGGCAGTTACCAGCATAGTAGTGCTGGAGCTATGTTGGTATTGCTAGAAGAGGATTTTGCCTGTCTTGTCTGACCATCTCGGTTCCATGGATGAGCTTAATAGGTACATGTGAGTATACAAATATGTATTTCTAAACATACATCCTTATTTCGTTAACTCAGAGAGACTAAAGGAACTCTAGCCTCCACCTCTCCCTAAGATGACACAGCAGTAGCTGATTAAAACATAAATATGTAGCAGATCCCATGACTTGAGAGCTATAAACCCTCCACCTGGCTGGTCTGTCTACCAGTGATCTCCCCTCGCTTGGGAACTGACTCGCAAGGCGCCAGGTTACAGCTATCCCATACCAAATTAGTATAAATGTTAAATGTCAGAGTAAAATTTAAGAGGTGTGACAAACTAGTGCTCCATTTATTGGCAGGTGAGCAAATACGGAGATCAACAAAAATTTATACACAATCCTTCTTCGAACATAGGAAAAGAGTGCTACTAAAACCAAGACACAAGAGGTCTTAACTGCAACACGATAGCAATTTAATGAATACATCCATGTAAGAATTCACCACTCGCTGGCTCATGGCTGGAAAAAATATCTATCATGCTCCCCTAAGTACAGTCCAGTTGACTCCTTAAAAAAAAAAAAATCAAATGGCAACTGCAATCATTTTGTAGAAGTGCACTTGTATTCACTCACACCACTGAGTTTGGAGTTCATACAGCTGTTCTAACTTAAAGAATCACAAATGGTATTTACAAAGCATGAGATTTTAGTCTCTGCATGAAGCTTTTTGTGTTTTCTCAAACTGCAGCATCAACTCAGCTCACAACACCCCCAGAGAGATAACTGCCTGCAGGCTTTACCTTCAGCAGCACCCAAACATGTGCCACTAACGCAATTACTCCCTATCGTTGGGAGAAAAAGCTCGTAAGTGGGCTCTGGCTGTTGCATTCATACAGAAAAGACAGTTTTGCTGTTTCAGAAGTATGTGGGAATCTGAGAAGTTGCTCCAAATCACCCCTGCACATCAGTCAAAGAACTAAGAAGAAAAATTAAAGGCCCAGTAGAGAGTACAGAATAAAGAAAAAAACACTTTGACACCTGTAATGGCAATATAAAACCTCGGCCACGCAGCAGCTCAGATATGACAGGTAGGTTTTAGCAAAGGAACGAATTCATCACAGGAAGGTTCAGATCTCACTTCTGGTTGTTTCCCCACTTCTTTCAATCTCTCTCTCTGAGCCTCCCACAGCTTGCTCCCCCAGCAATCAGTCAACAGCTCTGGCACTGGAAAGACAGACCATCAGCTTCCAAATTCAAGAAAGCTCAGCAGAGAACATCAGAGAAAAATCAATTCTCAACCTGTGTAGTTTCAATTTTACCCTAAAACCACCAGTCTGCAGTTAAAAGGAACCAATAACCATTAATTATGGACATGACTGAAAGGAAATATCTTTGTCCTTTCCAACTAATTTGGGTCTGTCTATGCTAGCATTTTAATGCTAATGAGCAAGTATCTTCCCGAAACAAATCTTCCGGTCATCTTCTCTTGCTGTGCTATGGTTCCCATCGCAAAGCAGACTCAGGGCACAAGAACTGAATTCTCTCTCATGAAACTAAACCAGAAGATGTGCTCCAACTATTAAAGGACATTAGGTCTACGGGTCCCTACTACATCTGCAGTGAAAGCCTCAAGCCGCAAACACTGTGGACATCTGTTCTTCAGCATCAGTCTACCTAGACGTACCCCTTAACACAGGGTATGAGGTTTAAGGTTAAGAGACAAGCATGCTGTAATTTAAACACCAAAAAATAAATAGGGCAAGACCCTCTTCCTGATGTAACTTTCCATAGTGATTTTTACAAGCCAAAGTTCTGCAATTCTACTTGATTTGAGTTTTTCTTCTTTAAACAGTCTTGTAACTGGCCCTGCTCATATTTCAACTAAAAGTAAAGCTGAAAAGATGGAAGTTTGTAAACATGATTATTTTGATGCACATTTACCTATCTCATCTTCTAACAAAAAGTCAGAAATCTTCTGTTTCTCAAAGCTCAGAGATACACGAAAATGAAACATACTGCACAAGGCTCCTGAGTTGTGGGTCTTATAAAGTGGTTCCTACAAATTGTATCATTGTTCCTCAGGGTTCAAAGAATTCCAGCAAGACAGAGGGTGGAAATGAGTTTTGTTTGGTTCCAAGAATTCACAGAAGCTACACAATTTATAATGTCGCAGTTAAAATGAAAAATAAATAAATTTTGGTTAACAAATAAAAAGACATAAAAGGGTAAAACGCTCTCCCTAGTTCAACACTGATCTTTCGAGTCATGAATAAAACATGTTGGAAATCTACAGTATACAGCAATTCTAGATAGAGGCTGGGGTTTTGAAGCAATTTTTATTGCAATTAATAAAAGCAATATGAAGCAATTAATTATGGAATTAATTCATGTTTAGAGGTTTTACAAAACAACTTTTCTTATAAAAATTAAATGCTAATATAAAATGTTCAGCATTTCTAAAAATCATATTTTTAAACATGTAGAAGGCTATTGCTGTTTTGTTTTTTCTTATTGTTTCAAATCATGTCTAACATCACTGTTTCTGACTATCTTTTCTGCTTTTTTCTTTTTCAGCTTTTTCTTAGTTTTGGGGTGGTTGGTTAAGTTTTCTAGACTTTCTTTTGTCTTCTGAAACTTTTTAATGCCCTTGTTCAATTGCATCTAGTATCAATAAAGGAGAAAAGAGGTAGAACTAAAATACCAAAATGCCACAAGATTAACATTTTTAGTTTTAATGAAAAAGCAAAAAGTGTTGTTTCTAATCTAGTAAGAAAGTTGTTTTTCATCACAAATGTTTTGAACGCGAAATGTAAACAAAATATACTGACAACGTTTAATTTTGCCTTATCTACCCTCAGTTAACATAATGCCTAACACATTAGAAGAAAACAGTTTGTATAAGAATTATTAGTGTTGGTGGAATTAAACTAGTGCTAGCCATTTCAGGAATTAGAAAAAGAATAATAAAAATACCTGTTTATATAAGGTGTTTCTATGGACTTATTTACCAGTTAAATATTTCACAGGCCTAAAGATTGTATTACTAAACTAAGCTCTTTCTACGCTTTGATGACATGTATCATTGAAGTAATATCTCAGCTGAACTCCTAAGAATTTGGAGAAGGAAACTATAGCGGGGCATTGACCTCTTATGAAAATGCAGACGTAAAACATAAGGATCATGTTTACTCTGCATGAGTTTCCTGTCGACACTGTTTATTATTGAGCAATAAACACACTTGGATTGTAGAGATATATCTTTAGAAGAGGTATTAAGAATCAAACAGTTTTTGTAAATCTTCTGAGTGGTATTAACATTTAGATTTAGACAAGGTTCCACACATAACACGCATTTGATCATTTAACAGGTCCATGTCCAAAATATTTCTGGCTGCAGATGTACAGTTAGTATCTGATTCTTCCACTTAGCTTAGCCAAAGTGCTGAGAATTAGTCTTATTTTAACTAAACATATCCTAAGTTATTTTTATATGTGTCTCTTGGGTCTCATTTTCACTGAGGCAAGTTTCTGCTGTGGTGATGGGCTGTAAATGTTTCTTTCTTCCATTTCCCCTCATTTATCCCGCTTCATGGCATTATCTGATAAAAATGCTGTGGACACCCTCACTCCCTCATGCAAAATATAAACAAATGGGACATCAAGAAAATGCACCACCACATCACTGTCCCAGCACTGCCATTACAACTGGTTGGTGTCCTGAGGGTGATTTACAGCACTCAGCTGGTGACATTGAGATAGTTAGGACTAGATAACATTGCTTCCTCAGCACAAAGTAAGCCCCCCCAAAACCTCATCCATTAGCATCAGCACATGTGCATGATCTGCTAGAGCCTGGACCCAGGAATGACCTAGGGAATATTTCTCCAGGTTATTCATTCTAATTGTTTAGGGTCACTCGAAAAAACAAAGTGTCTCTGTTTTCTTATCAAAAGGTAAACTAGGGAGAAAATGCATTTCAGACTGAAAGAAATGTTTCATTAAGTTCAAAACTAGCAAGTAGTTTTTTTCTAATCGAGGGCACTTCCTTACTCTTAATTTTTTTTTTTTTTATTAAGTTTAATTGAACCTGATCTTGGAACCCCGTTTCGAAACAAAGCCTAAACATTTCATGTAAAAAATGCTGAAGTGACAGCCTTCATTTCACTCATTTTTTCCAGGGTGGGAAAGTTCGGCCAAAATTGTTTGTCAAGTTTGACAAGGTTGACTGTAAACAGTTTCAGTTGAACCTAGTCTGATTCTTCAGCAAATAAACCAAGAGTGACTATTTGTTTTGCCTATCTGTAAAAATAATATTGGCAAGTTCACCACAAACTTTTTGTCAATAGCTGATAAAACATAACATATGTGAGGACATGACGGACATAGCCTTGCTTTGACAAGGGCCTTGGCCATATGCAACGCGTGTGGACTAGTGCTAATGAGTGGTCTAAATGCTTATTAACCCCTCCAGGGTGTCATACTTGTGCTTGTTCCGTACAGCACGGGCCACAGCCCCGGTGCCAGTCAGCCCACCTCTACCCAGCTCTGCGCTGATTTACATCAGTAGGGACTAGGGACCCTTGCTCCAGGTCCTCACTACCTGTTACAACTATCAGCTACAGTGCCCAGATAGCACAGAAGTGGACCCTTCAAACCAGTTACATATGTAAGAATAGTATCTAGCAAGTGTGTGTATACAGCCAACCTTCTCCCGCTCCTCAGAAAGTCAATGTTCAGAGCAAACCCCTCCTCTGACTTGTCAACACACACTGCCTCACCGCTTGCCCTTTTGAGATTCCAGGCCTGACAGAAGGTGATGGGAATTGAACTTCAGCTCTCAAGAGCACCTGGCTTTGTTATCTCTAAGGGCCCAGGAAGATTTCAGGCACTATCACTCCATGCCATGTCCTGACACTTGACTCACAAAGTGGCACTGGTGTTGGCTTACCTCCAGGCTGTAGATAGCGACTGTCAGCAGCGAGGTGAAAATGAATGGGAGTGGAACAGAAGCAGAGACCTTATTGCTTCTTTTAGGAAAACACTGCATCTGAGATTGCTGAGGAACCCTGTCTCTTCTGAGTCTCTCTGAACATCAAGGTCTTCGCTACAAAGAAACCAGGAGGTTGAGTTCACACATGCCTTTTTAGTCCATTATCTCTATCTGTGTTGGTGGCCACAGCAAAAAAAAAAAAAAATATTGGTCAATACTAAATAAAAACTGATGGATTTCATAACAAGACTCCTAGTGGATCCCAGAAACACAGCAGAGGTTGGAGCTATAATACATGTTCCAAGTATAGGTGAAAGCAGGGCAGTTCCCTATTTTCCCCATGCAATTTGTCTCTTCTTCCAGAAAATAAGTATACTTACGATGTACAGATATATTCTATATTTACTATTCAGAATGACAAGACTGAAAAATCCATAACCCTAGACAATGTAACAAATCACAACTGATCATTTGATTTGTTTTGAATACACTTGAGCCAGAAGCTATAGCCTAATGATAATAGCATGACATCTCTTTGGAAACAGATACCAGACTACTAAACTGATCTTCTCCCCGTTGTTGATACTTGCCTGTGTTACGTGCATAAGACAGATGTAGGAATGCCCTAGGAAGCAGGGAGATACTGCTTTGAATGAGAAACCAGATAACAGTGAAGAAAGCAGCTGCTTTAGAGAAACTTCATTGCTTCTAAAGCATTCAGAACTGTAGAGGCATTTAGTGTTTGCTCTTTTATCAGTGCAGCTGCAAGTGATAATTCAACCTCCAAGTGGTCTGCGCTTTTGTTCCATTTGAATTGAAAAATGCCCTAACAAAAATCCTTGCTTTGTATCGGGATTATATGCTTGAAAAGAACTGAACAAATTGCATTTAGAGTGATCAAAATGATCCATTTTCCTTACCATGTTGCTAGCAGACAAAGGTTGGTATTTGCGAATCAGATTTTACCACTATCAATATTACTGCCTGATGCGAGTATAGCAATATAGCTTTATCAGTCAAATTCCAAGACAGATCTACCCAAAAGACAGTTATCTTTATTATCCTCATCTCACAAACAGCAGTTGCCAGTGTCAAACACCAACAACACTTCACTAGACATCCTAAGTATCTTTATCATCTCAGTATCCCAAAATAGACTGCCTTTTGTATACCGATGTCTCCACAAGACTGCACTTGCAAATGCTGTTTCTCCTGTACAAAAAAAAAAAAAAAAAGAAATCACTCTTCCAAACTACTGCACTATGAACATTACTTCTCTCACAGCCTCACTCTTTGTAACATCCCAGTGTCCAAAGCAGCCAGCGAGGCAGTAAGGAGCTCCATGTTGGAGACAGAGACTAAGGCCCAGCTTCTTGTATATTTAGAAACCTCATTCCCACTAAAAATCAAGCCTTTATCCTAGTTTGAATTAAATCTCACCTTTCTTGAAAGTGGTACCACTGCATACGTAGACAAGAGCTCTCCTGCTGAAGAAATCTACATGCACAACATAAGGTCAGTACTGTATCTCAGGATGTAGTGATCTGAACTCACTGCCCACCCCAACAAAACAGCATAGCTAGTGTTAGGGAGCTGTATTTAGACAGGTATTTGAGTCCATGGAGAGACTCAGCAGGAAAAACATACCAACAGACACGCCTACGGGATGCTCCCCATTTCCCAAACAACAATTTCCCCCAACAGAAATGTTGATTTAAACTATTCATGCTAACGTGAGTGCAGGATAAGGTTATGTGATTCTTGGAGCCGCCACATCAGGTCATGAATGATGTAGTAATGAAAAGAAAATTCCTTGCTCATTGCACAGCAAATAAAGACAGAATTGTGAAACCACTCACTGCTGTGCTGAGCTCTGCCTCTGTGTATGCAGAGAGTCAGATTCTCAGAAGAGCCCAGCACAGAGGAGGAAGGAGACTTTTGAACATCATCTCACAGTCATTCCTCTAAAAACTGCTGAGTGCTAAGCACTATGAAAATCTGATTATGAATGTGAGTTCTGATATTTAGATCCCTGCTTCAAAATCCAGGTAGCTTACCCGGTTCACAGAAATTGATGTCCCCTTAAATTCTGCTGTATTATGCATCTGTGTCTGGGGCCAGAAACTACCAAACCCTCTTGGGAATTACCCTGGGGCATGATGAAATACCTTCCCCACAGGCTGGCAAGCTTTAACTCTCCTAACCCCTAAACAGAGATGAATCCGAAGAGGTTACAAGATAACCTCATTATAACCCCAGGTTTTCCCTGCTTCACTACTGTACTAAAAATCTCTCCTGCGGAAGAAACAGCGACCACACAGGAGCAAACAAGACTTTGCGAGCCCGAGTTTCAGGAGTACTACATATCCACAGTTTCCACAGACTTTGCTTAGACCTAAAGGTGCTCAATGGCTCTACAGATCATAAAGGGTCACCTCCTATGTAGAGTTAAGATTATTTAGATTCTGCAATTCCTCATATTCCCATGTCAAGAGGGCTTTTTTCAGGACATCATTATCTCCAATTTCCTAGGCTTTCAGTGTTTTTTTCTTAAGGATAATCCCCTGCAATGTGGGGGTTTTTTTGATACACACGCTGAACAAACTCTTCCATAGGTAGTTTTTATACATGGAATACAGATTGCTTTTTATATAAGCTTTCTAAAAAACCCAAAAGTCTTCAGTTTCAGCTTGGCCTCTAGAGATGTGCAAAAGCTTTGGTGGAGAGAGGGTGTATTTTCAAAAGGGGAGCATTAGAAAAGTTTTTTTTTTTCCCTTGGCTTAACTGACCCCAGACTGTAACCTCAGCCAAGCTGATAATTGAGAAAGTAAACTAATTACCACATATGTCCAGAGCCCACCCTGCCACAACTTCACTGACTCAACACTGCACCTTCTTTTTCACACTTTCTCAAAATTCAGTTCAACGAATTTAAGATGCTCCCAGGCTGTATCACCTACTACCTTTAGGCACAGCAACCATCAGCCCAACGATCTCTGTGCAGCAGTTTTAGAGCATCCGCTGTCTTTGCTAAACAAGCATTTTCATGACAAAAGTCAAGAAATAAATAACAATTTCAAGAAGTTCCTGAAACCTCTATTTAAAGTTCCTTAAGTTGTAAGTTCAAGGAAGGCAATGCCTTTGTGACAGCACAGCTGTAGATTAAAAAGATTCCCAGGGCCTCCTGGCTACTCTGACTCTTGGTCTTTAGAATTATATGAATATAGGCTTAAGACCACCCAAATTCTTTTTTCCTTTTTCTCTCCCTGTCTCAAAAAGAAGAAGGAAAAAAAAAAAGAGAGCATGCACACAAGCATGTGAAAAAAGAAAGAGACCATTACCCTCCTGTTGGACAACTGTAGTTTTACAGTAACAAAGATCTGACAGGCAATATTGACCTGTGACAGCAGCTGTATTTACATTATAGCCTAAAAGGGAAAGCATGCTAGAGGGGATGGTATATACACTGCATGATACAGTGGCCTTTAGAGAGATACTTTAACCCACATGTGTAAAATCCAGTTGCAGGAATTTAAATTCCCTTCCAAAGCACACCCAGGGGGTAACTGACTTTTGTCTCTTGCTTAGTAAGTATGTGGCTGATTTTGCACCTAAATCTCAACTCTCTACCAGGAAGCATTCACATAGTAGTAGGACATGTTATTCTGGAGAGCCAGTATTTGTCCATGACCAGACTAGTTACCTCCTACTTTATTAGGATCATCAGCGTGACTGATATGCTGGAAGGAAACAGGATGACAGTACACAAGCTAAGCAGCCGTTAGTCTGCATGGCAAGTTTAGAAAAAGAAAAATAAGGGCTAAAACCCAAATTCATTCCAGAACGCTAAACGAACTAGTCTCTCTTCTTAGCAGAGAGGAAGGAGGTAGAAGTATTTCAAATGCCACAGTTTAGTGCCTTATTGAAGCTAATCTCCCTAGGCTCCCTGGCAGTCTATGGAGAAAGGAGGTGAGATTCCTCTGAAGATGATCCAGAGCTGGAGCCCTCAGCTCTCCACTGATGATACAGTGATCACAGGAACCTGAGATAAGCACCTGAGAGGCAGGGGCTGCACCCCTTGTAGATCCAGGCAGAAAGCAATCAACGCATACTGGGTCTACTCCAAACTGAAACTCATTATACAACCTTCTGACAACATTTCTTTGTTTTCTAATTGATTCAGGCTTTCTTAGACTGATCTCTCAATACAAAGTCTAAACAAAGAGAAACATAGTCAAATGCTTGCAGGGGAAAAAAAAAAACCCCACCAAAATAATGAAAATTGCTCTGTCTCGCACTGTAGCTTTCCTGTGCTGCTCCCATCTTTATTTATTGTTCTTCCTTCACACCATGGGTTCTCGGATAGCAAAGAAAAACAGTCTCTGTCTTCAAGAACAAAGGTTGGCACGGAAATCAAATTAAAAACAGCATCACATTTGCAGCAGTGTAGTCAGCTAAAATAATCAACATTGTTATTTATGCTGTGGCTTCACTTCAGGTATCAAGTAGCTCAGCGCCCTGTTGAGCCAGCACCCCATGAATGAAAGGGAAACAGCTATCACAAGCATATGGAAAGCATACCTGGCCAGTATCTTCAGGTGCTGAAGCTTTAAGCATATGCACATGTCCCACTAATACCTTTATTACCAGCTGCTTTTAATCACCTGCCAAAAGCAGGTGCTAATACACTTCCCTGAATAATAGATGTAACATGGGTTTTGTGAATCGGGGTGCAGAAGTCAAGATATGATAGGCAGATAGCACAGGTTGGTGGAGAAGGGAGAGAGGAAGAGAGGACAAAGTTCAAAGTCATAGGAAGACTTAGTATAAACTTGTCATGTGAGAGACTCCAGCAGACAGTAGCAGTAAATCCAAACCACGACATGTTTGGACATAAGTTTTCAGCAAGGGAAGTGTTCCAGTCTGCAGGAGCTGAGCAAAGGCATTGGTCTAGTCAGAGCAAGAATGTACAGCAACCTTGGTTCAAGTTTGTTCTCTGTCACAAGTCTTCATGTAGTTTGGGTCCAGTCACTTAGCCTCCGACTGCTTCAGCGCCAGAAGAGTAAGACCATGCTGATACTGACCTCTTGCTCACAGGCTTGTGTCAGTAAAGGCAGCAAGGACAACCAGGAGGTACTCGGGACACCTGGCACATGAGGTTGTATAGCTTCCTCAGATGTAACCAGCTATCCTCACAAGTCTCTGGGTAAGAGGATAGTTACTCCAAAGTAACATTAAAGCCTCTTCATCCATTTGCAAGCTTTTTATTGCTTCTAGCTGAGGTACTTTAAGGCCAGTCCCACAGAGCCAGGCAGGCACTGAGCTCTCATACTTAGCTTAAAGAATGACATCCTGTTTCCCGTCTTCCACATCATTCACCTTGAAGAACCAGTGGAAGTTTTCCCACTCATTCAACAATATACAGCTCCATTGCACTGGTCCTGGCTAGGTACCTGTGGTACAATCAAATCTTGCACTTCTAGTGAAATAAAATAGAAACGCAGGTTAAGATGGCAGTCATGGCATGTGAGCTCAAGGGTCCAGTGTTGATTTCACATACAGTATTAGCAAAAGCCAATGAGTCAGTGGGTATCAATTCACAACAGCTATTCCTCCCATCTATGCTCTCCTCATATATGAGGGGTTGGCTGTGCAGAAGGGAGCAGGACAACTTCAGCTGGCACAAAGACCCTCCAGACAGCACGAGCAGTCTTCCAGCAAGCTTTTACCCACCCTCTTCACGTGGACAAACAGTGCCCACAGTCTGTAACCCCAGAAAGGCCTTAGAGAGGAGAGCAGGGAAACTGCTGCAGCTTAGTCACTGACGTAGGTAAGCCCACCACCCCTGCTGCCAGAAAGAACCATTTCTGGGACTCCTTTCCACGATACTGGGAATTCCTACAAAACTCCCATTTCTGACGTGCTGCTCTTATGTGAAATATCCGCAGTGTTTGCAAAGAAGTGATTATGAATGACTAACCAGCCATGCATATATTTCAAGAAAACTTGGAAACAGCCTTGTTATTTTTGGAAACACATACACTTGTTCAGGGCAAGCTGGCAAGGCAGAATTACTGTGGAAAGTTAGTTAAAGAACAGAGAGTCTGTAGTGCCACCTACTGCTTTACTCCAGATTTTAACTCCTGATTTAAAAAAAAGAAAAACCAACCCAGAGACAAAAAGTGCCACCCTGGAGTAGACCCAAGCTCAGTCACCTAGATCTGACAAATCACCCACACCAGATTCCTCAGCAAAAGGTGAAAGAATGCTGCCATAGATGACGTAAGAGCTAATCCCGCCTGTGAGCTTTGTGGCCCAAAGCATGACAGCCCCTCAAAAAGCACCGTTCATTTTTGTTATAATCGTGCTGAGTATTCTTGTTATGTACACGAATACTAAAGCCGATTTGTACGCTTAATGCCTCTCCTCGAATCACCACAGACCAGCAGCAGTAAATTCCAAAGATATTCCAAAGGTACATTGTATGAAAGTGTTATTTTTTAAATATTTGAAATTTTTTGGGGGGGGTATAATTTAACCTTTTAATGTAATTATAAGCCTTCCTGCTACACAAGACCAAGAACAATTTCCTGGCCTCCAGTCTGCTGGTCAGTCATTACTGTATAAACTTTCACTAGGTTCACAGCTTCTCAGCCATTTGCACAGAATTGGGAAAATATAGAACTAAATAAATCCAAAAGTAAAGCCCCTTCGTGTTTATTTTGAACTTCCCTGTCAAATATATGACTGTTCCTTGAATACATTTCAATTTTCCTAACCACAAATTCACAAAACATAGATGATTCCACAAAGAAAACAGATACCCCTTCCGGATTATGAATTACAAATCAGAAAACAAAACATGCAAAAATGCAAGGGGAAAAATTGCTTTTCTCCTCCAGCTAACAGAGAGTATCAAAGCACTGTAATTAGAATTTGCTACTCAGTACAACATATTATCAAAGTCACCAAAGAGAATATATCCATTTATTCATAAATGTGGTCTGGATTATACAGGCATTGTAGATGCTTGGTTGTATGGTGTCTGGTCTGTTTTGTGTTTGGTTTGGAATCCATTCATTTAGTCCTTAATTTGCCATTAAGGAACTGATACAGCAAGTGTGCACATTAAACATTTAAATACAGGTGCCCAGAGGCATACATAGTTAAACAACTGCAAGTGGTTATCGCTGGAAGTTTAAATGAGTTATTTTCCTTCCTCTACAAAGATGAGGTTAAAAGTTGGACTCGATGACCTCCAGAGATCCCTCCCAACCTAAATTGTTCACGATTCAAGCACACGCAAGTACAAGAATAGAAAATTGACAAGTAGGTGCAATGCAGAGTATAACGCTCTGGAACATCACTTCCCATTTATACCAGGGCTGGACAGAGTTACATACTAAGACTGGTTCATACCCACAGATCTTAGGAGACTTAGATGTCCACATCTTCAAAAGTATTTAGGTGAGAAACTGCCATTGACATTAGTAGGGCTGGAGCTCCTATCTACCTGGGCAACACCCAGGGTCTTGTACAAGCTTCCAGACTACAAACCTATTGACAAAGCTCAGAGACACCAATTTTACCATAGTCTCAGTGTCATGAATTTAAAGAGTTCTCAATCATCTGGAGCATAAAACAACAACATAGTCCTGAGATGTTGTGAAAAGCCTGCAACCGCCATAGTATACTATTCACTGAAGAACGGTTAAACCCATTGGAGGATTTTAATAGCTACTTTACAGAAACTCACTAATTATGTTTGATTATATTGGATCTATCTGTACCCTGTAAAAACTGACTTGAATTCCTTCTTATGCCAAATGCAAGAGTCCTTCTACACAGATTAAGGGGATTTCATTCCATGCTGATATGAAGTTTTCTCCTTTTATCTTAACTAAAAGAAATTGTACATGGATCTTAATAAATGTTGAATACTGTCATATGACTTAGAGCGACATTTTGCTGGAATACAGCAATAGGAAAATACATCACTTTTCATAGTCTTTCCTTCCAACAACTCCTACAATTTCACCTGTTTAAAAAAAACCAAAAAACCCAACTCTGCTTTAGCAACGCCAAGCTTTTAATGGCACCCCAAACCAACGCAGCTTAGAACAGAAAGTGAAGAATATCACAGCTGTACAAGAGAAGACTTGGGACAAGAGACCTTAACTGTAATGGAAGGAAGACGGTATAAAAGAATCACCAAGAATGTTTCCCCTCTACTTAGTACTGGCAAGGCCACACCTGGAGTATGTACCCAGTTCTCGGCTCCCCAGCACACAAAACCCATGGGTTTACTGCTGCAAGACCAATGAAGTGCCACAAAGATGATCACGGGACTGGATCATCTTTCACCTGCAGGGAGACAGAAAGAACCAGGACTGTTCAGGCTACAAAAGAGAATGTTTAAGGAGATCTTATCACCTGGTATAAAAACCCTGACAGCAGCAAATGAAGAAGCAGGAGCCAGACTCATCCCATCTCTGGGCACCAATGAGAAAAGAGGCAACACGCACAAACTGAAACACAGGAAAATTAATCTGACCATATGAATTTGTTTTTTTTTTACTGCAAGAGGTTGTCCACAGAGGCTGTGGAGTCTCCATTCTCAAAATCAGAATTCCCAAAACTCCTCAGATTTCCTTGGTGCTTTTTAAAAGTGCTGATAGAGATCAAATTCTACTCAATTAGGTCATGTCACAATCATTACACTGAAATAACGATCAACAAAATGCAAAACTCCAGAGCAGATGCAATATATGCTGAAGTACCATGACTGTCAACTTAAGACTGTTCTCTACCTGATTCCTTAGTACATATAGGAGAAGCTTTAAGAACGGGGTATTCAGACGGAATAATCCCCAAGTAAAATGTTATTGCATAAACTGGACTTCTTCACCTACTTCAATGGCAGGTACACATACAAATGGATATCATGGACTAAAAAGTCTTGCTTTTACCTGTGTCTGAATCAGGAGGAATGAGACAACTGTTTTTTTGTTCTGAGTAGTACTGAATTTAATGTTTAGAAATGGGTCCAATCAAATACAGATTCAAAGGGTCTGCAATTAAAAGAAACATCAAATACTGACATGAATGCCTCAGTTTAATTCCATTTGTATCATTCTTTTGCGCAAAAGGCCTGAATTTAGTAGCAGAGCTTCTAGAATAGAACATATAATATACATAAAAGTGTCTTGCTTCTACACATGAACTAGATCTGATCCTGCATCTATTTTAGAAATTGGCAGGATATATTAATTATGTCCCCAAGAACAAGGTTTGGCCAACTGTCTTTAGTGCCTCTGTATAACTAAGCTTTAAATAAGTCTGCAGTATGTACGCAACAGTGTGCAGAAGTCAGCAAGTGGCATTTAAAAAGCACAGCATCAATTCACAGTACTTAGCAAACAGCCATGGTTTCCGTGGTGGTTATAAGGAATTTGCCTTTGAATCTGCATTAAATAGCCAAATTTTCTACATCCTGTTTGATGCATTTAGAAAACATCTGTTTTGATTAACTTGAAATCAGTGCAGCACGTTAACATCTCAGAGGAAATTAGGTTCATTTAATATGGATTTTAAAGCGGTGTTCCCCTTGCTGTAGTGATATCAGAAAGGGCTTGTTGTGCTTCTGCAATGCCTAGCAATGGTGGAAACAGAGTACTCTGAGCATAGAGTAAGATACACTGAGCCAAGATATGCCTTGATTTACTTCCTTGGGTGGTGGGTAATAATTCAGGGGAGAAATTGGCCAGATGAGAGTTAAATCCTGTGGGATCCAGATTCTAAAAGGGATCTTAAGTGGTGTAGTTTCCCCCCTTCCTGCTTTCCCTTACCAAGATGAAAATAGCAGGAACCTTCACAAGCTGATCTTGGTTTCAGGCACTGAAGGTAAGGGGTGACACCAGACAATTCTAAGAAAAGGAAACAAACTGAAGCAAGCTGCCACCACCTTGTGGGTAAGAATCCCTCCCAGGCTGAAATGGCTTTCCAAATGTGTCTGTTGGGTTGCAGCGCGCTGAAAGATAGGTTGTCTCCACAGAAAAGGTAATTTTCTTCTGGACAAGAAAAAAAAAAAGCCAAAACCAGCAGTAAACTCTTTTAAAAAGGCCAGTCCAGTATTACAGGTGTTGTAATTCAGTTGTGTCACATTCCAATACTCCTCTATAGGCAGCTATCTCTGGTTTGATGATAGCTCTCAATACATACCACTGTCTCCTCCCAAGGAAAATTACAGCACAGGCATCATGGGAATGTTCAAGTGCATTCACTATGAGCATCTGGTTAGGCAAGCCTGCCCAGCGAGACCACACGGGCACCGAAACAGGCTTTTGAGGCACTTAAGTAGGTTAGTAAAATCAAAATAATGTAGGTGTACCAGTATTAGCATCTATGGAAAACCTTCAGAAGGCTGTGACTAAAATATATTAAAATACAGCATTAACACTACTGCAGGCACAGCTTGGAAGGTAGGGTCTAAAGCAAATCCCTAAGTATGTCCATTCATAGATAATGTGCATTTTGATTCCCTGTTTTCTCAGACGATTCTCTCCCATTTTTATCTATTGGATGTTATCAGCCTCCTGCAGCTAAGATTTTTAAAGCAGCTTAAAATTATTTGGGTAACAAAGTTCCCTCAAGCTGACTTTAAAAGCTCTCCTCTGCCTGTTCAGCCTTCTGAGACGAGGACTAATGTGTCATGCATTTCTTCACATAAAGTCCAGCTCAGCGGAGAGGGCTTTGACTGAGAGGTTGTACCTGTTGCTGTAGTAATTATGGCTAGTCTGAGTTCTCTGATGAAGCTTAGCAGTTGGTGGAGATTCCAGGGTTTAAGCTTCTCACCATGGCAATTGTAGTAAGGCAAATTTTCAGACCTTAGTTTCATATTTCCCCTCTCATTTAAAAAAAAAAAAAAATCTAGTTTTCAACACAGCTCTAATGATAACTTCACAAAACTGTGGTTTTGCTTTGTTGATCATTTAAGTATTTTGTCTCAAGTTGCTCCACACGAATCAAAGAAATCTCAGAGCAAAAGCTGTTTGAAACTGGTAATATTCTTCTGGATTCTCAGTGGAACCACCAATTTTGCCTGATGAGGTTCACTCAAAAGACTTCATTGACTTAAGCAAATCTTTCAACGTGCATGGCAGGAGTTTAAAGTTTCTAATGAACCATGAAACCAGGCAAGTTTCATAGGAGCTTTTTGAAAATGCTTTCCTTAATTCTAGCTCCACATCACCTAACAATTTTGCCACCAATCTCATGAACGCACAAGACCCATGGGAGAGTTATACAAGCTGTTGAGGAAAGCTATGACAACCATATTAGAATATACAGCAGGCCCAGGGAGACCAGAAGTTTCACCATCTTGTAAGCCAGAGAGCAAGATAAGTACTGTTCAGAGCAACACTGATCTCCTGTTAACAAATAACTACTAGATTTTTTTCTTTTTACAACAGGGTATTGTTGTAAAATGCTGATTCATCAACACTAACAATGATGCACTTAGATCCAGGATATGATTTCTGTATGGAAAGAGGGACTCCCAATTGCCATGTATTCTCTGGGATACTCCTGAAGCAGCTTTTAAGCTCGCTTTTTTTAGAAAGCTTAAAAGCTAGAGAAAAAAATTCAAGCTGCTGAAATCCAGGATCGGTGTTTAGCTCTGTCACAGTGTTCCTACACCAGTTAGTTTCTCTGTGCTCTATGTCCTCGTTTTCCAAGAAACTGAGACTTCCTACCTCATGGAAGTCATGTGAAGATAGAAGGTTTAAAGACTTTCCACAGTGTTTAGCTGTAACAAGGATGGGGAACATGAAACCTTCATGTACCTTACCAAGAAAGTATAAAATTCACAACGTGTCTTACCAATGCTATCAAAACATACTACTGGCCAACACAGGCAGTTTGAGTGAAGTTGGAGGCTTGACCAATTTGAAGCCAGGTTTTAGTTTATATGCCTTGCTCCACCCTAGAAGGATGCTAAGCATAAGCAGAGTGGTAATAGTTTTAATGTTCATTTTGAAATCCAGAACATGCATCAGCATATGGCAGTTACCTCCAAGCAATGAAAGAACAATAATTTTTACTCCTAATTGAACTGAAGAATTCACATGCAGATTCTTCCACAACAGAGATTGGAAAGGTCTGCTTAGCAGCAGACCTGCTAAATTTGCTGCATCTCCTACCAGCAACTGCATTTACCCTTTTTGGTTACAGAAGCGGCAGCTCCACCACATTCCAGTTCCTCTTCACTACCCAACTCTGGCCTGATCTTACACTCCCTTTTACTTCAGTTTAAATATTGTAATCTGTATTTTCTTTACTTGTCTCTCAAAATTCTTCTGTATCCATATAAGAAAAGATACATGAAAGAAGCAGCCTTATGTTCTAAGATACTAACTTAAAGGACAAATATTAGAAACCTCTCAGTGACACAGACTGGAGTCAATTAAGACAAAGTATTCCGTGTGCATACACTCCTCAAGGCAATATCTACAGCTAGTACGTAATGCAAACCATGTTAAGCAGCTACGTCTAGCCTGATTTCTGTCCAGCTACCAAGGATTCTGACTGAATTTCACCAGACAGAAATGTGCAATTTTTTTGTCATTAGAGAGCACCCAGGGAAGTAGCACAACAAAATGCTTCCTGCTGCTGTTAAACACAGGAGGCTGTGATTTCAGCTCAGTCATCTGCTCTCACATTGAGTAATCCACAAATATTTGAGCTTTCTGGCAGCATAACCCCCCCCCAACAGTAGCAGAGTCTTTTTCTCTAAATGGTCCGAGACATTTCCATGTTTGCCTTCTCAGGCTATTCATAGTAAACTACTTAATAGGAGAGGGCATCTGTGATGCTTTTCCTGATTATTGATAACATCTAGAAGGCTTAAAGATGGCCTTTCCTGCTTCAGCTTTTAAAGGCGGTTAATTGAGATCAGATACTTAAAGTTGAACTTAATAGCAACACAGTAAGTGCACAGTCCAGAGTATGGGGGGGGGAAAAAAAACATGTTAAAAAATATTTGGAATAGTTAAATATATTTAGATCAGCCACACATGATAACTTCAGAGCACTTAAGCTGAATGAAGGACCCTGAGCCATTCCTGGCTATCTGTAGAGTGCTCACTGAAGACATGTATGGAAGTCCAAGAGGCCAGAAAGCATAACTTTATTGATTTAAGAGATAAGGAACAGTTTGGGAACTTTTATCCTAGTCTATATACCTGATTATAAACTCTACCATACATATAAGACAGTAAGAAATATCTTGGATACATGCAACAGAAGAAATGAAAGTTTTGCCTTTTACAAGATTACTGACCTACAGTTGGCAGAGATTATACAGAGGCAAGCAAGGCTTTGAGTATAGCTCTCAACACAGCTCCTCTAAAAAAACAAGAAAAATTATGGTCTTCGTGAAATGATTATAAAGTGGCAAAACAAGTGGTTGAAAAATTTTATTCAACGAGTCATTGTTAACCGTACACCAGGAGACTGAGAGAACATATTCACTAGGGTCTTCATCCTACACGCTTCTATCATGGTGCAATAGTATTCAGAAGACTTTAAAGTGCTTCTGAGAGTGACTTTTTTTAAATTAAAAAAAAAAAAAAAGCCCTTGCAGCTGGGTGATACCAAGCCAGGAAAGAGTGCTTCGGAGAACAAAATCAGAATTTAAAGTTACATTGGTCAGCTGGAGAAGCCAGCAGAAAAAAGAAGTTCAGAGACCTGTTAGACGTCTTTGGAAAACAGTAAATCAACAGGAATAACAGCAAATTTTAGCAAACCAGAAGATTTGGAGATTAGAGAGCGGGGAAAAGAAGGGGACATATTGCAGGACACAAAATTTGGTGGGGGGAGTCAATTATTTGTTCTTTTCCTCCTCCATGGACAGGACAAGAGTAAAGGGCTTAATTTTAAAAATAAGATAAATTCAGTTAAGGCATCAAAAAGATTTTAAAAAGTTAAGTAATAGTTACTTGCAGAGATTGTGAAATCACCTGTCACAGATTTCCAGAACACATCAGGGTGGTTTAGGCTAATTTAATTGATTACAGGTATACCTTCCAGCCCCCAGTACCTCCCTTCTGTCCCAGCACCTCCTCTTGCTCCTCCTTGTCCCTGACATCCCTTTTCATTTCTCGTTGCCTCACAATCTCTTCCTTGCACCACTTCTTCCCCTCTTCCCCCAGGGACGGGGAAGGAGAAATCAGACTTTAAAGAATTCTGCCTCAAATGACTAATGAATTAAGTTAGAATTAGTGTCACTAATGAGAATGTTTTTCAGCATTTATTAGACCAGTGGCTACAGTGACGTCTTATGCTAGAGTTATAGTTGCTTCCATTGCAGCATCCCTAATTTCAAGAGCCATGAATAACTCACACATACATTTTGGCTGAAATTTTCTAGACATGAGGTAGAATTTGTAGGGACATCAACGGCTCCTGCATTGTGCAGCTTCCAACTTCCTTCCAGTTTGGAAAAAATGTTGTGTCTCTGGAGAAATAACCTGTGATCCTATGGTTAAATTCTGTATGATAATAATGCACATGCACAAGGCAGCAGAATTACAACTATATGCCTGACTGTGGCATTTGTTGCCTCCAAGAGCTTAACCGTATAATGTTGTATTACCATCAGCTCCTTCTATGGGATCTATTTTACAATGAGCTTACAAATGGCATGTGTAACAAATGATATCTATTGCATTTTATTATTCATCTCTTTCCACATATTGACATTTGAGATGTAACCAGGGACTTTGCACAGAATATGTCTGGCAGAAGTGGTGTGTACTGATTAATGTCCTTTCGGTGCTGATATGAAACACATGGGTTATATTAGCAAAGCGATGTATGAAATGATGCATTGGAAATTACTTACCTATTCCATGAACATGACTTACCAAAGTCAGGAATGTTCTAGCGATTAACTCTTACGAATGCATGTGAACTAAATGACATCTTTCTGGGAAAAGGGTAGCACTATCAACTACCAATAGGCTGCAAAATATCAACCCTAAAATCTTCTGAAGTAAGTGGCTTTGACAGTACAGTAGCAAAATTTTATATTCAGAAAACGACTAAATTAAAACAAAGGCCTATTATTATTATTCCTATTCACTTTGAGCATTTGAAGCTATTTTTTCTTCAAGTTTAGGCCACAACTGAAAGAAGTCCTTAGGCATATGCTTAACTCCTATTAAAATCAACATCCCACTGAAATTGTTAAGAGTTAAGCACGTGCTTAAATATTTTCCTGAATCTGGCAAGTGGGTACTTACTTGCCAAAGTTTTATTTTCTCTATTGATACAGTATTAACTCCAGAGTGCCGTGGACACATAAATATTAGCCAACATTATTAACTTTTTAAGGATTTCTTGGCCTTTTTAAAAAAATCTGGTCTGGCTAGAAGACTGCCTTATCATTAAACCAACATATTAAATTTCTCCAACAGTAAAATCTATCTATAGACATACAGTAACAACAAATTAACCTCAATCTGACATGAATGAAAACAGTTTCTAAGTGGTTATAGTTCCTAAACCAAAATCTATATGCAATAAATATAATTATTTCACTGAAATTGTTAGCACATGTTTTTCTTTTGCAACAGACATGTTCACCGTACCATCTTTGTTGTATTGATATGTTCTTTAGTAGCCCATTCTGTGCCTCCATCCTTGATTTAAATTTATCGTGACACATTTTTAAACAATAGCAGGAAACCTCACTTATGACTTTAATTATAAAATGGTGTTATAAAATTATATCCACATTTTATTTTTGGCAGTTGGCAATCCTCATTTAACATAAATAACCCTTCTTGGCCTCAGCAGTTCTCTTTGGTTGATTTCAATGCTTACTGTATGTAATTGATATAAAAACACAAGGTTTAGGAAGCAGTTATTGGAACTTGTTAAAAGAAGTAGTCAAGTTCATAAACACAGTCATTTTGCTATGTTACATGCCAAGAGAATTAATAATGTACATTTGGGAATAAGGGAGAAATTCTGGCTTTTAAAAGAAAGACTGATGTAACTACAGTATTCCACTCCTATGTTAATTGTTTGGCTCACAAACCCATGGCTTTGTTTCTCTTCCACCCACAGCTGCTTCCAATAATCTAAAAACTGACACATACATACACACACATCCACATTATATGTAGACATCCATTTTTAACTACACATATGCTCCAATACCAAAATAATTCTGTTGTCCTCTATTAAAGAACAAGAGCAAATATGTTAACCTTACTGTATAAATTAAAGGAAAAAGACAATTACATCAGAAGAGGCTGTTCTCAGAAGACTGAAGTTTAGCAATACTAGAGATGAAGCTACTTCAAGTACTGAATTCCCAAGCAGTTCACATGAAAAGGACTATTTTCAACTGAAGACCCCCGAACCTGCACAAAGTTAGCTTTGTCTGCCTTTTGCACACTGACAGCACTGGTTCATGAACATGCAAGAAAGTTACTTTTCTCCATGAGCAATTAAGTAACTCCAAAATTGAATCCTCTGATGCACAATGGTCACACAAGTGTATGAAGAGTCATCCCTCCATAATGCAGGGATAGACCGTCGGTTGAAAAACTGAAGCTTAATATTAAAATGCAACACCTTCTTAACTTGTATTTGACCATCACATAGCATTACTCACAGGATTAAAGATAAGCATGTATTTAAGACTTTGATGAACGAGAGACAAAAACCAGCACAATTCACAACAGTGCTGAGCCCTCCATAACCTTCACTGAGCTGATGGGAGCTCCTAATAGTCCTTCGCTTTTGAAAACAAATCACTCCGATTAGGCTCCACTTAAAGTTTTTTCATCTGCCATTTTAAAGTACCCAGCTTCAAAAATTCTAACTTAAAGCTAATTTATCAGAAAGAATTCATAATGTTATTTTTAAGCTTCCACTTGGCTGGTTTATCTCATACCTCAAATAAATACCAGTTTAAGACACAAGAAGGGGACTTTGTGCTTTTTGCATCAGGACCAACCACCTGAGATCATGAGAGGGATGTGTCCTACAAGCCAAGTTGCACAACAGGATACAGCCATAGCACAGGACTGCGTTTGTGGGCAGCCAGGGATCTGTGATGCCATAGATTGTCACTAACAAATGCCAGATGTGGATGGTTGGAAGCAGAGGCAGCTGGGGAATTCTGAGGAAAGTCGAGATGCTTATAATGTACGTGTTGTCAGTAGTACGATGGGAAAGCAGGACAGAGGGGCCAGATGTGCAAGTCTAACACGGAAAGAAAAAGCGTAGACAAACCTGCAAGACAAAGCTAAATCAAATTAAGTAAGCAAATGTTTCAATTATGAGCCGTTACCCTGAGGTAAAGATTCAGCTTTAGGAACATGGAAAGGGACAAATACTTTTCCTGCCTCCTCTGATATACCCACACACTCAGTTGGTTTTATACATCCAAAGTGTGATGTAGTTGATATTCACTTAGTCAAGGGCATAAGTACCTATTGGTCATATACAAACTAGTCTTTTAAGCTCAATCAGGTACCAACGTGCCTACTATCCCTTTCCAGTAAACAAGGAGAGCACATGAATACCATCAACCCTTACAAGAAACATGTCTCATCTGTAACTTGCCACTGCCAACCAGTGCTGGAAGCAAGAGCCAGCCTGTGCCTCTGGCCACTCATTAAACCACTCAGCCAAGAAAGCTTGAGGACACTGGGATTTCAAAACCTTCTTGCATCCTCCCTTCTTAACCACGCAAGGATGGACACAACCCAGTCGTTGTGACATAATAAAGTTCACCAAGTAAATCAATCTTGGTAGTCTTAATTCATCTCCATCACTGAACTATAACATCCATTTCAGCCTCTCAAAACTAGTCTCTAATCGGCTTTAACTGGGGCTCTGCCCAAGAGAGAGGTGCCGGATCAGCCCTGCTACTTGTAGAACACAAGAGGTCTAAAAGTTGGTGGCTCCCACCCTCAAAGAGCACAACAGCAGCTGCTGACTCTTCGGTTTAAGTAGTCTAGACTGCCCTCTTTCTTCCTTGGGCATCACCAGGTTTGTGCAAGTGTTAAAAGCAAACCTGAAAAAACAGTACGAGGGAACACGTCGCTTTTTCCTCAACTGCCAGGCCCTGAGGTTCCGCTGAGGAGGCCACACATACTAGTATGTCTTTCTCTCTCCCACAGATGTTACAGTGTTTCTGAATAAATAGGAAGCTGACTACCTAGCAGTGGAAGAAATTACTTCAGAGGACGCTGACACTCAGGGGACTTTCACATTTCCTAATATAAACTTTGATTTTGCTACTTTTATTGAAAAGGAGGTGTTCAGCAAAGGGGGTAGTGCTTCTTCCTCACACTTCCTATTGCTATATGCAATATTAATACTTTAACCTTATAATTAGGGATGGTCATATTTTGTGGAACCTGAGGTTTTGCAGACCTCTTGAACTTTGGGGAGGGGAGGGGGGAGGAAAGGGAAGCTACAAAGAATGAAGGTCATCACATCTTTCCTTATAAGCCTGCGATTTTAGTTTTCCCCTGTGAAAGGAGATTCAAATTTTTTTTTCATTTTAGGTCTTTAAGCAGAAAAATATGATGGCTATCTCCAACACTTGGTCTAGATATACTTTTGAGGCCAAGCCCTAAATTGCTGCAAACTGTCAGTGTCCCCAGTATCAGTGCTACTAGTGTATACCGACAATCAGCCCCGGTGTACCTGCCTCTGCAGAGTAAGGGGAAGATCAGTCTGCACTGAGGAATTCACCCATCATACTGCAGAGATCAACTACTGCTTCTTAAAAAATAAAAAATAAAAGGCATACAATTGGCTTTGGCGTGATTCAGGAGGCATCTGGCCACAAAATCCCAGAAGAGAACTAATCCATCAGAAGAACAACATTCAGTCAGTTATACTCCTTATTTAAAAGCAGATTCCATGCAAATAAAAAAAAAAAAAAATGGCATCACAGCTGAGAAACTTGGGTTTCCTGACTTAACCAACAACTGAAATCAAAACCCAAAGCCACATCCTCAGCTAATATAAATATAGTGCAACTGAAGCTGATAGAGCAAGGCCTGTCAAACACATCCCAGTCCCGCTGTAATCCTTTTTAACAGTGTTGAGGCAGAATAACTTTCCTACGGCACAAGAGAAGGAAACAGTATCGCTCTGTTTGCATGCTTGGGATAGTAGGCCACAGTTTGGGGTTTGCAGTGGCATCAGGGCATTTTCATTCAAGTACTCACTAGAAACAAAGTAATGAACAATGGTAGGCATTAGAGGTGCTGAAGGAGAAGCAGGACAAAGAATACGTTTGTTGGCTCGCTATCAAAGAGTTGAATCCTCTCTGTTGGCCCAAAAGTCTCAGAAGCCAAAAAACATTTCAACTGAAGTCAGCTTAAAACCTTCCCTCCCACCTTAACTTTAAAACTTAATAGTGAATTAAAGGATTGTTCTACTATGGTGAACAATAGAAATATCTTAAAGCATCAAGTACTTAGCTTTCACATTACTTTTATTTAGCAAATAGTTTAACAAAATCAAGGCGAATTCTCAAAAAAACACTCTAAATCTCTATTTTTACCCTTAGAGGAGTGGGATTTTTTGGGTTGGCTTGTTTGGTTTTGGCAAACAAGTATTTATGCCCTTCAAGAGTCCTCTAAATTATGGGGCCAACCTCCTAGAGAAGACACTTGACTGGATGTATGCTCAAGGTACAGCTAATTACACATAAACAAGGACTGCTTTCCAGGTCCATCCACACCTCAGAGCATCTACCCTGTTGTATACATGACTCAAGGCTGCTCTGTGTCTGCAGGGACTCCCATTTCTCTTGTTGGCCCAACAAGGATTCCCTTATATAAATAGACTGATTTTTTTTTTTTTTTAAATTGTTCCTCAGCTCCCACCTCCACACCAGGTATCAGGGAGTGGCTGAACAAGCACGATTTTTCCCTCTCCTGAACGTTCTGTGGCAGCATTAGCCCACTGCTGCCTGAGAGGTACCCTCACAAAAGGCACATACAAATTCACTTTTCTCAAAGCTATCAGTTTTAAATCCCTTCTTAATTTCAACTTCTGCCATGACACCTGCTTATGCCTCACATGCAGGTGAAAGTTTTGCTAATAATAGAAGCATAATGTTTCCCTAGATTTCAATTCCTCCTGCTGATTGCTCATCCAATACACAGTCTTTGCAGTACCAGTGCCAATTAAGAGCACTTCTCTAAGCAGTGCTTTACTGGCTGAAAACTGGCATGACTAAGAGCTCTCTGCTTCCAGGACCTGGGAGACAGTTCAATTGCAATTCATTTTCTAAAGTCTCAGAAGTTTTCACTCTTCCACAAAAAATGGTCTCTTTCATAAATGTAACAAACTGTCCAAAACTCTACAAACCATCAGGCTAAAGATGCACAGCAAATGCCAAAAGACAGCCTCTTGGAGAAATTTTTTGAACAACAATGTCCTCTGCTGGCAGGTATAGACTCAACTTGTAACACTGGATTGCAGTACCTTCCCCGTGATTCTGAAGACATCATCATGAATACATCATTAAGTGGCCCGAACAGGAAGCCAAGAATTAGAACAAAATCAACACTACGATGAAGTGCTATTTGGATAGTCTTGTCTGGTTTACCTCAGATTAGAACAGAAGCCAGGGTATATTCGATGCATAAACCTCTGATGACAGGAAATAAGTTTGAATATGAGTCAAGGTTAGCCCATGTGACTTCATGCCCCAGTGAACACGGCAGCAACATGGAAATGGAATACAGATCCTCCTCTCAACCTTACCACTTGTCCTCCACACATCTTCAGGCAAATCAGGTCTCTTCTATCTATTTAGATTTTGAAAGCATCAGAAGAGTGAAGACATCATTTGTCCAACTAGATCTTACCACAAAAAGGAGCTGAGGTACTTCCAAGAGCACACAAATGACATGGAAGTCTGGGATTTATTTACAAGTATTACACACATACTAAAGACTAGATTTGCAGAGTACTTGGGTTCCAAAAGAGGCATACAGGCCCTTACCTGACCCAGGTGCTCCCAGGAACTCTGGTAACAACCTAACTCCTCTTAATCCTCTTTAAACACAGTGGAGTTGACAGCTGCCTCATTGGGGTCCTCCATGTCCCTAAGTGCCGATTCTGAAGAGCCTGTTTTGGTAACACTTCCCTAAACACCCGCTCCAATTCTCAAAATAAAAAACAGTATAGCTGAAACCCAAGTTTAGGTCTACTGCACCAGATTGTTTCTGGACACAGAGAAAAAAAGCAGCCAAAGGGAAATTCTCCATTTTCATTCTTGGCACACACCTGTCCAGTGTTCCTTATACTCTTTCTATGCACCAAAGGGGCAGTCACAAAATAATAGCATGAAAGAAAACCCATGAATCCCAATTATGATCAAAACCAAGCATTGTTATAGTTCTAGGTGGTTCTAGGATCTAACCATAATCCTAAAAGCACATAATGACATGCTTTTCCCATCCAGAGAGCTTGACAATTCTGAAATTCGGGAAGGTAAACAAGAATTATCCAACATATTTAGAAAGACAGAACAAACTTTTTGGCTCAGATTCACTTTGTCAGATCCCTTGAGGTTCTGAGTCCATTTGTTCTTTCCCAACTACACAAGCTGGTCTAAAGAAAAGCCATTACCTCTCCTAATAATCTGTTTCCTTGATATCCTTAGAGTACTGCAGCTACACCACCACTACAAAAAGTTTTTCTAACTTTCTTCAGCAGCCAATAGAAGTCATCAGTAGAAGAAACCTCCAACACCTGCAAAATGACTACACTGTTGCTTAAGAAAGCAGAAGCCAGGCTCAGGATAAATGGATTGTGAATCAGTGCAATGCCTCAGGATTGGCAGATTAAGCATCACAATGATGGTATTTTTGGCGAGGAACAGTGAAAACTGCACTGTAAGGTTGTATGAGATAAGGTGATCAAAATAAAGCAAGCAAATTTAATTGCAGAAAAAAACTGGGACTATTTCTAATGAGCCTTTAGCTTAGTCACTGATTCTATTTATATGTTTTAAGAGAACATAAATATCTTTATCTGCACTCAGGACACAAAGAGAGTTTTCCAGTTTCTATATAAAGAAGTACTTTTGGACAGATCAAAACAATAAAGGCACAGGACTCCTGGATGACAGATGCCAGGATGCTGGTAACCATAAATGGTTTTCAAATATGGCCCCATCACCATCCCCCACAGTAGCCCTTTCAAGTGGGAATTACAAATTGCTTACTTGGAGAGGAAATTTCAAACAGGCCACTTATCAAAAAGTGCCAAATAAACCTGTCATTGGGATAGAAGTTACAAACCATTCCTAAACTCTGCAGACATTTCCTGAGCCTGTGAACTCTGATCTTGGCTTCTAATAAACATGACATCAGCTCCCCAGTACTGCAGACACAAGACACATGACCCACCACTATGTTATCGCTTCCTCTGCAGTTTCTTCTAGGATCTGTTCTAAAGCACAACATCAATGGAAGACTTTCCGCTTATTTCAAAATTGGTTTTGGATCAGGTCCTTAAAGGGAGGTCAGAACAAGCACAGCATGGTATCAGTGTGAGAGCTACAAATATTATTGCAAGTATCCACTTAAAAGCAATACTGAATCTGAGACCTTTGAGCTGTTTTCCAGGTATTGAATTAGTTAAGTGGGTTAAGATAAGACTCCTGTTGCTGTTCAAGACTTAACTGCTAACCTCTCATCCTAGAAATGTAACCGAGCCTTTAAAAACTCCGATTAAACCTGTATATACTGAATGGATACCAAATAACATCTCAAAACATGCTAAGAATGATTACAATATGCTAAAACATTCCAAACACTGAAATGACAGTCACCTTACTTTCCAGAGAAATTCTAGGGAAGAATTAAGATAGCTACAGTTCTACAGTTTACTTTTTTCCATGTGGGCACTTCCTCTGCAGCTAAGTTTTTAGTTTTGAAACAAGCTGGAAAAGTAGATTTAAAAGAAAAGTTTCCATTTACCTCTGGGCTGGAAACTTGACCAAGAACCCTACCTGATACACCAGACAAAATGGGCCATCAACTCAATAAGCCGAGATGTCAATACGCACAGAACTAGGGCTCTTGGGAAAATAACTTAAAAAATATGTTATTAAAATATTGTTAGAGACTATGGAATATTCATCTAGAAATGAAGCCTCTACTTCTGCCTAAAGAACAGCCATTTCCTTCTTACTTGGCTATTCCTACCACAATTCCAGATCAGACACAGGTCAGAGCTGGCAGGTTATAATACGCAATGAGTAAGAAATTTTGTTTAAAAGCTTCATGATTAACACATGAATCTTGCTGGAAAGGACATCTCCAAAAGCCACCACGAATCCTCACAGATGGTAAGTTATAGCAGACACAGATCTAGAAAGCTGTCCAGAGTCCTGGGAGCATGACTGCCCCTTTTACATTTCTGTGTTTTCCTCCTCCACGCTCATCAGTTCAGAACCTGCAATTTCTAAAACTAGGAAAGTCCCGTTGGTCTGTGTAGGTCAGAAAGGAGAGCTAGCTGCTCCATAGTGTAAACTGACCACCAACAGCTCCAGTCAAGTTTAAAGCAGTTGCACATAAATAGCATTCTAGCACAAAGCTGCTAAAACATCCTCAAGTCACAGCAGCATTGGCACATGGCTAGCCTGCCAGCTGTAATGCAAATGTTTCACTCTTCTCATGGCAGAATACCACCTGCAGATCACTGGGACACAAAGAGAAGGTCACTCTGTGGGACAGACACAGAAGGAGACATAAACATGTCTACTACTATCACAAGATTGAGCTGGTCGTCGGGAATCTGCAAAGCTCAAAGCCCCTCCATATCCTGCTGCAGGGAAGGAGAAACTCCTCCTTGCTCCTGAAACAGGCAAGAAATGCTTGAGTTTTGGGTTAGTGGATTTCACTCCAAGGACATGCTGACAATCAAAGGAAATAATCCAGTTTACATAATCTCATTATTTAGCCTTCTAGTTTCAGAGCTGTAAGAATACATGGATCTCCCCAGTACTAAAAAGGGCCAGCTGTTACACACCAACATCATGAATCTGCCGCACTTCAGCAGGAACACAAAGAGCAAATGATGAAACTGGACTGCCAGGGAGGGGACTGCACAGGGAGGGAGCTTGCTGGAGTCAGGGGTTAGTCAGAATAGCCAGGCAAAGTCGCACTCTTACTAAGGGAGCCAAGTGATCTTTAATGACCAGGAAAAACTCAGTGCTTTGGATTTAATGACTCATGGAGCAGTGCAGTACCTCCTACCAACGTGCTGTGGCATTCATACCCAGAAGGAAGTGTGTCAGCTACTGAGTCATGCAGCTCCGAATGACTGGCTGTCGCCAATCTAAATACAAACTGTGCCCAGCCCTGTTCAGTCCTGACATTACTGTAGCCCAAGGTTAAGCTCATCTCCCCAGAGCCTTCTAAAATAAAAACCTTTCTGGTTATAAACAAAATATGATTTCCAAACCCAGGCTACCAGGACCATACTTGAAAGCCCAGCAATTTCCCTGCACACACATTTAGCCTTCTAACATCAAAGCGCCTGCAATACAACCTGCTGAAGGGACTGGAAGCAAAACTGATTGGCCGCTCGGGAGCAAACTTTAATATAGGAGTGGGACTTGTGTTTTTACACTACTGACCTATATTTGCAAATCCCTGGAGGTAATTTTGTCCAGCCTATAAAAAGGAAGAGCTATGAAGCCAGCTATATTAGGTTGTTATGCAATAGAAAGCACAGCTGCGCTGAACAAAAACAGCCTACGAGAAGAGCAGCAAACAAAAGCCACAAAGTTCCACGTAGGAAAAACTATTACGTTTCAGCTAACAAAAGAGACGTTTAATGAACTTGTTCTCATTGAGTGCAGAGATAATTAAATTACAGAAACAACCACATTAATGTAATCAGTTTAGAAGAACCCACATACAGAGACAAAGGATTGTTCAAGATCCATGTATAAATAAAAAAAAAAGCCCAATTTAAACTGCTTTCACTCTTCCTTTGTTAAATGCATTCACGTCCTTTCTTTTAAAGGAAAAAAGATCTTAACTCCAATTCAGTTTCATCAAATTCTTGTAAGACTATCACAACTTCTGATCCAATTCTTCAGATATTCTGTATTTAAGGTTATTTCTTTCTTCTATTCATGCAATTACTCAGGAATCTCACCTTTCACTTCATCAAGGTATACATCCTTTCCTTTCAGCTGCACAGTAAAGACCAACAACATGACTTGCATGCATCACAAGGGCTTAACATTACAAATAAAAACCAAAGCGACAAATAAAATAATGAAACTGAGCAGAGCCAAATATTGCGGTGCTATTTAATTTTTGGAAAGGTGCCACTCACAATTTAGGACAGGCTTGATAATGGGGGCTTGCTTAATTGCTTCAAAAGTGAGTATATTAGGATGAGTGTATCTGTATGAAGTCATGAGGGTTCTGCACTGCTAGAACTGCAAGATTCTTTAGCCAAAACAATAGCCCACCTTTCCAGTGTCAGCCACAGTAAAACTCACACATGGTTTCATCCATGAAGATCCAGCAAAGAGTTCATATGAGGCCAAAGCACAAAGGAACACTTTCAACAGGACTATTCATATCCTTAAGCTAAGCATCTGTTGAAGCGCTTTGCAGACCTGATCCAGAACACATAATCTTACCCTTAGGAAAAGGGCTCATGTTAAGAACAATTCAGGCTAGGAAGAGAGAATCCACTGATGGTGTGCTCCCTGAGGCCTACCCAAACACGTTACAAGTGCTCAGAGCAGAGGTCCTCCAAAAGCAGCCACAAAACCCCTGCCCACACCTGCCTGGTAAGATGGTAAGATGCAGCAGAAAAGGGGCATTTTCCCTCTGAAGCAAATTGGCTGAAATAGCATCTGCAAGTCATACCCCAAAGAGAGTGGTGCAACAGCCAACTCTTTTTGCCCTTAATAAATTCCACACAAAAGCACGAATGATGTAGACCCGACACCACCACATCCTCAAGTTCTCCTGCCATCTGGTCAGTGCAGCTGCACTGGTTCTAATCCCAGATACCCACACTGCAGGGTCTTCTCCTACAGATTTAATGCCTCTTATGGAGATATGCTTTGTATGAGCAGCAAGTTCTACACTCTGGCTTAAGAGGTACTTTTTAAATAGATAATGCTCCAGACAAACTGTATAGTCAGGTGTGTTAAAAATATGTATTTATATACACATAAAAATTAGAACTACAGTAGAAACTGCATGGTTTCCGCTATTTGCTTTTCTTTAAAAAAAACAAACACACACACCCCCATAGGTATACAAAACTATTATCATAACCTTTTTTTAATTAAATAACATTTCAAGGGAAAATCTTTTCTCACAAATATCATCTTCATACTTTAAAAAAGCCAAATATAGGTGGCTCCCACTATTTCATGGACATGCAATTGCGTTTATCAAATCCTGAACCTGATGCCAAGCGCACCTATCATGGCAGAAACCTTTAATGCTTGCTGGGCCCAAAGCTCTAATAACCTAATAAATAATAAACCAACCACACTCTTTGATGTGGGGACAGAGATACCATGATGGATCTCACTTCTATCATAAGGCAAAGGCAATCAGGAAACTCAGACAGGAAAAGCAAGCTTTCCACAGAGTCCTATATAGGATGCATGGGGTTTTTTGCCCCAAGAATTAATCATGCAGATGCACACAAAAGGTGGTTTTACCTCATGTCTATCCTGTACACCCCTAGCATCGGATGGTGTGGCATATGCTGTCGTCAGCTAACATGGCTGAGAAGGCCACCTGATGTCCCCTTCCTATGCTGCAGTTATATTCGGCTACATCCATGTTGCAGTGGCCCCAATTAATAAGGCTGCAGTGGCATCTACTGGTCACAGCCCAGCAAGGCAGGCAGTATTTTTGTCAACTTCAAAAGTTTCTCACATGACAGAAGAGCTCGTCAGGCTTCTTTCACAATATTTTTTCTCCACTGCTATTCCTTATTGTTGTCATTTATTATTGTTGCTTTAGAGATGTTACAGCAATGGATATTACAGCTGCCTGTCATCAGCGAAGAGCTAAGTAAAAACTTCAGGATATGAATGTATCACTCCAACCAACCCAGCTACTCTAGATCCTACCAGTTGTACAACAAAAGTCAGTGCCATTTTATGCCTGGATTAGCTGGGCTTCTGAAAAGGCCTACAAGGCCAATAACTTCCAGCCACTGAGCTGGGACATTTGGATCTCCCTTAGTATTTCTGTTTACCACATCATGCAATATTTTTATTTCTTCAGGTACTCTGAAGGATCTGTACAAATGAGGGACAGGATGCGATTCAGTTACAGGTAGGGAGGAAAAAAGCTGAACTCAGGCTGGCATGAACAATTAAATGAGATTTGTGTACATGTGTGTCAGTGCAAGAGAGCAGTTTGCCATTAGGGAGTTTCTGTTTTATCAGTGTTCAGCTCTAAATACAAAGCAAAACTAAAACAGACAGGTTTGAAGAATGCAGTTAAGCATTGTATCATAGACCTCAGTTTATGGAAGTTCAAGTATCCAACACTCAAAGTTGATTTGATCTTACAAAGAAATCAGAGTTTTCTTCTGTCACAGGGAATAAAATAATAACTGGTCCAACCACAAGTGCAAGCCCAGGCAAGAAGTCCAAATTGGTTCAGGGCCAGAAAACAAGAGAGATGCAAGTAACGCCACCATTATGACAACTGCTGTTTTAGTCATCTTCAAAGATGACTCCTTTTTAAAGAAACATTTAAAGCAGTACTTCAAGGCCTGAAAACTTTGCCAGTTTTTAAAGAGCTGTGCCTTGATGAGATTTCTTCTTTTTTTTTGTCTTAAATTAAACAAGCAATACAATACTTGCTATTCAGTTTGGAACACGCTTGAAAAAATTTTCAAATTTTCTTCACTGTTCTCAAAGTCTAGTCTTGCTCTCAGTGGTGAAGCTCTGAGAAATATGAATTAACATGAGAGTAACAATAAAAATCATAGGAGTCGGTAATCCAGCCAGACACTAGGTGCAGAGATGGGGAGAAAAAAATCCTACCCTTTAGGCACATGAATCTGCAACGTGATTTTTTTAGAGCGTTAACCATGCTACAGCTTTCACTGGTCACTCACAATCCTCATGGGGAACTTCAGCTGCTGCTCAGCCCTTTGGAAAATGCTGACACCAATCTAGGTGCCAGAATAGAGACAGGAAAGTCTCATTTAAAGCTTATGTTTTCAAAAGGCTGGGTCTAGCATTAAAAAAAAAAAGAATGTGTCATGTTTGGATGGGAGAACCAAGCTTAGCAACACAGCATTCGCATTGCTTTCGTCAGAAATTACTTAATTACTTTCAGGAGAGTTGCATAACCCACCTTTGCAGAAGCTCCATTCATTGCTTCACGTACAGATGCAGCCTTTTTCTCCACACTAAGTTATACAGACCAGGGAAGGTCTCCTCACTTGAGATCCCCTAATGCAGGCTCACGAGCCTAATCCAGCCAACAGGGCACACTTACATGACTCCCTCAGAACTGTTGCAACTCTGCGCTCTCCAGGGCTGCGGCCCAAAGGCCAGGAAACAGGCAGAAGCAGCTCACAGGGCAGGAGCTCCTTGGAAGCCTGCACAGATCCCACCACCACCACAGGTCCTCTGTGAGCCCCAGGGCTGCATGCCCAAACCATGCCCTGAAGCAGCAGCACTCAGCTCCTACTAGCCTGTCCCAGAGCTGGGGGCTCTGCAAGACTTCCCAACCAGGGAACATCTGTACAGCTCTGCCTCTACCACCTGTGGCTCAGAAACACCTGATTTACAACTGAACCACTTTTTTGGTTTTTGTAAAAACTGAACAACCTCCAGTCATTCTTCTTTTTGTGTGAAAGGAATAAGGACCCTTTTACCCCAAAAGGTCCCCCTACCGCAGCTCTAGTCTCCTTGGGGCAAAAAGACTGTCTTTAGTCAATCTGCACAGGCATATAATATTCAGTTTCATTTAGATCTTGTAAGTACAGCTGTAATATTTAAAGTGTCTAAAAAGGATGAAGAATGACTTAGGGTAGTATTAATACCAACAATTTTAAACTGAAAAGGTCAAACAAAGGTGAGTCTATTTATCTTAAAACCTTCCATCCAAATAGCCCCAGTACAGCTTTAGATAATATCTCGGAGTGTCACTCCAACTGAGAAATAGTATCCTAAGGAAAACAGTTATAATAAGAGCATGTAATCAAACAATTATTTTGAACCCAGTCTTTCACATTCCAGTTTTGGAAGGAATAGTACCAAATTTTATGTTTGCCTTTGGGACTTTTTCTTCACCTGCTCCTAGAGCTAAGAGTACAACTGCAAGACATCCCCATCAGACACGACCCAGTACCTTAATAATAGACATAGTCTAGGACACCACAGGATAATACTATACAGTTTTGCTCACCCCAAGATCTTAGAATAAGTTTTTAAACATAAAGGAACACTATTATCAACTTTTGCAGGACAGAAGACAGAGGCTCAGTTATTTGGTAACCAGCAGACTCTGGATCAACATGAGTAAACCAAACCCACACACAGTTCTGTAGGATACAGCCACTTTTTATTGCCAATAACTCATCCTACTGAAAGGCTGTCACAAAAGATGTTCAAGTATTAGTTTTACATACAAGAAGTACAATGTGCATGGCCTCCCAGGTAAAGATCCAGAACTGACATCAGGATTTTAGCCTTAGTTCCATCCACCGAAAGGCGTATAACTTTGCGCAGACCTATAGCCACTCCAGTCCTCATATTTCCTACTTGCAGAATGAGATCTGCTACTTCTTTTCTCACATCTGCAACAAAGCTGTCATGAACATGTTAAAAAAAATGACTTGAGATCTACAAGAAACACAACACAATAGGAGCGCAGACTAAATCCACTGGCCAACTTTTTATATAATGCTATATCTTATAGGCTGTAACTTTTATGCAGTCAGGCATAATAACTTTTAACTCATAACTTTTACAACTCCAGAGCAGGTGTTCAGACTCTAAGAGTGGTAAAGGAAAAGGTATTTCTTTTAATGAGCCATGCAGATATATATTTAAGGGCACAATTTTCAAAATTGGCCAGCATTCACTTGGTACCGCCTCCTTGTAGCTCTGGCTTGACAGGAGCACAGGAAAAAAATAACACTAAGAAATTCTGAAAGTCTTACACCACCTAGCACATTTGATAACAAAGCCACTTTTAAAAAAAAAAAAAAAAGCCTGAAAGACAGTCCAAACCACCATTTTTTGCTCTGTGTTGCAATCACTGGACTGAAGGAAGGTAAAAGACTGAATGGTAGGATGAGTTCATCCTCAGTCATGAAAAAGCAGTTCTGGTTGCAACTAAAACTTTGCAGAGCTTCATTACTTCAGCTGAAATCAGTATGACAGAGGTCTGAGTCATTAAATCAGCTGTCTGGGGAACATACACATTGTTATGGTCTGTTTCAGGCATTATTGTCCTTTGTAGCAAGACTCCTCACAGTCACTCTTCTCTGCTCCCTCATATCGAAGGGGTTGCCGATAACACTGTTAAATGACTCTGACTTTGCACTAGACATGTCAGTGTTTCATCACAAGTTGCTTTTCAAGAATGAGACAGCCAGAAACAGCAGGTCAACTTTCAAAATCCTTCAGAAGCACCTGTGCCCAGAGGGTTGATACACTCTTTGCAAGCTTGACTCACTATGGATCATCACTGTCTGCTCTGCAGGAAGCGAAACCCAGTCACATTGACCTCAGGCCCAAGTTCAGGTCTGCAATAGAAGCTTGAACTCTCCTAACCCAAGAGTGAGATTGGGGGTTTTATTTGTTGTTCCTCTTAATCCAAGTACCACTTACAGGACTTAGATTTGGTGTTGAATTTTTCCAAAGTTCAAAATATTTAAACAATGGCTACTGGTTTCATCAACTGGCAGTATAGCCAAAGGGTACCAAAAGATAGTATGTTACCACCTCTCATCTCGGCCCTTTATTATGGAGTAGATTTTAAACACAGAGGCCTACAGATCCACTGTGGTAAAGATCAGCTTTTCTCTACAGCTTTGTCAGTAGTGCCTGGTACTCATTCCAGGGTTTATACTGATGATTTTTTTTTTTTGTCAGTAATGCGGGGGTACAAGATACACATACATTACTACTTCATCTACAGCAAATGAAAAACACTATTAATTAGCACAACAAAAATCATCTGCCTGCCTAGTGTGTCTCAAAGGCAGGCTTCAGAAATCACAATATAAAGTAACATAAATTCTCTAGGGGGAGAGGAGGCACCACTCTCTTACATTTCTGCTGTTTGGTTTTGATGCTGTTACATGAAGATGGGTCTCTGACAACCAGCTATAGGACACAAGGACGTGGCACTGACATCCTCGTCTCAGCTTTATCAGTCCTCACCTGGAATCTGAGCCAAGATACTCAGCACAGGAACAATAGCTTCTTACCTTCAAGGCTTTAGTAAATGCAAAGTTGCTAGAGATGCCCTTCTAAGTATCTAAGTACTTTACAAATGTCTTTATGCAACTTCCACCTCAAAGGCTACACTCAGGGCTCACCTACTGCCCTCCAAACTCCAGGCACTCTCATGAGTAGTTACTTGGAAAAGCCAAAGTGAGTAAGCGTCTAAAGAGACTTGGGGGAAATACAGGGCTTGCAACAAGTTGATACTTTCCCCCACCCTTCCTGCGGTTCCGTTCTGGATCCGCTTTTGACACAGCCTGACACAACCTAAGTAGGAAAGTCTGCTTAGGGAGAGGGGGAAGTATTACATCAGTAACACGGAGGATGTGAAGAGAGTCCAAGTAAGGCAGGTTGAATAGGCATGGGAATTTGGAGAATAGATGCATCCATGAACTAAAGTGACCCCAACAGTGCTTGAAGTTTACTATTGAGCAGATTTTTTTTTTTCCATAGTTAAGGTAAGTTCATAACAGATATACAGAGGCCTACCAAGAGAAGATGCTTTCTCCACACCTTGTGTTTGTTAATAGAAACGTAAACATAAGAAGTAATAGAGCAAGTCTTACATGCCCGCTTGGTGATAATTTAAAACACTGGCCTCGTAAAAGTACAGAGGATCTATAAAAAGTACACTGGAGGAAGAAATACATCTTTTACAAAAAACTTAATATATATTATTCTGTCTTTGTCATGTTACACGCTCATGCTCTCAAAATATACACTGTACTCTAAAGAGAACATGTTGAGTCTTAGTTGACTAACACCAAGCATGAAGTCATGTTACCCATATCCAGTAAGCCTCATTCTTGAGTAGAGGAGGGGTTTAGCATATAAACTGGTTAAGAAGGTGCAAGTGGATGTTTCCTGTCCTTTTGCATGAGAACTCCAGCAGAGAAAAGTTGTGGCTCAATGACAGTTTTCCCCACTCACCATCTCAAAGGATGAGAGAATTACAGACCTCCAAATCCAACATCTTCAGCCTCCCAGAAGATGGCTGAAAATGAATGTGCTGCCTACAAAACTTACCTTAACTTTGCAACCCTTCAAAAGTAAGCCATCACTGCCTTTAATGCTGTGGGTATGGTTCAATGCTGGTTGAAAATCCACCCATTTCCTGACACTTAGGCCTTGTAACAGTTTATGCTAGATTCAAAGAGAACTTACCCAAACTTCTTTGTCTTCTGGCTTTTTTTCCAGCTCCTTTCCTCTTCATCCAGCTCCTCTAGTGTACAATGAGTGCAATTTCCCTCTCAAAGGGATCTGGCGGATAGGTGACAGAGAGTTTTCTCCAGCAGTCCAGAAGGAACATGTGCCATAGCCCTCCTGGCACAGCAGAACAAGGCTGACATCAAACTTGATAGTCTTTTCCCTCAAGTTAGTTGTTCACAGGCAACTGGGTGGAGGAAAAAGAAAAAATAGTGCTTGCTTGCGCTCAGCAGAAGATCAAGGCTTAGACCAACCTGGAGATGAAAGTCAATGTTTATTAGTACTTCTAGCCTGGTGGCCACCTTTAGTTACATCTCTTACCTCCTGAGCATCTTTTTTTGCCCAACTTAACCAAGGGTCTGCAGTTTGGGCTACAGGAGAGATGCTCTATTTGTTTAAATAACAAAACACAAGGATTTGTTTCGGAGCTGAGCAGCAGCAGTCTTGCCTGTTTACAAGCTTCCCTGGACCTCTGCATCATATCTCTGCTTAGGCTGAAAGGAGCACCAGGAAAAGCTTCTTAGTTTTGCATCCCAGCCATGTAGGTAAGACAAAACAAGTTCACACAGCCAGGAAGAGCAAGCACCAGAATATTCTGGCACAAGAACAGCCTTTTAAGTTTTTCTAATTGCTTTTCCAGCTATTGAAAGTAACTTAGACCTGAACTTCATATTACCCCATGGCCTTTTCCATGAAAAGCTATTTGCTTATCTGCATATGTACCTACATTTAAAGAATAAATAAATAGGTAGCTTACCAAACTGTATGAAGATCTAAAAGCCATTGAGTTTAGGAACTGCCAAGGAGCAGGAAATGCAAAGCTGCTCCATATGGAGGGATAAGCCAGGAGTGGAAGGTAGCCTCTTCAGTGGTCCCACCAACCAGGCCACCCACAACATCATTTAAGTAAGGACTGAACACCTAACCTGAGCTTAACTAGAGCTCCTGGAACTGGTTCCAGGTGAGTCTGGTTGGGGCAATTAAAAGCCTGTCTGTGCCTTCAAGTGTGCCTGAGAGCCCTGAAAAGCATGAGTTCTCAAGTCCACTGCCTCAAAGGACGTCTGATATGGACGTAATCTTGGTGCATACACAGACAATATGAAGAGATGAGTGTGGCCAAAGAAGCTCAGTGATTGGGTTTAGGGCAGCAGCAAAGAGAACAAATATCCTGTGATTTTATCTGTGGTTCAGCAACTTCACATCTGCTCTGTTCTAATGAAAGTAACTGTTTGTTACCCATGAAGTGTCAAAAATTCATCCTTTATACCTCTACAGCCTCTGGGAACTCTTTCCTTGATTTTCTCCATTTCTCTTTCCCCTTTTTCTTTTGGTGTCGTCCCCGCCCCCCCCCCCCCCCCGTGTTTTATAACAAGTCAAAAGTTTAAGGCAAGAAAGGCTTTCTCTGTGAATCTGCCTCTTGGAGAAGCACTTGCCCAGTTCCAGTCAATTCAACCCACTTTTACTCTGTGCATCATAACATGCCTCTACATCCCAAACACACTTTTCTATTCGTTGGCATTGCACTCTCAGAACTGAATTTATGTTCTCCCAGTAGCCTCAACTCTCTCAACAACTGCAGCCTAAAAGCAACAATCCTCTGTATACCCAATGTTCCTTGATGGCCTCGGAGTTATGGTGCTGCAGTTAAAGATAAATGAGGTGGAATCCCCCAACAAGTGCTCCTTGCTACAGCAGGCCTGAGTGTGGGTCCAGCGGGCATTTCACTGGCGCTTCTATGCGTCTCACACCCAACATCCAAGGTCAGGCAGGCAGGTCAGAAGGAGGAAACCTTTTAGCCATGGTCTCTACAGACTGGCTTCTAACTACCTAGCTACATTTTCGAACAGCAATCCATCTTCAAGTAGACTCACAGATACTTGAAACTTATCCTAAAGTTAATATTTAACTTTTAAATCGTATTTCTGGTATCTTTGCACCAGTTCTCACTTCCTGAAAGGGAGATATGGAAGTATTTCAGACACGGCTTTGCCACACTCTGTTCTTGAGGGCAGCTATCAACTTCCCCCGGCAGCCTTCACCCGTGGCCCACCCACCTCCTCCAGAAAGAGCTTTTTCACCGGCCGCACGAGCAGCCGCAGGTCTGCGCTGGCCGCTGTCGTGAGCAAACTCTTCTGGCGAGTTCGCAAGCTCTGCCCCAGCCGCTGCAGAGAAGCCCTGGGGAACGGGGCGGCCGGGGCCTGGCACCCGGCAGCCGCGGGCGGGGGGCCCTCAACGGCCGCCGGCGAGGAGGATACGGGCGGACAGCGCTCCCCGCCGGCAGGCGGCGCGGGTGGGAGAGGAGAGGAAGGGCAGGGAAGGGAGGAAGGGCCGCCTCCCCCCGGAGTGGCGGGCCGGGCGCCGCTCCTCCCCGCGCCGTCTCTCAGACGCTGGGCGGAGGCGGAGGGAGCGGGAGCCGGGCAGGGGGCGAGGGACGGCGTTGCCGGCGGAGACCGCAGGTGAGGCAGCGTGCGCGCGCGCGCGCGCGAGGCAGGGCGGTGGGGCCGCCGCGGGAGGCGCGGGGCGGGGTCGCGTGGCCCCCAGGCCCACGGTCGCCTGCGCGCGCGGGGACCCGCCGAGGGGCCGGAGGAGGAACGCGGCGGGAGGGCACACACACGGCCAGATTGCTTTGTTTACTGATTCCCCCCCCCCCCCCCCAATTATTTTCGAGCGCTTGTAATCGCCGCGGTTTGCTCCGATCCCCGCTCGCTGCGGGGAACCCCCTCCTGCCCCTGGGGCCGCTCCGGCAGCGGCAGCGCGGCGCTTCCCCCGGCGCCGGCTCTGCCCTCAGAGCTGTGCGGGAGGGAGCGCGGCCCGGCGCCGCTTCGCCCCTTGCCTCGTTACCTTCTGAAAGGTGCCGGGGCACCACCTGTCTTGGAAATACTCCGGGAAACGCCATGCTCTGGTCCGACCCCCCTCCTTTACCTTTAAGTGGATCTTTTCCTGCTCTAGTACGACCAACGTGCTCCTGTATTTCCACGCAAAGTTTGACGTTCGGGGCTCTAAGGGCTAAAATTTGCGGAGAGCTTGATCTGCAGAGTAATTGCTGCTGTTTTTACAGCAGCGTTGGCTAACATACTCTGTAGAGATACTGACTAGAGTCAGCAGTAGCCTGAAGACATGTTTCTGGCCGTTTTGATCTCCCTGTGCCAGGCCTTCCAGCTGCATCCCACGTGGAGCCCGGGAACTGGGGCGCGTTCCTGGGGCAGATCCAGTCTTGACCTGAAGGTTTTAAGACACGGAGCACGCACAGCCTGCCCTGGCAGCCTGGGTTTCTTTGGGTTTTAATAGGCAATGGTTAGTTGTCCTTGTTGCTTAGCTTGCCTCTTTTTGAGACTAGGTTCTGCGATGCGTACTTTGATAGATTTACTGGTGTTTGTGTTTTCTTATCATCAAACTAAAACCTGGTGTGAAGAGGAAGTGGGGAAGAGAGCAGCTTCAGGGAATGATGGAGTGCCAGAATAAGCTGCACTGAGGCCATGGTTTTCCAAGCCAGCCTGAATGAAAGAAGGAGTTTCACCCACCCCTTGGGCTGCTCATTTTCATCCATGTCAGCACAAGCATTTGTATGCAGAATTAGACTGGGAAGCTAGACCAAAATTAAAAAGAAAAAAAAATCCAGATCAGCTCCCCAGTGTTTTTGCTGGCACAAGAGGGCAGATGAGACTACTTCTTTTCTATAACAATACTGGCTTGTAGTGGATTAAGTATAGGCAAAAGCATAGTTCCTCTGACAGATTTCATACCCGTGCTCCTGAAATGAAATCGCATAGCTCTCATGCTTAGGCCAGCTGTAGATTTATTTATTTTTAAAGCTGTTATTGACGCTTAGGAGCGTGACCAGTGGCATTGTGACTTTTGTAAAGGGAGTATTTTTGTTTTGCTACAAATACAGTACAACGATAATTGTTCTCTACACCTTGTACTGCCCTTGTGCTGAAAGCCTCATCTGCCTGGGAGACCATCTCAGGAGCTGTCTCTGGGACACTGTGCCTTCAGGAGGGGCACAGCTCTTCCCCTCCACCCGGTACCCTCTGGTCTAACGCACACCTAAGCTAGTACATCCATGTGGCCCACAGCAGCAAATATTCAAAATCCCAGCTCTATGCCAGAGGCGGGAAAGCCATGGTGTTTTCCAGTGGCAAATAGACACAATGTCTTTATTTACCATGGCAAAACAAACAAACTTCTTGGATAAGTATCAACCCTTGTTGGTTTAGTAACTGTTTGGTGAAAAGGTGTAGGCTGGCACATCCAAGAACCTAATTAACAGCAGCATTTGTTCCTCAGTGTAAATTAGCCTCTCAGAGTCATATGATTATGAAGTTGCAGTTTTCTGAGTTAGGGCTGTCTATAAGTCATCATGATTTTAGAATTTCAGGGCAGATTCCCAGCACAGTTCTAGTGAAACTCCTTGGTAAGGTGATTTTCCCCTAAAAGGATGGTTTTGAGCTGGACAGATTGTTTTGTTATATTCTCATTCGTTTGGGGGGGAGGGGTGTGTCAATCTAATCTTTAACAGATACACTTTCATTGCCTTTACCTTTAGAATCACTTTCCCTTATTAGTAGAATCTGTCATGACCACCACATGTCTATTATCACTTTGATACCGAATTTTACATCGGTAGGGTTGACACCAGGCACGGCCTAGGCCCAAACGAGTTCAAGGAACCAAGTCTACAGCATTAGTATTCTGAGAACAGAATTTAAAAGAACTTCACTGAAATAGTTAGATGACTTTGATTTATGTTGTACTCCACAATACAAATACTGCATGATACATAATTTAACAAAATTCCAAAAGTCTTCCTGCTGAAATTCTTAAAGCATAAGATGTTAAAAAACATGAATAACACCTGAAAGTCTGGGGAAGATGAAGCTGTACCAGGCTGTCTGGTTACGTGCAAGAGCCTCCTTGTGCCTATAGACGGGAACCTCAGAATGAACACTGAACTGAGCTCTGCCCTGGAGTAGTATCTTTTGTCACTAAAAACCTCTTTTATTGCCTAACTGGTAACATAAAGCTTCATTATTATAAGTTGCGTAAATAGATGAACTTAAATTTTCACCCTGTTTCTAGGCATGCTGTATTTAACCTTAAGCTTAATTAGTGTAACCTAAGCTAGCCTGATTTCGTCCTGCAACTAGTCCTAGAAAAGGTCATTCCTTCTCTCACTCCTCACCTGTGACAACTGTCCTTGATTTTTCTGGTTTTGACCTAGCTTTTAGGCTAGAGGTTTTAAATTGCTAAATACTTCTTTTTAAAAAGATCTACAAAAGTCTGTTAACATTGTTACATCCCCTCTAGCCTTCTTCGTAAACAACTCCTAGTTCTGTTTTACGCTAGAAGCAGTCTGCGTCTCTGTGCCTTGGGTTCTCAGGTACTGCTGAAAGTCTGCAATAAATGGAAGTTATCCACTGTACTGCCTATGCTTCAACTGCAAAGGCTTGTTTCTTAGGGCTCAGTTTGACAGGGCACCGAGTGCTCATCTGGTATCTTCTCTCGCTGGTTAAAATCACAAATCCTTCCTGCAGCATCAGTCACCTTATACCTACAAGCTCTTTCTTCAGTAATTAGCAGAACTCTGCTGATGATAAGCAAAGCTTCTACTTGGAGCATCTCCTCTAGTTTGGCTTGGCATGATTACTGTTTACCTGTCCTGGCAGGAGCCTGGTGGGATCTCAGACGATTCACCCTCCTGAGATAGGACACATGCCTACATCTCTGTGCAAGCAAACCATCAGCAGAAACTGCAGTTATATGCCTGGATATTGCTGGCAGAGAGCCAGTAAAGTCACTTGTCTCCCCTCACATCTACCCAACTAGGTGAAACTGCTCTCTGGTTTGGGTCCCATGGGACCAAGCTGGCAGAATTGCAAGTGTGAACTTTCATTTATAGTGAAAATTACAGTTGTAAGTGTACAAGTCAACGAAATTCCTTTGTTCACTGGACAGATTGCCAAAACAGATCCCACCCACAACTGCAGGCTTCACGGTGTCCAGACTGGCAGATTACCACTGTATAGTGGGGAAATCCAGGTAAAACTGGGCTATCTACCCAACTGGAGACACTTGAGTTGGGAGGGGGTACGAAATCTGAATAAAAACAGAAAATCCCACATGCCTATCTTGCAAGAGTAATCAAAAGAGCAGAGTCTAGTTCAGAGGTAACAAGATAACACATCTTAGGTTCCACCCAAGGCCGCTGTGAAGTCTTGGCAGCATGGAAGTATTTTGTGACTATGGAGAAATGCATTTGTTTCAGAGAGTGGAGGAAAAATATCCTGTTTGTTTGTTTGGTTTGTTTTTGTAGATCTTACATAGACCTTTCCAAAATGATTTCCGCAAGTGAATATGGGTCTCACTCCTGGGAGCTCTTGGTGACAGTTGATCATCAGCATGAAGAGGTACAAAAGGAATTTTTACTACAGGTCACAGGGGACCTTCATATTGGAGGAGTGATGCTGAAATTAGTAGAACAAATCAGTGAGTAAAGACCTGTTTAATTTACACAGTGTTATTAAAATAATACATGCAGCTTTCCCTCTACAAAAAGAAGCTCCAGCGCATTTTGAAATGGCACTGCCTCACTTACTTCTTTGTAACAGTACATCGAGCATGTAGGTGCTGCAGACTCAGGGTTTTTATGTGGCCAGAACCCCTCTCTCCCTGTGACTAAAGCCCCTATACTATCACAGTGCAAACAAAACTTGACTTTGTTTCTTGTCTTCCAGTTAAGACAAATATAATTGGACTACGCTAACTATTCAACTCCCTTTCCAGATAGACTTTATGGCTAGTTTGAGGGGCAATAAAGATAACTAATACCCTATTTATCCACCTGTAGCAGTCAGAGACATGATTAGTTGTTACAAAGGCACTTCGGAATTTACTGTTTCCTGGGCATTCTAGCCAAAATCTGAGCCACGTTACGCATTGTATATATCCAGTAGGGAACAGCTGTGAAGAGCAGAGACTGGCCAAGTCAAAGTTAGGAGATGCAAGGTTAAAATACTCCGTGTACAGTCACAGCAAGTCAGCACCACAGGCAATAAGAGAATCTAGGTTTCTTTAATTCAAAGCTACCAAATGGAGCTGCCTCCCAAAATAATCATCTGCACTCTGAGGCTGCAGAATGATAGGTACAGACAAGATTATTGTATCAATGCCACAGGGTTTTCATATGCAACTCGTTCTTCAAGTGTTATTCTTTCTTCTGGAATTCTTAAATCTAGAAGTCTTTAGTCACCACCTTCACACAGAAAGGCACCTGTCTGCTAGATTAGACTTGCCAAGTGTGAACTTTGCATTTCTATGCATTGCTCTAGAAATATAAGATTTGCAGCAACAACAACAAAAAAAAGTAAAAAAAAAAACTCCTTGAAACTTTAGTCTTTTTTACATAGCTTGACTTCAGACAAACAAGATGATAAAAACTGAACTATAACAAAAGCATCAATAAAAAGAAAAACTGAAATATAACAAAATTCAGCAAAACAGCATCAAGAAATTTAAAATCAGCAACTTAATAATTTCAGAGTTCTTACTGCCAAGCGAAAGGTTTTGTTTTCAAATGTGGGTTTTGAAGGAAACAAAAAGGAGATGCACAAGATATTCTTTCCAAAAGGCTCTGATTCAGTAAAAGGACATTTTTACACAAACACCCTTCATGATGGAAAAGCTCTACTTAGAGATAGTGGTTTTATCAAGGAATCTCTTTTCCAGCATTCAAGCAGGTAGCAAATCTGTGATACATTTCTACCAACTTTCTGTGTACCTACACACACAATTCAGCCAGCAAACCAGTGGTAGCCATAGTTCTCACTGAGTCAGAAGATTAAATTTTCATGCTATTTTTTATAACTAACACTCAAATAGTGTGAAAAGCTTTCTATGTTAAATAATATTGAAAGCAAATCTGTAATTAAGCAATTTGTGTCAGCAGCTCTCTTGAGACATAATTTTTACCAAGAAACTCCAAAATAGGATAGGGCTCTGCTGTGTTACAGACACGCTGAGGAATAACCTCTACCTGGTAGAGCTGATGAGGAGGAATGAGAAATGATGCACAAGACTGAAACAACTTGACCAAGATCACACGGAAACTTTACCTGCTACTAGACATCACTGGCATCTGGGAAGTCATCTACTCTTGGAATTCCCCATGGAACTGACAGCAGCAATGCTTTCTCTCTTTCCTTCTCATGCTGACCTAGTCAAGGTTTTGATACCTTTCAGGTCAAGGATAACTTACTGCTCAAGAGTAATCAGAGAACAGCCACTGTTCTCCCCCTCCAAAACTCTTAATATCTATCTTTTCTTGATTCAGCAAGCCTTACTCTATCTCTATGTTTTTGAAGTACAAAATACACAAACATTTTTTACTTAAGCAAAACACAGGCAAGTCCATATTAGTGAAGCAAGACAGTCATCTCTTGGCAGGCCTGTCTTGTCGTGAGTTTTTGTAGGCAACCCTTGTCAGTCCCTGGTCAGTCACACCAGCCTGCCCTCCTGCACAGACTAATACAAGATTTAACTGTACCGTATCGCATCATGCCTGTTTTACCTCCCTTACAAGTTTCTACTTCTCTTACAGGTTTCTGCATCCCGTGTGGTAGAGGTCATCTTATTTGTTAGAGAGCTTGTTAACTCTTTGCTGATTGTCACAGGGCTTACTCACAAAATAGTAATTCTTTTCCTTGATTATTTAAAGAATGTTGCCACTGTAAAGTTGTCCTAAGTGGGCTGCACTCAAGTGAACATCCGTGTTCATCTAACTCTGCAGCCACAGAGAAGAGCTGAGAACAGTCCTTAGCTGTGTGTCACCAAGACCTCAAGGGATTCATTGCTGGTTCTTAAGACTATAGAGATGAGCTGTTCAGTGGCACTTCCCAGGAGGCTGTGGAAGAACTTGTGCCTATCTGGGTGCACACAACATTTTGTGGGAGGATTTCAGCTTGCACTATCAAGTTGCCAAGTGGGTACCCTTATCCCAGCACAATCCAAGCAGCATTGGATCATGTATAGCACCAGATTTAGGAGATGCACTTTCCCTGTGGATATGTGCAAGATTAAGGCAGTGCCACAGTCAGCACCTAGGTTAACTCTTGAGGGAAGACAAAGTTAGTTCCCAGTGACTGCCATAAAGATTCAGCAAATGGGGTCTAGGTCTCAGGAACTGTAGCTGCTGCTTTAATGTAAATAAATTCTCCTGTTTGCAGAGCACTGTTTTCCAAATCCAGCTTTTTGTATATTTGCTCCATAGTTTATTAATAACCATTTTGTGTTTTCCTAGAAATACCACAAGATTGGTCAGACTATGCTCTTTGGTGGGAGCAAAAAAAATGTTGGCTTCTGAAAACCCACTGGACACTCGATAAATGTGGGGTGCAGGCAGATGCTAAGCTGTTCTTTACTACTCAGCACAAAATGCTGCGGCTTCGCTTGCCAAACATGAAGACTGTGAGACTGAAAGTCAGCTTCTCTTCTATGGTATTCAGAGCTGTCAGTGACATCTGCAAAATTCTCAGTAAGTAAAGCTAAATCCCCTCTAGCGACTAAGTTGGAGCATTTTATTAGGTGACTTTGTTTTGATGTGAAGTCCTTACTGACAACACTCTTTAGCTCAAGGAGAAACTTGATTGAGTTGACCCAAGATCAAAAGACAGATTTTCTGGGTTTTAGTATCCAGTGCATGTCAGTGGTTTTCAGTCTTTGTGGTAACTGATGCAAACAGTTGGTTTGCAGAAACCAACCTCAGAAAAGTGTCCCATGAGCTGAGGAGTACTGGATAGTCAAAGTCCTGTTGGTGGCTTGTAGGGTCCTTGTCCTCCTTGAGCAGGACTCAGTCCTGCTTATTCTGTGTCATTAAGACATATTACATGTATTTACTTCAGAAGGAGCGTGTTTTAAATGTTCAAAACTTTTATATGCCCAAACATCTCCAGGTCAGGGCATACCTAACTACCCCACACAAGCCCGTGAATGTGTTGCAGCACTGGGTCCCCAGGTCTCTCCTCTTTCCAATAATGGGGCACCTCCAAGTAGAGATGAGGTTTTGGAGCGTGCTAGACCTGTGTGCCTGTGATCAACAGGAGTAAGTCGAGTCTGCAAACAGTCTTCAGAATCCCTCAGTTTTAGGGTAAAATGGGGATTCAAATCCTCATTTTAATTTAGATCTTCAAAGCTTAGCCTATTAACACATTCGTCTTCAGAAGGAATTTACCACCCCATATTGACCACAATGCAGCTTTCAACTTCATCTTCTGGCAGTGAATTGTGGAAGGTATAGTATGTCTTTATTAAAATGATGCCATAATTGTTCAACTGACATTTGGCCAAATTAAATACTCCTACCCACATTTTTCTTCCAGATTGAGTCTGTACAGGAACCCTGTAACTGTTCTCATGAGTGAATACTGTCAAAAATGTCTTTGCTTACCACACGATAAAAGTGTTTTTCAGAAACAAAGTGCCAGGTTTGCAACTGATAATACATGTCTGAATCAGTAGAGCGTTAGGGAATAGTGTATAGCCAAGACAGAATCTTGTACCTGAGATACAGTAAAAAATAAAAGGCACAAACTTCGAATACAGTGGTTCTATTTCTATGCTTGCTTATTCGTAAGTTAGACATTTCATTGCAGAGCCATTAGGGAGAAAGTTTTTCCCTGGTGTTCTAAAATGCAGTTATGCTTGCTACAAAAGCAGACTTAAATCCTGTCAAAACTCACTCTCACAGCCCAAAGTCTTACTGGATTTTCCATGGCTACTGCTTTCAACCTGCTAAAAATAAAATTCAGATTGCAACATGGAGCTTCCCCAAATGCATTAACAACCATGGGCTTTTTTTTGATGTAATCTGCTCAGTTTAAAACATTGCATCTTGCTTCACTTCCCAAATTGCCACTGTAGATATCAGACGGTCAGAAGAACTCTCTTTGTTGAAGCAGTCAGAAGATGTACTCAAAAAGAAAAAGAAAAAAGACAAGAACAGCAAAGAACCAGTTACAGAAGATATTTTAAACCTGTGCAACTCTCCAGTGAGTTCTGGATTATCAGGTAATGAAAAATCAATATGATTTTATTCTGCTGACTGAAAGTGAAAAAGAGAAAGAAATCCTTTGTTACACAGTTAAAACCAGGGAGACCAGTTTAATGTAGGATGGTAGTCGGAGAGACACAGTTGGCCTGAAATTAGGGGCTTCAAGAAGTTACTGAAATCTCCAATATATCAATATTTGCTGTTGTCTTTTTTTAATGTTTTTCCTTCCATTGATATGAGAAAGGCCATATCAGAAAACAGGTGATCAGCTGTGGCCCTGCACACAGACTGTGCTGCTGCTCTTTGAAAATGTGAGACCACTCTTAAAATATTCAACAAGTTTGGCAACCTGCAAGGAAAACGAGAAGTAAAGACTCAAAAGTACGTGTTTCCTATCTCCAACACAACCGAGAGACCTCACAGAACAAGAAAGAGCACTTCTGTCGCTGAGGTCACTTCACCTGTGAAAGGACAAGGCCTTCTGTAAACAGCAGAGATAGGAGACTCTGTTGGAAGAAAAGGGCTACTCTTTTACGATGGAAAGTGGTAGACTACCTAAGTCTGACGGCAGTTTTCCCTGGAATAATACGTTACTCTCTTAACTTGCAGGAAGTCCAGGTTTATATAGTAAAACCATGACACCTGTTTATGATCCCATCAGTGGGACACCAGCTTCTTCTACAATTACTTGGTTCAGCGACAGTCCCTTGACTGAGCAGAACTGCAGCATCCTCGCCTTCAGTCATCCCAGCTGTTCTCCAGAAACACTAGCAGAGATGTACCAGCCTCGGACTTTAGCTGACAAAGCCAAACTCAATGCAGGGTAAGATGCCTCTCTTTGAGATCTCTCTTAGCTTGCGTAACAAGGGTAGCATTAACCCAGCTTTTTAAGTGTAAAGCAGAATTTGAAAACAAACCCCTGATATGTGTCTATATTGATACTTAAAAACATGCTTTGATCTAGGTTTTGTTTCAGAAATACTTACTCTTTTTAATATTTTTTCCTTATTCAACATTCTTGGTTAGGCAATTTTGTTTTAAAGTGATGAATGATGTAATTGTGCAGGCTGTGGACTAAATTCTGTTAGATGAAGGCAAACGCAGTTTAGCACTGTGGGCACAGCTAAAGGACAGCTTGGATAGCAAACTTCAAAGGCTTTAAATGGACAGTGGAAATACACGTGTGGATAAATTCAATAAAGCTCTAATGAATTACAAACAGGTGACTTACTGAATTATGCACAAGCAAACATTGCGTATTGTACACCATAGAAGAATACAGAGCACTAGGGGGTTTAGTGGTGCAGGTGTTTGAGAGGATTGTCTCTCTAGCATTAAAATATGGATTGCCATTTTTAGATCTGTGGAGCATTTAACAGTGACTTCAATATTTTCATTGGATTTCACTGGAGAACAGAAGTAGCTAGAATTATAAAGTAGCAAAAACTGAAAAGAAAAGCAGTTGTAAATATTACAGGCACGCTTTTGCCCTGGCTTAAATGAACCTCCTGTTTCTGGAGAAGAAAGAATCTTATTGGCATAGGTCACCCTACGGCTAGTTACTGCTCAGTTCCTGGCATCTACTCCTGATGTCTTGAATAGTGTTGGAAAAAAAATAGGAAGATTATAGGTATTGTGTTTATACAGTGAAAGCTGGAAATCCATATGAACGTTCCACCTTCTCGAGTCATGTGAATTTTCCACAGACCTGCAGGAATTAGAGCTGTTCCCATTTTTGTTTCACAATTACATTGGAGCTCTGCAGGTGTGATATTTTTTTTCCTGTACAGATGAATCTGTGGGTTGTTTTCTTCCACAGCTGGCTAGATTCATCTCGATCACTTATGGAACAAGGCATTCTGGAGGACGATCAACTTCTGTTACGCTTTAAATATTACACTTTCTTTGATTTGAATCCAAAAGTAAGAGCTTTGGTTTTATTGCTATTCACTGTTTGCCTGCTTTCATGTCAAGGAGCTATAGCACAAGGATACCAAATTCTAGCTAGGATTTGTTACAGGCCCTTCAGAGATCAAATTCAATTTCTTCCCCTCAGCTAGGGCTGCACTTTTCCCCTTTGGACACTGAATCACCATTCCTCGCCTGAGATCTTAAGTATAAAGATGAGATCTGAAGAGCACCAGAAGCGGTATCCAGATCTCCAGAGGGGCTGGTGTACTTTCTGCCTCTCTTGTAACAAGAAAAATAAAGGGGAAAACTAAAACAACAGTATCCTAAATGACATAAATGTATAAGGCCTAATTTTGAAAATGGACTTAAAAATTACATTTACGTTCCACTGCCCTTCAGTGAATATAAAGGTTTTCTGGGCTGAAGCCCTCTAAAGCACTCAGACACTTAAATTTGTTTGAATGTGATTGCGTGATTACCTTTGGAAAGTTCAGCAAAAGTGTTTAAGTCACATTTGAAAACAAGACTCAGTCTTCAAAAATCACTTGAACGTTTTTCTCAAGTTGCCTCTCGTTTGCCTTTATTTCCACTAAAAGTCAGCCATGGTGGTTGTGTTAAGACAGTGTTTTTACGGCTTGGGCGATGCATTTAGTGAAATTAAAGCACGATCATTGACCAGTATAAATCAACAAGAGTTCAAATGTGAATTTTAGAGGATTTGGCCTTCACATTGTTATTTGCTGTAAAAAAATCTCATTTTAGGCCTCTCAGATAAAGAGAAGGGCACTTTCTAGTTCAGGTGGCATGTTTTTGGTTGAAATGCCATCCCCACTAAAATTCAATTACGCGTCTCAGCTTCAGCAGCCCAAACATTTCCTTTCTTTGCCCCAGCCAGCCATGGAGCCATAGGATGAAATAACCCAAAGCAGCTTCAGGCAATTTAATTGCGAACCACTATTGGGAGAGGTCATGCTCCAAGGTTTACCCACCCCATCACCTACCTTTCACCAGCTCTGGGGCTTGAATATTTCTGTGAGTCACTACACCTTATTAACCAAGTAGATAATATGAAAAAATCACTATCCAAAAAATGGATAGTGAATTAAAGCATCTCACAGAAGGATCTGATAAATGTTGAGGCAGTGCAAAGATAGAGCCAGAACCGAAAAAGCCAAGAGCAGTAGAGGGGAAGTGAGGAATAAGAGTTTCTGTCTTTTGGCAGTAGCAAGCTGTTAAGTGTCACATTCTTATCAGTCATGTCACATTATTTTCACTCTCATGGTGTGGTTTCACATTTCAGTTAAGCCAGTCCAAGGCCTACTACCACAAAAGAGGATGTCTTCATCTCCTCTTCTGTTTCAGCCAAGGACTCCTGATTAGTTTTCTGTTGGATCAGCAAGCCACTGTGACCCTACACACAATCACATGAGCTGGTACAAGAGAAGGATAGGAACTTAGAGCAGCGCAGAGGTGGGGGGAGGAAGGAAACAACCTTTATGGCTTCAGCCCAATGTTAGATCAGCTGCAGCTGAGCACAAATCTATATCTTGATGGTCATTAATGACCAATGTTCTTTTTTGCTACAGTATGATGCAGTGCGAATAAACCAGATATATGAACAAGCCCGTTGGGCCATCCTGTTAGAAGAAATCGACTGCACGGAGGAAGAAATGCTGATCTTTGCGGCACTACAGGCACGTACTTGATCCAAGTTGCAAAACCTGTTTCCACAAGAGGCAGGCACAAGCTAGGACAAGACTAGGATAGAGCACAGGCCAAGAGCTCTGCTTGGATTGGGGGTCTGCTATTTGAGTACAAAACAATAAGCAGCATCCATCAACTAAATTCAGTAGCAGCACACTATTATTCAAACTGACACATACAGTTATGGAACCATTTACTACCATTATCTAAAGCAAACCCTACCCAGCATGTAACTTTGATACCAGTCTATTCCAAAGGGGATTACTCTGAAGTGTTCCTTCCCATACCAGCTACCATCCTTTCACATACTCTTCCTGAAAATTTCTCTAATACGTGAATACGTACATTCACAACAGACCAAAAAAAGCTACAGCACAATGTGAAGGTACGGACAGTATGGAGTACGTAGAAATTTTAACATGACCTAGCGTGGCTTAGTCCCTGACTGTAGGTAGTAAGGCACAAATGTTTATTAATAATAAGTTCCTTCCTTTTAAATGTAAATGGAATTGCCAAAAAATTCACAGCCTGCCACTGTGGAACACCACAGAACCTTGCTGCCAAGTTTCCACCTGGTACGGACAGCACTTACAGCTGACAGTACTAGGGATGCAAATGTTAGTACTAAGTCAGCCTCACAGAACAGGGACAATTATACAGGGAAGGAATAAAAACACTGGCAATTAAAACAGGAAACTGTTATCAGTAATTGCACTGGAGATCATAGTGGACATACCTGCTTCCTTGTGAAAAACACATGGTTCTGTGCTGCAGCACTTTATGCAAGACCAAGAAGACCAAATGGCCTATTTTCATATGCTGTGATTGTGTGTTGCTAATTGATATATTGACTATTTGATATTGATGTTTTATTTTAGTATCATGTAAGCAAGTTATCGTTATCATCAGAGGCGCAAGATTTCACCTGTGAATCAGAAGTAGATGAAGTAGAAGCTGCACTTTCTAATCTGGAAGTGACACTAGAAGGTGGAAACGCAAATAACATTTTGGTATGTCCTTTCGGATCCCAGAATTGCTTTCACTGTGTCAAATGCGTTGACTCTGATGAGCCTGCCTGGTTCCTGATTTTTTAACAGAGTTAACAGATGACATTGTACTAAAATTATTCCTAATTATTCCTGATAGGAGGACATCACAGACATCCCGAAACTTGCTGATAATCTCAGGCTAGTTAGGTGAGTTATTAAAACTAATAGTAAAACATACAAAACACAAAGCTTAACCATACAAGACACCCCTTGAGTTTTTCATTCGAATCTAACGGTAGATCCTACGGTTATAAATTAACAGATGCACCAGATAGGTCTAACTAGCCTAATATCCTCTTCAAATCTTTCTCTTACTGCTTCTGAGCAAGATTCTTAGCAAATCTTTCTAGCTCTTGAGGTGCTGGGGTAGCTGTATTTATGCTTATTAAGAGATCAGGCTCTTTTTTCCTAGTATTCTATACTAATATCCTAGTATTTCCTAGTGCTCATCAATCCTCAACTCTAAGCAAAAGAGTCTACAGTTTTGATTTCAATATTTTACTGTTTTTTGCCAATGAAAAACTAGAAAAAAATTTCATCTCTCCTTGAGAATAATTTCAGAAATCAACCCTGGGGATTTATGTATTTTTTTAAACACAAGAAACAAACAAGTTACCCCTTTGTAACCAAACATGGAGTCTGTCTGTTTCTAATACGGGTTTCTAATGACTGCAGTGACCTCAAGTCTGTAATGCCTTCTATCACAAAACAGTCTTTGTGTTTTAGAAATATAAAGATTTCTATTGCACAAATATTTACCAGATTCCTTCTGATGACAAATCATATTGTAGTCAGTGAACTGAGAACTGCACCTGAAAATTGTTAACTGTTGTTAACTGTTACGAATTGTTAATTATTAATATCCAATTAGGAATTTATTTGACATTCAAATTACTACGGTGGCTTAAGATGAAAGGGAATGTAAGCCTTTTAAGTTCTGTCAGTTACTTACCTCTAACAATGGATTGTTTATTTTGCCCCAGCAGTAGAGCTGTTTGCTTTTAAAAGCATTCAGCGGTTATTTTTCATTATGAAAAATTTCCTATATACATGATAAATCACCTACTAAACCTAAGATATTGTAGAAAGTAGGTAAAGTGTAGAACATTTCTTTAAAGGAACAACAACATTTTGTTACAATAATTATTTGCTTAATTGTAAACCTAAATGCAAACTCTGCATGTCATACTGCTGACTCTATTCATATAGCAAACTTTTATTCACTTTTATTCACAGTGTGCACTACATTAGCACACTGGTAAATACTACTTTCAGGTGGGTGATGATATTGTGGAGAATTGCAATATTTTTGTCAAAAACAAGAACAAAAAGCTTTCAGCAACTTTTTTTGGGTAGAAAAATAACTGTTAGTCTAAAAAAATTATAGTCCCTTATTTTTGAAGAATGTCACTGTATTGGAAAATTAAAAGCCAACATACTTGGCAGCTTTGAAAATCCAAGCTTGGGTTTTTTTAATGTAAACATAAAAATCACCATTTTCTAGAAAGGATTCTAAACTAGGATTTCTAGAAAGGCTTTGGAGAACACGAGAGTGGGCATAATAATTTACTGTTTTCCAGCTAGCTGTATACTCTTTGTACCGTCATCTTAGATTTAAAGGGAATTACTAAATAGGCAGTGGAATTTTTTTCTTCTTTTTAACTTCATTGTTGACCTTTGTAGCTAGTTGTTAGGTATTTCTCTACTAGAGCACTGCTAATACCTCTGGCTTTCTCTCCTGAAATATATTGAGCCTAGGATTTTATTTCCCTGCCCTGCCTGTTGTGGCTTTGTATTCTTAGTAGAATTAATTATGATTTTTATCTCTTACTGATAAAGAGAGGTGGGGCTGGCACAATGATTGTGTTTGACCATTAGTAGCTATCAGTTAATTCTGAACTCCAGAGTAGATATTTTAAAATTTACTCTATGAAAGAAATCGGTTTCCATTAGCAAAGTGCTGAAGTTAAGTAAAATAATTAAAATGAGGATTATGTCCATCTATATACATGTGTGAGGAGCTAAGGTAACACTGCCCTAGTGGAAGAAGATGGTTTAAGCTACCACCTTTTCTTGGAGTGCTACAAAACCTCTATAAACGTAGTGAAGGAATAGAATTTTGTTGTGTTAGATACTATTCAGATAAAGCCAAAAAGGTGGTGTCTACTCCTTTACAATGTAATGAATACAAGTTAGTTTTACGGGTGCGAATTTTTTAGATAAGGAGCTATGAAAAACTGAAGCTAATTCTAGTGCGTGTGAACAAACTAGTAGGTTACATTAGCATTACTGAGTTAATGTAAAAACCAGAATTAGTCTGCTAGAAGGGAATGGCTTTGATTAGGAAGGAAAGGGAAAAAAAAAAGTAAGAAAAACCTCATAGAAGAGAAAGAAAAAAACCCCAAGAGAAATCATAGATGGGATTTAGCTAGAATCTGGGGTGAAAACCACATCCATACCTGGAACAACTTGAGTGCAGTGTTGGTTACAGGCACTTGCCAGCCCCCTCACTGACACAAGTATGACTAACCCAACTGAAGCCATGCGTATGACCTCAAAGCAATTTGAGATCCACAATAATACTTGTGAGTGACTTAGCAATTTCTACATTTCAATATAAACAAATGTGATTTCTTTTTTTCTTTTAGGCCCAGGAAACTGTCGCTCAAAGCTATCAAGCCATATTGGTTTGTCTTTAAAGACACTTCAGTATCTTATTTTAAAAACAAGGAATCTGCACAGGGAGAACCTATTGAGAAACTAAACCTAAAAGGTAGGTATTTCGTGTTCCTTTCTTTCCTTTTTCTGTTGCATTTGTGAACTGAATAAATCATGATAATCCCTGCAAGACTTGGGAAGGCAAGCATGGTAGCATTTAGCCCTGGAACTTTTTCAGTTACTGAGACTCCTAAGCAGGCAGACCGCAACTGCAGAAGAGGCCTAAACAAAGAGGATTCAGTAGCTCAGCCCAAACCAAGATTATCTGGACCTGACTTATAAAATGCCATGTATTGCTGAATTCACTTAAAGATGAGTCAGATAAAGAATGCGATCTGTGTGACACTTATTTCCAAATATATTTACTCTATGTTAAATAGCAGTACTCACCTCTGTCCTTGGCAAATGTATACTGGTGGTAGAGGATTATAGATGATGCAGTCCACAAGAATGCCAGAGGTTGCACCTACATCCTGCTGTGCCAGGACAGCTCCAAGGCCTTCTCTGGACTATGGTTTTCGTGCATGGGGATTTGCGTAGCTACAACCAGCTTTAGGTACTTCTGGAGGAGAAACCCTGGGTGTACACACAGTGAACACCAGCACCACAGTAAACACCAGCCTCCATCTACATCTACTCCTGCAGGGACATCATTTGTTCAGTGACAGGGAACCACTGATGCCCAGGATTCATCCTAGAAGGAACCTTTGAAATAGAAGATTGACCCTTGTGAACAAATGGCTCTGCAAACCAATCTGCATATCCTCAGTAGGTCAGATAAATGCATGGTAAAACTAGGTTCCAGGGTGGCTGGAATCTCACCAAGTAGCCCACAGCCTTGGTGTCCCTTGACAGAAAGGGGAACTGTAGGCATCCTCGACTCCAGCTGAATCCAGAAGGCCTCTAATAGCACCATCAACATGAAATACTAGGTCTTCAGAGTTCTCTGGGATCTCTGTGCTGGCCAGCTCTGTTGTAGATGTCATCTACATCTGATTGTCAGTACTAAGTTGCTTCTGAAAATATAATGCAGGCTTTCACGTCGTTTAGGGGAAAATTTCCAAAAGCGCCTATCTCACTGGTTCCTCTCCATTTTTAAGTGTTGAGCATTTCCTGAGATCAGGCTGAGGTTTTGAGAGCACTTGCATCCTTTCCCTTCCACATTGACTAACATGCTCTTTGAGCTCAGCGCACACATCACTCTGGCAAGCCAGACTAGGCAGTGAGCTAGGACAGAGACCTTTCATTAAACCTAAGCTTCAAAAGTCTTGGCCCTTGATCTCAAAGAAAAACAACCATTAAGTACTGTTCCTTAGTATTAATCAGTACTTAAAGTTACTGAAGTGGTAATTAAATAAATTAATTTCTTTCTGATTCTCTGTTATCTAGGATGTGAAGTTGTACCAGATGTAAATGTTGCAGCGAAGAAGTTTGGAATCAAATTACTAATTCCTGTTGCTGATGGCATGAATGAAGTATATTTGAGATGCGATAACGTGAGTAATAAGACAAGGGAAAGTTTGTATTCCAGATTTATTGGCAGACTGTCTAAAAGGCCTGTTCTAGAATTTGTATACAAAAATAAAGATGCTGCAGAGAGTTTATAATATACATGTTTAGTAAAATTAAAGAATGATGTGGTAGTCTAACAAATACTTAATGCTTGAGGGGACAAAAGGACAATAATTCTGTGTTTATCATCAGTTTCCAAGTAAAGCCGCTGGAAAGAAAAAAAGAACGAACTATCAAAAAAGTAAAAAGAGGTTACAATATTTTATTCCAGTGTTTTCAGAGGGTGGAGGTTTGGGTTTTGTTCTCTTCTTTTTTCTTAATTAGAACTCTCCCCATCCAGATGAGGGTAGTGTGATAAGGATCTTACAGTAGTTTTCAATTTCGGTTTGTTTATTTATTTATTTATTTTAATTCAATTAATATTGAAATGTATCAATCCAAATTCTGTAAAAATGTTCATTAGCTGGAAAATAGTCATGCAATAAAATTTCCCAGATAATCTCTTCCAAAATACTGGATTTCTCTGAAAATTTAAAACCTAACTATTCTGCAAAAGCAGTCCTCTAGGTGGAACTAGCCCAATCAGGGAAGAACAACAGTACTATGGTAACTACACATCCACGCAAATTAAGCGGAATAACTCCAGAGTGGTTTTACTGCACAGTGGAAGATGCGTGAGCAGTAGCCATCTTCATAAATGGTTTGTCCAAAAATATAAAACAATTATCTTTGTTGCAGGAGAATCAATATGCTCGGTGGATGGCTGCTTGCATTTTAGCCTCAAAAGGCAAAACAATGGCTGATAGCTCTTACCATCCTGAGGTCCACAAGATCCTTTCATTTCTAAAGATGAAGAACTGGACCATGTCTCCCCAGGGTGTCTCTGATCCAGAAAGCATAGATATGAAACCAGAATGCTTTGTCTCACTGCGTTATACCAAAAAATACAAGTCCAAGCAGGTATCCTGAGCATGGCTTGATGGGTTGGGGATGGGGCATTCAAATGATTGCTTGGGGTGAGGCTGGATCGAAGCAGTATTTGGAAACCATACAGTAGAATCATCTAGCAATACTCATTTGTCCCTTTGATATTTAGCAAGAGGCCTTTTCTTTAAAATGAACACAGAGGTGGGTCTCTCAGCACTTGTTCAGAGTACTCCTCCTACATCCACACCACCTCCTAAGTCACTCACCATGTTCTCCTGATAATGCTGTCCCCGAAAGTCTCTTCAGAGTAAGAAAGGAAGGTGTTTAAGGACAGGAAGTTACTGTCTGCATCTTAAACAACAGTGTCTTCCTGCTCTCTTGGACTACATGCCTCTCCTTCCTCTCCACCTAATTCTTTTGCTGCAGAAGAATTCAGCCTACCATCCTCAGGACACAGTCTCCAGAGCAGTATGCTGGAGCTAGACCCAGTGCAGCACAAACCCACACACTGAGACCTTCCTGCACTGTTCTGCCCCTCATAGCTCAGGATCTGTCCCCAGGTGCTCTCGACAATGAATGGTGACCATTAAGTGTCTGAACATGGCATCAGAGCTAATGATGTTTGATTTAGTGAAAGTAAGGGTATTTTTGTTCTCCAGTTTACGGAAACCTTTCTCTCTTCCTGTGTTTCCCAGTTGGCTGCTCGTATTCTGGAAGCCCACCAAAATCTATCCCAGATGCCCCTCGTGGAGGCCAAGCTACATTTTATTCAAGCATGGCAGTCTCTCCCTGAGTTTGGCTTATCCTACTACATCGTAAGGTAATCGCACTACTACAGTGACGTCAAGCTGCCATAACATGTTCACGCTCAGTGATTTGCAGGAATTTCTTTGACTCCCTGTTCTGGAAACATTCTCCATGTTTTTCCCCACAGACCTTTTTTAATTCCAGTAACTTCCATACTGCTGGGTTTTTCTATAGCAGTAGCAGTCAGTAGCTCCATTCCTGGCATGAGGCTCTCCATTATGTCTGCCTTCATAGAAACCTGTCGGGTTTTGCCTGAAGTAACATATCACTAGGATTAAGCCCATACTGACATAAACTCACTAAAATGTAAAAAATACACGTCTTTGGTGGCATTCTCAGGTTTGCGATATATTTATTCACTCCAGCTCTTGCTCATTGGATTGATCAGATTTTATTATTAGATTTTATGTTAAATTTTATGATAAATTTGATCAGATTTTATTATAAGATGCTTTTTGTTGAGCATAATTTCTTTGGCATTTCATAAAGAAAGCAGCAAACACGATCGCTTTTTTAGGTGAATCTAGAAGAGCAGTCAGCACAAGAAAGGTCCTGTTGTGTTCACAGCGGTTTCCCTGGACTCTTGAATATGGCAGGGTTCTGACCTGCATTCTTCCTTCTTGACAAAACACCAAAAAACTGAAAAGTGCTGGCACAACCATACGTGGAGTTACCTTCCTCTAAGTGTTGTGCTTAACACCTCTTCCAGGGCTGTTTGGGAATCATCTGCGGTATAAACTGAACCAGCTGGGAACCATTCTCTGGCACAGAGGCCAGCTGGCTTAGAAGAGCCCACATCTGTACTATTAAACTCTCTGACTTTCCAAAACCCAGTAGCCTCATGTGAACTACCAGATCATGTTGGTCCTTGGATGTTCCAGCTCCTGAGCCATACCTGGGAGTCATTTGAGAGAGTGCTGCCTGGTTGCAGCCGGAATTCTGCCTGGGACCCCTCTAGCAATTAAAGAGGACATGAGTTCAGTGCCTGGGAATGTTCCCTGTCACTATTTAATTTACTAACATAGATATAGATGTTTTGCCCTATCTGGCAGCACTAATTCTGTTAAACAAACAAACCCAACACCTAAACTGCATTTTGTAAGCATGAGTAAAACACCTTGTGGTGAATTACTACAGACTGATGGGCGGTATCTCAGTGGGGGCTTTAAGTAAGGCACTAATTGTGGTCCAGGTCCCATTCTTTCCGTAAGGGCCAGCTTCATCTAAGGAGAGCAGGTTCAGAAACAGGATCAAAAATATTGAAAATATTAACAGCAGACAGATGAGATTTCTTTCAGCTTTCAACATGAAGGTAGTTTCTTTACCAGAGTAATCTTTTCCTAGCTATTCCCAGCTCAGGAATTTCTGTCCCCCAAAAGTTCTGATACTTTTGTATTTATTTTTCATCTCTAATCAGAAGTTGAAATGTTAAAATGGCTTAATATTTTTGTAATGTGATTTATACTCAGAAATATGCATCTATTGCTAACAGAGTTGTTTCAATAAGTTAATGTGATATATAATTTAAAATATTAAATCTATTTTGATATGCTTCTATAATTTAGGTGACTATCACTAGAAGAACATGTTTCAACATTAGTGAAATGAAGCAAGGAAAAAGATTGTTGACACTTTTCCAGTAAAAATATAATCAAATTCATGCATTTTGGCAGAACAGTATTTTTTAGCAGAAAACAATGAATTGGAAAGATTTCAGCCCAATTATTTTACATCTTACCATGGTTCACCAGCCTACATTTTTGTTTTATAATAAATGCTACTCTAAAGAAGGGTCCAAGCTCTCCTGAATCCCAGGCTGTTGTGACTTTTCCCATGTTTTTTGCACTTTCAGAGGAGGGCAGGTGAAATACTTCTCTAGACAGAAATCACTGCAAACCAGATCTTCTCAAAGGCTTTGTTGGTTGTTTGGGTTTTTTTAGGTTTAAAGGAAGCAAAAAGGATGATGTGCTTGGGGTGTCCTATAACAGGCTGATACGAATAGATATAGCCACAGGAGATCCTATCACAACATGGAGGTTCTCCAACATGAAGCAGTGGAATGTGAACTGGGAAATACGCCAGGTAAAACTGGAACGGCTCTCTGCATTCAGTCATTACATTTCAAACACTGGAGGATGCTTTCAGAAAATCTTTTTAAACCTCAGAGTGAAAAGATTTCGAATGTGTTGTGACATGTTATAAAATAATGTGTCTAAATTTTTTCTTAACGGAGTCTAGTCACAATTCAGAAACTAAAAGTTCTCCAGTTTAAAAGGTTCCTACCAAGATTATTCTGTATAAGTTGCCCATGATTTTGATGGGGTGAAATACAGAGACTCAAAGGGAAATTCCAACTCATTATGTTTACTACTCTGTCACAGTAAAAATCTCATTTTAACTCTCTGTATAGTCTAGCTCATGCATCATCCTCTAAATTGTGGTGATTCAGTCTCTGTTATAGACTGAGGATACAGGAACCCAGTTTGCCTTTCAAATCCCAAACTGAGATTGCAAGGCCACGGAGTGAGTTCCTCTGTGCCAGTGTGCGGTGCTGAGGAGGAAGCTCTGTTGTGTGATTTATACGGGGGCACTCCTGACCCTGAAGCAGGCTGCTCAGTGGGGCCAGCTCTTGCCCAGCAGTCCACCGGAGAGTTTGGGTTTGAAAGCTTGAAGCCAGCTTTGTAAATTGTAGATTTCTGGGCTGAAACTAGTGTGACCTGATATAAATTCAAGCAGCCTGGAAACTGTTCCCGCTTACATGGTTTTCCACATCCATCTGTAGGAGCCAGGAGAGATCAGATACAATCCCTAATATTCTCCTGCAGTACTCCCTATGCCAGAACCTGTAATGCTGGGTAAAGCTGTTGGGTTTGCTTTAAATCCCTCCCAAAAAAGGCATAATCCAGTCAGCAATTAACCCTAGTTTGCTGGGTTTTAGAACTGACTGTAGCTGGAAATCAAAACCTGGCCCCCAAAAGCAGATTTAAGGTCGGCACGTAACAATGAACAGTATTAGACATTATTGGTTAAGTGCACAAAGAGTCAGGAGTGCCATTCCTGCTCTTCTCACTGTTAACTTTATATGCCATTAGAAAAAAATAGTTAAAAGCATGTTTTTGTTGCCTGCTTAGACAAGCAACAAGATTTTGACCACAAGAGGGCCCTGCCATAGCAGAAAATCAAGAAACAAGCAGCTAAACACTCTCTACATCCAGCAGACCCAGAAATCTTTACAGCTCTTGGTTAGCAGAGACAGGTACTGCTTTATCACAATGTCTGTGGTCCAGCTGTGCTCTCACACTTCCTCTTTTTTCCTAAATGCAGCTTATCTCTGTTCCTGATTTTGCCATATATATTTTCTTTAGGTTGCAATCGAGTTTGATCAGAATGTATCTATTGCTTTCACGTGTCTGAGCGCAGACTGCAAAATCATCCATGAGTATATTGGGGGCTACATCTTCTTGTCAACCCGCTCCAAAGACCAGAATGAAACACTGGACGAAGATCTATTCCATAAATTAACTGGAGGTCAGGAATGAGGTGAAGTAAACTCTTCCCTCTGCCTGCTTCTCCCCACTGCTAAGAGGACCAGAGATTGGACAAAAATCTCTCTGATTATTAATTGATGGCTAATAAATATATTGTACATGTCAATCCATCTTGTAATATGATGACTATTTACAGTTGTTGTTAAATATTGAAGCCAAAGTCACTGGATGCGGTATGGCAACTCCATCTATCAATACTAGGAAAATTAAGTTTTCTTTGTTTTCCTTTTGTACAGCTAGCATTTTTTAAATAAACAGTGTCTAGCCACTGGACATTTTTGAACCTAGTATTTTTAATTGCAACAGTCTGTTTCAGCATCCAGAACAAGTAAATTGAGGATACCATACAGCGAATTTTCTTCTCTGTTACAGCCATGCAACTCCCACTGTTAAAAAGGCCAGGATTTAACTGAACTAAAGCTGAACAAATACATATTTTAAAGCTACAGTACTTGTCTAACACTTGCAGTGGGAACAGAAAACATTCCATCAATCCAACAGTCCTGCAGGCTGAGCTATCACAACCCAAGTAGCAATTACACAGTTGTTCAAAAATGCAGCACCCGTGTCTACCTTCATCCACGTACGTAGTTCCCTTAAAGCCAGAGGAGCTACCAGATACCTAAAACAAAGCATTAATCTTGGCAAAACTGGATTCAAAATATTGATCTTTTGAGGAACTTTGTTAATTTCCAGATTGAAAAAAAATGCTTTAGGTACTATTTAAAATTATCTGCTTGTTAAAAAAGCCTCTTGAGGGTAGGCCTTTCTATTTTCTGCCCCTGTTACTCTGTTTCACTGTGAGATCTAACTAAACTAAACTTGTTCATGGGTTAAGAGCTGAAATGCCTGTAGAAATTATCTTACTCATGGATCTAATGCAAAGAGATTACTCAGGGATACTGTGTCCGAGGAGCCAGCTCTGTAGCGGCCAGCTCTGCCTGCTGGAGGGAGCCACACACATCCACCCAGCTGAAAGCAATTTGGTTCTACCCTGCAATGCACAGTGATCAGTAAAGCCAGGAGAGGATGAAGCTAGGAGGATTCATGAAACTGCTGGACAAACCAAAACTGGTTTCACGTGTCTAAAGAAATACAATGGACAGGTCTTATCAGCAGGAGATGTTGCAGAAATGGCTGCATAATTCCTAACTGTCACTGGGACTGGGTAGCCCGGACTTTTCTCTCACGTCCTCTGCTTTTCTCCAGTGCCTGTCAGTACGCTGCAGTGAAATCACTGGCAATTTGTGCCAGTTGAAACAAACAACAGCTTTTCATTTTGCAAAAGAAAGAGCCAATACAGCCTGCTTCACAGCCCTCTGTACTTCCCTCTCCTCAGCACTTCTTACACAGGAGCTGAGGGACCATCCAGTTTGCCTTCAGTCGAGGACTTACCCACTTCTCACTTGCTTAACACAGGCCAAGTATTTTCCTTAGAGTGTGAAAAACACCTATAACAGATAGTCGAAGTCCAAACACTTGCAATATTTAAAACCAGCTCATGGGTGCTGTGGGAGAGCTGAATGCACATCTTCGTGCCAGCACTTCTTCCACAGGCAGCCCCTCTTCCAGACTCGGGCTCCGCTTAGCCTTCGCAGTTGGGATCGTGACCAGGCCTGCATTAAAGCCATTCATTTGGCAATGACAGACTCCCATGAATTGTTCAGCAGGCAGCACAGCCCCGTGCTTGCCACTCCCCGAGCAGAGACTCTTCCAAGGAAGCCCTGTAGTCGCCACCAGTTGTCTAAATGATCTGAACACATGAATGCAGCGATTTAGGAACTTTGCACATAGTTCTCATTAGCAGAGTGTGCGGCTCATTTTACTGCTAAGCAAACACGCCTACTTACAGTCCAAGTTGCCTGGGATGGGATTTCAGAGAAACTACCAAATATTTCCGTTTTCTTTCCTGCCCCTCCCTCAGTCTCACTCCATGTGTCACTGCCTTTCAAGTAAAGACTCCTGCTGCTCTGCAAGGAGGAGATCTGCCAGCTCATCCTGGCTGGCTGTAAGCCCCATCCTTTGTCATTTTAGCTTTAAGGGAATAATCTCTTGCTGCTGTCCTCTCTCAATGTTTATTTAGCTCATTAGCCAGCTTCCTCCTCCACTCACCTTGCAAGGCTTTTCCATGATAGGTAAGGAACACTTAGGAAAGGAATCTGATTTTATCCAGCTGCTTTCAGTGCTGCATGTGACTGTAGCTCCACTTCCTACAAGCAGCCCCTGCAGAGGTCAGAGCACGAAGGCACAACCCAGGGCACTCCTGCACCTCCGTAATTCCAGGCTGTATATGGTGGGCAGCTCTTGAGAGGAGGCCTGTACCAGCCTGCTCCACCTTGCACCTGCACTAGCCCAGCTCAGGGCCAGCCACAGCATTGAGTCATCTTTCATCCCACCACACGTCACCGTCACCGAGCGTGTCCCAGCCAGACTCCAGACGTTCCCCTTCATGCCCATGGGGTACCACACCCTCCCTTACTCATGCAATAACCCCGTTAGACTTGGCTTTCACTTCTTTATACCACCTGATTTATACACAGAGTTAATGACCACAGCCTCAGTGGTCTGTTGTAACCAAGTTATTAATTGCACAGTTCCAGATGTGTGAGATGTGTTTTACAGAGAGAATGAAAGCAGGACAAGGGCGCCTGCCCTGAAATTTCTCAATGCAAAGACAAAATCCCAGACAGGAATGTTGTTTAGATTAAAACAAAAACCTTTAGAAAGCCAATACCTTGGCTCAGCTGCAACCCTATTCTGTGCATGATGCTTAATTAAACCAAAGTCAGGTCAGGGTAAAACACTACCAATGTCAGACGGCTGCTGTCTGCTCTTACCAGAAAATCCCCCAACATTCTGTAGGGGATTTCACCGCTGCCTTCAGCATGCATTACTGAAGCGGACAACATACACACCCCATAGTTTTATGAAACCCCGGGCTACATAGTCCTGTTCTTGCATTCTCTTCCTGTTCTCTGTAGGAAAACGTCTTGCTTGCGCTTGCTCTGTGAACTGACCTGCAAAATTCTTCTTTTCTTTCATTGGCCTTAAAAGCCATTCTCCAGATTTTTTCAGGATAGTTTCATTCTATAACCATCACTTGGATCACGGCCAGCGAGAAACATTCATCTCTCAAACTTTACAGCCTGGTACCATCCTCGCCTTCTCCTGCTCTCCCCGTGGTTCTGCTTATCTTGGTGTCACTAAAGAATGCAGGGCTCATCCCTAGCATTCCTGCAGGCAGAGGGGTTTTGTGCAGCACTGAATCAGCCCCGGGGAGGGGGCGCCTGGTTCAGCTCTTTGTGCATCATCCATGTGAAAAGGCTGACAAAAATGCCTGCCTTTTTCTAAACGTTGCCCCAGGTCGCCACTGAACCTCTTAGAAAGCTAGAAAAAAGGAGAAGAATTACCTGAAGAAACACATTGACATGAGAACGAGCCAAAGTGACTCACAAAGGGGAAATATCTGCCTTCTGCGACCAGATGATTTCAAAGAAACTGGTGAGAGCGGACTGCTGTCTGCCCTGGAAAACCTTCACCAATACCTGGGCAGTAATATTCAAGATGGTTAGAGTTTGCAGCTAGGCAAAGAGCTGGGAAAATGCATTGCCTGCCTCAAAAACTGGGCATCCAAAAAGCAGATACAAAGAGGGGAAAATAAAAATAACGGCTCGTTTTCCAAGGGTGCTCTGCTTCTTGCAAAAGGTTCTCCGTATCACTCGGAAATCAAGTGCCTCTGGGCAAAGACTCCACCTTCGTTCCACCTTCACTGAAATGAGTGGCCCACTTGCTGGGCCACTTTTCCAGTCTTACAAGGCTGCTTGTCTCAGTCTCCAAAATAAAGTCAGTAAGGCTGATGTGTTCACATTAAAAGTAAGGCAGCATTTGTCTCACCAGGTTTCGTGGAGTAGTTTAAGAGATTAAAAACAATACAGTAACCAATGAAAAATTCAGTGTCTGTAAATACTGTGCTCACGGCAGCAAACACAACCCAGGTACTTAATAGCCCAAGGCAAAGCGAGGCCACCTCCCTGCTCCCCAGCTTCTTAAAGGGAAGCTTTGCGGCCAGCAGGTCTGCAAAGCCAAAGGGAAGGCAGGATTTCCACTGGCCTGGCTGGAGCTGGACTTTCCTCCTATTATACCAAATTCTTCAGATTTTTCTAACCTGCTCCAATTTGCCCTTTGAACCCAGGAGAGTGCAGATCTCTGAAGGTACCTGTTGGTGCGCACGTGCAGGGCCTGCATGCTGCCCTAAGCGCAGGCCTGCAAGCTGCTCCACTGAGGTTAATCTGTGGGATTAGTCCCTCCTTTAGGAAACTATTTGTCTTGCCTTAGAGCCATTCCACACGGGAACAATATGTACATCTCACCCAGCCTCCAAGGGAACCGCAATGGCTCCAGAAAAAGACGGTATCTTTTTCTGTGGATGTTCTGGTGTTTTTCAAGGCTCTCTCCCCCTGGAGATAATAAATGACATGGTCAATAGATAAGTCTACGTACATGCAGATTCAATGTTTTTGGGAAAGCAAGACCTTTATCTGCACTTTAGCACCAAAGCATACAGGTCTGCATTGCCTTCATTGCATGGATCTGTTTTGTTGTCCTGACAAATGAAAAACACTAACTACAGTTCTCCCTGGAAATTTTAATCATTGTCTCGTAGTAACAACTGAACAACCATCCTTTTGCTTTTACTTTGGAACCATCTCTATCAATTCATCCCTTTCCAGTTCCTGGCTTTACTCTCAGCTCTTGACCAGCCTAATTATTATTTGAATTGTGGGAATGCTGAGAAATCCAGCTCAGGGCAGGTCCCTTGGTGGGAAATGTTTTACATTGTCAGGATGAGAGAAGGAGTTGAATGGGAATTCTCCCAAGTCACAGAGTATAGCAGATGCAGAAGAGAACACAACCCACGCACACCGGGACTGGGAGCTGCCTCCCAAGTCTATCACGCACAGCGTGAGATGCCGCAGACCCTCTCCATCGACCGAGAGAATTCCTCTTCACAGGAGTGGCAGGTGAGAGCTTTGCTTTTGACGTTTCCCAAGGGCCCCCTTAGAAAAGTCATTTGTCCTGCATGAACATTTCCAGGACTTACCCTCAAGTGCAAGAGTCTTAGAAATAAAAAACACTTGAAGCCTTTTATTGGCACCTAGAGAGAAACCAAAGCCTATGTCAGCAGAAGGAGCCTTAGCTTTACGTCATCATGACCTGTCAGCAAAGAAACACAGTAACTCCTCTCCCTTCCCTGCTGTCAGTGGCAGACGTGAGAGTTGGGACTACAGACACTGATCTTTTCCCTTTACCCCGCTCTGCTTAGACAAAGACAGAAGGAGCAGCCCTGCTTTGAGTGTTGGGAAATAAGAGCGCTCCCGCCCACCTCCTGCTAGGGCCCAGGGAGCAGGGAAAGCTGCCTGCAGCCACCCCCTCTCCAGGCAGGGGAAAGCTGGATGCGGGGGAGCGAGCCTGGAACAAACCTCGCCTGCATTTGTGGGCAGAGCCGTGAGCAGGGAGAGCTGGGAACAGAAAAGAGGCATTTCACGCTCTCGGCTGAGTCACCGAAGTGTATAAAATCAAGGCCAGGCAATTGGAGCCACGCAGAGCGGAGGCACGAGGCATCGGGACTTCTGGACAGGTATGTGCAAGCGGATGCGGTTTAGAGCCAGGGACTAAGATTCAATCTAAGATCAGGATCCAGCAGTCCCATTCCTCCCATCCTCTCCCTGCCATGTGCTGCGAATCCAGCAACTCCGGAGACCAGGAAGCCCTGAGGCTGCTCAGCTCTTCCCTGGCTCCAGACGACAAAAGGACACAGGCAACCAAATTATACTATTTTGCTGGTCCCTACTTAAAACCTGGGATGGCAGCAACAGCTGACCGTCTCGGTGAGACCTGGCACTATTCAGGGAACAGCAAGTAGCTATTAAAGTTTGGAATAAGTCTGAGATCTTTCATGCTACCTGGGGCTTCAGTCACCTCTCTGCGCTATAATATACATATGGATGAGGAATGATCATTATGATGCCTGGCAGCACAAAAGACAGCTCAGTCAGAAAAGCACTAGTTTGGGGCTGTGGTTAATTCCCTCCTCTGACACAGATTACCTGCGCAGCCTTGGACAAGTCATTTAGGACTTGTTTTCTCTTTTTTTTTTTTTTTTAAAATGACAAAGACAAAGCTGGGGTGGAACAAGGAGGGAGCACAGAGGGAACTAACACTGAATAACATGCTTCCTGGTACCCAGGCCTTTGGGGCCCTGATCCAGAAGCACACTCTCCGTTTCTGACCCCTTTGACTGAAATGTGGTTCAGGAGCTGCATTTTCAGCACATCCTTTCCCCAGCAGCTGGAGTGCATACCGAGGCACACACCTACAGCAGGGACTCAGTACCTTTGGGGTCCCCACCCAGGCTGTCATTCAGAAACGGGGCAGAACTGCCCTGGCAAAGCCCATGCAAGCCCTGGGCTTTTGCTGTTTCAGCTTCTGCTAAGGGAAGGTAAGCCCTTCCTAACATAGAAAAAGCACTTTTAACTGCCCACCCCATTGCAACTCAGCCCAGTTAGGGCTCCTATGACCTTTAATGTTTGACAATTCTCCCCTGCCGTTGGATCCATACATTTGCTTTGTACAGACAACCTCACAGAAAAAAAAAAAAAATCCTTTGCCACGGTCACACCTGACCCTAGCCCTATTGCTTGGGTATCATCCCATTAGATGGGATGGCCAAACTGGACATTATGCAGCAGGACAGCCCTGTAGAGAGCAATAGACAATCAGGTATAAAAGTCAAGTCCCATAACATGGCAATATCCCTCTCCTGCAGTTTGTCCACTATAGCACCAACTGGTATTTTCATACCGGAGTAGCACTGGCACTCCTTCGTACCCCTGTACCACACAGAGGCAGCCGAGCAGAGAGACCGGGGAGCCCACCTCCTACGCTGCTGCTGTTCCGGGTGCCAGCCTGGTACCGATGGTACTAGCGTGGGAACCAGACACATGATACCACTTGGTTGCTTTCTGCGTGAAGAACTGTAGGTATGCTTAGAATGATGCTTCTGTCCCCAAAGGTTTGTGTTTACTTAGGCTTAGTAACAGAAGAGACATTACTTATCATTTCCGCTGACTGGATGCAATAGGAAAGGACTTAGAAATGTTTTACTTTTAAATAGCTTGTAGCTGCCTGGAGGGATTTAATTTAGCTCTTAATGATGATGTTTTCTTTTCCTTTTCTGAAACAAAAGCCAAACAGATCTTGCAAGTTAATTGCAAGCCACTTAGAGGAAAGATGTTTCCATGCTTGCTCATCCTCTCTCTGCTGGTGGGGAACACAGCATCGGGTCCGGTGAGCAGAGCAGAGCCTGCAGCATCCAGGGATGTCACCACCTTTTTCCAGCTGGCTCAGGAAGACTCTTGGGAGAATGTTAATCTCACCAGCATGTCCTGTGAGGATTGGAAGAACAGGACCTGGATCACCCTGCAGCTGACCAACAGCAGCCTGACAGCTTTCCCTGTCTGCCTTCCGGAGGCCCTGGAGACCTTGGATCTCAGCAACAACCTCTTAGAAGAGGTGAATGGTACGGAGATAGCAAACCTCCCACGGCTGCACGTCCTCTTACTGAGGCAGAACCATCTCCAGACAGTTAGATGGGGATCTGAAGCCCTCAGCAGTCTCCTCTCCCTGGACTTAAGCTTTAATAAGCTGTCATCTGTGCCATCATGCCACAGATCTGCCCTGCCTAACTTGAGGTGGTTGTCCCTGGCTGGAAATCCACTGATTGAAATCCAGCCCCTGGCTTTTTCCTGTTACCCTCAGCTACAGTTCCTAAATCTCTCTGCAACGCTGCTCGGGCAGGATGACAGCAGAGGAATTAGGGAATCTGCTTTTGCCATCAGTACATCTCCCAGTGAAGCCATCGACAGGCCTGGAAACACCATCAACATGCTTGATCTGAGCGGCACCTTTCTTGAGAAAAGTAAGTTTCTGGATTTCCCACTGTAAACAGGGGTTGGTCAGGCCAGGGGGAGCAGAAGCCTTGCTGGGACGATGGCTCCCATCCTGGCCGAGCCCAGGGTGGAGGGGGAACACCCCACGCTGAAAGCTGCAAACAGCTGGTCCAAGCGTGCAATGCACTTTCCAGCTGTGATGCAACTGCTGGGGGGAAACCCTCACACAGATCAGCCTCCTGAAGGAAGGGCAGAGAACAGATGCCACCAAACAGGACAACTTGTCCCACTGTAGTCCCCCAGCTCTATCCTAATTCCACTGTCAGACCCGAGGTTAGCTCTGGGACACGCAGGAGGAAATTAATTTCTCTTTCCAGACAAACTGCTGAAACCTTTCTTTGTCTATCGCCACAGTTACACTCCGCTTTATACCCCTGTATTGAAGTAGCACAGAGAGGGGCTTTTTGTATCAACCGCAACTGGCCAAATACTTCCGCACAGGGAGATAATCCCTGCCCTGAGCAATTTAAAGCATGATTTTTTTTTCTTTTGTCTGCCTCCCCTGCCAGCCTCAGTTTATAAGTGAGGTGCTGAGGCAGACAGATGTTAAGACATCTTGCCTGCTTGCAGCCTGCGGCAGAGCCAGGACCTTAGCGACTCCTCAAGCTAGGGGTTTCACCTCAACTCACATTTAACAGATACACCACCAAATTTTCTCAATTAATTTGCCTAATCCCTCTTGTGGTAGTGAGTTACAGAATTCAGCCGTGGGATGGAAAGGCACTTTTGTGTAAGACCTATTCTTTCAATTTCATGCCTCTCTGCTCTTTTTCCTCTGCCAGGAGAAATAAGAAGTTATTTGCCGTTCTCACACCAGTCAGGACTTTGTAGACCTCTCTAATCTCCCCCCACCCACCACTCCTCTAAGCAGAGAAATCCTTGTACATTTAATCTCACCTAACAGGAAAGCTATTCCATCTCTCTTATCAGCTTTATGGCCCTTCTATCTTCCCTTCTTTTCCCCTGCCCTATGACAGTATGACCTGCAGGTAATATTACAAAAATGTGATTGCATGGGTGTTTATACACTGGTGTATTGATTTTTGTTCTATTTCTTTCCCAAAGAGAAAAACTGCAGAAGACCAGAGAAATATAAAATACCTCTACAAATTCAAAACTTTTTTCTAGACAGAAATCCACAGGAATGCTCTATTTAGGCAACAGTTATAAATATTTTTTCTGCTTCAGTTCAACCAGAGTGGACCAGAGACTTGCCCAACCTCAGATCACTTCACCTGACAAAGATGCCACGATTAAGAAGCCTCAATACTGACTTCTTCAAGTCCATGCCTGGTCTCCGAGAGCTGAACTGTCAAGACTCCCACTCACTGGGTTTCGTGAGGACAGAGATGTTTGACAGTGCTCCTCATCTGAGCCATCTCTCATTTGAGAAGTGAGTTGTTTTCTTCCTCACATAACCTTGCCTTTGCCTCACAGCACTATGGTGCCCGGGAGCTGATTTTTGTGCAGAGTTTGCTTATTATAAAATATTTAGGAAGGAGCTATGGGCTTGCGTACCATGCAGAAACACGCTGTCTTATGCTCAGATATGCCGTGTAAAGCCTGTGATGTAGACCTGATACAGCAGAAGAGCTGATACAGCCCAAAGAGGTGGCATAAGACTCATAGCACAGTTACTGGTTGCTTGAGATTGCATCCGTCATGCTCCCACTCTTCCACCTTAATTGCCAGTCCAATGGATTAATTAATCTAGCACTGTTAAGATTAGCATAGATCCACCGAAGCCCACTTGTGATACAGACCATGTTTCCAACATCTACAATGGCAACGTCTCACCAGAGAAGAGGGTCACTGAGGATTCCTTGCTCTACAAAGGATGAATACTGACAGTTTCCTAAAATCTGCACCTTGGTAGCAATAAAAAATCCTGTCCCTCCCACCTTTAGTGTGAGAGATTAATATAGTTCCTTGTTCAGCATTAGTAAAAGCAATGGTTTGGTCCTTACTGTAGAGGTAACACCTCAGTGTGATTTGCTTGGTATGTCACACACCTGCTGAAATACTAAGGGAAACAAAAGCCTGAAAGTGATTTATCAAAATAAGAGTGGGTAAACTGCACACAGAGCAGTCAGCATAAAGGAAAATATTTGTCGAGCACCTTAAAAGATTTCTATAAGATAGGCCCAGATTATAAGCATATCAGAAAACAAACACTAGAGCACTGATTGTGCTCTAGGAACCAGTTTCAGGAAAATAAATGCATTTAAGCAAAAAAACCCAATGGATTCCATCCCCCACTAGATTTCCACACTGAATTTACACAGCACTTTGCAATACCTGCAGGAATACCAGTTCAAAGTGCTAAAAATCATGACCAGAACTTAAAAACCAAAGAAGTAGCAGTTAAAGTCATAGACAAAAGAGAGCATCTTCTGAGCACTCAGACTGCAGGGAGGTCACGTTGTCATGCTTTCTGCAGCTAGGACAGCTTAAAAATAAAGGCAAGCAAGGTCTTCCTGTATTAGTCACTTGACTTTGGTAGGTGAGAGTAGGTGTCATGAGAAAGACAATTAACATGAAGAGGCTGACTGGCATAGAGAAAGTCAAGCCATTACAAGCAGACTAAGAAAGAAGCTAGAGAAATGGTCTACTATAAAAGAAAAGTGTAGCTGAATGCACGATGGCAGAGAGGAGATCATCATTCACAGAAGACCCTTGCCAAATGATAGGTCCTTTCCCTTCCAGGTGCCATCTCTAAAGGTGTAAACCCCTTACGATGCTTTTGTTAGGCCTTAACACACAGCAGCTACACTGTGCAAATTAGAGAGATGGGCAGGTATTAGCCTGGACTTGAAAGCGCAGAATGGTGGTGTTGATAACTGGCTACTTCCAAGGAAACTGGGAATATTGCTTTGTGTCTTACATGTGCTGGGATACTAAGCACATTCCAGCCCTTGGAAGGTAGCTCAGCATTTGCTAATTATTGCATTTGTCATCTTGTAGCTGTAACCTGAGTTCCTTTAATCCTTGGAACATCAATTCATCGGATAGCATCATCATCAACTTGTACGGAAATCCTCTCTTATGCGACTGCCAGCTCTCCTGGCTGCTCTCTGAGCCCAAGAAAGTTGTGCTGCAAAAGTAAGTGAATTCAAGGAGATAAAGTAATGCTCTTCAGACACAACTTAAATGTCTAAGTTATTTGGGGACCAAACATTCATTGTCATCCAAGTTATTGAAATTCCTTGTGTGCTCTTCCCTTCCACAAAAGGTAAAAATGTAAAATTAAGTCCCCTTCAGGGACAAAGCATGGCTGAATTATTCTTGAATGTAGACAAATGTGATGGGCACATGCAGAACCATACAAAGTGTTATTAGCTGTGGATTCTACTGTAAGGTGATAATACCTTATTTTCTCTATTTCGGTTCATATTTCTCTATTAATTGGAGATGAAAAATGAGCTGGCTTGGAGGCCTTGATGGGGCAGCACTGGGAACAGAAACTGGAAGACTTTGAAAGAGCTTTAGAAAATTATTTCCTCTTTGCCCTTGCATTCCCAAGCCTAGATCAACAAAACCCCTTGCAAATAGCCCCGTTTGTCACCTGTTGTTTCCATGCTCTCCTACAGTTTTACCGACTAATTACAATAAGCTGTAGTTAAAAGAAGTACTTTGCTTATGTGTGGTCTCTCTTCCTTTTGAAAGGCCACCAAGTAGATTAGTCATCCGTAGTGGAAAGAGCAGGGAAGTAGATTGTTAAAATTAGATTGTTTCTCATCAGGATGGGCTTAGCATTTGCATTCTTTACAAAAACATGCAATGTCTGAGTAAAGAAGGAACTCAAGCTTAGTCATTTAAAAGCATATCCCGTGTCAGCACAGCTCCAGCTGCCTAAACCAGCTGGCTTAAGGATCTTGGGGACCCTGTTACATCTCGCTGCATGTGTTCCCCTCCTAGTCTGGCATTAAAGTCTGACCCTTTATGACAAGTTGCCTTGAACCCTGACACTCTTGCTAAGGTTCACAGTCCTTGTACCAAAGGATGCTTCTTCTCAGGCAAAAGATATTCCTGCCCCTTACAGAAAAAAAAAGCCAGTCAGCTAAGTTCTCAGTGCTGTATAAAGCCATCTGCCAAGCACAGGACTATCATTAAGACAACCTAGCTTTGGTTTAGGTTTCTTGTCTTTAATGTAAAGACTGGTTTTGGATAGTAGGTTGCCAATTCCAATCCAAGCAGCCTTACAGGAGCCTGTAACATTTCTGTGGCTCTTATCTATTCTAACTTGTCGCCTCTGCAGGGCTTGGAAGACTTTTTGCAACACATCCCAGGAAGATTGGGACAGACCTTCAACATCTTTTTCACTGCTGGAGCTCTACGATAAATGCCAGTCTGAGAGAAATGTTATGCTGCTCGATTCAAACACACCCTCTCCCGAGCACAATGCTTTCAGCCTTACCAGTTACGATGCCACTGCTGTAGTAACAACAACAGACTCTGCTCCGCTAACCAAAGACACTTATACCAGCTCCCTAATTCAGAGGAATGTAATGAGCACAACAGCAGCCAACTCAACTGAGCCAATGCTCGCAAAAGCCAACAGTTCCTCCCACGAGGAGGCGGCAGTTTCCGAATCCACGAGCAATCCCCCTCCCTTCGTGTCTGTAACCACCTCCCCGGGTTTTCTCAAAGAGCTCTACAGTCAGTCCTCAGATTATGGCTCCACGAGTCAAACTGGAACAGATCAGCTGAAGAGAGAGCTCAGAACAACCAATGCAACATTTCCCCAGGAAGGCCCATTCAACCAGCCCACTAATGATTATTCTACTGGAGCAACAGGAAACCCTGATGCCACTGACCATTACTATATTCATTCCTTTGCCACTCGTGCTGAAGAAGGTACACCACAAATGAGCCTACCACAGCTGAACTCCACAAGGACAAATGCTCAGTCACAGCCTGCATCCACCAGATCACTGATACACTATGTAGATGACTACGATTACGACGAACAGTCGACGGAAACCCCAGTACAACTGGCATACACCTCCTGTGACTACAACCCTTGCAGACACCTTCAAAAGCCGTGCAGTGAACTTCAGAGTGCATCCCGATGCTTATGTCCTGGCATGTCGAGGGAAGATGAAGTTCCAGATCCACCGAGGCTCAGAGAGGTGTCTGAAGTTACAGACAGCTCTGCACAGATACGCTGGTGCGCCCCAAATTCAGTTGTTCACACCTATGAGCTGATGCTTCATGCCCAAGGCAATGAGGACAGACAGTTTGTCCTGGACAATATTTATTCCACAGCAAGGCAGTACACTCTGTACAATCTACTACCATACACCACTTACCACATTTGTGTGACTGCTTCGAACAAAGCAGGGTCAAGCCAGCCAGCAAGCCAGGGAATTCCAGGTAACTCGTGCACCAGATTTAAAACAAAACCCAGCTATAAGTCTGTCTTTGCTGCTCTGTCTGCAGCAAGCGGACTCTTTCTTATTTCCACAATTGTTTTGTCTGTATGTCTGTGTAAGGCATGTAAAAAGCCTCAGAGTGAGCAATACGGTACACACTTAGTCTCTTACAAGAACCCAGCATTTGATTATCCATTAAAACTACAAACCACTAATTAGCTCTAGGTGATTGTTCTACACATGCAAAGCCCATTGTCTCTATCACCTTGGTATGTTTTCTTGAGACCCTCAAAAAGTCCTTCAGCAAAACTATGAAACATCAGACTTCATAGCCCTCATGTTTCTAAGGGAGAGAAAAACACAAAAGACGACAAAATAATAATGAAGATAGCCAAAGAGAAGAAAGTCTTTGGACTTTTCATGTGCTAAGCAGCAGCAAACCTGGTCACTAACCTTGAAAAATTGTTTTTATAATCACCTAGCTGTCTGCCTCCAGTGTCTCTCATGGATACAGTCCACTGAGAGCCAAGATCCAAGATGCATCTAGCTAAGCAAGATAGACACGGCTTTTATTCACATAAGTGAAGTTGGGTTTTCAGCTTCTTCTAGTATCTGTATAAAGGTAATATAAAAAGAGAGTATTACTGGAAGGAGTGTGAGAAGCGTCTCCTTGGGCTCAGTGGCAAGGTGCTGTGCACATTAACACCATTAAAAAACTCCGGTGACTGCAACTGCTCAGCCCAAGTCCAGATCAGCAAAAAGAAACATGAAGATTTATTATAAAAAAGGAAAGCAAGACACTGCAGGATCCTTAGGGCAGGGATAATTGTTTTGTTCTGATTTCAAATGATGTTTTCCACAACTGAGCCTCACGAGTACTACCACAATACCAATTTACAGGCAGTGAGGAGTTTGCACTACAGCAAGTAACTGTACAGGGGTGAGGGGGGGAGTACATCAGCATTTGCTTCACAATTGATTTTAAGCAGATTTTTAAGATCAGTCCCATCTACAGATTTAGCAGGCTGATGATTTACCTCATAGAGAGGCAAAGAGCCAAGTAAGGAAACAATTTAATGCATATGTTGCTGAGACTTTGAAAAACTGAAATACCATCCGCTAGCAGCAGGCAGTTATGCAGTATTTTTCAAATGTACTTTGGGGTGCTAATTTCTGCTGCAAAAATAATAAGAGATGCTGAGAATCCCAAATCTTCAGCAACTTTGAGAGAGTTTGCCATAAAAATTCAAAGAGACTTTTTTGTAAAAGGAGGCTTTTGTCCCTTTTGATCAAATACTTCCTATTCAGAGACCCATAGGTTTATGTTCCAGTAGTTGTGTGTTTCTGCTGCTGTATACTGCTGTATAGCTACAATATGTAAAATCCCCCAGATCTCAGACAATGAAAGGTGTACGGTATAAAAAAGTTTCTATTCTGTTCATTTGTTTTTTTTAATGCTTCCAGTATTAGTGGAAATAAAAGCTTCAGAGTTGAGTTCTGGTTCTTTGTGAAAGATCTAGACCTTTGTGTTGTCTTTACCATCTACAGTGTTTAGCCTGAGAAATTAACTCAAACATTTTGTTATTTTGGAACAAACTTTCAGCATATAGTAATGTTTTTATTACAGTAAATATGTGTTATCCAATGTCATTTTGTATGCGCATAAGGTGGCCTGTGCCATCCTCATCACTACGGTCTTGCAGCCCTTTCATGCAAGCTTGTTCTCTCGCCTATAGCAGTGCTGGGAATGACACCATCATGGGACAGACGCTCATTGCAAATTCCAGTCATGCCTGTCCGGAGCTTGGCTGAGCCCCGTGACTCAAAACTCACAATAGAGGCGAACTGCAAATGAAAAAGCTCGGATGGCATCACCTATCACTTCGAAAATCTCTGTTATTTTCACATCCTGGTGTTTCTTCCTGCATTTTCTGGAAGGTCTAGTCAATGGGCCCAGATGATACTTTTAAGTTCATTTGAAGTGAGCAGGAGCATTCAGTCTTTGACTTGTATTATTCCAAACTGGGGCAGGGATCATATACTCCCCTTGTGTTTGTACAAACATAGCTCTAAGAGACCTTGACTGAGGTCTTTGGTATTACCAGAAACAGAAACTAAGTGGAACAAAATAAGAGATTTGTGAATAGCAGTTTATACAGCCTTGAAAATTAGCTCTAGAGGAGGAGAACAAAAGAGATACTGCAACTGAAAATAAAGATTGTTCCAGTTTAACTATGAGTTAGACCAAAGCAACAGGGCATCATTTAAAATGAGATATTGAGAGGATATGTCTAACTACCCTTTACAACATTGCAACTCAGAATCACTGCAACAACTAGAAAGCCACAAATCTCAGCAGAAGACGACCTGCCAGTGACAGGATTTGACTTCCCTGAGGGTCAGTGACCAGGGGACGCCCCCAACCTGACACTACCCAGAAGCGCAACCTCGTACCAACCTCAGTCTCTTGACCCTTTCCCCACTGTGAGCTGCTGGTTTATCACAACTGATTTCTCCAACCAGTTCTGACTCCAGCCTTTCCTGACTTTTCACAAGCCTTCACTCCCTTTAAGACACGGCAAGACACCTGAGCCTCCCATTCTTTACAAGTGCTCTTCCTGGGAGCCAAACAAAAAATATACCTAGTCCCACTACCACTTGCTCCAACTTAAAGTAACCTTCAACAGGCCACTTTCATCTGGGCTGATGAACCACCCTGAAGCACAGAGCCCCCAGTCAGGGGTTAGAGCCTCTCTACCCTTTCACAAGTGGGATGTAAATGATTTACCAGCAGGATTCAAAACATAGGATTTTTATTTATTGCCAACTATGGTAAGTATCAGTGCTTTGGGGGCAGAAGTTCTTTTTTTTCCCCCAACTACCACCTTATAGTTTCACCAGAGTTTGTTTTAGTAATGAGCAGCTCTACTCTCTACTTTATCTTTTTTCTCTGTTTGAATCAGTGCTTCTCTTATTTTGCTTTTTCCTGTTATTTGTGCTAAGCTACAACCACTCTTCCTTCGATGTATTATATATACATACTCTGAAATAATTTTCACGTTAAGAAAGCTAATGGCTTTATTTTGCGGTATCTCAAAAATTCCAGCTTGTATTAAAAAGTACCCTCTGTATTCCTACTCAGAACTCAAGTGTCTTTTCAATAGCTGCTGCAGCCCAAGAACAGGTAAAATGGCAATTAACCAAAAGTGCAACTTTTGGAGTAAGTCACAATATTTTCAAAGTATTAAGGTATAAAACCTTTCTTTGAAAGCACTGCTTATTGCTGGTTCTTAAAACCGATGTATACTTCCAGAAAAACTGAATCACCACATTATCCATTCCAGATTTTTTATTGTAGCTGCACCTACCAATTTCAAAAGGAAACCCAAAAATGAAAGCAGTATTTTAACCAATAGGGTAAAGTTATCTTGAAGGCCACTTGCTGGCTTCTACATAATCCCGATGTAAATGCAGGAAAAAAATTGTCAGCTCCACTCCTCAACCTCAAAACCCAGAGCTGCCATTCTTGTAGACACAACTAATAACCAGTTTGGATGTTTCCTGTATTTTCATTACTGTGGATCGACACAAGAAGCGGAGCCGGCTCTCACGGTGCTGCTTGGGACTGGGGCAGTGAGGGGAGCAACCAGGGAGCTAAACAGAAACTCTCCCACCCACACGTAAAGCCCTGTTAGAAGCTGCCCAGCTTTGCTCCTCCTGGTTGTTCCTCCCCCTCTTCCTGTTTGCACCCAACAGCTAATCCTGTTTGTACCTCAAACTCCAAAGACATAGACCTTTGGCGGCATGACTGGGATACCCACACATCTCTGAGACAATTTTAAAAGCTAACAAAAGCCAACCTATTAAAAAAATATAACCAGTAATCCACTTACCGTTTCACTGTGCAACTTGTCCTGTTTCTCTGTGAGAGGAAGATTACTTGGACGAAGTGCAGAGAGAATTTAAATATGTTTTTTGAAGAGCTTGTGTAATTTTTTTCCTGCCTTTTCTTCCTAAGAAGAAATTGTTATCTGCATTCCTAAGAACCTTCTCCATTCATTTTTCAGTGTTTTTCCTACAGGACCAAGTTGAAGCAAAAGTCATCCAAAATAGCCAACGGTGGATGTGGGTGCATCCTCTGGGTGTCATGGCAGAAGTGCATGCTGCTCCGTCTCTAAGTCAGCCTTTGAAAATCAGTCGCTGAGTCTCACAGAGTCTCGCAGAAAGCAGAAACTCTGGGAAAGTGGCCTCCATACAGAGAAAAAGCAGCTTTCTGTAAGGGCCAGAACCCACACAGGCAAAGGCCTTGCTGGCTGCAAGGGAACACAGAGGAACTACCTTGTCTTTGGTGCAACAAGTGCCAGTTAGAGAAGGAGTCAGCAAGAGCCCTGTCCTGGGTGGTAGAAGCGGGTGGGTGGCACAGCCCAGAGCAGCAGGCCTGATCCGCCTCGGTGACAGAAGGGAGACTGCTTTTGAGAGTTGCCCCTGGCCAGAGGCGTGAGAGGCATTTAATGTGCCAGCTGGGAGACGATGCAGCCCAAGGCGGGGAGCTCACATCAGCTCTCTTTGTGGAAGGATGCAAAAATCAAGCCACCACACTCATTTGGCAAGCCCTGCTCTGGCACAGACGTAGTCTTCCACAGTGGTCTCCAGAAAAACGCATTCATGTGGTGTTAGAAACGAGGATGCCTCTGGGGGTTCAGGATCTTGCTCGTCAAGAAGCATCAGATTCGCACTTTACCTGTGAAATACAGAGATATTTATCACAGGTGCGAACATGTTTCGTGTTTGCAGAAACAGATATTCATAAAAGAACGTGTTTAAACTCCTGGAGCTTTTTCTTTTTATCAGCTGTCCAAAGTATGCAGGGTTTGTTCTGAAGCAGGGCAATATATTACAACGGTAATTCCGACCTCTTAAAAAAGTTATCAAGCAGGACAACAAGTAACAATATCCTTTTGAAATACATTCAGGAAGCAAACCCTTACAGCAAGGCTGGTGTTCTGCTGTCATCTAGAGGGAGAGGGTAGAATCATCTCCCCGGGCACTAACCCACATGGAAACACTCTTTCAGCAAAGAACTTCAGCCAGCACCCTGCAGACCAAGCTCTGTAACTTACACTACCCATGTGCCTGCCTGCGTGCATCTCTGTCTCCTTACCTATTAACATTGGAAGGGAAAGAAAGCAGAAGTGCTAAGAATTAACAGTAGCAACAGTCCCAGTCCCATAGACTGTTATCTGTCCCTGTCTGTAATACTTTTTGTAGCCTTATGACCAGGAGGTTCTCTGCCAACTTGACACTGGGAAGGGAAAATGTAAACGAAACTATTAATTTCTTAAGAGCAAGGAGGGGAATACTGTGTGAGAAAACCAAAACTGCTAAATCAGCCTACAAGTGCAATGAGATTTTTTTAAAATATTGAAAATTTTGGAAACAGAGATCAGATGACATTCATTGCACTTACAGGGAAAAAAAAAAGGCAAGACTTAAATATGTTACTTAAATAAGTAACACTTAAATATGTTTATGTTATCTGATATCTTGAATTTCACTTTGCGTATAGTATTGCTGTGGAATATTACAATAATTGGATGGGGATCTTCTAAGCAACTCTTATTTGCTTCAAAAAACACCAATGATTCAACTGATGCTTATGGATTTTGTAGGTCCTGGGCACAGCAGCAACTTGTATAGCCCTGGGCAAACAGTGGGGCCACGCAGAGAGCTACTCCTTAGTACATGTGCGGTATGACCAGCCAGACACAGCATCCCTGCAGTATCTGGTTACTCGGCACACAAGCAGGTCAGTGCTCTGAGCCCACTGATACATATCATTAATCTGCCCATATGCAAAATATAGGTTTTTGCATGCCCCAGCCTCTGAAGAGTCAGGGGCTGCCAAGAAAACATGAAATAAATCATCTCCATTTTCACTGCTAGAGTTGACCAACCCATGACTTCAAGCTGACATTTCCCATGCCACAACATGTTTTTAAGAGTACTTTGACTATGTAGCTACCTTTAAAGTACAGGCTTCAAAAAAAAATAAAAGGTCTGAATCCGCAGGATTCCCTTATAGCAATTTTTTCACAGGATTAGCAATGTTTACCCTAGTGTCTTAGCAGAATAAGATCACCCTAAATAGGGTATTTTTCTTCTCTTCCAAACCACAGTGCAGCATTGTATTTTGTGCTGCTACCTAATCCTCACTCTTCAGTGCTGGGTGTCATTACCTACTACTACATGTAAGAATGTAATACTCCTATGACACTTTGTGTACTTCCCGACATACTACCACACTATATATCCTCATTTTTGCAACCTCCTTTAATGGGTGAGCAGCCTTTTCAACTGCTTACCACGACTCTCAGATCATATTTTTTTAAATGAAACATAAGGGAGAAAAAAAATCAAAAAATACTAACAAGAAATGGATGGACTGTGAGAAAAGGGACAAAAAGTCTTCACAATACATTGTCCATTGGATTCACCCAGAGCAGGAGAGAACCAAAGAAAATAAAAAGAAATCAAGTAAAAGAATCCCAAGAAAAATCCATAAAAACCAGGATCCCTCATTCACTGTCTCCTCCGGAAGGTGGAAGCAGCGATGCAGCTATCCCTGACATGCAGGCAGACACAGGGCTGGCAGCTCCTGCGGGGCTCAGACACCGAGAGCGATAACCTCTGAGATTAAACTCCAGATAGAAGGAAAAAAAAAAAAAATAATACACTCAGCAGTAGGTAGAGGCTTTCTTCCTTTGAAAAGCTAAAATCTACTTGCTGTGCAAAACATTTGGTGCTGGGAAGGCATGAGTTTAAATTGCATTTATTAAATGTTTAGAAGCTACTTGCTTTTATCAGAGCATGATTAAACTTAATAATTTATCTAAGGTCATTAGGTGAAATGATGTCACCCTCTCTTTGGCAATCATTTGTTATGCTGTCATCACTACTACGAGAATACTCAGCAAGTTATCTCCATGGAAAAAAAAAAAAAAAAAAGACCCTACATGAGACTAGCATTGATATCCAACCTGACATAAGTGCAGTAAGTAGTAAAGATACACATCCCAGGTATTTTTCACTCCGTAAAAAGGACAGAGACGCAAATATTCCCAGAGACCCATTTTGTCCTAATCACATGATTAGGTGTCCACTGACGATATTTATGCTGTCAAGGTTGTTCATGTTGTTCATTTTGCAGTAGAACTAGCAAGGTCTGCTTGGTACTAGGACTCCATTTGACAAGATGCTGCATAAACAGCTAGTAAAAAGTTTATCATCTGGCTGCACCGGACTAGAAATAGTTGGGGAAGAAAAATCAAGAGTCAGAGAGGTGACATGATCTGCCTAGGATCACAAGCACCTTGTACAGCAGTGGCTATCAGAAAAACTTTCATGTTGCTAGCAGTTTATTGCCTCTGCCTGAGTAAAATACAACTTTGAAAGACACAGAAACATTGTGCCACTGATGACCATCCCAAAAGGACTGAGCTCTGTCCTCGGTGTGCCATTAATTAAAAAATATCTCTTCTTGTGCAGCTGCATATTTACACAAAGCCAGAAAACATAGTATTTCTACAATGTTTAGTCAAAATTGGCTATAGGTACAAGTCCTGTTTGAAGGACAGAGCACTAAGTGAACAAATCTCATTGTTTCCCAAAATTAAGCTAAAAAAAAAAAAATTACAACCCCAGAACCATGTGTGTGGGTGTTTTCTGTATGAGTTGTTATTGCCTCACTGCTCTTTGGAAATGCTGGAAAAGGTCAGAACAGCGAGAAATTATGATAAGAGGATAAGAAAAACAATGTAATGTGTAGGCAACTCCAAGCCTAAATCCAGCTCTAAAACAAGTCTGGAAGGCTTCTGTGAGTGCTGGCTCTAACCATGACCTAACAACAAATTTGTTCTTTTGGGTCTGCTGTCTGAAATCTCAACCTTCACCCTGACATGACGCTGAACTTCAACAACAAGTCTGATGTTAAGCCATCTCAGATAACTCTCCCACAAGCAACACCAAATCACGACCACCTAAGAAATGTCTGTCCACATTGCATAGATGTCTATCCACATCCCTCTGCCTGGATCAACATTAACAACCGACACTCATGTCAATGGGACGTTGCAGGAGGAAGCCTACCCATAACACTGCCCCTATATATGCACTAGTAAAAAGAAACAAGTAATCTCTGTTTCACATGGAATAAAGCAGAAAACTCAGTAGTAGCCAAAGCCCTAAACAAAACTCAACAACCTGATAGCCCTACATATCTGCTCATCTAGATTACAGATAGCAGACACAAAACAAGTAATAAAACACAATGCATGCTCCCAGTCAGTATCCAACCGATGACACCTTCAAACCTGCAGTGACCTAAGATAAAACCAAACCCTACCCAAGGAGTTTCTGCTGGGCACAGACCGAGGCAGACAAAGACAACAGCAGATGACAACCACCTTTATATTAGCCAGACAACTACTTTTAAATCCAGTACAAACCTGATCGCACAGACTAACGCTCGCAAAATCCTTAATCCTAACTCTGCCCTGAAGCCCAGCTCTAGAGAAGCAACCCTGCCAGACCAAAATTATTAGTAAGAAGGTAGCCACTAACCACAGCAGCCCTAAACTTAGCTCAGCAGCTTGTTGTGTCCCAAGTAAAAATCCAGGCTCTCCACCCAAGCAATGGAACCAACTACAACCCCAAATTATTCTCAACACTAGAGGGGCTGTTTTTGCCAAACACAGAGCTATGTATAACAAGGTGGCTGTGACAGCATCAGTTCTAACTTTCATTTCCATCAAAATCCTGAAAAAAACTTCCTCCTAACCCTAGCGCAACACTGAGCTGTACATGCTCGCTGATGGTAATAGCACACAATCTATCTGTGTTTTCCTGTCAGAAAACCAGGTCCTTTATGCCACTCTGCGGCATAACCAAACACAAAGCCCAGTTCAGCACCAGAGAAGCAACATCTGCCACTGCCCAAATTTACACAATACCCTTAAATGTAGCTATACCACTCATTATATATATCCAGGAGAATTCAGGAACCTCCTGTGATACCACAACAAACTCTAAAGGATTCCTAACCTGAGGCAACAAGGAGGTGGCCAGCTATAACCACCTCAACATACCTCAATAGCTCTTTTAAAAGCTTGGCTCTCTACTGATTCTAGTTTTAACATTGCATTAGTGTTAAATGTCCAGGATTTAGTACTGTTGCCATCGCTGCTTGATGTACTTTAAGATCGGGGTCAGAGTCCAATGATCTCGGTCATTTAGGATGTGTTTGTGATGATTTCGAAGGTGATGTAAATCCAGATCAAGACTTTTACTGGTAGACCTTTCCTTTGTCTATGACCTGGATGTATCTCTATCTTTATACTTAAAACTCTTTCTCTGCCTGTTAAAAATTCCATATAAAAAGGCAAAGACCATTCACTTCCAAAACTTTTTCTCTATAAACAGTCTCCAACAGACAAAGAGCAGTTACTGATGTTTCAATGGTGCATAAATCCAGCAAAAAAAAAAAAAATATCAAAAGCAACTGTTAAAAACAGTTGAAAGATGATGAAATCATGTGACTACAGTCTTCTTTCCTTTTTTTTTTCCTGACAACAGAACTGTCCAAATGCTTGATTTTAATGTATCATCATGCAAAGCTGTTGCTGGCACTAGAAAACTGCGCACCAAGACGATATGTTTCACTTGCAAGGAGCTCCTGATACAGATGCAGATACTTGGAAACAGAAAACAAGCTCAAGAGCTCGCATCCTTTGCCTGTTTCTTACAACATACTGTCTTATGTCAGCAGCACGTTACTAGCACAGGGACACATTTCTTTTATAACTAACACTTTACTGGCACTGCCATATTATAAACCCTGACTTTTCACATCCAGTCAGAAAGAGATATGCAATTAAAAAATTATATGGTTTAGATATTAGTTGGGCATTTTTCTTTTGGTCAGCCCTCTTTTGAGCTGCTGTGCCTTACTTTGAACACAGTACAAAATTAATTAACTTTGTGGATTCAGGTATGTGCTTTGCATCTAAATGATATTATCTTTGTATTATATTCAAGGTGAAGAAAATAATTTAAATAGCTATTCAGAAATCCCAAAAAAAGACAAGCATACAGAAGCTTCTTATACCAATACAGTAGTTGAGGCAACGTCATCCTAAGAAGTATAAGCTATCTTTCAACTCAATTTTTATTGATAGAAAAGCCTACCTTTTTACAATAGCGATACAAGCCGAAGTTAAGAGTCCCTCAGATACATGGGAAGATCAGGGTGTTACAAGAAAATATACATTGTTTCTGCTCTTTTCCTGTGATTCAAGTCTGTCTAACTTCATTTGCAACCAAGCTGCTGCTTAAAATCCTTTTTGGTAACAGGTTCTGCAAAACATAAGAAAACAGGTGCTCAAAACCTATGTAAAACAGCTGGGGAGGCACAGCAGGTCTTGGCAGGAAAAAACCTGCAAGATGCCACGGCAGGACAAATAAAGGCAAAAGACTAGACCTGCCCAGACCAGAAAGGACAACAAGTTACAGCCATACTCCCCATCACCACTAGTGGTTTATGTGGCACTAATATTAATTGCTTTGTAACAGTCACCTGCAAACGCTTCCAGCCTCGCTGTGCAGCTGAGCTTCATGCACTTGGACAGCTCAGGCCAGCCGAGTGATTTCGTGGCCGTAACACAAGGCAAGATTATCCCTCCTTGTAACCCCAGATGTCCTCCAGGAACACCTTCCCTCAGAGTCCACCTCACCAGTGGGACCCTCTCAGCAGCCATGAGGAAACCCACGTACCCTCCGCTCCTCCGCCCTCCACAGCCGGCACCTCTGTGCCCCAGCTCCCCCTGAGGGGCAGCTGGAGGGGAGGCCGCCCAGCCTGGGGGACCCCGGGCGGACACCAACCCCGCAGGCCTCGGCAGTTCCTCACAGACCACAACCCGACACCCACGCACCGCTTTCCACGTTAACGCTTCGCCGCGGCCGCGCCCCTCTGCCCCCCAGCGGCGGCCATTGGCGCCGCGCCGCTGGGCGGGAAACCTCCCGAGACCCCCCCGCGGCTCCTTCTAGAATCAGCCGCGCGGGCCTTTAGGTGTCCGAGCCGTTCGCCGGCAGGCAGGGGAGTCTCTCGCTGGTTACCAGGGCGCAGGCGCGCAGCGGGCAGTCCTCGCGTGACGTCACGCCTGGCGCCGGCCGCAAGGACCCGCGCGCGTCCCGCTGGTGGCTGAGAGAGGCGGCGCGTTCTGGAAGGTTCCCCGTGGGGTGGCCGGTACCGCGGGGCCCATCCGTGTCCATCGGTGGCGAGCGACAATGCCGGAGAACACAGGGGCCAAAGCCCACGCCGGCGCGGGGAACCGGGCCAAGGGCACCTACCAGGACCGCGATAAGCCTTCCCAGATCCGCTTCAGCAACATCTCCGCCGGCAAAGGTGAGGTGAGGCCCAGCGGCCGCGCTCCGCGCCGCCTTTGTGCTGAGGGGAGGCGGGCGACCCGCCGGTCGCCCGGGGCTGGGCCGGGCGCAGCGGCAGCCATGGCGGAGCGGCGCCCCTTCCCACCCCGAGAGGAGGGGAGGAGAGCGGCGCGGGTCCCCATCTCCCCGTTGTGAGGAGGCCCCGGGGAGAGTCCGGCCTTGGTGTGCACCCATTGGGGTAGAGGGGAGACGGGGCGGGCGACGCCTTGCAGTGCTGAGGGGTGACAGCTAAACATGCCTCGCCGCGCTCCGGTACCGCGGCTCGGGGGCAGGACGTTCCCGTTGTTTCCCCCGACGGTGGGACCTCGGTTTTGTGTTAGCGGGGGGTGGTCTTGTGGTTTTTAACGGCAGGACTAGAGCAGCTGCCTGTGAGGGGAGGCTATGTTCGGCGTTTGACACAAGCCTTGGTCGGATTACTTGGTATATGATATGCGCACGTTATTACTCAATTTTAAAATGGCTGTAACCAAGCGTACAGAAGACGTTAATTGTTTAAAAAAAGAGCTATGGAGACTGGTCCTGATATCGCAACGTCTTCTATCATCCTACTATTAAGGATGATTTAGTGCTGCCAAAATAAGTGGGAGCTGCTTTCTTTTCAGAAGGTGTGTTTGGAATGGTGGAGTGAGTGCTTGTAGTTCTTTAGATCAACTTGGAAACTACTTTTTTCTCTTCCTAGCTGTTGCCGATGCAATTAGAACAAGCCTTGGACCAAAGGGAATGGATAAAATGGTAAACCTCATACTTAAATTTTTAAAATATTAAGCTTACTGAAGAGACTGTAGCGTCACTGTGGTTTATATAGGATGACATTTTTTGCCTTCAAATTGTTTTCCAAGTTTCATTTATTTAAGGGGAAGCATGAACTAAATGCACATCTCTGAGTATTTCTCAAACGGAGAATGTTGTTACGAAAAATATTTTATGTGGCGTATCAAACGAAATTACAGATTTGTAGTGACTGATCAGAACTTGCTTTTTTGCTCTTCCTTCTCAGATTCAGGATGCTAAAGGAGATGTGACAATCACGAATGATGGTGCTACTATTCTGAAACAAATGCAGGTTCTGCACCCTGCAGCCAAAATGGTAAGTGTTTTTTTCCATTGCTCAGACGATGATACATGTTAGAGCTTAATTTCTGGGACAAAAAACCATAGTGACATTTCATGTGGATTTGAGGAGCGTTACCTGCTGGTGATAGAGCAAGACATTTTGCACAGCATGCTCCATTTTGATTGTAAGATGTGCTGAAGAGTTCCAAGTCCTTATTTCCTATCTGGTATTCCTTATGCATAACCTCTCTGGACACATTTTAAAAGGTAAAGAATCTAGCCCAAACCTGCTTCTCTCATCTCAGAAAGAAAAGTCAGTGGTGTTCTAAACTGCTAGGACAGAAGAGAATGAAAGAAGACAACAAATTACCTTACGGTCAGGTGGTCTGCGGATACAGTAGCCTGGTCTTTTGAGAAGTTAAATGTAGACCTCTTAGATTTAGTTGCGGTTGGAGGTGGAAATGAACTTCCTGTGACCCTCCTACAGGAGAGGAAAAGGTTAGATAGCTCTGATCACTTCTAAGCTTGGGAGAAAAGCTTCCTGACTCCTGTAAGGGATCTGCTTCACAGTAGTTGTACTTTGCCAAATAGGTGTACAAGTACTGAAAGCGAAGTGCAAAAGGTACTAACTTCAAGTGAGAAAAGGCATGATTCGTCCTAATGCTAAGGTTGATTTCAGTAGTGCTGCGTTCTTGAATATTTTTTTTTTTTTTTTGTAATTGTCAGTGTTTGCAATTAAGTAACTTTATATATAAAGTTTGGGCGTAATTTGTTGTTTAGTTGGTAGAGCTGTCAAAAGCACAAGATATTGAAGCTGGGGATGGCACTACATCTGTTGTGGTTATTGCTGGAGCTCTTCTGGATGCCTGTTCCAGACTTCTTCAGAAAGGTAAATACGTGTGTGTATATATACATATATATTTTTTTTTTTTTTAATACAAAAACATGACTGGACGTAGTTAAATCCTCTTATCTGCTTGCATGTGTGTAATGAAGCTTAAAGTGGCTATTTCCAGTTGAAACATGAAAGGTGACTCAAGTCTTCACATTCAGGTTTCTCATGCATCCCATTTTTGATTAAAACTCTGTTTAGCTTTTTATTTTTAATTGAACACATTACTGTTGGTACGGGAAATAGTGCCTCGGTGATGTGACACATGTTCGCTCGTAAAACCTCACCTCAATTATACATGTACTTCTCTCATGGACAGAGAGATAGTGTAAGAAGGTATGAATAAAATTTGGGACTGGTGATTCTACAGGGTTTTTTTATACTTGGCAAATTTATCACCTTCCATCACTTAAAATATAGGGACCTTGGGAAAGTCTTGTCAGGCAAAGACAGGAATTATGGAGAGCAATAGTTAGTGTAGGTTCTGTTCCATTACATCAGGATGTTCTCTTGCAGCCTGCTTCTGTGCAGTTCCGGAGCTTCTTTAGCTGTCCAGCCAGCTAACAGTTAGGCTTCTGTGGGCACTGGAAATAGAGCAAGGATGGTTGGACCTGCAGAGTTCCTGCTTGTCTTGGATCTGGACTTTTTAGTGGTTTACTTACACTAGCCTCATCTCAATATGCACCATTTTGCTTGTTGTCCTCTTTCTGGCCCTTACCAAGGGTTCGCTTACATTTACTTCCTCTCGTGGTACTGGTGGTGCTGCTGGGCCTGCAGCCTGGCATCCCCTGCCATCAGAGCTGGGTAGAAGCTGCCTGCTTTGAAAAGGTAAATCACTGCTCCTCCAGGTAAATCGAGGAACTTCATGCACAGCTATGGGAAAACTTTGCAAATCTGAAATAAAATCACTGTCGGGCTCCTTGCAGGTATTACCTGAAGAGCAGCAGTAAGGATGCCAAGGAAAAACAAAGCTTTGAGAAAGTATGTTTCTGGGACGTCCGACATCGCAGGGAAATGCACTGTACTTGTCTGTGAGGACAAATTATTAGGAACATTATAGCTTTTTGTCCCTTCAGCTTTAACAGTGGAAAGTAATAAGGGAGGTAATATACTCCTGAAGAATACATTTTGCTAAAATGTCTTCCAGTTTACTCTGGCATGAGAGTCTCTTTAAATTAATCTTAAAATGGAGGGGGTGAGGAAAAAAACCTCCAAAAACATTGTTTTAACAAACAACCTTTTTATACCATCCACAGGAATTCACCCCACCATCATTTCAGAGTCATTCCAGAAAGCTTTGGATAAAGGCATCGAAGTACTGACCAACATGGCGCAGCCGGTTGAACTGAGTGATAGGGAAACCTTGCTAAATAGTGCAACCACTTCGCTGAATTCGAAGGTATGGCCGATACTTGAACTTTGTACCCCCAGACTAGCTGAGCCTTCAGCTTTTCCCAGTCCGTGCTGTTCTTTGCTTATTAAGAACATCCTGTGCACTGTAAATCTAGTTGGGGTTTTCAGACATTGGCTACCTTCTCTTAGACTTTTCAGAAAACCGTGGTTGATTCAGATTAAATCGAAGCGCTCATATTGAATTTCAGTCTGCAGTGTTTAGCGGTCTTAGATGTTAACTGTAAGCTAAAATAAACAAGCTCCAACTGAAAAGAGCAACAGAAAAATGAGATGGGATACGGAGAGCTTTTGCCAACTTTTTCTCTAGACATGTGTTCCTGTGGCAGAAACTCTTAAACCAGCATTGAAATCTGGAGAAAGGTGCTAGTCTCCCTTCCAGCAAAATAATCTAGGGAGCTCCCCAAAGTCCTATCTAAAGATTCAAGGAAATTCAAGTTTCTTCCATAAGCCATTCAGCATAGGTTTTGCCACCCATCTAGCTGCTCCTTCCTTTAAACGGAGTAACCCTTAAGAAGATGCTATATTAAGACATCTGGCTAATGGACAGGGAGGGGAAAGAGCTTCTTTTCAAAGTTTAGAAGTCAAATGCTAAAATACAATGATAATAGTATTTTGAAAATGCTGTTTATCAGTGTTAAATGTCACCATTTTTTTCTCTCAATACTGTTAAATCCCTTAGGTTGTGTGTCAGTATTCTAGTTTACTTTCTCCAATGAGTGTGGATGCGGTGATGAAGGTGATTGACCCAACAACAGCTAGTAGTGTCGACCTCAGAGACATTAAAATTGTTAAGAAGTTGGGGTAAGAAACAATTTGTAACTAGATGGATTCTGTCTCTCTGAAATCATCTTCCCAAAGCGCCGGAGTCATGGATTGTTTCTGTTTCCAGAGGCACAATTGATGACTGCGAACTGGTTGAAGGACTAGTTCTGACTCAGAAGGTGGCAAATACTGGTGTAACCAGAGTGGAAAAAGCCAAAATTGGCCTAATTCAGTTCTGCCTGTCTGCTCCAAAGACAGATGTAAGTGAAACAGTGACTATGGCAAAACCTTTTGTTGTGGTACTTGGCAGATGCAAATGTAATGATAACACTTTTTTTTTAAGATGTTGTGATGTCAGCTCTATAATACAGCTGTAATGAGTGAAGGTCTGCTGGGTAATGCTTAGCTACTCATAACTTAAAGAACTTACAGTTGGTATAAGACAGAAAATAGTTTAGAAGTCCAGTACTTCTCATCATTTATGATCTCTAAGACATCATATTTTACTGTAATGCTTGTTTGCTCTGAATCACAGTCTTTAATCCTAAATTAAAAGAGCATGGAATATCTTGACACTTGCTTTTAAAGTCAGCAGTTGTTCACAGTACTTTTATCTTTATTATTTTCTTTTTAATAGATGGACAACCAAATCGTGGTTTCTGATTATGCTCAAATGGACAGAGTACTGCGTGAAGAGAGAGCCTATATTCTAAATTTAGTTAAGCAAATTAAGAAGGCTGGATGCAATGTGCTGCTGATTCAGAAATCTATTCTACGGTATGTTAATACCGATTTAGTGCCTTACTGTGTGTGCTTGGGGGAACAATGGGAATTGTTTGGAATTCCTGGAAAATTGAAGCCAAATGCTAAGTCACACTTGGCAGAGTGTCAGACTGGCTGTAACAGTGACTGTACCTTTAGAAAGCACTAGTGTGGTCTATATTTTTAATTTAATGACATCCCTACTTTGTAGTCTGAAGAATTTCAGCGCTGCTGTACGAAGCTCGCAGCTTATGACCCGGTTACTGCAATAGCACTGTGAACTGACTGGTTCCCTCTTGTTTTTAGGGATGCTCTTAGTGACCTAGCCCTTCATTTTCTGAACAAAATGAAGATCATGGTGGTTAAAGACATTGAAAGAGAAGACATTGAGTTTATATGTAAGGTAAAGTGAGTTATGTAAATGGCTGTTGAAGTAGCAGCGGTGTTTAAAGTCCACTCCAAAACTTACGTACCCAGCCAGTGTCAGTTTATTGTGACACTTTCACAAGTTTCGTGCTCTGACTATAGTGTAAGAGCAGGCATTTCCCTAAAAAACGTTCCTGTTCTGTTGAGCAGTTGCGTTTCTGGAAGATTCCAGACAGATGTAAAAGCCGTAGGCCCTAACTGCATTTTACCGTAATACGCAGGAGAACATTATGCAGTATGCTTGCTAACTCTGCAGTTCAGGTTCTGGATTATTTTTTACTTCTTTTCCCATTATTTTTTCAGACAATTGGAACTAAGCCTGTTGCTCATATTGACCAGTTTACTTCTGATATGCTGGGGTCTGCTGAGCTGGCGGAGGAGGTCAACTTGAACGGTTCTGGGAAGCTAATAAAGGTGAGTGAGTGACAAAATGTTAATAACCTACTTAACATCTGCCAATTACCTTTAATGTTTTTTTGCTACTGCAGTTACTGCATTTAAGTATGTACCTCTAATCCCTGACTAGCTCCCGACTTGCGCAGTGTAGCGCCTTTGCTTAGCCAGATGTTAGCACTGCTACAGAACTTGCAGCTACCAACTGAGGTCTCTTTTTGTCCAGAACCCCATGCCCGCCCTGGTTTTTTTTTTTCTGCAGTCCTGTTATTTGGCTTTATGTTTCAGATTACGGGCTGCACAAACCCTGGAAAAACTGTAACCATTGTGGTACGTGGATCCAACAAACTTGTTCTAGAAGAAGCTGAGCGTTCAATTCATGATGCCCTATGTGTCATAAGATGCTTAGTTAAGAAAAGGTAATGTCGCAGTTCAGTTAGAATAGCTTAATAATAATACAGAAAGCTAGTCACTTATGCATTTATGTAAAATGAGTTTTTATTTTTAATCTCTATCCTCAGAGCTTTAATTGCAGGAGGTGGAGCACCGGAGATAGAGTTGGCACTGCGCTTGAATGAGTACGCTCGCACCTTGAGGGGTATGGACTCATATTGCGTCCGTGCCTACGGAGACGCGCTGGAAGTCATACCATCTACGCTGGCTGAAAACGCAGGTCTCAATCCTATTTCGACGGTAACAGAGCTGAGAAACAGACACGCTCAAGGAGAGAAAACAGCTGGCATTAATGTCAGAAAGGTAACAACGACTTGGGTGTGCATAGCATAGCTTGAAAAATGTTTGGGTGTTCACAGGAGAGTGCTTTGCATTAGGGCTAAACTAAGGAGAGGGCAAGTTTGTGTCTCAGAACGGTATTCTCCCTAAAATGAGCGTCGAGGTAGATTACAGCTCATCCTCTGAGGCTTTAACAACTTATCTCGAGTATTTACAACAGCAGCTACTTAAAAGCCCTATCCACAGGACAAGGAACTTCATCTGTCTCTTCAGCTACAAAATAGGTGCACTTTGAAATTACCTGCAGCGGAAGGTGCTGATGGCTTAGAGTGGCACGGTGGGGCAGCTCCTCTTAAATGGTCACCATGTTTAAGCTTACTCCTGCTTGTAGGGTGGCATTTCCAACATCTTGGAGGAGTTGGTTGTCCAGCCCCTGCTAGTGTCTTTGAGTGCGTTGACTCTCGCAACAGAAACTGTGCGCAGTATTCTGAAGATTGATGATGTGGTGAGTAGTGTTTGCAACATGTTTTGTTTAACTTTTTTCACAAGCATCGGGATAGTTACTAATGTCTAATTGGCTGTGCTGCAAAATAATAATTATTGTGTAGCATTGTCGGTTCATGTGCTACTTGGACCATTTGGCTGTCTAACAACTGCAATTAGAGTAAAATGGAATGCGTTATAAATACTGTACCCCAGACTAAGGAGTTAAAATGACTAAAAACCCAGGCTCTTTAAGCAGAGATGTAAATGCTACGTAGCCCGTGGACTTCCTGTGCCTGATAGCGTGAACTCTTTTTTTGCAGGTGAACACGCGGTAAGCTGAAGAAAGGATGTTGGGACTGTGCCCTAGAGCTCCTTTCCTCTAGTCTGGAATATGGTTTCCTCACCAAAAGCGCCTGCGTGAATTGTCTTAAAGTCCACAAAGGCATATCTACTTCTGTCATGTTAATTTAATAAAATTTCTGGTTTCAAAAAGGAAGTGCTGTTTATCAATAAACATGCTATAGTCTACCTGCGTTTTTGCTTTGAGGTAAACTTTTTAATGTTATGGTTGCTTTTCTGTGTCACATGCTCTTCTACTTAACTTTTTGGAGTAAACAGCAAATAATTAGCTCTTGTATGCTAAAAATAACAGGGTAACAGGTACAACTGTTCTTTTTGTTACCCTCATCATGGTGGCAGTCAAGTCCCCAAAAGCCCAGGAAGGAAACTTTAGGACAGCTTAAATAATCCCCTCTCACCCCCCCCCGAGGAGTTGTTTTTCCCAAAACTGATTGAGAAGTGAAAATTATACTATTTTATAATAATGCAAATCACACCTTTCTAAAATGAGTCATAGACTACACCTTAAGATCGATCTGGAGCCACAAGAATGGTTCATGTTGCTGGGGTTCACAGCCACCAGGAAAAGCCTTGGCTGCCCGAGGATCCATCCAGTTTAGAGTTAATTTAATTTGTTCCTAATGTTACATGCCATAGCTTATTCTAAACTTCTTTCTACTTCCAATTTTTAGCCTGAAATTTTGAATTAACCCTTTCATCTTCGCTATTGCTGTACCGCGATGACCACATTCCTCTCTCTGTTGAGAGTAGTATTTCTTTCATGCCTCTCTAACTTGCCTTTCTATTTACGATGGGATTTAGTTTCGAATAAGCTTCCGCTACTTTGTTAAGCAGCTATTGCTGAAATACCTTCCTGTGACTTCTATAGCTAAGCAGAACGGTGAGAATAATTCAAATTCTGAAAAATAAATGAGACAATTGATTTTGGCATTAATGCTGTGCGTGCATTATTTATTGGCTCTTTACAATTACAAGTGGTGCCTTACCCCACAGCATTACATCCAGCAACGTTCGCTCTCTCTTAGTTTAGGCAGTTGCTTAAACCTTTCCTTCGTGAGCTTCCACTTCTTCACAAGACCTAAAACAGCGATTGTGCGTGATTTAATCTTTTCGTCTGTCTCTTAGCATAGAGTATCTGCCCTTCCGGCGCAGCCGCCGGGTCCCGCTGATCCGGGCTTGCCCTCCTTCTGTAATCGCAGCAACCGCCTTGGAGCCGGGAGAGGATCCGTCCGTAACTTGGGGGAGCGGAAGCTGGGGGGTTACCGGGGCGAGACGGGCGGCGCTGGGGCAGGACCGGGCCCGCCTCTTCCGCTCCCCGCGGGGGCGGAGCGGGGTCCGGGCGCCATGGCGGCGACGCGGCGGGCCCCGTGCTGCCTCCACAGCCCGCTCCGCCCGCGCAGCCGGGCGCCCGCCGCCGCGCAGGTAGCGCCGGGGTGGGAGTGGGGGCCTCCCGGGGCCGGTAGGGAGCGGTCGGGCAAGGGGGGGACGCACGGGAGGCCCGAGGCTGGGTGAGGGGCGCGCGGTTCGGCACCTCGGGCCAGCGGCCCGGGGGAGAAGCCGCTGGCAGATGGCTCTGCGGCAGCGCGCGTGCACGCCGGGCTCTTAATGGGGATCCCGTAATGAGGATCTTGTAATGATGGCAGAGCAGGTGTAAGAATGGGCGATGCCCCAGGCAGAGGGGGTGGATGGCGCCTCTGGCCGCTTTAAATTTGCTTCTCTCCCGTAGGACTCTCTTGGGCGTTGGGGCACTGCGCTGTGGGGCGAAAGGAGCGGGAGCTTTTTGGCGAGGATAACCTGACAAAACGTAAACAAGACGTTTTGTTGGAATGTCAAAGCTTATTAAAATACCTCTGTGTGGAAAAGTATTCTCCTAGTTTTTGGATACAGGCACTAGTCCTGTAATTTTTTAAAACACGGTGCTTAAAAATAACACAAAGGAAGGCTTTGTAATGCAGACTAACCTGGCGTTATTAACCTCTCTAACTTGAAATATACTTTAAAAATACTTAAAAACTTAAAAAATACTTTAAAACTTTAAAAATATGTAAAGACTGCGCTTACCTGCACACAGCTGCAAGCTGCCAGACAGCATCACAAGTATAAGCTGTGCAGAATCCATGCCATTTCACAGTAAGTTATGGAAATGGGAATAAGTGTTTATACACAAGGTATCTTAGTGACTTATTTCTAGAATGCTTATGGAAATGGGAAGCAGAGCAAGTTCTGTTGTGTTTTTCTTTGCTTTTAAATACAGGCTTTTTTAGAGCTGCGTAGTAATCGAGGAAAAATTACACTTTACAAAATAGTTAAAACTTTTTTCTCTCGGTAAGTCCCTTTGCTCATATTTCCTGGTATAAGTATATTGATTACGGGGACAGGCTTAGGAATTTTACGTGCTTGAAATAGGACCTTAGGATATCATTTATTATGCAATAAGATTATTTCATGTAACTCTGCATTAACCTTTGTATACAGATATCTCCATTCGCTGTTACTGTACATTCACTAGACCTGATTAGGATAAAGCAGTATTAAGAACCTTGTTCCCCTTTCTTCTAAGAGACCATTTTAAACATCTCTCCTAGGATGGTTTTGATTTGGATACAAATCCTGACAGAGAGCAGACCCTCTCTCTAAATAGAGACTCTGACAAGCAGATAGACTTCTCAAAAATGTGCAATTCAAATCAAGAGTATTACTTGAAGCTAGAAGAGTTGAAGAATGCCCACTTGGAGACCATGGCAAAATTAGAAAGTATGTATCAGAATCAACTATATTTAAAAGGAGTACAACCCTTAGACAAGAAAAATGCTGCTTGTAACATGGGTTGTAGGTAAGTTTCTTGGTACCTTTTATCTGAAGATTCTCAAATGCTTTGCAGACATCGGTGAAACAGCAGGGTTTTTTTCTGGGGCTGGGAAGTGTTACTCTCCCCATTTCCTGTAAGCAGATAATCCCAAGAATTAGTTTTAATAATAAAAATGCTTATTCACCTTGCTAACGGACTGCGAGATTTCCAAGTGTGTGTGCAGCAGAGACTGGGCAACATGTTTAGTAAAGCATGGTGCCTTTCCTTAAGAAGTGCTGACTTGTTCACGATCAGCACTTAAAACTGTGATCGGGTGTGAGTGCCCAATGTGCTCCTCTTTTCCCTTCTCCTCCTGCTCTCTTCTTCCCTACCAGTGCTGCTCTTTTTTTTCTTTTTATGCTGTATACCCTAAAGCAGAAGTTACTGGCTTTGCAGCAATGTTGGACTGGACTCAAACCAACTTTTTTTTTTTCTTTTTCCTTTTTTTAAAGGCCAACTTGGGAGAAGAGCCCATATCAGCCTCTAAATTTGCACAAGTCCTTCTCAGACTCTGACTTAAGTGATCCCTCAGGCTCAATATCTAACCGTCATAATCTATCTGTCTCAATATCGAATGGGTCTGACAGAGAATTAGCGTTGGAAGAAAACAGTAGTGAAACTGAATCATCTGCATTTGCTAAGCAACGGATTGAAAAAATGTGGGACGGGTTCTCTGTGGCAGACTACATCTCCCGCACCAAACATATCTTACCAAGCTCACCAGCCTTTAGAATGATACGGAAGAAACAGAAAGCGTGGTCACCAAAAGTTACAGTGCCCAAGCCTTTCCAGATGACTATCAGAGAAGCTAGAAAAAAAGAACAGAACATCAAATCAAAGTCGCAGATTGAAATGGAAAATAACTTACTGAAGAAGCAACTAGAGGAAGAAGCAGAGTGTCAGAAAAAATTCCGAGCCAATCCAGTGCCCGCTGCTGTTTTCCTTCCACTCTACCACGAAATCGTGCAACGAGACGAAGAACGCAGGAGGTCCGTGAAAGAGAGACGCAAACTCAAACTCTTGGCTTCTCAGAAGCCATTTAAATTCATTGAACGAGAGAAGCAAAGGAATGAAATTAGAAAAAGGCAATTAAGAGACCTTTCCGCCCCTGAAAAGAAGACAAAACTGTTCAAAGCAAGACCAGTTCCTAAATGTGTGTATAGTCCAGCTGTTAATGACAAGCTAAAGGAAGAAGAGCTCTACAGAGAAATCAGGATCAGAATGCGAGCTGAAGACTTGCTACGTAATTCAGCTCTACCGAACAGTAGACTGGCTTTAACAAATACCAATAAAAAGAAGAAACACAAGTGCATTGAACCAAAGGAAACAGAACATAAACCCAAGATCAAATCAAACGTTCCAGATTTTGAACTACTACACCAGAAATTTCAGAAGCGGCTCCTGCAACAAAAACAAGTGAAACACCTTACAGTCTGTGAACCTTTCGATCTTCGTACTCCATATATTCCCTCAAACAAGGGGAAGATTTTGAAGGACATTCAAGAGGATGAAGAAAAGTTGAAAGAAACACGCTGGCCATATGCCTCTCCAAGACGTAAGCCTCAGATGAGACATGCAAGTGCAAATCCACATCTCTCAGGATTTGGAGAATCTAAATCGCCCAAAATCACAGAATCCACAAGACGACGGCTACAAGCCATAAGGTGACTACCGTAGTGGTGCTCTACTTTATATATATATACTTGAAGAGTAGATTTCTTTTGTATTTCTACATATGTAGTCAGTTCTTTCATGCAGGGAATATAGGACTTAATATGAGGACTTAATTATAATAGAAAACTTAAAATATTTAAATATAGGATTTAATTAGTATTTATGATTGTTAAAGAAATATAGCGCATTTTTGTGAGAACATCCATAGGAAAGGGACAAATGACTGCTGTTTCCCAGGATATGCCCGAGTCCCTTGAAATGGCACACACCTTGTATCCTTTTATGCCAACCCCGTTTTCACCCTGCTTTTCTCTTTTGACTCTCCTTTGCCAAAGCTTCCTTTGCAGTCTTGCTCTTGATTTAAAATTAATTCAGCCTTAGTTTATTTTTCCACCCAGGAACTCACTTGAGGAAAAGAGAAAGCTGGAAGAACAACAAAAAAGGAACAGAGCAAAGCAGAAACAAAGAACGAAAAAACTCCAGAAAATCGTAACAACTCGGGCTGAGGCCAATGACCCACATCAGAGCCTAGCTCAGATGTCTAAATCCAAATTAAAAACATTCAGGTATTTTGTTGCATTCCCCCAAATCCTGAACCTCTTACTCTACGTTGTATGTTAAACATACAATGTAAAAAACAGCATAGTCTAGGTTTTCATAATTACGCATTTGATAAATTATACACTGTACAAGCAGCTAGTAGAAAAAAGTGGCCAAGTCCACTATTTCAACTGCGAAACTGTCGCCTCTTATAATGATTTCGATCTATATGTTCTGCATTATAGATTAGCTAACAGGAGACTCCTGTGTTTTCTCAAATTACATAATCAACTAAAGAAAAGTTTAAAAAAAATCAAGATGAAAAGGAACCTGTAAGCGTAGTTGCAGAATAACCTTGCACTGCTGGATTGATAGGTGTTGGTACAACTTGGGTGCTAGCTGTCTCCTACAGTAGCAAACATTTCACAATCCACTTCTTTGTCCCAGCAGGTCCCAACTTAGGAGGGAAAATGAGAGCAGGAATATTATTTTAACTTGGCAGCTACCCAGGAAGCTACTGGTGCTTAGGAGGAATGGGGTCCAAAGTTACTTTTAGTGAAGATACAAATTCAAAGACTGTTTCTATACAACTGAGAAAAGTAGAGCACAGGGAAAAACATCAGGCCTTCTCAGTGTGCTGTAAGCTAGCAGTGCAGATGGCTCCAGCTCTCTGATGCTGGTCTAACTCCAGAATTGCTGCTTGACCTTGTGTTTGTGGCTAATTTAACCATTTCTGCTTCCTGTTCTTTTTAATCCTAGGGAAAAAAAAAAGTCAGTCCTGTTTGAATGAGTCTTTAGTGAGGTTTATAATCTGTCTTGGCATGATGGCAGTGCAGCAGTATCATCCATTTAAGGCGCTGCTACGTGGAGACAGTGAGAGGTACCAACTGCTCTGCCCCTGTTGCTTCATGCATAGGCAGGATTCTTGGGCAGCAACTATGAATCCTAATCTCCAGTAACCAGGCAAATTGTCAGTAACTGACAGTAGTAGGGCAAAACAATACAAGGGTGAATGATCATGAGAGATGCCCGATTACAAGATTTGTAGGTTGGGGTAGCAACTTTTAAGGTGTTTAGAATATGGTCCAGGATAGAGATCTTTCTGAAATGAGGGTGGAGACGAGGGCTACCTTTATGTCTGAGTTGAAAGGTAACAGATGTTTCCCCATTCGTTTTGCTTTACATGGGTCTCTTCTTTCTTTATAGCTAAAATAGAAAACTGGATTTATTCTTAATAGACTTTAAACTCTGGGCTGTTACAAGCAAAAAGTAAAAGCAGTGCAGCACCATCTGCTAGACAGCACTGCACACTGCTCCGCCAGCAAACTTTGTAATGGTTGTTCACCCCCAGTGTTGCTGCACTGTGACCAGAAAGAGAAAATGCAGCAGAAACTGAAGCGCGTGCATTCTCACGTGCCGAAATCATGAAGTGCAGTGGCTCAGCAACGTAAGCCAGGACAGACCAGAAGCAGCAAACAAACATTTTGCTTGGCCACGTGGGCAAGTGACCAACCAGCGTACGTCTAGGCCCACGTACCAACCCCCGCCCCCCCCCCCCAAGACAGCTGAAGCCCAAGCACACACAGGAAGAAGCAGTGGTCTAGGAGAAGCAGGGTTTACACTGGGTCCTGGAGAGCAGAGATGCAGGTCAGAGGGCAGTCCCTTCTAATTCTCTTGTTAAGAGTCAGAGCTCAAGTGCAGTTGCTTTTGCAACACAACCAGCAGGTGCCGTTAATAACAGGAGCTTTATAATGTAAGTGTCCTCAGGCAGATGATCTGCTGACTCTAGGACAGAAGTGGAAAACAGTTTGAATTACAGAAGCAAGGTGGAGAATTAAGGGGGGGGTTGTTTACAGATTTGATTTGAGTTCACTCAACAGCAAACGTCACATTACATTTAGCTTAATCAGATTTCAGGAGTACTGTAAAACACTCATGCTTAATTCTTGTCTGCACAGAAAATTATGCTATTACAAAGCAAGATTACTTCCCTAGTGCTGATGCATTAAGGCTGGTACAAGTGCTTAACTTGATAATGCTTATTTCAGCATAGGCTGGGTAATAAGGTATATTAATGTAAGTGCTCTTCTAACAGATAATTAGGCTGTAGAAAGCTGCTTGAGAGAGCAAGCAAGTAGCAACAATGAAGTTGACTCCCTGAAAACGGTGAATAACTTGCCTTAATGCACAGCCATATTGCAGAAATTCAGAGGTAAGGGAAAGAGGCAGGAGGAGACAGAAGTGTAAAATGCTCCCTAGCTCTCATATTTGCCCTTAAGTGTCTGACTTAGTAATGCTAGAGCTGGCCCAGCACAGAGGCAGCATCACAGAGGCATCTGTCACACACCGAGGATTACAACCCATGCTACCTGCATCATCTAGTGCTTGCTATGATCCGAGATATCACTTCAGTTGATGAATCAACAGTTTCATCATCCTGCTATATTGACTGGGCCCTTGACAAACCAACTAAGGGAAAAAAAAGTGTACTGTGACCCAGAATGTGGCCACCCCTCTTGTGAGAGAGACTGGTAAAATAGCAAGATTCTTATTGTCAAACGTTACTTTAAAGTACTGTTTTTTATTTAACGATACTAATTTCTTATGGTGTATTCTGATTTTATCAGCCATTTCAAAGTGTTTATTTTTGCTTAGAACAACTAGAATATCTGTATGAAATCAGCATTTAAAAACCCTAGGTATCCAAACTTAAAAAAACAAACCCTTCTAAGTATCCAAAAAACTTAAGAATCCAAACTCAGCCCCTGTTTAACCTCACTAGCCAGGACCCCTCTGCTTATCCAAAGTGACCATTTCAGAGACAGTTTTGTTCAGTACTTACAGGCAAGCAATTGCTGTGAAAATGAAACCATATAGCTCAGACCCTGTAGCCACCATAAAATAATTTACCTCTTATGTATCTTTAAGTAGGACAATATTTAGTTTGTTATGAGCAATTTAACTTTCAGCTGCTGTAGTACTTCTTGTATTATAAATTAATAATAATTTCTCTTGTACTCTGTTTCCCTCAGGAATTATGAAAAGCAGAGAATGCAAGAATATTTGCAAGAGTTGCAAGAAATGGAAGAAAGAGTAAATCAAAGGCCACTGCTTTTTGAAAGAGTCACTCAGGTTGTCTTATTTCTGTATAACTTCTTAATCTTACCTTCAAATACCGTGTAAGGCATTGATAGTCATAGTCAAACATTTTTAGAAGATATTTGAAAACTACTTTTGAGACCAGTATTTGTCCATTTTAATCTCTGTTGCCCCATCTCCATATAAATGTCACTAATTTTCATGACTAAGCATTCACGGCTTGCTTGCGTAGGGAACAGAGATGGCTGTTCTAAACGTGTTGTCCGATTCAGTTACAACACGAGTAACTCTAAACACAACAAAAATCTACAGCAAAAATGTGAGAGGTTTAAGTTGGGAAAGAAGTGATAAGAAAGTTTGAGTATTCTTAGTATTTACCTTAAAGCTCAGATACAGTATTTTTATCCCTCCGTTTCAGTACAACCACGTGCTGCTAGTGTGGTCCTTGACCTGTTTCCAAACCCAGAGAAGCAGCAAGGTGTGGATCACTGCTTCCCTCGTCCCTTCTGTCCGCATGGGTTTCCTGGTCTGCCATTGCAGCGGGGCAGGAGCATCTGGGTAGACTGGAGGACAAGTCCTCCTCACTCATCACCTGGAGGAACAGAATTTACACCCTCAGTTTCAGAGGCAGAGATGCACATCTCTCTAATTTGTTAAACAGCATTGTGAATCAATACTACTTTTTAGGGCAGCAGCTCCCAAAGAGAAGACAGAGGAGCTCTGGAAAGACTACATCTGATTTTATGCAGGTCCATATCTTCCCCCTCCTCCCTCAATAGCTATATATATCTATATGTATGTATATCTATATATATAGATATGTATATATCTATTAAGAATATATAGGCCTTCATTAGCCAGGGGGCGCAGGGAGCCAACCAGATTTAAACTAGCACAGAAAAGGAAAACCTGCTGTAAAATTTTTGAGTATTGTTTTGCCAATCTTGCCTGCAGTGAATAGTGATTCAACTTATCAGACACAATTCATGAAACAGAGTACTAATATAAGTATCAAAAGACAGGCATTTAATGCATTTAACACGTAACTGTTGTGTTTTTCCTACAGAAAAATGCCAGAATAGCTGCAGAAAAGCATTATTTTAAGAGACTGAGAGCACTGGGGATATGCCCAGAGTTTCTTTCAAATAAAGGACAAACCACTAAATTGCTCCAGTGTGTCAGTGCTGAAGATTTTAATAACACCACTGATGCCAGAGAAAGGTAGAGATTACTGAAGGCTGCTTTTTTTTTTTTTCCACTACACACCTAGTAATTAGAAAGCAATTTTTAACATGAGGGTTTTTTTGTTGGGTTTTGTTTGTTTTTGTAGTACTTCCCAGCTAAATATTTGACTTTACATAGTTAGCATTACTAATGTTTAGCATTAGTATATTTCTTTATTGTTTTTCCTGAATTAAATATTACTTCATAGAACAGAGGACAACCCTAGATACATATGTTATGCACTTCAAAGAAAAATGAAGAAAAACTTTATTTTCTTTGTTCCTTTCACCAAAAATTCTGGGAGGTTGTTAGTAAGTCACTTCATTCTGTCTTACTTTTACTGAATTCTTAAAAAAAACCTTAAAAATAATTTTCAATATCCATTAGGTTTTATTATATAATAGTACGTGGAAATGAAAAAAATATATATATAAGCTATATATTGTGAGTGACTTTCTAGCATAAAAGGAGACTCTAGTGTCCCTCCTTCCCTTTTTCTTCACCAGTTCTATACCAGCCAAGTCTACAGGGATTTGTCCTAGATTACCTGAAGGTAGTATTCCTTTTAAAACCTACTGGAAAGCATCTTACCTGAAAATAAAATCACACTTGCAAATTGTCTTTTCAGAGTCATCAAGGATAAAGTGAAAGAAAGGGAAACCTTTGAGGAAGCAGCTGACAGCAGTCCTCAGTCTGAGCAGTCCTGCGAGGAAAAGGGAGAGAAGAGAAAAGGTATCAAAACCTCCACCCGGGATGGCCAGTCCAGTGAGCTGGAGGATGAGGAAGAGGCAGGAGCCAGCCCTCATACTCATCGGCCTTGCCATACAGGGGAGGCTGGGTCCAGTCCCACCTCTGACCAGCACCGTGAAGAGGATAAGGAGGAGGAGGAGGAAGAGGAAGAGGAGGCAAAGGCAGGCCCATCACTTGGCTGTTCCCAGGAGGAGGAGCAGTCAAGACCTAGCTCTTGCTCTGACCAGTCCTATGAGCATGAAGAGGAGGGTCAGTCTGACCCTGAAGCTGAGGGTGCCTTCAGATATGAGGATGAGGAATATGAAAATGATGATTCAGAAGAGAAACCCAGCGATGAAGAAGCTGACTGAAAGGAAAGCAGACAGAATGGCCTGGGGCTCAGGAACCTATTTCATTGCTGGCAGTGAAATAAACACCAAAGAAAAACATGGCTTTTTGCTCTTGATACAAAATTCTGTGAATGTAAAGCTCTTAGCACAACGGTTTTTCCAGCACAGGAATGTTGTCTATTTTCCAGTACAAGGCAATAATTGAATTTTATATTAATCTTCTTTTTTCTAGTCTTTGGTGACATTAGTGCACCTTTGTTCATAAAATGAACCGCAACCACTGTTTAATAATGTCTTGCATGCTGTGTTACAAGTACTGAGGTCTTATCACACCCAGCTCTTTCTGTGTGCTGGCAAAACCAGATGAGATTTTTGGAGTAGTAATTTGCCATTGGCAGTGTCTCCCAGTCTCAAACATTTCAGTACTTCTGGGGTCTGTTCCTGCAACATCTTCTAGGATGGCAATGAATAGACAAAGGTTTGTTGTGCAAGACCTCTGAGTGTTTTTAGCAGAGCAGCTGCTAGGAAGACAACGTGTTGTGCAGTTAGACAATATGGCCAAATTAATCTGTTCGATTCCCCCCCTCTTCCTCCCCTGGGGTTTGTGAGCTGAACTGGCTCCGTGATGGGTCAGATGAGTGCCAGGGCCAGAAAACATTACTGCTTTTGGAGGAAACAAGCTGTTACATCAAAAAAAAAAAAATTATCTTGGAATAATATGGTTATGCTGCAGATCTTGTATTACTGTCTAACCAAGCCCCAAAACTGTTCTTTCAACTCCATTTTCTTTTGAAGAGCTCTTCCCATGATCGTGTAAAATTATGCTTCATAACGTAGTAACAAATGCTGACATAAATCTTCAAATTTCTTTATTGAGACAGTAAACATGCACTGTAAAGAGAGAATGTTACTATGTCAGATAAAAATGTATCCCACCAACTCTAGGTGCATGAAAGTATAGCAAGAAGTTCTTTAGTACCTTTTCTTACACATTTTGCTACTCGGGACTTCAGCTACTTCATAACAAGAATGGAAATGGGAGGTTTCAGTTTGGTTGGTTGGGGTTTTTTTTTTCCTTCTTTATAGCAGTAGTACCTTCTCCTGTTACTACTAGCTGTCTTGCTAATCTGTCATATGCAATGTTAGGAAAGATAATAAAAGAATGCATACACATAATAACAGACCACAGACAAGGATTTCAAACAAGCTTTGTCAGGGTATAATGCAACACTGCACAGGTGCTAAAAACATGTTCATTGATTAGTAAATACGTTGGGTAAAACTACCAGGTTTGCAAAGGCATCTGCAATGACTAACAATAAGGGTTGGGTTTTTTTCTTCCATGCTTAATGCAAGGGCACTAACTAAATCTGTTATTACTTCTTCCTTCTGATTTTCAGAAACTGTAACAATATTTGGAAGTTTTTTATCATTATTACTTTTATTTATTTTTGAAGTGTGAGCATAACTAATATGAATTGGAAATTTATTTTTTTACTTAAAAAATCCATTGTATATATGTCATACATGAAAATATGAATCATTACTTCACAAGAAAAATCACAGTTTACAATCTCTAGTTACACCTGACAACCTCACAATACAAACTCAAGGTTAGTTTGCTTGTGCTTGTCAGTATTCTATAATTCTGAAGAATTGTACAATACGTTATTGAATTCATAGTCACTTATTACTGATACTTGTCTCTAGTAAATAAAATTTTTTGAAAGAAGGCAGAGAAGCTCTAAATTATGTTTTTCTCATAAACGTTATTTGAAGAAGTTTCAAATCAGAGAAAGTTCCAATCTGTTTAAGATCTGAGAGCACTCAACTAAGTGTTGTAAAAGAATATAAATCTGTAGTTGTTGAACTATTAAGACTAAAAATATTACTAAAACTCCTTTGAACTGGAAGGAGGTAGCAAAAAGCAATGCTTTTTAATCTTTAAGGTTTTAGAAGGAGGAGTTGAGGACCTGTATATAACTTAGATGGAGTTTTTCACTGAATTTTTACTGTATTATTAATATCAGAATTAATGAACATGGATAAATATAACAAGGAAGAGTTAGTACAGCTTTTGGAGGTTATGCCTCAACTTTCTTAGCATTTCTGAAAAAGTCAGAATCCTGTGGACTGAGGGGTTCCAATTGATACAGTTTATCTAGATACCCAGGAAGCACTTGACCCAAGTTACTACCAAAGGATCTTAAAAGAAACCAGCTTTATTGCAGGAAAAGAGAGGTCTTCATGAAGTAAGTAACCAATTAAAAGTTCAGGACAGAAAAGGTCTATTTTCACCGTGTATATGCAGTTCTCTGCAGACATTCAATGAAATTAAAACTGCTCAGCATACTCAGAAGGGATCTGTAGTATCGACTCCAAACTGAGGCCACAGAGTTACTCAGTGCTGTTGCAAAACCAAAGCTGACTGCAAAGAACATGCTGAAGGATCTTGTGACAGTGATGGAAGAACAGATCAGTTTTAATAAGTGCAAATAAATGCATGTGAGGGTAAAAAAAATACTCCTAAACTATACAATACTATACACTGAATAAAGGCAATTCCATCTTCAGTACTGTATGCAATCCCGGTCCTGCCACCTTCAAAGGGATTTATTATGTAACTGGAAGAAGGCAACAAAAATGATCAAAGATAAAGAATGGTTTTCGTATGACAAGAAGGTAGTTTGGTTTTCATATGACAATATATACTAGGGTTCTTAAATTTAGAAAAGATATGAGAGCTCAAACTTTGAGATACTAAAGGAACCACTTATGGAAACCACTTTGAGCACCACAGATTTTCAAAGTGGAAGAATAATGAAATTTAAGTCAAAAAAACTGTTCAGAAATTGCATTGCAAACAAGAAAGGGATAAGCATTCCAATAAGGAATTAAAGAGGAAATCGCAAAGAAAAATCACAGATGACAGAACAAAAATGGGGAGAGACAGTTCAGGATGAATTAAACCTCATGAAGCAAAGTACAGCAGTGAAAAATGCTTCAAAGAAAGAATTAGAGGCATGGACACCATGCTGTCATGAGATGAACAATAGGCTGGCCTAAAAAACAAGTCATTATTTGAGGGTGGCTTTTTGGTTTTGTTTTTGGTTTTGTTTTTTGTTTTTTCGGGGTTTTTTTTTGTTTTTTTTGGTCAGGAGGATGATTTAAAATGTAGACAAAACAGGAAGAAACTAGTAAGATGATGGCACTGAAATGAAAATTAAAGAAAAAAACCCCAATAACCTCAACATGAAAATCCAAGTCCAGGTGAAAGGTTTTGATAAATTACCAAGATGCAGAGTAGTACCACAGGAAAGGAGAACATAATATGTAGTACTTTGTCAAAACTCAACACATTTTGATGCAATTAACATGGAGGGGAAAAAAAAAGTAATTTGCTTCAAAAAAAATGATACAATAGAAGCATTTTAAGGTAAGAAGCTCATCAAAGGAGAACTGGTGATCAGTTATGCTTTCAGGGAAGCTACCTAGCAGGAGGGAGATGAATAGAAAAGTTTCTCACAGATTATTGAATATTCTGTCTTTAATGTTTTAATTAATGGCCAAAGCACAAAAGTAGAAACATGTTCAAAAATTTGCAAAGAAAATGAGGAAGGCGTATCCAAAAAAAGGATTAAAAATACCACATGGGAAGAAGAGGATAACTTTGCGTGTAGACTGTAGTTTTAAATAAGAATTTAAAAGTGCAAGAATAATATTTCTTTAATGGGAATTCATTACCTGAAGCTGTAAGGAGAGAGACATAGATGACTTGTTGAGCAACAGATACTGACCCACAAAATGTGATCATAAAAAAGGCGACGGAATCAAAGGTTGCGCCAGGCAGAATATTTCCAGCAGGACTGGAAGAACAGTACTTGTAAGTCCACAAACACTACAGATCCCGTTCTGCGTTTCTAAGTGATTCTTACGGCACTGAATGCAAGCGATGGCCTTGGCTGGAAATTCTGTGCTGAACTTCCCCTGGTGTGTATCTGCTCAGATGCACCACAGGTTCCCACCAAGATAAGCTGTAGCCATATCCACCATGCTGGAGAAGGTTGATGTTACAGGCAGTCTGAAGAGTCAGCATTATCGCTCGGCTGCAAGGCACTGGCTTGCAAGCGTATATAATTTGTAGGGGATACACGTCCCAGGAAAGGAATACAGGTTCTGGAAGTGTACTGCTCACAGGCAGCGTAGTTGCTATGGAAAGGCTCTAACATCTGGGGAGCCCAGGCTGAAAATGGTCATGAGGTCGTGGGACCTGCACTGTCATAAGCCAGCTGCGTTTACTGAAGTTTAGAGACATCGGAAATTATATGTTTTTAGCAGTAGCAAATTCCACAGGAAAAGGAATATCGCTGCCAAGTAAACCAAATAGAAGTACAAGGCCCACAGAGAAATAAAAATTACAAGTTACAGCCAGACGCAGTGCCCCATATGACTGTTCAGCACCCATGCCCATCTAACTTGCACTGAATGCAGTCCTAAAATGTTAAAATATTGACAGGTTGTACATAAAACCTATTTATCTATATTTCTAACTCTCGCTCTATATATTTATATATACATAAATATATATATTTCTATGTTTTGAAGCCAGAAGTTTTGGATATTGTGCTTTTTTCTGGGTGCAATGCAATGTTGTGCTATTGTTCTCAGGGAAGTCAATAACAATTTTGAAATCTAACATAAAAGTGCCAGTGAACACTTCTAAAAACAAAGCATCCAACTTTGAAAAACAGGCTCCAAAAGCACGATACCCAGCTGGACTCCAGTGAGGTTATAGGAACAAGAAGAGTTGCTCCTATGGACTGTTACACATCGTCTTAAGCTTTGGCCAGACAACTACCCCTCTTCAGGGGGTGTTTCTGTCTTTTGGGTCGCCTTCCCATTTTACCTGCATTTCTCAAATATTCCTTGTATATACGATACCACTTCCTCTAGAAACCATTTTCTTGTGTACATAATTATCATAACATCAAGCAGGAGGTTGTGTTCTCTTTTCCTTTGAGGAAAAAAATTATTACATCATTACCTTTTACAGCTGCTCCAAATGAAGAGGAAAACAAAATAATTTGACTTTTTGAAGAAAGTGTTTAGTCATCACTATTTTGAAATTATTTAATTATAGTCTCATTTAGAATCCTCAGGCTTCTAGAATGGCAAAAAGCAAAGTATCCCCCTGAGCTTGGCAGATAATAGGTACTCTAAAGATCAAAATATATATGAAAAATTATTTCTGAAAGTATGTCTATACAGTTGCCTGCAAATTTAAGTCAAACATCAGTTCTGTATGCAGAACACAGACCAGGATTACTAACTAGTCCATTATTACAAGATATGGCAGCTGCATGCTTACAAATGTTAACATGCAGGTAAAATTAGAAACAGCTTGATGTCTGTTCTCCTCACCCTTCAGTGGAATTTCAGTCTTGCATCTCTGCTTGCATAATATTGGATAATTGCTTGGCTTAAAAAAAAAAAGGCATTTGCATACTCCAGCAAAGCTCAAAATTGCTTCTTTCTTCAATAGGAATTTCAGGCATTTGAGGAATGCCAAATCAGAAATAAGACTTACAATAGTATCAGAAAAATCCCTGTCCCTACTGTATACTAAAAAAGACATAGGAGTCAGATGAAGCAGCAGAGAAATCAGGGATCACATGAATAAGGCAAACTGTAGATACAAAGAAAGTTGCAGGGCCTGATGTAATGCTTATTATTAGGTATTAGTTTTGTATTAAGGAATAACAGCATTAAGAGGCTTCCACTGTGCTAAGTGTGCACAAACACAGAAATAAATCCCCAATCCAGTCTTACTGGGCATCTCTGCGTACTTCAGAGGAAGTACATCATATGTATTCAGAGTAAATCCTTTCACAGACAGCTGAGCATATAAAACAGCTTGCTTCTGTACAAAGAGCACAAGCTCTGTCCTCCCCTATCCTTTCTTTTCCTCCTCCTTTTTCCAGAGCCTTCCATTGAGTCAAATTAAATCACTAAAGTAGCCCAGCCAAAAGGAGGAGGTGAGGTTAGGAGGTGACAGGGACAAGCAGGACTTCACCCCTTTTAGAGCTGGCCAGTTATGGTCAGTATCTCACAGAACTGCATCCCAGGATTAGCCACATGAGAAAATCCCCCACATGCTTAAGTGGCTGTAGTACAGTGAAGATAGATGTTTACGGGCAGGAAATACTGTTATTTTCTGATAATTAAGACTGTAAATGAGACCATGTTTAATTTCACAAACACAAATGGTACTATGGAAGCCAGTTGTCAACAGGACTAAAGAAATATTTGCATTTTCACAGCTCAAAACTTACTACTAATAGTTAGGGCTTACTAACAATAAGCTGATTACTAACAATAGTGAGGCAGGTTAACAATAAGAAGGTTAGTAAGATTAAGCAGGTTACCGATTAACAATAAGTAACCATACTACTAACACAGCTAGGAAATTCCAGTTGCCACCATAATGAATTGTTACAAACCATGCTGTTGCCCCATTATTTTGCTCATCACTCTGTTTTCAAACATAGCCTTCCACACTTACAGATGTACATGGCTCTCACGAAGGACTTCTGTTGACTTGCTATACTTTTTAATGCATATTTCATGCCATCCTACATTTTCTAAAATGGATAAAAGATACACAAATGACATTTGTAATAAATAGTAAAAGCAAACAAACAAAAATGCGCTCTTAGAGCTGTTAATGTGTGTCTCGTTCTGATTAAGTTCTGCTCGGGAGAGCTCAGTCCAGTAACACCTTTATCCCCGAAGGTACTGGAATTGCCAAGCGCACTACCCCAATGAGGTCTCAGATCTAATACTGAAGGGGCCACACAACAGCTGGGTGCGAGTTAACACATTCCTCGATGACAAGCAATTTGGGGTTTTGAACTCAAAGAGTTTTCTGAGGAAAAAAAAAAAAGCATCTCCGAATACTACACAGCAGAATCTCAGCACGAAGTGCTAAGGCTAGGCTGACACAAAGGGCCTGCTTGTCATGCCACTGCAAAACATTCGTTATTAAGAAATGTCTATCAATGGGTTCATAAAGTTAATGATATTGCAGAACTGTGATACTGCCTGAGGCACTCAGACCAGAAGCACGTGAATATCAGAGCTGAGATATGAAGCAATCAAGACTTAAAATAAAAACTAGAAAATAATTTGCGGAGTTGTCCACTTTGAAGACTAGAAAAAACTATCACTTCCTGCAAACTCCTGTCCATTTCAGTGAGAATTTCCCATATCCCTTGCACGTTAACTAGATTCATAGTTTATTCCTGGATAAAACTTCCTTCTCCTCATACTCTGTTAATGCTGATTTAATTCAGGCCTAGCAAGCTGAGACTGAGTTCAACTCTCCCTGTGTAGCTGGTTGGGTACCTGTTTGCCTGCTCCAGCTTGTTTCTAACCCTGAGAACTAGCATGCTACCTGTGTAGCAAGCAGGCCCTCCTGGTCACACAGCTCCCTTTCCCACTGAAAGGCAGCTCAATGTTGCACAGAAATAGCCTTCAGCTTCAAACCAGCCATGCAACTTCAGTCACGGGGCTGAGCAGCTTCTGAAAGGAGTATCTAAGACTTTCCGAACTGATCGTAATAGCTAGAGCTATTGTGTACACTTATTCCTCACTGGATAATGTAAGTGCATGCATAAAATAATGAAAATAAAATAATGAAACAGTTGAAAACAGAAGGAGCCAAGTTGCACTGCTCCTTTCAGAAGCCAATAATCACCAACCACATCGCCCTCAGTTTTGAGTCTGGGGAAGAATGAAGCTATTTCAGTGACTGTACATGTTTCTGAACACAGGTAATGATGCCTCTACAATTTGCATACCTGACCCAACAGCCACTGGTCTCTTCTGGGAAGTTGGTAACCCTGCTGCGTTCTTGTGAACAGCTGAAGCCACGTGAGGCGAGACTTTCTCGAGGGCTTTCTGTAGCTCTTCCACCTTCTTCAGAAGCAAACTCTTCTCTGCTTATCGAGCAAAATAGAAGTGCTAATACATTAACACATTAAAGAAAACACTATCCACCAAGCTTGTTATGTTTCTAAAGTTACTTGCAAAGCACAAGGATATCACACAATTATGCCACTTCTCCTTGGCTGGAGGCATCATTCTTTCAAAAGGGGATTAGCTGGAGAATACCCACAGTCAGCATTGGTGAGGCAGTAAATATACTGGGTAAATTAACTAGGAACAAGTTGCTCAGTTCTATTCCACAGCTAGTTCTCTTTTAGACAGCTCACAGACACTACAATACCAGTCTGCCCTCCTCACCCACGTGCGGAGGCAGCAACTCTAAAATGCAGGCCAAACTCCATTTGGGGCCACACAGCTGAGCTCAGCGCTGTTTACCCATGAAACACGCTCAGTTTAACACTAAATGAAAAGAAAATCCACCCTGGAAGATGCCTCTGTGAAATGAATCCCTGCATAACTCCTCTCTCCAGGACAAAATTGCCACATCCCAAAGGACTTTCCATCCCTGCTATGGCTGGCAGCTGAAGGGGCAGGAAACCCAAGTGGGGAATGTCCAGGTACACTCAGGGCCTTCCAGCATGCAACGTACAGAGCGCTTGCCACACCGTTCTCACAAGGACTGTCTCTCGACACAGAAAATTCCTACAATAGCTGCAAAAAGCTTTGAATACCTCAGGCAGAAGAAATTCTGGTAGGGCCAAATATTAGGAAAAAAGAGCAAAGTCTGTCTTCATGGCAATTAACCTGCAGGTGAGACTCCTAACGGTTTCTCAAAAGGGGCTGCAAAACAGTCCAAAGAAACTGCACAGCAGATTTTTTCATCTACATTTGGAAATGACCTTGCAGGAAACCAAGTAGTTTCTATGATGTGCTAAGATTATTATTTTTTTTAATTTTTTTTACTAATACTTTTATCAAAACTTCACTAAAACACATTACCTAAACAGCATAGAGATGCTGAAAATATGCTTCCCTTTTCTACTGCGAGTTGTATTCCAAACTAACTCACCACCATGAGTGTCCCTTTCATACGTTACCCATTCAACACAGTCCTTCAGCTCTTCTATTTCCTTCAGGCAGGCATCCTGTAAAATAATGGAAGTTATCATAACTTGATAAATTATTTGTTATTTGTGCATATGTGTCTGTGGATAACATTCACTTGCCATAAATAAGAACAAAGGGCTAAGGCAGCATGACATACTTGAAGTACTTGTGAATTTTTTTTTTTTTCTTAACCAAGCTGTGGTTTCACAGAACAGTTTGAAATGAATTAGAAGTTTGCTTCAGGTGAAAAGGAACAGTCCCTTTCCTCTCTCCTGGCCACTTACTATTGAACAGGGTCCTAGGCTTGTAAAGTCCAGATCAAAAAGTCCTTCTGAGCACCCAGTAAGCTTATTCAACTCGCTAAAATAGTAGAAATTATCTCAGCAAAACACTCCATGCCGCAACAAAAGCCCTTTCCAGCCATTTTGGTGAGCATCAGTTCAAGCACAAGGGGAGGGAAGATCAGATGACTGCTAGTAAAGGCAAGGGAAGTAAACAACAAGAAGAGCTGATAATTTGTCTCAGCCGTAATGCACAAGGACATCCCGAGTGTGTTTCCTATTTTTTGTTTACTGTACAAAAATCACCTCTCAAATACACTGAGGGATCTGACTACTGTTTTTCCCAGACTTCTGATATAGCGTAGCACAGGTATTCTTTAAAGTCCTTTTGAAAATCCCACCTTTGGTGTTCATGAGAGACTCCTCCCTTATACATGGATCAGCTGGGAGGCGTGGGCCAAAATAGAATCTGTTGCTCACATGACTGTGCACACAGAAACAACTTTTTCACCAGCAACACTGTGTTGCTGGAAGACATATTTGGTTATAACTTTTTGTTTGTTTGTTTTTTTTACTAGTCTAGTGTGAAATGCAAAATTTTCCAGCAGCCACATAAGGTACACTGTGCTATACCAGCGTGCCCCTGGAATTCCTCATCCAGATGCAGCCTTAGGATCCATGAAAAGAGGCTGAACAGACAATATATTTTGTGTTTCTGCAACATTTACAGTACATCATCTCATCTACGGTAGAACTGCAACCTCCTCACATTGTCCTGCCACAAAGCCTTGAATGAAGTGATTTTTGAGGTGCAAGTCCAGCCTCTCCTCTAGTATTGGTTAAAACCCTTTGAAATTTGGAGAGAAGGAGACAACAAGCCCCCCCCCCCCCCCCAACACACCCTGGCTCCCCAGAAAGGTGGGGGAGATGAGGCTGACAAGAGAATGAGAGATTTTCTATTTCTTCCCACTCCTCAAATCAGTTTAATTCTTTCAAATTTCTATAAACTTCCACTCAGTTTAGTTTCCTGATTTGTTCCCTTGCCAGCCATGCTGCTTGTGCCATCACAAGGGAGAAAGGATAATGGCAGAGAGGAAAAAAACCCCAACCTTTTCCAGCAGCAGTACCAGCCTAACATGTGCATGAAAGCCTCCCTGAAGACTAGGATGCTGTGCAGTCACAGGGGTCTGTTTGGGTCCACTGGCTGTAGAGGAGGAGCAGGAGAACTGACTGAAACAGAAACACCACCAACCACTCACAACTCAAAAAGCAAAAAACATTCCCAATGGCAATTTTTCTTTCATGTCTTTTAGCAATCAAAATCTATACCCTTAATTCTGGAGCAAATCTGATTTTCCAAAAAGAAGGTATCCCTTGTAAAAATAATCCTAACAGAATAGATACACAAACTACATTCCAAAGGATATAATAGTTTTCCACATGTTTGTTTTGGGGGTTTTTTTTCTTTTGTTTTTCTTTTAGGTTTTTCTTTGTTTGTTTTGTTTGGGTTTGAGGTTTTTGGGGAGGTAAGAGAGGGATGTGTGTCTTTTTTTAGAATTTCCTGCAGCACAAGCTTTTTGGACTCTGTATCCCAGACATTTTGCTGCAGAATGTCTGCTTATGTTCTTTGTGTGACTGGGACAATCACAGCAAGAAGTATTGTACTTTGTACTATAAACAGTGGTAGACTGAAAATGGAAGGATTAAGGAAAAAATAGTTAAAAATAGAACTGTTTTCTTTCCAAAGGAAATAACATTATTTTTACCCCAGAGTCTTTTTTTATTATTATAACAAAGGTTCATTTTAGGCCGTATCTCACTGCACTTAGAATCAGGAAACCCTGGTACAAAGGTACGACAGCAACTTGTGCTTTGTTTGCACTGTATGTCTGGGACAGCACCACAGATTTCAAGCAACTTAACATAGCTCTTTCAGGGGCCATGTTTTCCTAGAGCACAACTCTGACAATGCCTGCAGCACTGGAGAGCTCTGCAGGTTATGAGAGTGAAGGTGACTTGTTGGAACATGTCAACTCTCTGGATAAAAGTAATCCATTTTGCAATGGGGCAGCTTCAGCAGCTGACCGCCGATCAGGCCCGGATCCCAGCTTAATAAGAGAGGGATACGTGGCAGAAAAGCACTCAGCACACATTTCCAGGCACTCTTACTCCCAGGAAGACCCCTACCTTTGACTTTAGAGGAACTACAAGAATTCAGTTTGCAGGTTTTGACTTGCTAGAGGGAAAAAAAAAAAATTGTCCCACTCCCCTTAGTCACAGAGCAATGTTGTGACCTGCAAACTCACAGCCCTGGAAAACGTGGAAGTGTTAAGATGTCTTAACTGCTTCCTCCAGTGTTTTGCCAGGAAGAATACATCTTCACTACCAACAACATAGTGTTTCTTTTCACACTGTAGCAAATACAAAGTTCACACTGATGTTGCATGCTTCTTTCCTAACAGAAACGCCAAAAGACCACGTTAGTGATTTTTTACTGTACAAAGCTAAAAAGCTGTTTCTCTCTATTCAAAACCAACGGACATTAAGGGAAACCCTCTACCCCCGCCCCCCCGACTTCAACAGTGCAAAACCTGTCCCCTCTTCTTTTGTCATCTCTCCCAATACAAGAAACAAGCAACAAGCCGCCTTTCTTTTATATATTTCAAAAATCAAGACACTTCAGAGTAAGCAGAGGAACTAGAAAGAAAACTGCTGTGCACTGACATATATACGTCAACACATACACATTTCCTCTGATAAGCACCCTCTCATTTACCAGAATCAGCGTTTTTCCTTTTTGGCTTTGTCCTTTTGAGCTTGGATTTTAACTCTTTCATTTCAAAAAACAGTTTGCTGTGCTTCATGTTGGCCCTCTGGGTTTACACCTCCTCTCCATGTTGAGTTCCTTCCAGAAAGGCTCTCGAGTCCTGCATTTTCACTAACAAGCTGCCCTCATTAGGGGGAAAAGATACCACATGCTCCATGTTCACTTTGAACAACAGCTTAAATATTCTCTGCTCAGCCTCAAGAGCCTTAGTACTTATTTGAAAAAGTGAGGTGGAAGGCCAGGTCCTAGTAAGAGTAGTGGGTGCTTTGACTGAAACAGGGACCAGGATTCCACCTGCATCTTCCTCAGAAGTCATTTTAAACATGGAAAAGAAATGTTATAGCTGGGCATTTTCCACAAGGAAGACACCAGAATCCCTGCCAGCTCTAGAAATTGGCTTTATTAAAGCTGCGCATTATCTTGTCAACACGTAGAACTCTAGCAAGTCTATTAATATTAATGAAATCATGTACATGTTCCCCCATTCCTGGACCTAAGTCCAATGCTAATTACATTCTGAAGGAGGAAGCTGTTGGCAGACACAGCATGCATCATGCCGTAAGGCTGAGTGCTTCCCCTCTTTTCCAGCTGTGCAGAATACAAGAGACACCAATCTTTCTCCAGATGTGCAGGACAGTTTCATAGCCAGGGTCTGCCACGTCTCTCAGCTGCAGGCCACTGGAGACTGTAACTCTTCACTAGCTCTCTTGCTCTCTCTCCATTAGGATTCCCTCTCAACTTCCCTATTCCCCAGCACTGTAGGGGAATACTGTGGCCAAGAGGTATACTCACTTCCTTTATCATCTTAAGACTACGATGCTGGGTCTTCCTTCTATGATGATTTAAAAGTATCTTCAAACATCTGATTTCCTTCAAAATAAAAACTTGTAAGCCTATGTTTAAAAATCCAAGCCTGACTTTACACTTGCTCAAATCACTCCCTTAAAAAGCAGCAGCAACATAAAGACTGGAGTTCACCTGTACTTATAGAATCATAGAATCATTAAGGTTGGAAAAGACCTCTAAGATCATCAAGTCCAACCATCAACTTGAATTCCTCCCAGCTGCTTAATGGCATTATCAGTTCTGGCAAACACTTCCTACATAAGGAGACCCTGGAGTTCACTCTGGTGTGTGGGTCACCACAAAGACATAAAGCTCATCAGCTTCTGAACAAATTAAATTTGTGGTCAGAAACAAAAATAACATTGGTGAATATCCAAGACAGACTGCCTTCATTTTCATAATATATTTGGCCCATGGAAAAAATAGAATATGGAGTGGTGTGCTATTTAAGTAAACAGATATCAGGGAACTTTTAGGATGATGAAAACACTTGGTTGTTTTAAAGCATCAATGTGCAGTGGCTGTACACTGACAGCATTGTGAACAAAACAGTTTTCTTCATCCCTTCTATCAAAGTTGTATGTCAGAGTCACCTTATCAGGAGGTGCAGGATAGTAGATGCATTAGCAGAAGAAGGAATCAATTCAGTCAATAAAGGAATTGATACCCGTCTCTAGTTAGAAAACGCCTTTTACAGAACAAGCTGTTCTGGATCATTGAGAAATAAAAGAGTTTTACTGAGTTTCTAAATACACAGATACATGTATAATTAATATTGTCTAACTGCCAAACATTAAGAGTGTTTTAGGATTTTAAATGTTCTCCTCTTTCGTTCTTTCCTTCTCAAGAGTGCATCTAACAGCTATACGGGGAAAAGAATAGACATGTAAAAGAATTATGAATTCCCTGTATAGTGGGCAGGGGGCTGGTATACAAAGCTTAAAGTAGTGAATACAGAGACTACTCGTTTACAGAATCTATTGAGCAGGAAAACAGGATTCAGTCTTCTCTTTCTGACCCAGTGATGGGTGGCAGGACAGTAGCTTTCTAGCTTCTTCATCCATAAAGTGCAAATAATATTCATCCATATTCCCAATACTCAGTGAGATTACTGGGCAGAAAGGCCTGGCACATGGAGAATGGAGAAGTACTAACTAGGACATTCTAGGGGAGAGACAGGGAGATTTTAATTGTCTCCCAGAAATCTAGCTTCTGCCCAGGACAAGCAGTGAGGCAACACTGCCCATATTCACAGGCAGGACTGCCTGCATCAGATCTCACTGGCAGTGTTAGCAGAGTCTCACTGGGCTGGAAGACTGGCTGCCTTCAGAGCTCAGAGCAGTCTTTAAGACAGGCCTGGCCACACTTGCAGGTCATGCACTGAACAATGGTCAGCAGGCATACTTCAGAAGAACTAAACTGACCTTCAAGTTTTTGAAGCATATAAAAGGAGTGAAACAAATCAAAGGGTACTTCTACATCACCATCTCCGTTTGGATGCAGAATGCACTTGATGCAAACCTTCCACTTCTTCATGCTTCTTGCACTGAGGTTCACATCACCAAGTAGTCTTGAAAAAAAATGCAAATTGGCTTCCTTTTGGATCAAATCAACCAAAGTATGCATCCCAGCCACTACTGGGCAGCTGGTCCCAAGGACTAAAGAGCTAGTCAAAAGTAAAACCCTTGAAACACAGGCAGATCAAACATCAGGTTGTTGCACTGAGAGTTCCCTTCTCCAGATTGCCACACCTGCTAGTGGAGATGCAGGTAAAACCTCCAAGTACAGCCCAAGGACACTGTGGAGGCCATCCAGCAGGTGGCAACCTGCTGATAGGAGTGACAGCAGGAGGTCCTACTTCTGGCAGAAGGCTCAAGGGCAAGAATGTGGAAAGAGTAAGATAGTGCAGGAAAAAAAAAAATGGTTAAGCTTTACATTATCTACTTATTATTCTCTTTTTAAGAAGTTCAAACAAAGCAGGCACCAGCTGTGCAGACAGATTTACTTGGTGTTATGGATAAAATATTTTCTTAATGATGTGAAAGCACACAATTGTTCCATGAAGGAACATCTCACTTTCACTTCACCTATTCATTGAAAAAATGTTTTATTAAGATTGGATTTACAGCATGAGACAAACTTAGTGGTATTATTCCAAGTAATCAGTTTTGTCAGCAGACCAAACAAATAATGAACCATGAGCCTTTTGTTACCACGAATGTCACTGAGAAGTGAAAACACTGACAAACAGCTGTGTTTAGTTCTTTGAAAGTATCCATTAAAAAGCAAACCAAAAAAACCCAGCAGACATAATCCATACTTAGCAATACTATAGGTTCTTATCCCTTCACCTTGTCTCAAAAAAAATTAGAAAAGATATGGTTGTCATAGGCTCGAGACATGACTGCCTATAGAAGGGATGAATGACTCCATATAGAACTGAATATAGCCATTTCTGTGTAGAATTCCCTGTCGTGAAACATACTCTAATGTACACCAACAACAAGCACAGGAAATTAAAAAGAAAAGGCACAATCCTCTACAGCTGAAAGGCAGAAGACTTACCTTTGGAAAGCAGACCTCTTCATTCTCTTGGTCTGGAGGTGTCTCATGTTCGCATCTTTTCAGTTCAGCTTCCAGTTCCACAATCCTTTTCTGCAAGGTCTCCTTGTCTCTTTTGGACTGCAAAACATATTTTTTGTACTTGTTCTGGATCCTCCTATCCTCTTTGCAGTTCGGACAGTCTGAAACTTCAAGTGCTTCAGCTGTGGGTCTTGAGAGGGTCTTTGAAGTAGGGAACTAACTTGGATTTGTTTTCCAGTTTACTCCCTCTAGTACTATCAAAAGTAAAACTGCTAAACACTGAATTTTACAGATATCCACCTAGATAGCAAACCTGTTTCTCTAAGAAGCATTCGCAGGGTAACAGAGAAAAGCCAACAACCTTCTTCCTTTTATATCCAGGGAAACAGACTTGGAAGCTGCATGGCTTCTGCAGTGTACAGAGTCATGATTTATACACAAAATCCATAGCTTAATCAGGCACAAAAGTCAGGGGCAGAGTTTTTAAAGCATTTAGAAGGCTAACAGTCTACAATCACCTACACGCTTTTCAGAACACCTCTCTAGCCTTCCACTAACGCTAACAGAAGTAGGTGCGTGTATAACTTTACTCTTTTCAGCACACCCTCAACATGATCCCTGCACCATTGCACTGTAAGTATCCCTTCTGAATTCTTGAAAAAAGAAAATACCACTATAGTCTAATGGGCAGAAAAGTCCACAAGGCAGGGAGTGCATTTCCCCTTCTAGGCAACTCAAATGTTCAAAATGCTTCCCTTAAGGGTGGACATTACTTACAGACACATAAGTGCAAATGCCTATATATCACAAAAAGCATTTGAGAACATGAGCAAAGGCCTCCAGAAACTAGTCCACACATAAAATAGAGTTCAAAGTACAGGCCTCCCTCTTTCCTTCTCCCTTCTCTGCCTGCTAGCCCCTCTATCAACTGTGCTCATTTCCAGAAAAATCAGCATCTTCCACATCAACAGATGACAGGTACAAGAGTTCTCTTTCCTTTTTTGCTTTTATTTTTGACAAGAAGGTGAAGGACACACTAGGATTTTTGTAACAGATGAAGATGGCCCATAGAAGAAAAACAAAATAAAATTAAGAAGCACCAACAGAATTAAGTTGATTTTTTTATATAGTCTTGCTCCTCATGACTAACAGCTGCAAATTTACCTTGGTCTTATGGAGCTTTTATAAATTTCAGTTTGTACCAGTAAAAGTCAGAAATAGCAGTTTGAAATGAACAGAATTACACTCTTCAAATGTAGCATGAGCAGCATGTCAGTGCATGTCCCTGCTTGCTATTTCTCAGAAGAGCACAAAGCATATTTACCAACCACAATTCAATTACAATTAGTCTAATGGCAAAAACTTTGGCTTTACCTTTCTTGCATTTGGATATTCAAGTAACCCCTCTTTTTATCTTGGATTCTTCTGAGCAGAAAGTGCACAGTTTCGATCAAAACAGAAATAGCAGAAGATCAATAAAGACTTTCATCAGAATAATAATAATAAAATCCAATATGTCTCATAGAACCATAATTTATACTTTCGACAGAGGTGATTTTCTACTGGTCAAGTCAGTAAAAGACTTTCTTCATAAATAACTTTCAGTTACAAATTGAAATACAGCCTGATGAAAGCATCTGTCTGTAGAATTGGCCACCTTTTACAGATTGGGTGACACTACAAAAGTATTACTCATTACACGGCAAGTTTTTTTCAGAAAGCTTCACGTCTGCTACAGAACCACAATGGATTTAACCTAAATAAAAAGTAGCCTACTACTATTTCCATCCACGCTGTCATAGGATTATCAGAATCAAAGAGTCTCTAGAATAACACCACTGCATTGCATCAGCGTTTTGCAACACTGTAAATCACCCTTTAAGGGCTTCAACTGATATTTAACAGAGTGAGAAATACTCAATGTTACTTCCAGTTTCTGTCTTTAGTCTAGTCACACTTGAAACATAACAGGGAAAAGACAGCATGTTATACCCTGTTCAACGTTATGCAATTACAATAACCTTTCTCTCATCTCCAACTCCTTAAAATGGCAACCTATTACTTCATAGCTATGGGCCAATTAAGAGATGAGATTGTGAAAAAGCAGTGTCTTAAAATAGCACTTAGGTGAGAGACCAAACTCCAGCCAGCTACAAGGAAAATGAATGATGCTAGCAGTCCTTCCGGCACACTGTTTTTTGCCTTCCTGGTGGCCCTATCAATTTTTTAAATCAACAGTGAGTTAGTAGTTGTATCATAAACAAACTCCTCTATAACGGATAATTTCCCATGGAGAAGGGTAAGACAGCTCTGATTTTTGCCACCTTTGCAGCTGCCTACACATACCACAAGGAAAAAAAATGGTAGCTTTAACTGTGTGGCATCATGTGAAAGCTCTAATTAACAGCAGAGGCTCTAAGGCTGCCCTTTTGCAGACTTGGGAAGAAACTACATCATATGCTTGCATACTGCCTACATTTACACACATGAGAAATTCATACCTAACTGACTTTTCACTTGTGTTATTTTACAATTAGAAATAAAGGTTGTATTTCTCAGGGATTAGAGAAAGTTGGGAGGAGTATTAATTTAAACCTATTCATTTAGACCTACTCATAAGAGAATCAGATATTTTAGATTCCACAGAAGCTGGATGAACCTACCCAGAAAAGCTACATATCCACCTCGCGTATATGGGTTTTCACAATATGCCACAAAAACGCTGCCAGGAATAGGAAAAGATATCTACATTACACTTGATGAGCACTATCTTGCACTGGGGAGGTGTTCATAGTTTGGTATTTGATCCATCTCACTTTACAGATACAGCTTCATACTCCAATGAAGTGATAAAAAGCAGTTTCCAGGGGAGCTGAAAAAATAGAAGATATATGTAAGTTTTGATTCTGACAAAGACTGTTCAACAGTTTCAGGAATATGGAGCAAGATGTTGAGGCACTTGCATTCTTTTCACATCCCTTCCAAGGGTTTGTCCTATAAGCTTACCCGTATTAAAAAAGCAACGGCAGCAGTAATGCTCACAACAGAAACATTAGGATTAGCATACTAGGGAAACCATTTTGGAGTCAAGAATGCTAAAGTGGAGAAATATAAATTACCTTATTATTTCTACAGCACTTACTAGAAAAGTATTAGCTAGCACAAGGAAAGGAGCACTTCTGCAGAGAAGAAAACAAGAGTTCTACCATGGTCTTCAGTGGATCATCATCCAAGAACCAAGTTCTGCTTCCTTAAATAAGATGCCCTAAAGGTCTCGTATTTCTGTGGGACTGCTCCTGACAGTACGCTGAGCGGAACTGGGCTCCTGAGCACTTCTGTCCAGAAAAGATGCCAAATGAAATTATGTTTCTGGAATCTTAATCCAAATTTTTATTGTTCTATGGGAAAGGTTTGCATGTGACAGAACTATCATGATTAATTGCATCTACATAGTAGAAGTACCTCGTGACCACCGAGCCTGAAGCTGTGCTAGGAACTACATAGTGTAAAAATAGTTCCCAAGCATTTATCATCCAAGCAATTAAGGCAGAAAAATGCTACATTCTTATTAAAAGCAAGCCTTACAGGCACAGTGTAATATATTTTAATAAGGACTTATCTATGATTCCAAACTATTTTATCCACTGATTTTATCGGTGTTTTTACCTTCTAATTCAGAAAAACGCTACTGTGTGATTAATTCCTTCCAGGGAAAAAGAAAAGGAATTAGGAACGGTACCTCTTAATAGGAACAGTACTTCTTAATCAATGCTTTAGTGTTTTATTAAAATTTCTGCTATTAGGGAAATGTCAAAGTCCAGATTCAAAATATAACTGCAGGTCATCTTATTGCAATATGGTTTTCAGTAAACAAATATGCATTTTTAAGGCTTCTTTTAATATATTAAAAAAATATGTCCTTTAGGCCAGCACTACCCTATATCAGACACTGAGGGGTACACTTCCATGCTTTCATAATTTTCTGTCCAGCTGTCTGACTTCGAAGACCTATGTGCAATTTAGGCCTTAAATGTGAAATTACGGAATCTGAATAGATAAAATGAAGGATACATTACATACAGTTCTGCAATCAAGGAGGAAATCAATGGACCTAATGTTTATAATATAAAGTAAACAATTTGTACAGTCAGAAGTTAAAAGCTCGGAATTTCCTTGAATGAAAATTCCTAACTATCTCAAGCTTGTATCCTCAACAAGAAGAGAATAAAAATATAGGAACATGTTCAGACCAAATAGAATAACTAACTATGTTGAAAATAATAACTATTAGGTATTCAGAAGGCACAAAGACATATTGACCATAAATAAAAAGTAACCTGAACTGATCCAAAGTGATAATAATAAAGGAAGTGCGATAATAAAAGACCTCCTAGCAGCAAAGACAGATTAGAGCTTGCAAAGCGCACTAAAAATGATAGAAATAAGTTCTTCACACTTTTAATAGACCAGCTCAAGGAAAGTAGAATTGAAACTGGGTTGGGGGGAATAAAGCTAGGTAGAGCTTTATGAAAGAACAATGAAGATAAAAAATAAACAGGTTTCAAAATTAAGATCAAGCGTTGAAATCCCACATGACCATTTATATTGATAGTGGCAGTAAGCGGGACAAAGGCCAGAGCGGGAACATATACAGAGTTTACCACTTCCCAGGTAGAAGCAAAACCTGAAGATCTTAATGCTTTTAAAAGGAAGTGCTAGGCAATCTCCATCCCAGATGTCTAGAACTGCCATATGAAGTTTCAGATCCAGGAGTAAACAGTGAAAATTATTTCGGGGTGGTATCACATGATGAGATTTGCAAACATTGCATCTATATTTAAGAAGTGAAGGAAAACATGACACAGTCAACTGTGGATCTGTTAACCTAGCTGTGATGACATGCAAAGGTTAAAGATACACACTTTTTTTGAAAGCAAAGATACTAAGTTCAGTATGAAAAAGGAGATAAAATGCAACAGAGGTTTGTAAAAGACCAGTTCTCTGCTAACCAGGCATTTGTCATAGATTAGATCTACTTTATTACCTATATTTAGAAGAATCACTTTTCTTATCAGTCTGGACTTCAGAGAAGCACTTCATATGAGGAGTTAGTTAAAATGGAGATAAGAATACTATTGTAGGATGGGACATAGCAAGCCAAGGAAGAGACAAAATGGAAAGCATTAGGCTAAGGGAAGGTTGAAACTGATTTCATTTAATAACCTTTCAAATAAATAGCAGAGAGGGAGGAAAGAAAAAGGAAAGGAAGAGAGTGCTAGTGGCACAGGTCCGGAAAGGTTTTATCTTCAAACTTCTAGTTGCTAAATTTTTTAGATTTGATACAGAGTTGCCCAATATCACACAATCCTTTAAGAACAAGGTTGGAATAAAACAAAAGAAAAAACTTAACAGAATTCCCTGTCCTTTCTAAGTGAGATTGACAGATTTTTAACAGCATATAGACATCCAACTTCCACACCCTCAAAACACCAAATCTAACCAGCAGTTATGAGGCCAACACTCATTTACTGTATGGAAGTAGACATTTAAAAGGCTACAAATATGCCTTACAGGTCACTTATTTATTAGGAGGCAGAAGTATTTCCTGTATTTTGTGTGTATTGAATCTAAACACATGGGAGCCTGAAGGCCAGTGTTCCTAGACACTACAATGAAATAAGTTCAGTAAAAATCCTGCCCCTAGAAATGAAATAGAAATCAGTGTTTCTGAAGTCCTAACCAGATTCAATTTTACAGGCAGTGTTAAATTATGTAATTAAGAGAGTTCTGTTCAACAGCTGATATTCCTGATTTAAACAGCATCGCAGACAAAATAAGATTTCACTATTAATAGCAATTTCCGTTTTTCTGGAATGATAAAGTGTTAAAACACACACACACACACACACACCAAACCAGCATTTTGAAGTGCCATGAGAAGAGATTACATTATTACTACAGACCATCTGCTAGGAAGAACACAGAGCAATAGATGATGAGCCAAAAATCACTACTGGCATAAAAGGATAGAGTTCCACTGACTTAAGAAATTTATCCCAATCTTCCTGTATGTTACAGATTAATAAAATGACACACGCTGCAGACTAGTAGAGGTGAAACAAGGTTAAAACCACAAAGATTGATATAGTGTACTCAGAAATTTATTCTTTTCGCTACAAATATATTTATAAATGCTAAATCAAGACTAGGACAGCTACTCATATAAGTCAATATGCTAAAAAAGTAGGATATTTCTGCAGAGATAATAAAGAGCATATGGTCCTTATTGCCAGCTAAGGGTCCCTTTTAAAACAATTTTCCTCAATTTGATTTGCTTTACAATTACAATAAATCCTACCATGATTGCTCTCATAGAGCACTTAGAAAATTTGGCTTCCCTTGAAGACGTAGTTTTCCTTCCCCTAGTTACTGCCTTTATTATTGATTTCTAGATAATCCCCGCAGTTTCTAGAAAAAGGTTTTGGCAAGTTTCCCTAGAGGCCTGCAGATGCCTGTTACCCTTATCAATAGAGCATCCTTTCACCCCCTTAGCTACCATCCTTGGTTACTAACTGTTTGACTATGCATATATTGTGTTCAGGGACCAGCAGGGAGAACATTTAATATCCTCTCACTAACAAACAAGAAAGGCAACAGCTGCTGGCCTCAGCAGAGGGTCTGCTCAGGGAACCTGTCCCAGAGAGAAGTCTGGCTGGACCCAGCTGCAAAGAACTAAGCAATTCCTCCTCCCACACCAAAATGTGCTATGAAAAATTTGACCCATTTTGTCCTCTCCTTATTGGAAAGAGATTATACTATTTGAAAAAACCCTTTTAACCACTGCAGAAGAATTGTAATCAGAAAAGTACTTTCATTAACATCTCTGACACAGAGGGGTCGTATCGGAGAAGGGGGGGGGCGGTTCTTTTGTCAGAGAAATAACAGACTAAATATACTGTTAACAAAGAGAAATCACATCCTGAAGACAGGGCTGCTAGCATGTAAGCTGATTTCTGAGAACTAACTGATTGGCTAAACTGGGAAGAAAAACTTAAAGAAACTTTTCTGAGCTATTAGCTTCAAATTCAGAACGAATACCTGGCTAGGGCTGCCTGTGTTGTACGGGACTCGCTCCAGCAACAGGGGTAACCAGAGGGGCTACTTACTACAGGGGGTTGCTACCTGACTATCACTGCCAACTTTGCTAGGTGAACCATTAAGGTTAAATTACTTTGTTTTTAACTAGAGAAAAACATCAGCTGGGGATTTTTTTTCCCCCCTTTCTTCCCTGTTTTTTTGTTAAAGACAGAGAAGGAAGAATTGGACTATAGTACCAACATTTTCTTCAAGTGAATGACAAATCTGAGAAACCACAAATCAAATACAGAGATGCCAGGGCCTATTAAACATCATTCAAACATTTTTCCTTTTATTTTTGGGATTGGCAGTCCTGTTCAGAAGATGGGGCATTCACACTTCACGGTGAAGACACAGAGAGAAATACTGCATGAGCAAGAGCTCGTTTGAAGAAAGGAGCTGTGCCTTATCTCCAAAACTGGGTAACAGGCTCCTTTAAAAGGAGCTGTGCTCTCCTTAGTCTCCAATTGCTCCAGTTGCCACTCAGGAAACGGGACAGAAATGCTTAGGGTTAAAAGCTTCTCCCCACCCTCCAACCCAGGCAATCAGCAGATGAGATGACAAACTCAAACGATGGCCCCAAGCCAGCCCCTTAAAAGGAAGCCAGAAGTGTTTATGGAAGAAGATTGCTGGTGCTAGGATCTGGCTGCTGCCCATCTCTCTCCGACAGCAGTCGCTGCAATCCCAGGGCTGTACACACTGCTCTGGCTGCAGGGAAAAGGGAGTGTCAGGCTGTTCTCATATTGGGCGGCTCTAACACTCTCTATCAGTAATTTTGCTGTCTCTGCTCTTGTCCCGGCTTGCTCAGGTTCAGCGAGGCTGGAGTTGAGCAAATACCCTTGAAATTCAGAGCTCCTGCTTTTGTTCTGGGATGAGGAAAACTGCTAGTTTTCCACTAGCATGAGTACAGCCAAGTGTGGGCTGCTATCTGTCTAATAATGAGTGTTTAGAGTTGAGTGTAATGGAAAGTGGAAGCCTTTTGTTTTCAGGCTAATTAAATGCTTCATTTATGTCCATTAAATACATGCTAGAACTTTTGGGTGCTAGTCAGGTGTCCAATGGGTTTTGCCCATTTACTGCCACAGTAGGCTCGCTGTATGACAAATATTCACACCATTTAATTGTTACCACAACTGTTACCTGGTGATAGCACATGCAAGTGGCCAAGGGCTGAGCAGAACCACCTGAACTAGCTGGTCACACTGAGAACCTGTCACCAGGGACTAAGCCCGCTGACAAGATCAGTGTAATTCCCAGTGGTGCTTCTCTGCGGATTCACATAAAGGAAAAAAAAAAAAAATCCACCACCGCCCCACCCCAAAAAACAGGAGCCCAGAAGATCAAGCAGGCATTTTGCCCTGCAGTAAAACTCTTTGTCAAATGTTAAAAATATTTTGTATAACTTAACAAGTGATTGAAACAAAGGAAATACTCACTGGTGCATGACGATGGTTTTTGACTAAATCCAGTGGAGTTGTGTTTTCTATGCAAGATACAAACTTCTGGCACTTTGGGGATTACAAACAGAAAGGTTGACAGATTTAACTCTTGCAGCACAAGTGGTTTCACTATAACATGATACCGATATGATAAGACTGAAACCTGATCACAGTGTGACTTTCCTACATTAGAATGTGAATCCTGTTACTACCACATACTCTAACTTTAAGCACCAATGGTGAAATTGACAATTCATTTCTATAGCATATCTGTTAAAGTCTCACACCAGAAGAGGCTCTTGGTTTATTTATAGGCAAAACAGCTGTTTTCTGCATTCCACAACCTAGGCTGAGGTCTGCTCCAAGTCCTGCATGTACTGAGACAGCCTGGGTACAGAGTTACCTTGTGTGAAAGCAAAATGTGAAGCCCCTTTCTGAAGCAGTGAACGGTGCCTTTTTCACCATATGCTGACACCTCCTATGGAACATAGCTTTAGTGGTGATTTTCTTTAAACCCACCCAGGTATGGAACTTGGGTTAGTTCATTTTAGAAAGCAAAGCGAAGGGAGACCTTTCCCAGCTGCTTTCCTCTCAATTTCCCTCCTGAAATGCTCATCAAATATATAACAAGCAAAAGCAAATAATAGCATCCAGTCAAATTAGTCCATTCATCTAGATAAGATGAAGATGCGCTCTTCAGATCATCTACACACTGAAATGATTCCATTCACATCACCCATGTACCCAGATGCAGTAATTTTCTACTTCTCACTTTCATCTATCTTACTACATTGCTACATGCAGCACATCCTGCTGTGTATCTGCCACTTTGTAACCGAAGTATAAATTATTACATACTTTTGTTAGTTAACATTGGGTACATGAACATGTATTAGTACAAGTAGGCAAAAAACCACATATTGTTGCATATACAAGTATCTCCTTTGTAAAGATCCACAAGCGATGAGGGCTGGCTTAAATACTTTTTCATGTTAGCTTTAATTGCTCTTAGGCAATAATATTCACTGCAACTTAGAAGTTTCTTGCTCTAAGCATTTATTCTAGTAAGGATTCACACTCTTTTAAATCTTGGAGATAGTACACATTTCTGCCCTTTTATATTTTTAGGTTAATATCCTTTTAGAAGAGTTTTGAATCATTTAGATTCATTATTGCTTTTCTCTCTTAAAAGCCACTTAATATAGCTACCCCTTTCTTAATTTTTAAAATATATATAAACGGGGATGTGTGTCCTGTGCTGACATCATTATCAACATTTTGCCAAGGAGCAGCCAATATCTGCAATCTTGCCATCAGCTTCATGCTGGATGAGAAATCAATGCCATATTCTAGATTGCTTTGCTTTATATTCATGCAGACTACAGAAAGTCAAACAAACATAAGCAAGCAATTCCTTCTCCCGTGAATTCCAGCCTAGTATCTTTGCCTGGTTCCCAAAGGCCAAACGTGAATCAAGAAAGGCTTAAAGATCAAGACAGAAAATAAGACTTCCTACTGCTTACACAGTTTTAGACCGAACCTCTACGCAGCCATGAATAATCCCAAATGAACTGTCAGCACGTCTTCCCAAAACAGAAGATTTACACACATAGTAAGTAAAAGAATGTGAAAGGCTGGTTGCTGGCCATTGTAATTTGGACTCCAAATACATTTGGCAATATTCATCACTCCAGTTAGATTTGCTCTGTAGCTTACAGGGGCACACAAAACTCATACCAAGAAGCACAAAGTGATACAGGCACACACTCGGGTATTAACAATTTAAATGATCAGTTTAATTAAACCAGACAAGTTTAAGCACAGACAAGCCATGCAGTGTATTTCTACTGAACACATACTAAAAAAAGATTGGGGGAAAAAAACAACCACCCCAAAACACTATGTTTTAACTCTTTTTTTTTCCCCTTCATTGCCCAAACATGCTCATCCTGCTGCTCAGATGGTGTGTATGTTTTGTGCTGAGCCATTCAGATATTGCACAGTAGCTGTTGGATGGGTTTGCTGTAGGCATTTTCCTATGAGATGTAGTATCTTCCTACACGTAGCCAGCACAGCCTTCACTACTACTCACTTCCTCCTTGCTTTGACAGCCAGCAGGTGCTTTAAGTACTGTCTGGGCTAAGCCTGTACTGAGTTGAACTGTAGACAGAAGCAGTCTCCAGCTGGCTCCAGGACTGATACAGTGGGCAAACGACTGACAGCCAACCTTTCACAGCCCTCCCGTCATGTTCTGAGCCTAACTCTGCTCTGCTGAGCATAACCCATGCAAAGTGTAGGATGTGGCCCCAAGGCTGTTAAACGTCAGTCTAATCATACATAGTATATCCCAACAGGAGCTCTGTATGTCTTTTGCTTCTCTTTGTTTTCTCTGCTTTCTCGAAAGCTGTAGCCAACTACTTGGCTCTTTTTTTTATGCAAGGCTGCCAGCTTCTATAAATGGACCCAAAATCTGGCAATCAGTATATGCAGAATTCTGGTTGCAATATTCCTGCTTTGCTGTCTATTTTTGTAGACACTTATTTCAAATGCTTGTAAGCCAAGGGTATTTTCCTTTGGTTAACTATTCCATCTTAAACAGTATATAAGATAAAGTCCTTCAGAAAAGACTCCAGCTATCCCTCAGGTGATTTGTACTACATAAAAGAGACTTAAAAAGAGAGTTTTTCTCTCTGTCATTGCCGGATTTGCAAGTCAGTATTCTGCACACAAAAACCATACTAATTTATTCAGTTCTCTTATCTTCCTCCTTTCACTCTCTCAGCTGATACACGGCATGCCAAGTTCACGGTGCTTCCCTAATGCTGCACTGCTGTTCACTTACTCTTCCAGAGGGAACATTCTCTGCATCTATTTAGCAAGATGGCTTTTAAAAATAGGAACACAAAATCCAGTGCCGAGTTCAGGATAATTATGGGAGATACAGCAGGTGCAAGTATTCTCTTACACAGCATTTTCTGATGATACAACAAAGAAAAACTTTACTTGCAAAGGGCTTAGAGGGACTTTTCAGGGTAATTCTGTTGTACAGCTTTGCAGAACTACAGTAAATAGCCTACTGTAAACAAGTTTGGCCAAGCTAGTAAGCGGAGGTGTAATTTCCGAGGGATGTTCAGCCCGCTTGATAAGCCAGCTAGCATTTTTCACTCCAAAATCCACTAGGCCTCTGTCAGATGAACAGCTTAGATTTGCATCACAGAGCACTTGGTCCAGACTCAGAGCATTTAGGCTCCTAACTTCTCCCAAGTCTAGGAGTCAGGACCCTAATTACTCCACTGAGGCAAGTGCTAGACCTTTGCAACAAGACCTTCGAAATCTACTGCTTTAGTCACTGCCTGAGACAGAGCCAGCCAGGAGCAATGCTACAAGCTTTTTTTAGTACGACATAGCATAGGAGGGACTAAGAAAAGTTCCTATGATGGGTCTACCAATCAAAGGAAAACTATGACCGTTTTGCACTGACATGTGAAGTGTGTAAATTCACCCCACTGTTTTCCAGTGATGGCAACCAAAATGCCTTTCACCCCATAAGTACTAGAAAATGCTTTTGATTCAGTTTCAAGAGGAAAAATTACGCCAGACAAGACTGACCTTTCTGAAGAGGGCCAGGAAGGTGTCCATGCCCCCTTAGTTGAATGTTGTCCCCAGACTTCCCACTTTCACCCATATCTTACTCCCACAGAACTCCGTGTTGAAGACAGGGAATTTAGAAACAGCAGAAGTTTGGTAACTGGAAATAAATTCAGAGAAGACACACCTCAATCTGATTTACTGAAATTTGGAGTTACGACCAGACATGTAGCTTCACAGGCATACATAGCCCTGTAGTTTGATTGTGTGAGGATTCCAGAAATCAGATCATGATGTTTATACTCCAAAATATCATAGAATAACTTTCACGGATGAGAAATATGTTACCGTTTAATTTGGATTTTTTTCCCCCTCTTGGCTTGTGCTGCATACATAAGAGTTATTTGGAGATCAGCTTTTAATTTTCCAGCACAAGAATTTTTCCTTATTACTGAATTCAACACATTAATGTGGTAGTTGGTTGATCCTGTTGAACCTATTTCAAATCCAGCCCAAGTCAGGCTAGAGATTTATCTGCTTTGCAATTAGTTTTACATATACACTGTATTTTTCTATTCAACAGCAGAAGCATTGGGGAACATGTTTCTTCTATGCAAAAGCAGACAGAAGCTTTTGACATAAGATAGGGATACAGCCTCCTCTTTAATGCAAAGGCAGGAACCAATCTTATATTTAAGTGCTGTCCATTTGATGGGTATGGAAGTTTCATCAGTAGCAGGTGCACAAACTGGGAACGCTATCTGTTTCAGTCCTGACAGGATTTCTGGCATATCTGCTGTCTTTGATCAGATACCCCTGCAACTCATTATTTCCACTGCTGCAAAGCCCCAGCTCAACAAGCCATGCTTAAACCTCTCCACTTCCAACTCTTGACTGGTAACTCCCCATGCCATTCATCTTTCTCAGCCAGGAAGCACTCTGTCTTTGCTACAGCAAGATGTAAATCCAGCCCATTTACAGCAGCCTTTGTGCTGGCTGTACTGCTCACCTGATATCCCTCCAGGGAGCAAATGGTCAGAAACAAGTCCAACAAGAACTTTTATGCCAGTCACCTCGCTAAACTGTCCTACCCTTCTTCCAGAGCTAGCACAAGGCAAAGGGATGAGCCCTCTCAGGGGCAGTTAACCATCCACATATCCGTATATAGCTATAATGCAAAATTTAACGTCAGCGTGGAAGCACTCTTACCTTGGACCACCCTTCAAAAGGTCATTTACCACCTTCAAAGGCAATACGCTAGCGAAAGTCACATTATGAATTCCCTCATGTGCATCTTACTTTTGTCCTGTCTTGGTGTGCACTACAAAGAACACTAGTGCTGAAAATATTTGACTATGCTTCATATGTGCTATTGAATTTATTATGCTGTTCATTAGGCTCACAGATAGCAATAAGCAGCAACAGGCTCCTGGTTGAAAAAAGAAACTTGGGAAAGGAAAAATGATTGCCTACTGAAGTGTGAAAGATTTTTACCATAAAATAATAAATGTGTTATTTTCAAATAACAGATTCGTACTTCAGAATATAAATTATAGAAAAGACTACTAGGAAGAAAAAAATATAAGTTTTCCCAAGTGTCAACAGCGAATATAAGTAATTCACACAGTTGTTCCTTATAACCCCTCTGTTTCATTTTCAAAGACCTCAAAAACCTTCTTGCTTCAACATTTTAGGAACAGGCATCTCATCTATTACAGCACAACAAAATACCAAACCTAAATCAAGCTCCATTTATTTTACTATTGGGTACAACAATGCTGCAAGCTACCAATTTAGAAGCAAGTATTGGAACTGAGATAATGCCTGTTTGTAAACAATTATTAAATACAAACCGATTATGTAATTATTTCCACAGTTTTCTTTTTAATGTAATCTGTCTTCCTAGACTTTTTTTTCCTCCCCAAATTGTATCAAGTACTAGGAAATTCTTAGGGTCATCTTTCAAGCTAAACAAAATGCACCAAAATGGTCTCAAGCTACAGATTTCTTCTTAATGACAGAATGATTTAAGTGCATCAGTGATTTCTCTAATTCCTCGTGCTTAAAATATTCTGTTGAGCTACCCAGAATTCAAGAAGTTTTAGAGATGCTGTATTTACTAATGCTGACACAAAGGCAAAAAGCCAAAGCCACCTCGTCTAGACTTCAGAAGGTCAAACAAGAATAAATGCAGCTAAGAATTATCCCAGAAATTTGGAACTAGAAGATGTGCAATCAAACCTTAGCTTCATTATAGCCATGCTAACAAAAGTACCATCAAATGTCTTCAGCGGGTACACAGGGTTTATCTTTCCTCCAAAAACATCCTGCTTCAGGCACTAAACACCCAAACTTCCAGTGCTGCAAAGTACTGGATGTCAAATCCAGCAAAGCAAATTACTAAATACTTTTTTAGGACTGCTCTGCTTAATGTTGGCAGCCAGCATGCCTGGAGTATCAGGCATATCTCACACACTTTCATTTCCTTATTTGACTTTGCTGACCCCAATTGTGATATGGTGAATCACATCTTGTCCCCAGGCACTCCAGTTCTACGCAGTCCTTACTCTCACAGACATCCCCACTGAGGCTGGGAGATTTATTTACAGGCACAAGACTTCAAAGAGGTTTTGCACCTTTCTAATAAAAGGGATTCACTGTAACCTGCAGGTAATCTCTGATCAGCAAGACAATTCTACTAAACTTCCTGGCCTGCTTCACAGACTACTCGTGCTCTGAACTTGATTCATCATTTTGTTGGCAACCTGAAAAGTTTGCATAATTAGCATTTCTGCTCAGCTGCTAAGACAGCCAATGGACAGAACTGACCTCTAAAACATCTCAGAGTCGAGTTTCAAGACAACTCATGATTGTTATTGCTAGTCCATCAACAGCAATAACAACAACAAATACAGAATATGAATTCAACATGCATGTTATTGAAATAACCTGTTAAGCATTAGAATACAGGCAGTAATCAGTGGCTTAAGTGATATTTTCTGCTTCTAACACATCTAGTGGAAGTTTGAAATTATTTTGCTAGCTAGACAGAGATGCCTCTTTTGCGATTAAAAGTAGCAGAAGAAAAATACTTTGATTCCTCAGCACCAAGTGCTTAAGCTTGTTTACAAATAAATAATAAAGCCTAACAATACAGCATGACCTTTCTATTATTTCTAAGCAGTTAATGCCAACACCTTCAGAAGCAACTTTTTTTGTGTGTGCATTTTTTTATCCAGCTTTTACAATCCATTGTTATTACTTGTCCTAGACACTTAAACAGAAGTGACATGTATGCAAAAAAGATTAACCATGTAGATTTAGGTGTTTAAAGTGAGTGGATCCCTCCAAAATTTTGGATATAAAGGACATGCACAGGCTCACAGAGCTACTTAGTATCCTTACTCTTGGATTTTCAAAATACTATTATTCTGCTCTGTTCTATAGTGCCTACTACACCATAAACACTCAAAATAACAACTGACAGTGTAAAGTATTTTCCAAAACAGGTGTTATTTTAACTATTCAGAATTCCTTTAAAGACTATCCAAATGCAACTCTCCGCTTTAAAACAAAAAAATGTTTTTCAGTAGTGCTTCAGCTGACAACAGGAGAATGACGGCCCTCCAAAGGGGATTCAGCCTTTCAGCAGATGGTGTTTGGCTAAAACACAGCAGGAAGGACAACATACAGAACGATCTTTACTTTGTTGCCTTTCTTCTTTCAAAACATTGGTCCTATCTAAAAGGGAACAGTCAGATTTGCACAAAAGGCTTAATACCTCACATTAAACTAGGATAAATTATACTGCCTGACAAGCAGCCACAGACAAAGGAAGTTTGCGCAACGGCTATCACCAAACAAAACCAAAAGGGCGTGCTGTGAAACGCTGCCCTTGTTCAGGGAGAGCAGCGTGGATGGCAGTTTCCCCAAACTCGCTCTCAGCAGAGGCTTGGAGCAAAACACGCTAAGGCCACGGGAAAGGATCCTGAGGCTTTTGAGGGCTTTGGATCAGCCCTATGAGACTCTGAATTAAGGAGGAGTTGTTGGACCCTGGCTTCAGTTGAACACTAGTGACAGGTAAATGACCCCAGGCTGCTGTGGTGGCTCCTCACCTGCAGCCACCTCTGCCAGAGACAGTGAAGAGAGGAGTGACCTGCTTCCACAGCCACATGACGTTAGAGGGGGAATCTCTGTCCCTTCAGAGATATCCCCATAGTCTACCCTAGCACTCAGTGAAACAGCAAACACACCTTACTTATATTGCTTTTTAGAAACAAAATGGCAACATTCACGCAGCCCAAACCAGAGCAACATCTGTAATTTGTGGCATTTCAAGACAATGGACTTATTGCCAGATTCAAAGGCACTGAGCTACGTGGCGGGGGCAGGAGCCAAGCATCCCTGTCACTCCAGAGCGTGACACCATCGGGGGAAGAAATCTATGCAGGACAGCCCATTCCTCTATGCCAGAGCTGCTGCAGGTGAGAGGGAAGAATTTTCTTTGCTAGGGTGGCCCAGGGGAGTGAGGACATAACTCAAAAGCAGAGAGATTAAACAGCTTGTTTGTGACTTGACAACTTGGTAGAGCAGCCAGACCAACATCACACCCGTTACCCTATTCTGCTGCAACATCTGCATGTGACAAGATGATACGTATTGCACACTCTGACCAGCGGTGTTTGCATTATCCTTGCCAAATTAAAAAAATACAAGAGAGCAAAGCAAGTTGTCCCTGATGAAACAAATAAATCTCTCAAAAGATGGACATTTCAAGGCCTGCATTCTCATATCACCACCCAGGTTTCTGGAATAAATGTCATGGTGTATCAAAGACGCATTTCCCTGAGACACTGTACCAGCAGTCACCAGCATGTCTAAGATGTGAACCACGGATGCTGAGAAAGGGGAGGTATAGCAAGCAGAAGACAGGGCACACAGTTTCGCATGGGAGGCTAACAAATAAGAGCTGGTCATACCATTATTATGAAGCAGACAGGATCTTAAATTGCATGTGTCCTCAGAGTACATACGCTTTTTAGCTCCAACAAAGAAAGCAACTAATATATATGCTTGTCAGCAGTTTTAATGCAAAAAGACCTGAGAATGTTATGAACAGCTAAACCAGATGATACAAAATTACTGCAGGTATATGAAAATGTGGACACTCTACCAATTGGCATAAACCTCCACATTCAGATCTTTCTTCACCCAAGTAAAGCCTGCCTAACAGTTAGTAACAGACCAAAAACATGTCAAGGCTTCCTCCTCCCTACTGTTGCTTTAACACTGGTAGACAAACATCCATTTAAGCTATGTTGCTGGCAAATATACTTTCTCCAGATGCTCTGCTTATTTTCTGAATAACCTCTTAAAAACAAACAGAAAGGACTACATTTTAAGGATGAACAAATAAGTCATTATTCATTATCATACAGTGTTCTTATATCCGACTGATGAGGGTAAAAGCCAAATAATTTCCATGGAGGAGGAAAAGAACTAATAATACACTTTTTAGCACTTACCATAAACATAATTTTTATTGCAGTGACGGAGAAAAGCAGCAGATTTCAGAGCAGATAACGGACGGCAATTTTAAAATCTGCTTTAGAAAGGGGTGATGTACACAGATACTCGTATTTGCAAGCCCCTCCACACTAGCGTCGAGTCACTCCACTCAAAAAAGCAGATGCCACTTCCCTAGCTCATCTTCACTGTACATTCACATATTGGCTCACCAAACGCCAGTAACCTTTCCACTGGGTGTAGAGTTGCAAGTGAAAGACATGTCTTATCTGTCTTAGGTTTACAATTAAATTCAAGTAAAGATTTTTGGAATCACCTCTGTGAAACCACACAAAAACGATATTCCCATTTGCTTTCAGATTTAACCAGGGATCTAACTGGAGCAAAGGGAATTTTCAAAGACTGGCCCTGTTGCCACTGAGGAGGAATATGGACTGGCTATCACTCTGCAGTTCAGATGCTACGAAGCCAAGCAATAAGAACAGGAGTGATGTGTCTGCAAGAAGAGCTGGAGGCCAGGTGCAACTAAAACTAGTTTGAGCCCACCCATTCCTCCCACGATTGCACCTTTCATGGAAGATCCTGTAGAACGAGGAAGAAAACAGCAGAGAAAAACAGATGCCAAGAAACTAAAGGTGTAGAGACATATTCTTACTTTTCAAGCGTTCTACCACACAACATACCTAAAAAATGTACCTCACCCCCACTGCAGCTCTTCCTGCCAAACACAATTACAATTCTTTTACCTTCACAAAGATTAATTGTGCAGCACAGCTAGAGTCTGAACTCACAGCATCCTCACATCCAGGGGTCTCTATGCTTACCACTGAACTATGCAACAGGCCAATTGTCCTTCCCTCCTCCCGAGCAGTCTGAATGTAGCAAAGAGCTGTGTCAACTCCTGCAATAAACAGAACTGTCTCATTACAGGCTTGGTAAGTTATAGATTGGTGGAACGGTAGAGACAGCAACAAAAGTAATAGTTACGGAAAGTGACAGGAAAAATAGATCTCGATAGCTCCAGAAAAAGGTGTTGAGTTTTTTTAAAATCTGAAATAGACCTGCGAACACGCACAATTCAAAAAGTAAAGCAACTCTGAACTATTTTCAAATTTTCTCACTCAGCATTTTCTGTTACAGTTGTATCAACGATATCTGCAAATGTTTGGAAAATGAAAATCACACAACTTTAATAAAATTTCTGTGCCTGGGTACTCATGAAGAAACAATGAGAAGTACGTTGAAAGTACACGGTCTGTCTTCTAACAGATCCATTCAAATAAGGACAGCAGTTAATTAAAAAAATATACATCCCTCACTGGAATAGGCCTTGCTCCCTGCAAACAGAAACAGGGCTCACTAGACAACGAGACCCGATTGCTGCAAGCTGCAGGGTTTTGCAGCTACTGGCAGGGCAAGGATGGTTCCCTTGCAGGCAGAAAACTGGGCTGGGACACTCTGCAGCCCCCAAGAAAAGGCAAAGACCTGGGGCTGCTGGCCTTGTACGGAGGTGAGGGGGAATCCACTCCCTCTCCAGTTATCACCCCCTCACTCCCCACAGGTGGTTCCCTGCCTCACCAGGCCAGGGATGTGCCTGGGACAGCAGGATAACTTAAGGCTCCTCCTTGTACCCACCATATGCAGTGACAGGGTAAAGCACAGGGGCAGTGTCAGACCTCTTGACAAAGCTGTCCCCAGGCATGCCCAGCTACTGGCACTTGGGAATCGGACCACCCTGCGCTTATGGCTGCAGCCAAGGGGGCTGTGGGGACAGAGGTGGCAAAAGGGAATAGAGATAGAATGAGACAGAATTAGGAAAGACTGACCAAAAAAGAAAGGGGGGGGGGAGGGGGGGAAGGACAACAAAAACCTTTCAAGATTAAAAAAACAGGTGAAAGAGCAAAATCAAAAGAGTGACCACCATAAAGCAAACAAGGAACTGAGGGAAGAGGGGAAGAAACATGAGGATGAGTGAAAATGCAGACTGGAAAAGACTAGAGCACCACTAAAAGGAAACAGTAGGTCTGAGAACAGAGAAAGAACAGACACAGGGGGTCATGGTTTTGTTCAAATTTTTCTGAAAGTCTGGTTTTCTACCATGACCTTGACTGTTGGTTGGTTTAGTAAAACAAAAACAAAACCAGGAAATTCCACAGTTGTCTGAATCAAAAAAATGTACAGAAGAAAAGGGAAATTACAAAAATTTGAATGATTTTGGCAGACATTCAAAAGGAAAAATTGAGTCCAGTTGATGTTTTCATTTTTAGGAACAATGATTTTCTTTTAAAATTCTTTGAGACATTTTTCTTCTTGGTACTTCACTTCAATTGTTTGTTGGGCAAACATCTTGCATTTACATGCTCAATCATAACACTAGGGCTTTTTATCACTTAAAACAGTTGTTAATACTGTTGTGTTGTGTTTCAGTATTAGGTAACTTAAAACTTCAAAATCTAAGTGAACTCCATCCACACTGAATGCATGACAGCATCTGTCAACCTGAATTAATTCAGAACCAGGCAACACTGACTTAAAGTTTATGCACAGGGCTTGGTACATACTCAGGCAAACAGCATCGAGTGTGCTGTCAAAAATATTTGACTGTACAAGCACGTAAACCACCAACATTACAATTTTTTTTTTCCCCTTAATCCGAATCAAAGACAAAAGTCAGTAATATTGTGCCTGAGGTTTTACAAACACAAAACCCAAGAAAGTAAATGTTCTGAGTTTCTCAACATCAAGAATTAGAATTTGACTTTAATGCACAGATACAGAAAATAACGTTTTATATGTGTGTATCTATGGACATATGTAGACATCGCCTATGCACATAACACCTAGTCCTAAACTATTCAAAGAATGAAACAGCACCTTTATAAATAACAAACATTTCTTTTACTGGTTTATAAAATCTGAACTACAATGTTCTCTCTCACAACTTCTTATACAAACTCTTCGTTTTTTATATATGCAACTATCTTAGCAATTTAATTGCGTGATCATGCTGATCATAATATGCTAGCAAATGCACTGAAAAACATCAAAGTAAAAGTAATTACCTCTTAATAATGAAGCCTCCTCCCATCACTAACTGTTGATGTTTCCTTGAGGACTGGGCGGGTGGAAGCTTTATTTGGTTGCATAATATCCAAGGCTGCATTTTTTGTGTGCTAAGAGCACCTATTGGCTTCAAACAGGAACAACAGGACCTAAAACAGGAGAGCACAGAAGAGTCAATACCTGGGCAAAAGAGTGCTGGTTGATTTTTAAATGGAAAAAGCAGTATTACTGCATAATACTTGATGACTGGCAAGAGAGAAAATGGGACTTTAAGAAGGTGTCCTGTATTCCTCCTTGGTCTGTAAATTCTTCAGTACTTTAAAGCACAACCCTGAAGAAAATTACGAACTACAGATCTCTGCTCAAGTGCATACATCTGTCTTAACGCTGTCATCACTGGGTTGGCTTCACATATTATAAGTCAAAAAATGTTGTTATATGTGGGTTTCATAAGAGATACATTTCATGTTAAGCTTGCATGATTATCAGTCTTGCACAGTGTGACCCCAACACCAGGGAATTGTGCCTTTTTTATTCTTGCCAATGAGATATGCAAGAGAAAACAAAAAATGTTTCTCTGTACATAAATAAGAACAGGCAGATAGATGTAAAATATAGCAAACCAACAAAATCCTATCTGTAGCTAAAATATGAGATGAAGTTAAACAGAGAAAAAGTAGAAGTAATCTAAATTTTCCTATCTGAATAAGCAATCATGTCTACTTTTCACCTGACAGCTCCAGCTGTGCACAGCAATTAAACATACTATACTCACAGGCTGGTGCTATTGTCTTGTGGGATTTTTGTTTAGTCTGTGGTAGATGGCTGCATTTTAAAATAATAATAAAAAAGGAATTTGTATTATCAGAACTCATGCCAAACAACTATAAAGAATTTTGACGGCTCTTTTATTTCACATGGAGCTCTAATCTGCAACAATTACCTTCTTCCAGCATGTGTGTGTTCCCTTTTTGTGACTGACAGTGAACATAAAAGCCAGGATAACTGATATTGGCTACAAGCCACTTTGATATGACCTTTTCACTTAACTATTTAAAGCCTTGGCCACTCCTGAGATTTGATCCTCCGTTCCTCACTTGGACAGAATGCTTATAAATCTGGGATTTTTTTCCTACAATGGATTGACCCATTTATTTCTGCTCCCTTGATCTCCTAGACAATATGATCACATCTGTAGTTGACTCAAGCACACACTTCAATGAGATCAACAAAAAATAGTGAGAGTTACAGTTTTTGTTTGTATATTTCTTTCACTTCACAACCTATGAATATCAGATGCATTGTAACACATCTGGAACAGAATTAACATGCTCCAAGTAACGCAGGATTCTTTGCAAAAATATTCTTCCTATAAAATAAGAAGTCCCTATTTACGTCCACCACTGAATTCACTGTAAAATTATTATTTTAACAAGATGCCATTGTATTTATTGTGGTGTTAGTAACTTCTCAGGGTTTTAGATTCTTACTATTTTAAAATTGCATAAATAAATTAGCATAAAAGGAAAATATTTTACTGAGACAATTCAGAGCCCATTAAAACAAAGTAAATATTAAAGAATCATTTTTAAATGACTACTGGGTGCTATTTTCAGTTTATGACTGCTTTGTGATTTTTATCTCTCTTATCCAAATGACCCTAGATATCCTCGGCTTTTGAGGAAGCTGGAAATTACAGAATTATTTCAAAGATGGCAGTGATTCTTTCAAATCCAAGACTGAAAACAAAGCTCTCGGGTCCAACCCCACAAATTCACATCTCAGTAGTTTGCACCAATTCCTGCAAACACAAATTCCACATAGTTGTACATGTAAGCAATGTCACAGCAAAACTGAAGTCGATGGATTTATACATTACTAACAAAGCTCCCTAAAGAACTCAAAAAAACCCAAAACAAACCCAACCAACCAGTGCCATCACTGAAAATCACCATTGGAGAGAAAAAAAAAAAGCTGTGTAAATGAAATGTTAGAAAGAATTTAATCTATGCATGTCTACAACTGAACCAAAACCTTTCCCTGGAGCAGGGACAGATTGTTCTAGAGCAGTACTTTCTTCCAGGATATGTACAGCTACATGATCTGCTCTGTTTTGTAGGGAAAATGGATCTTTTCCAAATGGCTACTGAACTACTACTACTGAATGTAGTTTTCCATGCAGTTTTAAACAGACTGCAATTACTGACATTGCTGCTGCAAGCAAAGAAGGTGAAAGTGTTGGTTTGTAAGATGTACTAAGCCATTAACACAATTGCCTTTTTCCTGTTCACTAAAGATCTTTGCCTTTGCAGGATAACTTGTTTAAGTTTTGCTGACCAACTAGAGTTACAACAACTAGGTAGATTACTCTTTTTAAAGATTAAAATATAAAGCAGAATATTTGGGGTATTTTCTTCCTATATAAAAATTCTATAACTTCAATAGATGCCTATCTCTACTAGAAGAGCTATGGCCCAGCAATGACCAGAGGGTAGTGTGGTATAAAAAAGCCAGCAGGATCAGATTAGGATCAGATCAATTAGTTTTTCAGTTTTAGAAACAACTGGTGTTTCAGCTGAAACAGTAATCAGCAGAATAATTGTCAAAGTGTAACCTTATTAATGTCAATATAATAAGTTACACTGCAATGAGGTGAAAAGGGATTGTTCACGGCTACCTCAGAGCTGCTGCTTGTTTGTCCCAGTCTTGTCTCTTGATGAAATACTTTCCCTGTAGCAGAGACTAGCAGTTTCGTCAGGCGCTCAGCTTTTCTGAAAAGCTTCAATAGTACAAACATTTAAGAGAAGATTTCTGAAAGCTCAGAGGTGGTTTTCAGTGGAATTTGTACTTCTGAATCACCAAGGGGTGTTAAGAAACTTCCCTGGAAACTACAGGTGAATTTTTTGCCATCTTACTGGCTCACTGTGATTTTTAGTAGGAAAACTGTTCTAATAACAAATCAGGTTTACAGATCCAAAACACTACTCGGTGTGACATCACCCAACTTTACAGCAGTTGCTACAGCCTTAAACCTTTGCAGTCATTCAAATCTGTTTGAACTCCTACAATCCACTGAAGGTGACAGCTTTGCACAAAGGCTTTTACTATACCATACTAATACAATTAACCCTTACAGCCCAGACCCTTTAAGTTATTTCAGATTGACAGGCTGTCAGTCTGTACAAACATGTGTCACAAGGGCCCTCCAGCGCTGAAGGTCTTATTGACAAGAAACAGCTTCCAGGACTGGAGCCTACCTTTGTATTGTAGCAGATCCGTACTTTGGATTTTTTTTTTTTTTTTTTTTTTTTACACATAACAAAACATTAGTGGGCTAATTGCTAAGCAATTATTTATTCAAACCTGAATCTTGGAATTTCTCAAAATTCCTGTCTTCTGATGTTTTTCTGTTGTTACTATGGGACAAGCAGGGCAACTATCCAAAAGCCCGCCCCCTCAACAAAAATACCGTGAAGTCTTCATTACCTTTAATCAACCGTTCTTGCCTCCACCTTTCTGTTGACTTACGCAGTTGTGTGCCTGTTAGACAGGCTGGCTTATTGATTCAGCCAAAAAATAAGCCCTCCTTAAGAAAAGTTATTTCCAGAGGATTCAGTCCAAGGGGTGGTCCAAGTTACTGGACAGCTGCACATGAATCAGTATCACTACAAGTGAAGGAATGAGAACACATAACCAGAGAAGAGAATCAGTCCGAGATCAGTGTCTGTTGACCATAAAAGTCACACCCTCAAATTAACGATAGTGCTAAACATGCCATTTTGTAGGTAGTTCTCAGCCCAATTAAGGCCTCATCTTCCAAACGAAATCCTGTGACTTCCTGCCAAACTTATTCTAGCGTTGACTTGGAAGAGTTGGAAGGCTAAAAATGCTTCATGAATTATTGATGGCGCACATTTTCGTGCAGATGCGTTATTGTTTAAAAATATTGTCAATATAAAAGGACAAGATGCATTTCTTAATGCACCAGTTCCTATCTTCTAGTCAATCAACAAGCCACATGAAAGAAGCAAGATAGATTCAATTAACACATAACTCGGGATGTTTTATAAAACAGAACACTTACAGAATAACCCATTTAATCTACTGTGTTTTTAGGAGCTGAAATAATTTTTTAAAATTTGAACATACCTACATTCAGTTTTTGTTCGTTTGTGTTGTTATTCTTACAGGCCTAGAAAACTGGAGATTTTATGACAGCAGGCTAATAATTAAATATTTTGTCAGACACCTTGAACGAATCAATTCAGCTTCTCTCTAGCTCCCTCCAAAATTCAACAAATCTATCAGTTCTAATTAATCAATTTTCAATAATTTCTCTAAAGTTCCCCTTCATTATGTAATTTCCTTCATAAAAGCACACATTCACATTACTGTCCCATTCTCAGATATCCCACATCCTTCTCACTCCCAGTGAGAAGTTTCTACAGTTTTCTCTGTAACAAATGCCAATATATGGTTTGAAAAAAAAAAAAATTCAATCACCAAATTCCAGGAACTGAAGCTTTAATATGAACTCTTAATATTGTTAGCAAAACTCACAAAACTTAGTAATATTTACCAAGACTTAGTGTCACACTAGAATTCATCAAAACTCTGTAATTAATCATCTTGATGGATATGAATATGGCAAATGTGCCTCCTGTCAGACACACCCACTCACAGTGAAAGCAAACTTTTGCCAGTATTTTCTTTACTTCTATAAACAATCTTTCATTTAGAGTGTTTAACCACTTTGGCTTGTAAATGTAAGACACTGTGGTAATGTAGCAGCAAGCAAATTTATACTGTAAATCAGAGCCTTCAGTTTTTCCTCATCATCAATAAGCTATATTGCTTATGTAATGGGAAACCTAAAATGTCACACACTAAAAGATCCGTCAAATATTTAAGTTAACTAAACATGATCCGTACAGTGAGTAAGGTTACCTCTCAACTCTAAACATAGCACATTGGAAGACCTCAGGTTCACACTTATGACAGACAAATTTCATTTTTTTCACAAATAACTTCTTTTGATGCTCAAAAACTTAAAATGCTACTAAATAAATGCAGGGAGTATCCCTGCATGGCGGCTTAAATGAATTTGAGAGCTCCTCCATGATCTAAATAGCAGTTTTCTTGTCAGTCTTGCTAAAAAGAGTCGGACTAAAGCATGGTACTCAAATTACAAGCATATTACGTGCTTCCTCCTCATGATCCTAGAGACCAGGGGATGAAAACAATGAATTACTGAGCTGAGATTGAGAACAAGTTCTAACAGCCTCACACACTTCAGCTAAACATCTGCTAAAGAGTGAGAAAGTCACTGGTATAAAGCACTTCAATCCCTCTGCTCTTTTCTCTCAGCAGGGGTTGTTTTATGTGGCATAGAAAAGAGACTTGGAAGCGGGAAAACATTGTATCCTAAATATTGAAATGCTTCTGAAAACTATCTCAGGTGTCTTCTTGTGCCTGAATACACGTCAACATGTGACCACTGAATGCCACTTTTTGGCCCACAAATTGGGCCTTTGACAAAATAAAACAGGAGAAAAAAAGATTCTTTTTTAAAAAGTGATATGAAATCCACAGTTACACACAATATCTGTTTAAAGGTTTAAGCTCAGAAAAAGACCACAGGCATGTCACACTATGCTCTCTGCCCAGGAGGAGCTGTTGTAGGGTGCCATACTGATGACATACAACTTTAAAATAGTCCCCCAATTCTAAATTACAGCATTACATTTTAATACACACTGTTACATATTAAGTAATACAATTTTTTGCAAACATACTACATAAAATATGTGGTTAGTATTTTTTGCAAAAAAAAAAAAAAAAAATTGCTTTTTGCAAATATGTCAGGCAGAAAGAAGGGCAAGTGAAAGAGCCTCCCGGCAAGGCTGGCACCTGTGAGCCTGTCTCTGGGGAGCAGGGCCTTGCCATGCAACATGCAGACAGGCTGCAGCCCAGGGCTGTGCTTCGCCTCCCCTCTGGGCCAGGCACACTGATGGGTGGCTCACATGGGGGTCAGCCTGGCCATGTGGGAGACATGGCGCAGGATAGGGAACATGGCGGCCCCGTAAACTGATCTGCAGGCTTCTCAGGTGCCAGGGCATGTGCATGGGAGTCTGAACTGGGACCCAGGCAAGAGAACCGATGCTTTTTCATGAATTAGAGCAGTGGTCATCTGGCCTCCAGTCCTACAAGACCATTGGCTTCATGGAGAAACAAGGATGTTCAGCACCTGAGCAAGGAACTCGATACCATATAACATCAGGCCCCAACTTCCGAGTGATCATTCAAACAAATATCCCTACTTATGTGTACACTCTCTGCAACACCAGTGGAACTTCTTGTGTTCATATAGGAATGATTCCTATTACATGATGATTCCAACATAAAGGAATATGTTCCTTTAACTGGCGTTTAACTAGAAGATATTAAGAATGGGAAATATTAAAAAATTTAAATCCAGTTCTGGTCACGCTAAAAAGTGCTGATGTTGGAAACAATACACTGTCTCCGAGTATTTTCTCAAGAGCAGTGCCCTGTCTATAATGATCACAAATATGCAACACTGGGTGTGACTGCTCATACTTCTTTTGTTTTGATTTGTCCTTGACTGTCTGGAAAAAAACCCCTCTAGTATTCTGTGCCATTAGCCATCTCAGAAGTGACTTATCTGTTACCACAAGAAAACTCAAGCCGTGCAAAAACTACTACGAGTAAAAAGACCTGGAATGAGCCTACAGTTTATGTTATGAAATACGTTTATAAGCTACATGTGCTCCAGTTCTCAATGTGAAAATAAATTTCTCATTAGGCTTGCGGGCCAACTTTCAAAATCACAGAAGTAGTAAACCATTAAGCAGTTAATACAGTCATATATATGTACAATGGACACCTCATACTATAAGTATTTTTTTCCCTCCATTGAACTTTATTCTATGGTATCCTTTTGCCTGCTGTTTGAAAAGAACTAAAATAGAGCTAAACTAGAGTTGACATGCACACAAATTCACTCGTTCTTTCACCACAGACTTATGTATAAATGAAGAGCTAGCAAGAGACCGCACCTATTTTGACAAAAATAATGGCACTTTTCCTATGTTTATAACAATCCAATTGCGACAGAAGGCTCAAAAAAAAAAAAAAAAAATATCACTCAAACCTACAAAAAGCAGATCATTTCAATGTGGCCTCTAACGTAGGTGGAAATTCTGCAATTCTGTCCCTACGACGAGCGCGCTTCTTCCCTTGTGCCATCACTACTTCTGTGGGTATCAGTAATTTTCATCATAACACCCCATTTTCAAGTCCAAAAAAGTCTGCACTTGTTCCCCTCACAGCACGCAAAACAGATGACAGGGTAACAGCCAGCAAACTGCTCTTATTACTAGCGAGGGATTTGTGAGGGGACCGAGTTAAGATTTGCATGAACGAATGTGTGTGTTGGTGGCATCCGAAAACACTTTTTTCTTATCCTGGCTGAGATACAACCAATTGTGTCAGAACTATGCTGCAGTTTTGAGTAAGAGAAAAATACATGAATTGAAGGATAATATGAACAAGCAGCAACGCTGAAAGCTGGGTGGCATAAGCACCGCAGCACCATCACAGATCACAATAGTTATTACTCATCTAAATTCTCAATGCTCTGCAAGGCCCCAACCTTACAACAGATAAGTTACCAAAGCTGGAAGATCCAAGCTGCTCATCATACCAAGCACATCCATCCCACAAGAAATACACAGAATCACACAATTGCCTCAAAACCTACTTTACCTACTAGGTCACAACATTACTTTGATGTTTAAGCATCAGACAACCCCCTAACCTACTTTGAAAGCACCTAGTAGAACATGTCTTCCAATTCTACAGGGAGCAGAAGAGAAAGGAAATCAGAGGTCTGCTTTACCTAAGAGAATGGATGTGGTCAGAGGTAGCCCACAGCAAGAGGTAAAAATAAGGCCACACATCTTTCATGCTCCAAGAGTGTTCATGTAACCCTAGCTCCAGCCATGTGTACATCTGCAACTCACACTGAGCAGCACAACGCTAACTTGTCTTCCTTACTGCTGCAGAAAAGGTGCTTCTCTAAATACTTTTTGAATCCAGGAGAAGAGCCAGGAGATCCTCTGGACTCTGGATTCCCCTCCACTTCCCAGTCCTATCCCAATGCTAGCGCTAACAGCTCCTTTCTGAGCAGTGAAAGCAACATCATCACACCCATCGCTCAGCAAAAACAAACCTTTTCACAGGATTCGGAGCCCTGAGGCCAAAGGGGAAAGATGTTGAAAATTTTTTTGTGCTCTGCTTCTTTCTGTGTTAAATAACGGGCCCCAACCTCCCAGTCATTTTCCCTGAAGGGTGAATTCAGCAGCATGTAATCTTTTAAGGTTTAACGCCAATAACGGCTCTCAGATCCTAGGTCAGATGTAAGCACATTTCAACCTGGTCAGCACTTGCACAGCAAATTTGGTAGATTCATTCTAAAAAAGAAGAAATGGTTTTTTTTCCTTGTCTTTCCAGTAATATCCACAACATGACAGGCAGTTTCCAAACACCTTGTTCTTGCCTTGAAAAGTTCACAATGCACGCAATAAAAGGACACGGGATAGGCACACCCATACCACTGGCCTAGACAATAAACACGCACACAAACAGTTTGTTGGGATCTTGTGGAATTCTCTTCTACTGCATGGAGCGGTACCATTATCGTATCCCACTTGCCCGAGCAGAGGGATTCTCATCTCTCATAGATGCCAAAATAAGATGGGACAATTCTGTTGTGATTAACTTTCACAAAGATGATAATTACTCAGTCATCATGAGTCAGGTCCCTTACCTTCAATAACTCCACTAAAATATTCTTCATTTGTCTTCCAGACAAAGAATTAAAAGATACAAAATAGGTTAATCAAACAATGTAACAACATGTGAAGGAGCGAGTACTCACACAAGTCATCAACTAGAAATTGTGCTATCCATCCTGAAGTTAGTGTAGTTTTGATCCCTCCCCTTCTCCAAATATTGTGTTACAGAGGGACCTAAATTAAAATGTCTGTCAGTTATCTAATGTACAAAACCAAATCCTTTCTTTAAAGCAGATTAAATATATTACTTGAAGTTTGTCAAGTAAACCAATCTTTCCTAGAAAAAATAAACTTCATAATTCAGATGCCAACCCTTCCTCTCCAATAGCACAGGTAAGTTTATGCAGTGAATTGAGACTGATGTGCAGAGTCTTGTCAAAACTCTTTCATAATTCATGACCGTTCATAAAGAAAGAAGATGAGAAATTTCCCAAAAACACATTCTTACTGCACTTTGGAGATGATGCAAAATGCTATATGTTTATCCAAATGAAACAGAACCTCTAAGGCTTTAGAAAGAGGTTTCTTGCTAGTGAAGTATTAATAATTCTGAAATAGAGGATCAAATAGCTGTCCAAATAACCATATCAAAATACATTCACATTTTCTAACACCGCACAAAAATCTGAATCAACACACCATGAGACAAGAACCTGTCATAAATCTCTCCTACGTGGGTAATAAAATATAAAACACCACCTCAGTTCTAACAAGATTATCATATGAAAAGGGAAAGTTTTAAAGGCAAACTACACTGTTTAATTTAATCTGTATTCGCCTTTCAGAATTACATTAGGATTTGATCCCAGGAACGAAGGCGAGATCCCTGACGATCCCAGAAGCTTACTTTTCTAACAGCTGAGCACCAATAGTTTCATGGTAAAATGCCAATGGTTTCTTCCTCCATTTGGACAAAAAGAGGTGGATCACAATGTGACTTCATCAGAAACTGTCAGGCGATTTTAGGCCAAGAATAAAAATTTGTTTCAAGGAAATTATTTTCCTTATTTAAGAAGAAAAAAATGCATCAAATGACAATAGCAGGGTACAGCTAGGACTTCACTGCCTGCTAGCAGATAGATCACAGCTGTAACTAGAGGGAAAGTCACCTTGAAGTGTAATGCAATTCCCAGACCATTCAAGGTCCAGAAGAAATCCATTTGCAGCTAAGAACTATATAAATATCACATGCAAGAGAATGCCAGGACAGTAATGTGAGAAGGTGAGAAAGGAAAATGGACTATTAAGAGAAGGGAAATGAGGAAATACAGCTCAGGGATTCTTTGGTTAGAAGAAAAAGAAGTCATGAATGAAGCCTGATGTGGGGCACTGTGTTTTGAGATGTTCCTCAGAAAGCCAGGGAAGAGACTGCAGCATTGCCTGAAACCAAAAAGAGATTTTCTTGCTTTTGACTCTTCATGATTTCAAATGGAAGCTGGATCTAATAGAAGGTATAATAATCTTAAAAATGGGAGTCTGTGGGGAACATTATAAATGGTGGTATAAATGAGAACAGAAGCTTTTCTCCAATAACTAGACATTTAGCTGCATAATCCCTGAGGATTCCTCCAATCCAAGATAAATCCTTGCCTGGCCCAAATCAGAGTACCCTTCAAGCCTTATTTGAATCCTTCTGACAAGTGCTAAAGGGCCACTGCAGCTGCTAGAGGTTTCAGGGACCTTCATCGGTGCTCTGTTTCGAATGAGCCTCACCTGGCACTCATAAAATAGGGGAAAACCAGAACAGGAAAAAGGGGAAAAATATAGGATATTCTGAGAACACACTACATTAGCTCCTACACCACCCCAAGACTTACTCTGTTCTAATTATTGAAGATTTTTTGCCTACTTCCAGAAGTGGATGCAACCTAAATGTCAGCTGACAACTGGATGTGTACAGCAATCCACAAAACTATGCAAAAAACATCTCCTAAAGTCAAGGCAGAGCAGTGTTATCAAGACCTGTCATACGGAGGAGCACCTCAACAGAGCTCATCTCATGAGCCACTTCTAAACCTGTGTGTAGACATTTATGATTCTACAGTACTCCTGGGCCAACATCGCTGGTTGCTCCAGGGAAAAAGCAATGTGAGGTAGTCAAGCATCTTCACTGAAGATGCTAGAGGAAGCCAAAGCAAGATGACTGGCTGATTTTGTACAGACTACTATCAAGTGCTTCTCTGACTACCTGCAAGCCACAAAAAACGTATTGTGTACTCATGTGGTGAATATATAGCAACAGACAACTGAAGAGACCTCTTCCATGCTAGGAATTTGTCAGTAAAAGTTGTAGTGAACTAAAATTAAGTTTCAAAATTGTCACAAGGAATTATCCAGTTGGAGGAAAATGCCTGCATCCCCTTCCATAATGTACCAATTTTCAATCAATTCTGTGGCCCTCCAAGCATTTGCACATTAAGATTTTAACTTGGTTGTAGGAAATGTGTGTATAAAAGTTCTGTATGAGATCTTACAAAAGGGAAGATGGTATGTATTTTTAAAAAATCTCTGGCTATACTGACTTTACTTACTCATACTCTCACACTTATATACCCATAAGAACCAAGTTTTCTTTACCAGAATATTTTATGGCTCCAGTTCAGTTCCTCATCTTCTTGGCAACTTATCTTCAGGTTAGTTCCTCTTCATTTGAATGAAATCAGACATCTGGCATTCTGTAGCCATTAACAACATACCTTTCCTTTTAACCCTTGTCCTACTGTTCCTGTTGGAGCCACCACAAACAATTCCTTAACATAATATAATATAACTCTACATATTTTTTATAGAAAAAAAATCTCTACATGTTAAGTCCCAGAAGCAATTACACTATTAGAGCTATAAACAATTAGAAATTTGAATATACAAAAAAGAGCTAATATATATTTATGGTAATATTGTGATGTGATCACAAAAAGCATCAAACTGTTGGGGGTGGGGAAGTCTTGTCTGCCTAATACATTTGTCCCTTGGAACAATTCCAGACATGTAACGTTGTGCAAAGAAAAAAGCATGAATACTATCTACCAAGGTTGACCTCAGTTTTTCAAGGTGTTCTAATGACCACCAGTTGGGCAAAACAAGAGATCCTAAATTTCTTGGGGGGGGGGGGGGGAGGGGGGAAATCAGTGTTGTTCGAAGAATGCATTTCTGCGCATAAATTATTTTAGCAAAACTATAGATACAGAATGTATCTATGTATAATCTCAGAATGTATCTATGTATAATCTATTATGTAATGTGTTTCATTCATTTGCTCAGTCCAGGTCTTTGTTTTGGTGGAAGGGACTATAAATTAATTCTCTGTGAGGAATAAATCCATAGCAACACTTAAATCACCAGCAGAGCCAGGAGACAGCAAGGTATCCAACAGCGCCAACACTCTGTCCCAGTAAGGACACCTGACATGCAGATTAGTCACAACAGGCATGTCTTATTGATTATAGCATGTCATATGACAGTCCCTCTGCTATTTATGTACAATTAGCGTTAAGTTTCATCCTGGGCTGTTGCCACTTTGGATTTAATTTTACTTGGATCTGACTACACGTACAGATCTTCTACAGTTGTATTCCCTGGTGTGAGAGCTGTTTTCTATTGAAAATGTATCCCGTCCATTTCAAGAAGGGCATAAAAATGCTACAATTCATAATTTGTGCCTTTAATCCACTGCTTTCAAAATGTACACATCACTAGTCTCAGGGTCAACAATACATTCCAGGCAAGGACACAGACATGGACTCAGAGTAAGACTTTCTTTAGCTTTTCACCCACAAAATGAGCTGAAGTTACTACTCTACAGTGTTAATTTGCACCTGTGTTATGGCCAGCTCAGGAGAAAGGCAGGCTAGCTCTGCCAGAAGCATGAGTAATCTCAACAGAAAATTATGTGGGTGGGTCAGACAGTGCGCTCTTAAAATGCAGGGATCAGGTTCCCTGACTATTAAGCCATTTTCTCAAAGGATGTCATGTTACTCAATGCCTGAAAACACTTGAGAGCTACAGAACATCAGCTCTGCATTGAAAAGAGAGGGGCAGTGAAGCCCCATAGGTAGCCGTTTGGATTTCATCAGAATTTGAAAAACAACAATTTATGGTGTCCTTTAACAAGAAACTCCCCCAAAAATTCACATCAGTCCTGTGTGATTGTATTTGATTCAGCCATTTTAGAGTTTGCTAAAAGGTAGCATACAGTTAAACATCAAGCTCCATAGATGTGTGGGTATCAAATACCACAATTAACAGAAAAGTTTCAACTGGCACCTACAGTTAAAAAGGAGACACAAACCTAAACGAAATCCAGGCTTTGGTACTTCACAGACCCAGCATAGTGCTCTGTAGAGTTAACCAAGCTACTTTTAGATACTATGTCTTCTACATAGGCTTTGTGTGGGGTTTATCAACACAGAACATATCTGAGCTTGCTCTTTTTCCTTCACTGCCCCGTAGTCACCACAGTGCTAAGTTTGAGGGCATGCAGAACATCATGGGAGACACTGTGACACAACAGGCCCAGGGGACAGTATATCGCATTGCAATATAATATACTAGTATGTTAGCAGTATAGCATACTGATATTTCTACAGGAAACACAAACATTATGAATCAGCTTTAAATTTCAGGGTCTTGCACATCACTCTGATGAAATCCCTAAAGAACTAAGCAGGTATAGGTAGGGAAGAAGATGAACTTGAAATGTGAACACATAGGAAGAAATCTCCATTGGCGTACAAGCTTCCTGGCTCCCAGCACATGTATACTAACTGTTTGTTTAAAAACAACTGGAGTTAAGATAGTCATTTTGGACCCAAATGAAATCACAAAGTTACCTTTTACTGTATCAGGAGCTGGTAAGAAAATAGAAAAGCTTGAGTTTTCTTGGGGTGGGGATCCAGTTTAAAAGACTGGAAGTCTTCCATACAAATGCATATAGTTGGGGTTTTTTTGTTTGCTTGGTTGGTGTGTGGGTTTGTTTTTTTTTTTTTTTTTTTTTTTTTTTTAATACTTTGAGACAACCTGTTACCCTAAGCAAGATTTCTTCCCAGACCACTGGCTGACTATAGAGAGAAACTCAAAACAATTTTTACAGTCTCCAGCTGAGACTGATGGTAGATCCCTTCTACCCCTCCCAAATAGGTCATAGAGCACTCCTAATCAGTACCACTGTGGTGTTCTCTTCATCTGGGGCCACTTATTGGCCAGGAATGGATTTTAAGTAAAATCCATAGCCAAAACATAGTGTTGTGAGGTGAACTGCAATAAGCAATGCTACTGCTAGAGATGACATTCTGCAATCTCAAGAAAAGCTAAACAAACAAACAAACCCCTGCAAGTCATTACCACTCTGCCAGGCTCATACTAAACAGCTTCATGTACACAGATAGTATCCAAGTTACTCTGAGAGCAGCCTGTGCTAATATTGGCAACTGAAGCTCCATTGAAACAGTCATGACAGAGGTCACAAATCATCTCTGGCAGCATGCACAGAGTCTGTTCAGAACTGGAAAAGTAATACTCATTTGCAAGCCGGTTATTTCTTGCTTTGTCTTGAAGGTATCCAGCACTGTTTAAGCTTTAAGAAAAAGAAACAGACTTTGCTTTCAAACATTCTCAGAGCTTGCCTAAGGTATTCTGAAGAGCAAGAGATCATCCTCCTGTTTACCTTTCTTAATGGAGGTATTCAGCTATGCAGCATGTTTCAATATCGCCTCTAAGAGTGTTCTATGCTGCAAAGTCTGACATATATTTCTATCGTCAGTTGATACTACAACACATTTTGTGGTGATGCTAGCAAGGGCAGCCAGAACCAAGAACTAGGTTTTCAAATTGAACAATAATTCGTATCTAGGGCCCCCAAAAGAAAAGGATAGAGAGGAATGAGATTCTTCTCCTTGCATTTTAGCCATCTGGACAAATGTTATCTTCGCACATGATGTAACAGGCTGATCTGTTAGAGATTGGGATTCCCCAAGCAGCAAGGAAACTTCTAGAGAGGTTAAATGGCATAATTTCTGCCTGGAATTTTTTTGCCCTGCAAGTTTCTCAGAAAGCACACTTCCCTGCATGTACTGAAATGTCACAACGAAGCATCAGATATTGTCTTTTCTTCAGTCTCCATGGAAGACTGTTATTAGATATTTACCTAAGCAAATAGGGATGAAGATTCAGTTCAGAATATTATTTTTATCCCTGTTTCACTGATATAGGAAAAGAGATCATGAAAAGCAGTCAGTGTCCATTAAAATGGTCAGAAATGGGACTAGAAAGTAGGTCTCTGCCCCTTTTTCATTTGATCACCTGGTGGTCATCCATGGACCTTACCACTATGGGATTTTATGGAGAAGTTCATGAGGAAGTCCTAAGGCTAAAGAATCTCATGGGTAGTGCAGATCATGAATAGTATAGAAGTTTGGGCCTGGGTAGATGTCTAGAAGTTCTCTTGCTCCCTTTTACCACAAAGCTGGGTAGCCATTTCAATTAGCCTGCCTAAAGCTGTCTTTCTGTGTAAACAGCAGATTAGAAGTACTGAATAAAAGTACTGAACTTATGTTTGAAATGCTGCAGTTATTGCATCAGGTTGTCATTAGTGAGTCAAGTAATTCTTTCCTAGACTCGGTGTTAACATGCTGCCTCTCACAGAACAGTGGTGTCCAAAATAGTAGCAAGCAAGTGATAAATACTACTTTTCAGTAGTTTGCAAGGCTTCTGTGGAACATATTCCCAAACGTTGTCTATATGGTTTAATTTTAATGTCTGCTATCAGCTTGTTCTGACCAGCACTGTAAGTCACATCCTCAGCCATAATCTAGACTGCTGCTATTTTAAATTGTCCCTACTGCATCAGAATATCTGAGTTTAATCATCAGTTAGTGATACACTTTCCAGATACTTGTAACCACACTGGTTGGTCTGTATTTTAAATCACCCTGAACTGACAACATGCCCTGTCTAACTGAAACTTTGAATTGCTCCAATTCTTATCTTTTCTGATAAAAGAGTTTCTACAAAGATGCAGGTATTCAAAAACACCATAAATTATGTCTGTATCATTGGGTATACCTAAGCAGAACAGCCAAACCACTTTCAGCTTCATAAAAGAGCAGACTACTGCTGGTTTAGGTCTCACAAGGTTCCCAAGATCAGCAAGTTCCTGACCACTTTCCTGTCTTATCACTGCCTTTGTAAATTGCCAGAGATTCATGGCTGGGAGAACAGATTGGGATAGGGGGTTTAAGCTTGTATATTTGATAAAGAACTGTACGGATTGTTACAAGGTGTGCAAAGAGAAAAAGACATTTATCAGGAATTAATACTCTGCAGGAAGGTCTTTGGTATCGACTGTGGTAAAGGCTGCATTTCATGAACACTTTGAAAGTGTTTCTGAAGCCAAATGATAGAATAAGGATAGATAAACATAACCCTTCTTTACTACTGAGTCATCTAAACAAAATGCTCAGCCTATGCTATCAGGTCTTTCTCCATTGGAAATGATCTTCCAGGTTAATTTTCCATAGGACTTCAGCTAAAGGTGAGTCAGGTATAGATGCAGTGAGAGATGCCTGGGGCCTGTGCACCCCACACAGCAGTTACGCCCCTAAGACCTGTGATATGCTGTGGATGACTAATTCCAACTACAGGATGGCAGGCAGGCAAGCAGAGGGTCTTGCAGCTGAAGAACCAAAACAAAGGTTGCTTCTACCGGACTCCTTTCATGATGCTGATTAAAAGTCACTTGCTATGTCTGACCCTTAGATCCTCATCCCCTCAAAATGGGAAAAATAAGGACACTGTACCTCATTAATTTAACTACAGGCTTTTTGTGGCAAGGAAAATAATGTCATAGTATGCCTGTCATAGGTACTTAATTCTGGGCAACACCTGTCACAATGAGAGTTCAGACTTCAGGCACTGTTGGGATACATATAACAGTTTATAAGGAGAAACCCATCCTTTCCAAATAGCCAGACCCAAAAGATGCTGCATGACCCTCAGCTCCAGCTACAACTGTGTAACATGCATTTCACAAGGCTGTTTTTTTCTATACTTCCTTTTCATTTTGGAGGTTCACGCTAGTTAATGAAACTTGTTTGTATCTGTAGCACATTCATTCAGAATACATTGGGGAATTATTACCTCATGCTGGTCAAACAATTCACTGATTTGTTTACAGAAAAACTGTGCTAGCTGGACTGTTGTCATGACCCTTCACCCAGATCTTTTGATAGTGGGTTCTAGAATGTCATGTAAAAATAAATTAAACAGCACTGAATGAGTTCCTACTAAAAGCAGTTAGTGTAAGTAGAGAGATAAATTCCATATTATGTCTAGCAAATTAACTTCTTTGACAAACAGCTCTTTCTTGTGGATGAATGACAGTTTTACACTAGCATTTACCACTGATTACCACTCTGGATCCCTATGAAACGCAAATAGCTACAGGCAAATATTATTGCATAACTGCATATGTATGCTCTGATACAATGCACGGTAAAGGACTAAAGACTCTGAAGTCAATTCTTAATGAAGCCCCTTCCTGTTTCTGTAGATCACTTTTCTCATACAGAGTCATGCTTGCCATCATTTTTCTGTAGAATTCTCATGCTTAAGATCATGATAGTTTTCAGTAAATAAATACTGGTAAAACACAAATGTTTGCAGAATCTGGCACTTATAAATAGCAGATTTAGATTAGGGTGACTAAAGCAAACTTCCTTTACTAAAAGGATGCGATAGATAACCCTAAACTCTTCTCCTCTCCTCAAATGAAAACAGTCCTTTGCAACAACACTTTCCAAGAGCACTCCATCTTTTCTACGCTGAATCTCTGCAGCAGCTATCGCATTTCCGAAGGAGTGGGGCAGTTCTTGCAAGAGAAGCCATCTGCAGCCCAGCTAAGGGCTGTAAATTTCCACTGCCCAGCCTGCTCTTCATTGTGTGCCGCCAGGCTGGCCTGACCTTTCAGCAGCTCAGCCCCTGTCTTTGTGCCGTGTTTATGTGCGTTCCGCACTCCCTGCGCAAGGTTAAAACCAGGGGACAAGGAGGAGGAAAGCTGATGAGACAAAAAGCAAGTGAAAGAATTTAAACAGGAGCTGAAATCCGGAAGCGAGGCGATTTGCTACACAGAGCCTGCTGCAAGTAACTGAGTGATCCAGTTTCCAGTGAAGTTTATGTTGCAGTTACTATAAAGCAAGGAGAATCAGACTCTTAGTCAGCTATTTTGCCATGACCACAGAGCACACAGAGAACATGCATCTTTTCAGTCAAATCTGTTAATTGGCACGTGCGGACCTGTAACTGATTTTGCAAATTAGCGCCCTAAATACTGATCCCTCTACTGAGGGGAGTAGAAATGTTTTACATCCTCATAGCTTTTTATTTTTTAAATAACTCCCCCATGCACTTTTTTTTTTAAAGACAACTGTAGAAGGAAGGTTACACGTCCTTCTCCCTTTCCTGTTCTTCCTACCACCAAACCTTCTCTTTTGATACATGAAAAATCCAGCTCTTACTCCCAATCCTGTCAGACCCCCAGGGACGGCAGCCAGTGTCTGCCCAGCTTGCACTATTAGCCCCACCATAAACAGAGTGTGAGCCAGAAGAGGGGCAGAGCCACAGGAATAGCAGGGCTGCTCACACACTGTACCATGCAAAGTGCTTTGCACTCAAGTCCACATCAAGAGAATCAGACATCTGCTTTGAACAAATGCTCAGTCCCTTGTCATGCTTCACCTTTCCTTCTCTTACCTTGTAACATAACAAGTCTTCTTCAAAGGGCTGGACCCTGTGCTAAGCTCCTTTTAGCTCTCAGATCAAGGTTATAAATTGTAGGAGCAGACAGAAGCCTGACTCAGAGTTTGCTGGGCTTTATAAGCCCAGTTACCTGCTCCCTGTTGTCCTGGAACATGGAAAAGGGTGGTGGTATCACACCAGGCATGTGAAAGACCTGACTGTATAAGAAGTAACTGAAGCCATATGAGGTCAAAGGAGGAGCTTGGGATCACTTTTTCAGACTGATGCTAAAAGCAGGGCTGTACAGTCAGTAGGAAGGCAGCAAAAACTACATCATCATAGTTCCACTCCAGTGGAATGGGGAAATTTGCCTCCTAATGTGCACAATATCAGGGAAGACATCAAGACAGAGAGGAGGGTTTGATACAAGATTTGGGGATGCTGTCCCTAGCTTGTTAGGCCCTAGAGACTCAGCCTTTGCAAAGCTTAGTTTTAATGACAATAGAAATATGACATTATAATTTATTGCCTTACCATGTCCAATGTTCTGCCTCCAATGTGTTTTCAGATACAAAACGTAATCCACAGTGATTAACTCAATTTAATTAGAACAGTGAATATTTTATTCATGGGGAATGGTATGAGACTTTTTGCAATCTAAGGCTCTACTGTCCTGTCTCTGGTCAACACAGTTTCCTTAGCATGAACGACACCTGCCAAGTCCCAGACAGAGTTATGTCCGTGGTGGAACTATTGTAGCCAGAACAACTTTCCTAGCTATTAGTGAGCCACAATAATGGACTCTCTTTCCCAAAATAATAGGGGACCTTAATAACAATAATAATAAAATAATATTACAGGGAGCCTCTCTAGAGGTACCACTTTTATCCCTTTGCAAAAAAAAAAAAGATAACCCATTACTGAAGCAACAAAATAAAAGATGCCATCAGAAAACAAGGACTTGAGGGCAGGGTTAAATGCAAACATAAAACCAATACAAAATAAATATATTTACTACCACATTGTCTTGAAATGGATGGACTTGCTAGAAACATGCTACCTACATAGTAATTTAGTGTTCAGACAGTGCAACTCAGTAGTGCCCCTGGACTGGAAGGACCCCAGGCACTACTGCAAAGATGTTAGCAGCTGGCACTATCATCAGGCTACACTGTGGCTTTATTTCATTCTTTGTGCGACACTTTGTACCTCTGAAATTATACTTCGTGGTGTTGTGTTTGGTTGGTTTTTCTGGGGGGCGCAGAGGAATCCAGAAATCAAAGTAAAAATTAGTCAGCAAAGTTTCAAAGATATGCCCACCCAGAAGAAAGGATGAGAGGAAGATACCTAGCAGAAGATAAACTCTTTTCATTCCTGGAATTCCTAAAGGATGGTCTAAGGATATATTCTGCTTCAATTCCCGGCTTCTCTAATACTACAGAAACCACCATCAATCCACCTGTGTTGGAGGCACATGCAAGACAACTGTACTTTGCATGGACACAGCCCATAAAGCAAGAGACTACAGCACTTTACTGGAAAGGAAACTTGGTCCATGTTGTATTAAAGAACCTTACAAACACATGTACACATAGCATATGTAAGCTGTGTGGGAGTTTTGCCAATTATATGCATGACAGCAGGACTGAAATGCAGAGGAACTCCCCATCTGAAATGAATTCACTGGAAACTAGGCAAATAATGATTCCTATTAAATTAAGGGTCTTTTCCTGCAATGAATAGGTGCAAGTGTACTGTGTAGGTAATTGTAAATCCACAGAATTAGACTGAGCTGCAAACCCTGTGGAACTCAAGCCAGCAACACTCTTGTGTAAATTTGTTAAAAAACGTTACTTTTGAATAATTGTGGTGCAGTAGTATCTACAAGAAAATGTTTGTATAAACCTGCAAATTTTGGATCACCTATAGCCGTTTCCTCCCAATTTTCAGGAGGCTGCAGACAAAGTATGTTTAGTATATTAAAGAAGGTAAAAGTTAGCTGCAAAACTAAGAAGTGGTTTCCAACTTGCCCTGAGTATAGGAGTGTTTCTTCCAGCAATACACAGTAGGTTAGATTTAGATTCCTGACCAAACAGTTGTCTGTAACCCTTCCCACTGTAGTCAATCTAACCCAAATTCATAGCCTTTTACATATTACAAAAAGCATAAGATTATTCAGAGAAGTCATGAAAGAGGGCATAAGAAGGAAGGGAGAAGTTAGGAGCGGCTTCTGGTTTAGACAATGAAAAGAAGTGAGCTACTGGTTGGAGCTGGGGACATGGAGCTGCAGCAGTCTCGCCTCTCTCGGGCTGTCAGATACAACTTGGTATCTTTTCCTCTAACAATAATATAAAAAAGCCTCCTAACAAATTCCAGCACACTTTAAAGGGAAAATATATAAAGAAAAATTAATAAGTTACACACAGGAAGAAAAATGTTGGAACCCAACTGACTTCAAACAAGTTACATGGACAATTATACACTTCACTTGTATGAGTCATTGCTCTGATCATAGTAGCTATAACATTGCAATAATTAACCATTTTTCCCCCCATGAAAATTCACGCTAACTGTGCACCTACTGCAGTTCATTTTCCTGGGCATAACAATCAGTCACAAAGAAGCAATGATGACTGTTTTAGGCATCTACCTGCAAAAAGAAAAGATTTGAAAAGCTGAGTATTTTAATACCTTTCTATATCATTGCATTGAATCCACCTTTTCATACTTAGATAAAATCCTGTCCTTCTGAAATAATTACTGGTTTTGCTTAAATTGATATTTATGTTTTAAAGTGCAATCTAACATCAACTAGTTTACTGTATTAATTTTTGTGCCCGTGTTTGTAGCAGGTAACACATGTACATGTATTAATACATACCTATGCTTTTAGATAATTCCAAATTAACTAGACCTTAAAGGATTTGACTGTTTGGCCCATCCAACTTTTCAAATTATGTACAATTAGATCACCAGTTATGATATGTATCAAAAGCAGCTCAAAAATATATTATTAGCTGTTTATACAGAATTTTTAATCAACAAATCTAAAAGCCCTTTGCAAGGGAGGTAAATCCCCATCTTATGGACAGGGTAAACGGAAGCAATGTGAAGGGAAATGTTTTACTAGAAGCAGATCCAGAGCCTCCACATTTCCAGGCCAGGTGTCTATCCTATAGGTTGCCCTTCAATCTGAAAATGAGTCCTCAATCGTGTAAGCAAGTGAAGTATCTCGACCCCTGAATGTCATACTGAAGCATACAATCTTCTTCTAATGTGCAAAGTTTTTTTTTTTCCACTAATACTTTCTTGGATTTACTCCCTTTGTATAGAACCACCATAACTAGAGGCACACTGGAGCACGTGTGGATCCACTGTTTATGCCCTTGAGAGTTAAGCAAGTAAAAAGAAACAGCGAAAGAAACAAAGCTCATTGCAGAATAATATTGATACTTAGAATGTACACAAAATGTATTAAATACACAAGTGATAGCACTGATGATACTGAAACAATTAAGAATTGAATGTGACATCTGAGCTTTATAAAAATCATGGAAAACACAATAGCCTACTATTAGTCTGTAGGATACAAAGACATTTCAACTAAAAGGCCTTATACAACACTGCACTGTGCTATACTGAAGTTCCCCCTGTACTATCAACTTTATTACTCCAGGCTTAACACTGAGATAAATATCAGAGAAAATCCGTAAGGGAGAATGTGGGGCTTTTTAATACTCTATTATAAGTAAAAGTGACAATGGAATATATTGTAATTACGAATTATAGTAGAAAAGTATGACCCTCTTAACATGCCTAGACAAACCGTGTTCACATTCACAGTACAGTCTACACCATCAATTTTGACTGTTAAATTCTGTTAAAACATGACTGACCTACCTGTAAGAAACATTTCCAGGCTCTATCAATATTAGGATAAAGAAGTAGTAGAGCACAATTGGGAAGGCAGGGGTGGGAAAGGCGTTAATGTACTAGTTTGCACTTTGAATTAACACGTGATTAACTTTAGTTAGCACTTAATACAGAGAAGACTTAATAAAAAAGTGCTCGTTATTTGTCGTGAGTTTCCTTCTTTCACCACACTGTACACTTCAGTTACAATTACAATTCAGCATCTGAACTGAAATGCAGATCCTATCCAGACCAGTAGATGGCACAAAGCATTTATTTCACTATATTCATCAAAACATTTAGTGTAATGTCACAGAATCAGAGAATCACCTATTTTTTCCAAAATAGTGTTATTATACATCCCTCTATCTTAAAAACAGTCAGTCCTAAGACATTATAATCTTTAAATGAATTAATAGCTAGTTCTAAAAACACTTAAAATAATACATACAGCACTGAACAAAAATTGTATTATACACATGTCAAGAGCAAGTAATCCTGCAATCAAGTTAGTAAGCAAATACATTCTAGGGTTTAAGCTTGTTGCATATTTGTAACAATTCATAATAATCTCAAATACCAAGTAAAAACTTGTTCAACACGGCAAAAATGATTCTAACATGAAAAGGCCCTACAGTGATAGGTGTGCAAGAGATAAATATGCTGGTGAAACTTTTAACTTCACTGGGTAAATCTATAATGAAAAAATGACCATAGATTTCCTACAATGACAAATGCCAGGAAACAATTACAGCAGTTGCTAATGTATCTTGTGCCTTAGAAAATAAAGAAAACTTTAGAAGGGTAGAAGTAAGACAAATCTGCGTAAACCCACAATAAGGGAAAAAGTAACTATTTATTTTAGAACTAGGTAAAGATTTAAAAGAAACAGCAAAAAAAACCCCAAAGAAAATTTGACGAGAAAAAAAAAAAATCAAGAGCTCTAAATATTTGCCTAAAACAAACAAAAAAAAAATCTAATAGCTTATAACCATTCATACAATAGCATCTATGAAGTCCACATCATGTCGGTGTCAAGTCAAACAGACTTCTTATCCAGTGTACAAGAGAATCAATAGGATTTAAGCACTAAAAATGCCTAAATATTTGCAACTGAATCAGTTCATCTACAGGCATACTTCTGTATAAATCACTCACGACAGTCATGGATTATCAGGCTCTGCAGATGATTTTTCTAAACAACAAGAAAAATAGATACTAGAAAATCCATAGATTGTATTTATTATTTCAAAAAGAATACAGAGCTGAAACATACTAGTTGTTTGCTTTGCTCTTACAAACATGTTGGAAAAACCTCAGTTCTTGGAAAGAAAAGAGAACAAAGGAAGTGAATTACACTCAAATACAGGGCTGGGGAAGTATCTCATGTTCTGTAAAGAATGATAGTTGCTCTTGTACCATTTCGACAGAATTCTTGGAATACTACAGAAAAGAGAATCAGGCTACCCGGCTCCATTTTCTAAGTTGCAAAGATAACCTATAGCTACATAATTATAGGATTTAATGATACTTAATTTTATATTTTCAAAGAAATATTATGACATCATGTCACTTCACAGGGCAAACCACTTAGCTTTGTAGCTGTTAATTCACTGCAGGAGCACGCATTAAAAGCTTTGCAATCATGGAGTAAATTATGCTTATATCTGTTGGTCAAATTACCACTTAATGACGTGAGAAAACCTGTAAATAATGTAAAGATTCGTGGCTTAATTATTTTAATAGCAAGTAATTTATCAAATAATTATGAAAAAGAAAGAAGCAGCCGGGTCTAATGGGCTGGAATACACAAGCAAGAATGTTTTTCTGCACTGGGCCAAGAACTCCTGAACTAAAATGCTAATAGTAACAGCGTCTTGATTTTTCTTCCAATCCAGTACAGCTGCAGGCAAAGTCCCAGGTAGCACTTGTCCCTCCCGCCTCTCATTAGATCTAGTGATCATGCAGATCAGATCAACAGGTTGATCTGAAAGGAAAACTTTGTTTTTGACAGATGTGTTTTTTGCTGAACCGATCCACTTTGTGCCACATGCTTCCTAGATCCAGTGGAAGGGGAGAATAGGAATAGGGAATGTGCAGCCAGAAGTGGAAGAAGTGCTTTTCCACACCAAATCCTAGTTATACTTGATTAGGTGTAAAGCCAAACTAATGACTCCAATTAAAAGTGGGACAATTTAGTCTGGAACATTCGACAAGAGAATATTTTGATGGAAGCATTTAGAATTTTACAGATAAAACCAGAAGTAACAGACATTTACTCACTACTGCAAAGAAACCATATTAGCATAACTAAATGACTTAATGAAATTTAGTGTCATGTTTCCAAAGCAATTGACACCATTTTGCAGGGTAAATACCCTAGTTTTATTGCAGGGATGGACAGCTGGACTGTTTGCCTTAATTCCTGAACAACTCAGACATCCACAAAGCATTTCCAGGTTGAAGTGGAGAGTAGTAACCTGGTCAACAATCACAAGAGACATTTTCCCACTTGTCGCTCCCAACCATCAGTTCCAAATTCACTGATCTCCACTTACCTGGCAATAGATATTTGACCCTCATGAGCACGACTACTTCTGTTGCATTAGCCTGAACACATGATGTGGTGTTTATGCCTACTGCAGGAAGACATGCTATGCCTGGTTCAGCATAGCAAAATTTTAATAATGCATTTGATCTGGCAGAGTGAACTTGAATAAAGCACTGCTTAGCATCATGAGACTGCTCTGTTTTCACTCAGTGCTAGGTGCACTAAAAACAGATTTATTGTCCTGTGAAGCCATGGTTCATTCAAATCCCCCTCTCAAAGCAGGCTGCAGGAAAGCACATGTTGCGCAACAGTGCCTTTTGAAAGTCATACACCTTCAAACTGACTGACCATAATAGCTCACTTCAAGTAAGGGTCTTCAGGAAGATACTTGAGAGGATTTGGTTTACCTATTGGTATAGCTTTGAGAGCCTGCTACCCTTGCTCTTGCTCAGCTGATTTCTGAAAATACACTAGGCCCTCCCTTTTTCTTCTGCATCCCTCTGGAAGTGCACCTTGATGCTTTGCTGCTATCAAAGCCTAGAGAATCTGTGGTGGTGGCAAATACCACAGATGTATGCTTTGTACACACAGCTTTTTACCTCCCTGTCACCTTCTCAGTGCATGTCATCTTAAAACCCTAACCAAAGGAGGCACAGACTTACTGAAATGAAACTGCTCCTCCTCTGAAGAGCTGGTTTGCTGAGAAAGGCAATGAAGGCAGCCTTCACAATTTTGATCATCTCATAAAGGCTGAGGAGGGAATCAGAAATACCAGAAAGTTAACAGGAAGCTGAGGCAAACATCTGTCTCTAAGACATGTGAATTCACTCCTGACTGCAGCTGTTCCAGCTGAAAAAGGCTATGCTTGTCACCCCAGGATAACCTAACTCACACAAATTATCTGTAACACATTTCTGCTAAAATGAGCTGCACTGGTGTATACCTGCTACTGAGGTTGTTTATAATAACCCACTTCATTTTGATTTAAATGGATTAGAGAATTATCACAGAAAAAGCTTAGTTGGCAGTTCTGACAAAAGTAGTAACAGGGATTAGTAATGTCTTTAACTGATATGTAACAGTACTGATAGTCCTTCGTGGTGGAAACAAATGACAGTCACCGTACTTGCCTGCAAGATAGGAGAAATTTGTTTCCAGACTGGGTAAGTTGTCAGTATTCCACTCTAAAGAAGCAGAATAGTTACCTAGTGTTGAGGTGTTGCTTCTAACAAGGCATCCTGTCAGTGGTGATTTCCTGACATTGACAGAAAGCAGAGCACAAACAAAAAAAGATAATCTAGATAACTTTAGGAGTCAAGTAAAAGAAAAGTGGTAGCAGTGGACACCTCTCTGATGACTGCACCAAGAGAGTATCTTTGTATCTCATGAAGGATGCCCACATAAACACAGAAATTGATTGAAGCATGGATAACCTTGTCAACAGTTGCTGAGAGAAATCCTGGCCCAAAAACAGCTGGTAGAAAACTGTCTTTCAGCTCTGGTAGAATCAATCTCAGTTCAGATATGACAGTAGGTCCCATTCTATTAGGACCAGATTACTTCTCAGCTAATCTGATCTCCCTCCAGCTTCTGGGACAAGAAGATTCAATGCATTTCTCCTTAAGTTAAACACTTAGTAATGCCTTTGCTAAGGCTACACTATGATTATAAACCCAAATTTACAGGAAAGGCTTGGAATTTCATGGGACAGGACCCTAACACTGTTGACAGAGTCCTGAACTGTAAAACATTAACATACTTAACATTAGTGTACAAACATTGAACTTTTACTTCAGAGAGCAATTAGCAATTTTGCGTCTAGTAATCTAAGCATGGACTTAGAGGAGGTGAATCTCTGTAAGCCAGAAATTTTTTTAACCACACAAAGAAAGAAACAGGAAAAGATTTGTTCAAAGTTCAAATCCCATGGTCTCTAAAGGAGGAGGAAAGTGCTGGATCAGAAACAGGCCAAAAAGACTACTTCAGAAGGAGATAGGAGGAGGATCAACAAGTGAAATTGCTCTTTGACAATGAGTATTGCTGAGATGGAAAGCACAAAGTACTGGCTAACAAGAAGAATAACGATGATTAGAGTCACATGTGTTTTAGATACAAGATGGAGCAGACTGATTTACCCCAGCTGAACAGTAAAATACACTTCTTGTTGGCCATTTCCTTATAAACCTGGCTGAACAGCCCCCTCCAGGCTATAAAAATGCTATACACTAACATTTGGTGGAAAGTTTTCTTCCAGTACAAGTAACGTAACTACTGTCCTCCCAACACATCAATAAAAATCTCTGTATTAACAAAGGAATATGAACAGCATTATAAATACGTTAGCAAAAAAAAAAGCTATTCCAGGTGACTACATAGGCATGGGTCTTGGAGATGGCTTTAGAAGTTCCTTCCCCCAATGCTGTGACAGAAATAGGAGGCATATTGGGCAGCAGCAAGTTCCAAGATCTTTCCGAGCTTCTCAATTTTATTTTCCGAAGGGACAAGACACAGCATTTATTGTTGCCGAAATTAGCTTCCCTGGGTCAGGGACTACTATTCAAAGAGCAATTATAAACTAGAGGGTTTTTCGCTAGTCAAGGAAGGGAAACAAATGTCATACTTCAATATTTTAGCAACTCTTGTGTTCTGAGACAATTTTTCTCAGAACAATGAACATAAACAGAAAATGAATTAACTCAGTTGATAAATGTTGGCTACAATCTCCAGAGAAAAAAGCAGCCCACAAACACAACTTCTCCCACTCCCCTAGCCCCCCTCTCCCCAAAAAAAAGAGAATAAACCCTGCTCCTTTGGAGCCTTATCAGCTTCTCTCTGAAATATGCTGCTTTTGAATGCCTACCAAGGCTACCATCTCACCTGTTGTGACAGTGGTCTTTTAGCTAACATGTTTAACTTCACAATTTCAGGTCAAAAGTATTTCCTCTGCAAACATGGGCAAGTCAAAGTCCACAGACTTCTCAACTCTCACGTTGTGTGAATGTTGTGAGACTTCTTTCCTACATTATTTTCTGACTTGGTAACTTTTTTGGGGGGGATAGCATCTGTCTTTGGCTATGTGTGGGTGTACAGTGCCTTGAACTATCAGGTGGTACCTTCACTCACAGTAAAAAATTATAAATAAAAATTATAGCTCAGAGGTAGGAACACTTTTTTTTTTCCTCTTGTGGGTAGCTATTGCAAAGCTACAATTAACCTCAATTAATAGGAAGGGTAAACTTTATAGAAAGAATATGCTGTTCAGGTGTTCTTAATGAGAGCAGCACTTGGCACTGTTTAATCTGTCTGTAACAGGGAGGTCTGCTGGGGTGAAAATTAAAGTGGCTAAAGCTTAATCCAAGAGGAAAGTAGTTCCCGCCCCCCCCCAAAGCAATCCCTCTAATAAAAGCTACCTAGAAAAGTTAAAGAGTCTATTTGGACAACCCTGAATGCATCAGTAGGCCTTAATTGCCCTAAACAGCCTCATCTGAGATCCCCATCCACACTGTCCACTGGCCCATTTCAGCTCAGGCTGAAGCCCCTAGTCCTTTTCTGGGCTGTGTAGGTAAGTTTGTGGCTCAGCCCTGTCCCCTGCTGTGCCTGACTTGAGAGGACTTCCTGGATTCCTGATTTCCAGCCCGCCTTACCACCACACATTTGTGTCATTTCTGACACAGTCATCACATTTCTGATGATCACTGGGCTGCACCCAGAATCTGTTAGTGTCACCAGCCTCATCCAGCTAATGGAAAGCTAATTTTCTGCAAACCTTACTTTAGGCAGTAGTATAACAATTAAGAGCTTGTCCAATTACTCTTACTAAAATAAGAAATATTCAAAGTGCCAACTTACACTCTACCCACAAGATTGGTGGAACTGACAAAAAAAAAAAGAATTTCTCTAAAGATAAAAATAGGGGAGAGTGACTAAATACTGTACAGAACCGCTGCCTTTCTAGTTTCTACTATATTAAGATTTACATTTTCAAGTAATGAAGTTTCCCTCGCATCCCTTGAGATACATTTTATATTCTGTACAGAAGAATATGGTTCTAGTGGTTCTACTAATGTCTCGTGGACTATGCAAAAAAATAGCACTCCATGCATGCTATTTGCATCAATTATATAACTATCACATAGACCAGCAATATTTACCTACACTGTTTAATCTTTATGCCATCAACCTAGGCTGCTAATCAGTGTCATTTACCAATGAATTTTTAAGTAACAGTGTTGCCCAAAGTTGAATATATTGGACAGTGCACTGTAGAAAAAAAAGAAAAATTACTTCCCTTGAAGTCAAAGGATTTTGACTTCTGAGTTTTAGGGTTTAACTGAGAACTTCCCTGTGCATCTGAAATTACTTTATTTGTATGTAACTTGGTTTTTTAGCTGTATACTTTTGCGGGGAGTTATACTGCATTATATTTCAGACATACAATTAGCTCAGTATGAAGAAGGGAGGGCAAACATCACTACCTGATCAGATGGCTGTCGACCTGGGAATGTCCTCATCTAACCTGAACAGGCAGGTGCTGCAGAAGATCTGAATAAGTCTGGGTAAAGTGAGAGTTTGATAAGATAAAAAGCTTCAAAACCAAGAGGATACATTTCATCGTCTTATTTTTTGTATTCACAAGTTATGGTTTTATATACCAAGTCATTATAAACCTGTACTGCTGCTGAAAGACAGAGTTCTGTCACCCTCCACTTACCACTTAATCCCAGCTACATACCCACCCCTACTGGAAAAAAAACGTTTTCTACAGCCACAGTGATTCATATCCAGGTTAAAACTAATCACTTCTGTCAGGTTAGATTTCAGTGCTGGCTTAAAGCGTATGTGAAACTATGGCCTCATTAATCAGCAAATTTTATCTAATTACCAGAAGTCACAAGGGATGACCCTGCTACTGTAACATTTCACAGCTTCCATTCCCAAACTTTATGGGTTGTGTTCTCCCCTTTCATCAAGCTTGTGACCCAAATACTAGCACATCTGAACGAATTCCTATCACCCTTGAGACCCAGTTTGTATCTGCAATGGTCCCTGGCTCATAAATTACTGCTGTACTGCATAGCAAAAAGTTCTTAATAGAAATTTCTCACCTGATTCTGCAAGCTTTGCCTTATATGCACCATATTCCACATGGTGTCATGAGGTAGAGGAAGATTTAGTGCCAAGGCTGGGAACATTCGAGCAGATCCTTCCTCCAGGCCCCTCTTGTAAAGCTGTTCCCTGATCCTCGCTACAGGTGATACAGTGTCAGCCTGGGAGATGTCTTTGTTTCCCACTTTGCAAATCTGTTCCGTTCAGGATTTCAGAAAATACAATCATTTTGTTCCAGCTAAACTAGATAGCTTGGTTTGTGTTTCTGTAACAAACTATTAATTTTACACACAACAAGCATACATAAAACTTTGCTTCTGGACTACATATGAAATAACACAGGGGTTTTACAAGCTCTTATCACTAACCCAGCAGAGTGGGGCTAACAATAGCACATTTTCTTCTAGAACAATTTACTGTATCCATTTTTTTTTTTCCCTAAGAAAGCAACTAAACAATCTGTAACCTTACAGAATAGTAATACTTATTTAAAATAGATGAAACATTTCAGCCTTCCCATTATCTATTTCCATGAGAAAATCTCCATGATTTCCCTTGAGTTCCCCCTTTGTGTGTAGTCTAGACTATCATAATAGATTTGACAATTATTTTTATTACATAACTTTGAAAAACAGACTCTCATAGAATTTGGTTGTTAGAAAAATTCTGCTCTGAATAAGATAGGACAATGTGTGGCTTTTAAAAAAAAATATCATGAATTCCTCTATTGTTGGTTTGCCTTCAAAGTTCATTTCTCAGTCTAGAAAAGCTAAAGCCATTAAATATGTTTTAGATTGTGCCAAACACAGCAATATCTATAGGAAAGTTTCCTTTTCCTGTGCTTCTTCCTGTGCATAAGGAAGTAGTGGAACTCCTCATGCAAGTAAAAACCAGAATTTGGCCTTAAATCACTATTCCAAATGACAATAAAGTGATCATCCCAAACCAACACTAAACAAAGCTTGTAGTCACCAATTCACTAAGCTATCTGATTAAAAAGAGCCACATCAAAGCTGCATGTTCTGCTAGTCAGTTAAAGATTCTGAAGTACTTTTTTTTTATTCTTTCCCATTATTTACTCCTACAGGCAGGATACATTTCATACTGCTCTGAGTAATTAGGTGTAATAAATATTTGTAAAGAAATTTTGCTGTATTCATGGCCCTGCTACTACACTACTTACTGAAGGACTGTTCCTCACTGTGCCTCAGAACCACACAGAAGAGACAGGCAGGCTTACATGACATACTATATCTTTGTATTAAAAACAAGGTTGCTTTAGATGCAGTTTCTGCTAAGTACCTTTATATTAAGGTATTTTTGGTGCTATATTGACCTCCTCCACAATTCAACCTTCTGGACTACTCCTCTGTACTGTTTTACAGTTGGAATAGATAAAAACACAGTGGTGTTAAATGGAACAGAGATTCCCGCTAATGGCTTATTGATTATAGTCAAGTGATCTATTGAGTATCACAAGCAGAATGCTCTTCTCTCCTTTAGGTTTAAGAATCTAATATATTAAAAATATTAACATTATATGCTAATTATTTTTGTGAGGGAAAGTATTAAGCTGAGATGTACATCTCTGCTGCAAGAGGAGGTGGCGTCTCCATTTTGTAATCACAGCTTTTATGGAGTATTTTATCAAACTCATAGAAGCCCTTTACCAAAAAAAATCAGTATAAAAGTTCTTCATTATTCTGCCATAACCACAAACTTGTTTTGTTGAAACACTTCACATAAAATAATTTTCTACCTCCCTGCAATCTTAAAGCTAGCAATTTTAAACAAAGAAAAAGTGAAAGACTTAGCAGATGAAAACTGTAATTTTATTTCATGTACACTGTCCTAGAAATCTTTTTTCAGTTTTGTGGGTTATAGGCTGGCATGTGCCTTAAAACTAAGATTCAGAACCCAAAGTCCTTTTCCAGCTACAATCTAGGACGTATTAGATAGATTTGGGTTTAAGGCTAATTGCTGTTAGGTGACACTTAGCTAAATCATACTGTATTTCTTTCCTATAGCTGGAATTATAAATGCCAGTATTTTAGTTTCACTTTATAAAAGTCACTTCTCAGAAATAATTTGTGAAACAGGTTGCTCAAAACGTCATCTTCACATAAAATCCTGGTAGAGGAAAAAAAGAATCAAACTACAGACCCTATGAATACACAAATTTTCAACTAAGTTTGTAATCAGATTAAAATGGTTAAAGGCACACCAGGTTTGCATCTGTACAACACTGTCACACTGTGTTAATCTAGGCTTTCATTCTGATCCAGACAGTTCACTGGAACACTTACAGGAGAACACATGCTTCTAATTACCAGTTTTCTCTGTGCAGGCAGCTCTTAAGACCTGCATTTCCCAAATTACTGAAATCTAATTCACTAGTAAGAAAACACATCCAGCCTTCTTTCCTGCAGTCCCATAAGGAAAGATGGAGTTATAAAAGGCCTGTCCATCAACATGTATGAGTTGGCCATCTATACCTGCTAGCACCTTCCTTGCATGTTTCACATTTTTGGAAGTAACTAGTTATTTTGACACAGTGCTTTCTTCTATGGAGAAGTGAAGTTAACTTTTGACATTGAAGGTGCCACCAACATCCCCCTTGGAAGTGTGGTGACCTCTGTCACAAAAAGAATGTGTGGCAGCTTCTGTTACAGCACTGTTAACTACTCACAGCACAAGGTTCACACAGTGTCTTCTTCTTCTGCAACTCATTCTTTGAAGGACTTGAACTCTCCTCCCTCCCTAAACCAACGGCAAGCTTTTGCTTTCCAAAGTTCCTGAAAGTTTGTATTTTCTTCTGCTTCTAGAGAGGTACTTAGTCTTTAGATACTACGATCTAGATAATGGAGGAGTCCAGTCTGCGACATACTTGTGTGCTGACTGGGCACTGACACCGTCTAACATACTGTTCATTTAGAGCAGAAAATTTCCAACAGTCTTATACCCACAATACTTCCATTTGGTTCGGGGTAGGATGATTTTGCTCTGGGTCCTTTTTATTCTGAGATGAAAAGTTTCTCATTCTAGCCTGCCTACAAATTAAATTGCTTATTGGTACCTGGACGCATAGAAACAGAGCTTGCAGGGATGCTCCTTTAAAGTAAAGCTGCCCAGAGGATTCTCACAAGGGGAACAGGATTCTAAGGATAGAAATATTTTTCTTTTTTTTTTAAGTCCTACTTTTCCCTTCACAGTGGAAGCCACAAAGGAGCATGATCAAAGACTAAGTTTAGTCACAGGTATGACAGAAAAAAGCAGCATTTAAAAAAATATAGCTTGCCAAAGGCAGAACATTAATTTATGGTGGACTGAAAAAGAGAGAGAGATGAGTGAAAAGACAGTAAAACTTACAACAGAAAACACATCTCTAAATCAAGGAGTTCACTGTGCAAACCTGAAAAATGAAATCAAGAGCCTTAATGAATTGGAACAAGATTGCTTACACATTAATCATTTACAACATATATACTCAGGAAGCTACAAGCTCGTCTTCAAAAAAACTTGTAAAGAATGTTAGAGTTTTTACTTCAGCACAGAGTGTTACTTGCCTAAATTTGAAAGCTGGAGTTTCCTGCAAATTGTTTCTTAATATCACCTCTCCAAGAAAAGTGATTCAGTTTCTATTCCTTTCCTCTTTCTACCCCTTTCTTTCTCCAACATAAAAATAATTAGTTGATTGATTTCTAAAATGAACAAGCTAAAAAAAAAAACTTGTTTTGGAATTATAGTCTTGTGTTCCTCACTGTGGGAATACATTTTAATTTCACAGGCTATTCAATACAGAACTGGGAAAGTGACCTGACATAAGGATAGCCAAGTTGTATGTATGACAGTACAGAAGGTAAAGACAATGCATTAAAGACATGTGGAACTGCCTAGGGGCAGTTTAGAATTTAGGTTCAGCTATAATGCTATCACTGGACTGAGAAGTTATAGAGGAGTCTCACTTGGAGGCATAGCCTGTATTTTATCCTGATCAGTTTGTGAATTTGGCAGCCACAAAATCTATTGATTATCATGAGAGTGAAGTCTACCACAGTCACATTCATACCCTTGCATTCATATTCTGTGACCCACAATCCCAGTTACAGAAGGATGCAAGAGACTGACTGTTGTTCCAGAAGGGATGTTACTCTTATCTGTGGATATAAAGTGTTTTTCTCAGATACTCTTTCCTCTCTGTGGGCAGTTTAAATCAGATTAATGACTGAAAGACATGTATGGTAAAACTGAAGAAGCAGAAATAACTGGAAAAAAGATTAGCCTAGATAAATGAAAATCAGTATTACGCAGCCATTAAGCATTGAAAAAACAGTGTAAAGCACTGTAAAGTCTCCAAGCAAAGTTATCATATACCCACTAAAATCATAGAGAGGACATAGAGCTTCACCAATCCTCTAAATATCAAGAATTTACTGAAGATTGAAGACACAACAATCATCTATTCCTAAATTGCAATCTGAAGTTATTTTACTTGTTACAGAGAAAAAATTGTCTCAAAAGTTAAAAATACTATGCAAGAGCAGATAATATCCCAAATCAATACGTTATCACAATTAAATATTAGCAGTTCCATTTAAAGTAAATAGTGGACTTAAGTAACCAACAATTGCCCAGAGGCAATTGTTAGATTTAATAATGTGAAAAGTTTATTGGGTAGAATCAATAGTCTATGCCAATGACATTTAGAGCACTGAAAACGATGGACTACTTTATCTCAGATTGCCGAACCGCCTTTACAGGTGCATTCTTATTTTAGAACACAAAGTCTACTAACTACCTTTTTGTAATCCTTAAGGTTCTTTAAAAGTTGCAATAGGTTAGATTAAAAAAACAAGACTAAGAAATAGTAACAAAAGCAGATAAGCCATTACCCCTCCGCCCCTTTTAGAACCAGTGAATTTTTCAAAGCTGACCAGATCTGGTTTAACAGAAGGGTGACAAGTTTGGGTTCACCACCTTGCAAGGTTTTATCAACAAGGCTTTATATTAGTCACTATGTTAGCAAAACAGCTCTGTTCTGGGACATACGACTCAGACTTAACACCAGTTTTCTAATATGGTTCACTGCTGCAGATGCTAAAATCATTCACAGAGCTTAACCAGCTAAAATTTGGGTAAGATTTATTATAGTTTAGTAGTTCTTCAATAACTTAGACAATTTAGATAAAGATCTATTTCTCTTAAGCTATTATTACTATATATAATGCAAAAGGAATATATCTCACTGTGTTCACTTACGTAATTACACACTGAGTTCCATTTTAAAGGTTTTCAGTAAAAATTTTGTAAACTCATTTATTTGAAGGATTTGACTGGAGGAGAGGGCAAGTTTCTTATCTTTCCCTTTGCTTTCTGAACACATTTGGACACCAGCGCTATTCATGTGAATATGGCAAGCAAGATTTGGCTAGCAAAAGAATTCCATTAGCAGTGAAACGCCACAAAGATTATGTCTTAAAAAGGCTGCAGATAGAGAATTTCTCCCTTGTAATATACAGTGGTTTTTCCCAGTGTTTTCTTTGGTTCCTTCTTAGAATCTATTTTTCATGAATTTGTACATACTGTGGAAAGTTATTTTACAGTTTTAAGTTTAATGACTAATCCTTATTTACAGGTATTTTAATTATCTTAAAATCTTCATCAATACTGTTTACAATTCATAGCTTTAGCAAGTTCATTGATGAATGTGTCCCCACCTGTTTTTGTCTCAGACATGTTACACATATTTCATACCTTTACTCTCTCTTACTAAGTGTTAATTACCAATCATCTCCAAAATTGTGCCCATCTGTGTTCACAACAGACTGATAATGATATACCCAGGCTTAGCTACAATATTCTATCAGTGGTCTCAGAATTACTTTAAGGCAGCCACTACCCTGCTGCTGTTCAGTGATGCCCAGTCTTAAGTACATTGTCCTTTCCTTTGCCCTGTCACTAAGCAAAGGCACATCTAATTTGCTCTCTGCTTTCTCTCTCAGCTATTACTATTTTCCAAGTTTTCCCTTGTACTGAACTTCTCATTTTTTTCCAAGGACACATCAGTTTATATTTTTGCTCTCCATTCAGTTACATTCAATTTCCTGTTTCCAAGATTTTTAGATTATGTTGTATTATTTCTTCCTACTCAGTGTTTGTAACACCTAACTTAAGGGAATCTGCAAATGCTGTTAATATTTTTAATACAGCTTCTCTGAAATCATTGGTCTGGGATGTTCATCAAAACAGACAAGTTGCTTTCTTCCATACAAGAATAAATTAAACTAAATGCAAAATTAGCTTGGCCAAACTTGGACAGTAGAGTCAAACAAAAAACGTACATTAGAAGCTCTCACAAAAGAACCACCATAAAACAAGAACAGCAGATGCTCAATGAGAAGATGGACACTTAGGCAGGATTAGTTCTGCCATTTCTATAATGACATGAAGTGAGAGTGAGGACAGAACAAGTTCTCTACAATCCTTTCATTAGCCAAACATATTTCCTGGTCCTATCATGTCAATAATCATAGCATTAAGTTGGACACCTGCATGAGAAAGTGGGAACTACAAGGCATCTTTCCCTACTTTCAGGAGGAAGCTTTTGCAAAGAACACTGCATATGGTAAAGTAAAAACTCTGCAGTCATTACACTCTCCATGAAATGAATGGCTTGGGAAAGAGACCTTTAATGAAGAATGAGGTAGAGGCTGAAGCTGTTTACAATGACACTCATGACATTAACAGATCGTTTTAGCTGTGTGTTGCCCAGACATCCTTGGAAATTTACAGCTGGCAATTTCCTCCAAATGCCTCATTCCCTTCAGCCTCACTCAACACCTGCCTTCTCTTTCCCTTTGCCTTATTTCCTTTAGCTGTGTTTCTCTCCCTTCCCTGGTCTTTCTGTTTACAAATGCTGTATCACCCAATAAAGACATTATGACACTAACTTGATGTTTTTCTCTTCTTTGTATGACAACTCCTGCTTTCAGAACATCAGTTTTCTTAGGTGCACACCACCTAGCACTAGTACACCACCCAAGGAAACAGTCCTGCTTCTGAAAAGCCTCAGAAGACCAAATTAACCATAGCTAATGAAGATCTACTGCTAAAGAAAATTTATGGGAAGGGTGTCCAAAAACCCAAAAAGCTTCCAATAGGAAAACAATTATTTGCATAGAAGGTAAAAGGAAGGAAGAGCACTACATATCACTCTAGCTTCATGGTAAAAGCTAGTAAGCACTACTTGCCCATCCACATAACCTTTACTTTGTGACAATCCCAGACTACAGTGGCCCATTCCACCACCCATGAACAGTATGTTCAGGGATTAGACAAGCATTCAAAATGTATTAACTGCCACAAATTGTAGGGCCCTTGTGAAGAACAAGCAGACTACAAAAGCTTATTTATTTAATTCTGCCCCTACACTTTCTACCCCCACCCCCATCTTGGTTTTGTGGTTTTTGTGGGAAGCTAAGATTTCCTCAGAAAAGGTAGAAAATAGCTCCTTGCCCCTAGGGAGTAATATTGGTGATACTGGTATACATTCATCCACACTTGGAGAAAAAAAAAAAAGATCAGCTCCGAGGACCCAGATTTCAGAGACAGTTAAGTTACAAGGGTTTGAAGCGATGTGAAAGATCAGTGTATTAGATCTGTAAACACTTCTCCAATATGTCTCCATGATATAGTATGTAGTAGTACAGTACAAGACAGCTAATTATTTCAGCATGTATTTCACAGGCCACAAAACTTTCTTGACAGTACTTTTTAAAATAGAAATTAGTGATGTAAGTCAAATGAAGAAAATAATTTGATCGCATCAGGAGTTAAACTGCGTTCAAAGAGACCACAAGTAAGCAACTTTTTCACATACAAAAATACTAGTGAAGAATTACATACACTAATACGTAACTTCCAAGTTTTTTCAAACCACTCAGGTTGGAAGGGACCTTAGGACATGCCTGGTCCAACCTCCTACTCAAGGTAGGATAAACATTGAATTCAGAGAAAGTTGCTTGGGGCTTTGTTGTGCTTAGTTATCTTCACAGTAAAGAACAGCCTTCTCATCTCTAGGAGAGAGTACTTCAGTTTATGCCTATTCTCTCTTGTTGTCCTGGCCATGCTCTCAATACTGCTCACTCCGTCTTGTAAGCTCAACTTAGTGACTGGGGGCTGCTAGTAGGTCTCCCCTTCAGGCTGAAGAAGCCTGTCTTCCTCAGTCAATCCTCCATTTTGGTAGCTGGCCTCTGCTGGCCTCGCACAGAGTTTTCAACATCTTTCTTATACTGATGGACCAAAACCCAGGCACAGTGTTCCAGATGCAGCTAACGAGTGTCAAGTAGAGAGAAATAATCACTTCACTTGATTATGCTCCTGTTGATACAGCCTAGTATGCAGTTAGCTTTTATCACTACCAGGGCACACTGCTGACCTGAAACCCAAGCAAATTTTCCTATTGATTTCAGCAAGGCCTAAATACCAGACTGAACATCTAATAAAGGAGCCAACAGACGTGGAACAGTGGTAACAAAACAGCAAGCATCAGCTTACAACAACTACCGATAACACGTCGGTCAGAAAAGTTGAGATCCATATATACTCATCCTTTTAAAAAAACTGCTTTTTACATGATTGCCCTCAGTTTCTGAATGAGCCTTTACTGAGCTCCTTACAAAAGTGAGATTGGAAGTATTCTACTTTCTTATGCTACAGCATATTCAGCCACAGCTTGCATAAAGACAGGAGGATTTCTTAAAAAAGATTAAACTGTGTTATTTGAGATAAGCAGAGACAATGATACTGCTTCCTACTACAGAAGAGCTAGGAACTATCCCCCTACTCAAGCACAGGATTTAGCTAACAAACTTGCAAAACTAAGCCCCATTGTATTTGTTACTACTGCAATTTACTAAAAAACCATTTCATTCTGGGGCACGACCAACAGCTGATGAAAAGGAAAAGCTGCATCTACTCTTCTGTCTTAAAAGAGAAATGGTTAACATTCGGTTTAACAAAGTAATTTCAAGGATTTAAACTCTTTTCTCCTGCACAAAAAACAAACAAAAGAATAATAAAAAAAAAAGGTAAATGAATCTTCAGCACAAGCCAAAGGAGTTAAAAAAGAATGTGACTTTTTGGTCTCTTAGATCAGTTTGTTTTGAACACCAGGGCTAGCTAGAACATCAAAACATACATAGAGACACTGTTTATTCTAAGTGCTAGAGTTACAGTCCTGTTTTTAACCCATCAACAGCTTGCTATGTCTATCCATTCTATTTGAATCACTTTCAAATTCAATCCCATCAACTACAATGCTGTCTTCAATTATGTGTCACACTGCAAAAACTACAGATCTGTTAATTCTTACACAAGCCAACCCACCAGAGCAAGATAAACAAGGTGAGCTAAACAAAGCCCTTTGTTACCATTGTGACAAAGATGTTACAGGATGCAGTTATTTTCATGTATGATAAAAAAAGTGAGTGTTCATATTCCAGCTCTTCAAATTCTTAAATGCTGCAAAAATTTTCCCCAGAGATTTGACTTATGAATTAAGTACAGAAAAAAACCCCACAACCAAACAAGCAGCCCTCTGATGCGACTGCTCTAAAACAACTATTGCTTGTAGAGAAAAAAAGTCTCAAATTTACAGTTTCCATTTATAAAGAGCAGAGTAATTAATAATTTGTGAACTTACTAACTATGGAGACATCATATAAACATGGGTCACAAAGCTTCTACAAACACCTTCTTGAATTAAGACAGTGTCACCTGACATATGACTTTCCATCACACCTCCTCCTGCCCCCACCTCTCCAGCTGACCTGCTACTATCCTGGTGGCACGGCTATTTCTCCAGTAATACATCACACAGGACCTAAATTGGTATCACAGGGTCTTGCATCTCCTCAGCTTCTGCCTGAAACATAAATGTGTATTTGGATATAAGCGTTATTTCTCTAGCCTTCCCAGAATGATATGGCAAGAAACCCCATAACAAATCCCACAAAATGAAGACTGAGGAATTGGAATCCCCACAACCACCATAGTTATGAGAACAATGTAAGCACATGTAATTATAGCTTATTTATTGATGTTATCATTTGCATACTACTAGACATCTTTTGGTGATTAGTACAGAAGCTTAACCTTAAAAATGTTACTTTTCACAGAAGGAATGGATTAAAGAAACATAGGGAAAAAAATACAGGTTTTGAGCACAATCCAGTAGTTTCATGGCCACACACACGCTATGTGTAAATGTGGAAAGTTAACAGGCTTCAGAAATACACAGTTTAAGTTTCCTTTTGGTGACTTAGTAGCAACAGCACAGTCCCTGACTGTTGAGTTCCTTTCTGCTAGGGTACAAACTTCACACCAAAGGTAAGTTTATTTATACTAGTTGATATTTTCTGCATGATCCTGCCCTATGTCTTGCAGTATTAGTACTAGCGAAGGCAACTATACTGAAGCTAATTTTCCTATATAGAAGGAGCCTAGTGTTTCTACACTAAACTTTGATTTATTGATTTAGCTTTGACAGACTTTCCCTTTGGTGATTCTCTACCAGTGAGGAAGTGCCTGTTCAAACAGGAAACACATCACATCATTGCTCAATACCTAGTATTAATTATGTAAAATGTCCTCCTTTTTTGGACTGTGATCTCAAAAGCAGCCTCAGCTAAAGAAACAAACACCCTGGGGAACAAATAACCTCCTGCTACGGACAGTTTAAACCTTTCCAGAAGATCAGTACTTCCAGATCTTTGCTGCACTTCCATTTTGAAAAAAAACCCAACCAACCAACAACAAACAATCCACCCCCAAAAAACCCACCAGAGAAAACCCAAATATTTTGCCCAGTTTCTCAAAGACTACTGCAGGCTTAGTTTTTTCAGTTCAGGAAAGAGATGAGGACAATGTAAGAAGACTTTGGTTTTGTCATTTCAGCATTTCTGAAAGGATAGGCTTCTTGGTGAAGTCTCAAGCTTAACACACACAAGAACACACTATTTTTTTTCTTTTAAACTGTGCAAAAGGGCTTAAGACTAAGCTTCCTGCCCATACATCTGCCCATAACACAGGTGACCACCATCTCACAGTGCTACAGAGCAAGTTTGCTTTGGATGCTACCAAGAGGACATAGCATTCTACAGATCAGAATTATCATTTCTGTAACAAGTTTCCCTGACAGTGTGCTGCTGTCCTAAGATCATAATAAACCCCAAGGTTTTGCTTCAGACAAGGTGATGAAAACTGCAAAGCTTGTTCCTAGAAGGACATTTAGATACTTTGTAATATTACCCTCATCATAGAAACGTATCATTTTCATAAGATTTCTATAGCTCCTATTTTTTCAAATAAAAAAATAAGGTTTTGAAATGCACACACAGGTACCTAGTACCTTCACTGAACACCAACTGTATTACAACATATTTGTATATAATACACAACTCCTAGGAGTTTTTCCACGAGACAGTTGGTAAGCACATTCTTGTGCTCCTTTGGGTAGCAATGAGACACGCAACCACAGCCTGTCGAGTTTGTGCCACCGCTGAAAAGCCAGTCTCCGCCCTGGGATCATCTCTGTTCTCATCTGGTAGACGAGCATTCCTCACAGTTCAAGATTTCTCTTATCCATGGGCAAATCAGCCTTGCCTGAACCAGACCTTGGAAGGCAGCTGGGAAAGACTAAGGAACAGACCTGCTGCAGCAAGCTGCATACCCCTTGAACAGAGGCACCGTAGAGGAAGGGACACACACACCACCCTTCCAACCTGCCCAGGCCTTGGTGGCAGCAACAGGACCGCCTGGATAGGGCTAAGCCAGCACTCAAGCACTCACCCCTCGCTGTTGCCCATTCTGCCCACGCAACCCACTCGCTACAGCTGAGCATTTTTCCTCCCGCCAGCCTCGGGACACCAAAGCCCACACCCGTGGGCTCAGCATCCGCCTCACCGATCGCCCCCGCGCCAGAGGAGACCCGTGAGGTAAGGCCCGCCATTGCCACACGGCGCCACGCCGCCCCCTCAGACAGAGCCCTACCCGCCCGGCGGTTGCCCCCCTTTCTCATCGCCTCGGCGGTAACGGGACCTCCCCAACGGGGCGAAGGGCCCTTTTCCTCAGGGACCATCACCCCCCACCTCCCCCAGTGCCACTCAGGCACGGGCCCATGGCTCCCAACGGTCTGCCCGCGAGCTACCGCTGCCACTCCGCCCCTTCCCCCCCCCCGCCCCACCGCGCGCTCGTTCCCTCCACCCGTCCCGCAGCCCTAAAAGCCGCGCTCAGACACGCGCGTCACGCCGAGCCGCCGACCAACCAGAGCGCAGCAGCACCTGCGCCCGCGGTTTGCGAACTGAAGGCGGGCCCGTCTTTGAGTGACAACTCGACTCGGCCTGTCAGCCAGCAGCGATCCGCCCTCCCGTCCCCCCTCCCCTTTGCGCGCAAAACTCTGTCGGAGAGGGGGCGGATCCCTCTATTTTACAGCCCCCCCCCCCCCCCGCGACCGCTCGCTCCCTCCGCCCCTCCGAGGCACGCAGCGGATCGACAGGCTGTCCGCCCAATAAGCTCGGCGGCTGCTTGCGCGGCGGCATGGCTTGGGACCAATGAGAGCGACAGTTGGGCGGAGGCCCGAGGTTTCCAAACGCTCCGCGGCGCCATGGGCTGAAAACTAAACCGAGATGGAATCTCCCAGTCTGAACCGGTTTGAGCCGGTTCCGAGTCTGTGGCATTAGGAGGGGGAGAGGCGCCGCGCTCAGTCCCTGCTACCACCGCTGCCTCCGCCGCCGTGCGTGTGACCTGCTCGTACGGGAGCCCGCAGGGGGAACCGCCGGCGCGGCTGAGGGGGCAAAGTTTAGTGCGAGCCGGGGGGGGTGGGAATGGGGGTGAATTGAGCGCCGGCCAGGCCTAGGGGAGGGCGGCAGCAACAGGAGTAGCGAGAGACCCAGCCGCACGGGCCCGGGCCTGGGCAACCAGCGACGCGGGAGAGAGAGCCAGGGGCCCGCCGAGCCGGAGCCAGGGCAGCCAGGGCCACGAGGAAGGTAGAAGTTTCCTCCCCACCCCCTACCAGGGGCCTTGGGCGGCCGGAGCACCGCGCCGACCCCCGGGGCGAGAGGAGGGCAGCGCGCCCCGTCTCCTGCGCGCCCGGCGGCGGGCGGCCTTGCTCCAGGGCCGAGGGGAAGGCGCGGAGCAGTGCGCCGAGGGCAGCGCCCGCCCGGGCCGCAGGCTGCTGCTGGGCGCGGAGTGCAGTCAGGCCAGGGCACGCTTGCTAGGGGGTAGTGTGGGGAGGAGAGGAGTGGCGCTAATAATACGTACCCGACAGGGAGGAGGGTGCGCTCGTCTTCTTACCCCCCCCCCTTTCTTAGTGGATTTTTTTCTTTTTTGGGGGGAGGGTTATTTTTGGAGTTTTGGTGTTTTGTGGTTGTTTTTTTTTTTTTTGGCGTGTGGTTAGAAACTTCGCTCACCCACCCCTACTTTTTTGAAGGAAGAGGCTGTAAGAAACACCTAGGTAAGCAAGCGCGCCGGCTGCGGGGAGGGGGGGGGGGGCGTGTGTTGCTGCGATGAGTAGCGCGGTGGGGGGCAAAGGGGAAGCGGGAAGGCTACGGCTGTGCGGAGGGCGCAAAGTCTTTGCTGTGGAAGGAGAGGCGTCACGGGCTTCGGGAAGAAACCCTGGGGGGGAGTGTTTAAAACGGGGTTCGGGGCAGAAGCATCCTAGGCCTGGCCGAAGGGAGCGCAGAGGCTGCCGCTGATGCTGGGGCCGCGGGGAAGGCGGCAGGGGGGGCCGGGGTGCCGCTGCTGGGGCACACGACGGGGGCCCGCCCCTCGTTACGAGGGGGCCGGGAGGGGGGGTGGTTGGGATCGGGTAGGGACAAAACGAGGGACATAATCTGTAAATTATTAGGAGTGGAAGTTTCCAGAAATATTTTTGTGTGTCTGTGCAGCAGTATTGAAACGTCCGCCCGCATCACGTGGGGGCCCTGTATAGAGCGCAGGGCTGGAGCCGAGGGAGGGAGCGAAGGGAGGGGCTGCGCCGCCGCGGGCCCGCCGCGCTCCGCAGGGCCCCGGCCCGCCCGCCCGGGGCGCCGCCGCTCCTTCCTTCGGCACGGCGGTTCTGCCCCCTGCCCTGCGCCAGCCGGGGCGCTGCCCGGCGGGCACCCGTGGCCTTGCGGAGGGAGCAGGGGCAGGCCTCGGCGCTGGGTGGGTGCGAATTATTTCGGGGGCGCTCCGCGTCGGGCGGGGCCATGCCGAAAATGAATGCTGCGAGGCGTAGGGCAGATGTTGGCGGAGCTGTTTTACTTCATCTCGTACGCGTCACACACGTGCGTAAAGTGGCGGGGGAAGGAATCGTTTTCGTTGCGGTTGCTGGTGTGTGAAGTGTAGTGCGGATGCGCTGGTGATGTGCTCCGTTTCGTGTCGTGCAGCTGGAGGAATTTACAAGTGATGCAACTTAATTCGTTGGAAGAGGGTAGCGGGGCGGTAATTCACTTGCGTTGAGTAGCGGAATCACACGTTTAGGGATGGGGCAGAATGCCTCTCCTAGGTTGTTTTTTTTTAATAGCTTGCCCCCAATGAGCTTTAAGTAGCTGGGTTGAGGGTGCTCTAGGGTTCATTGTGAATATACAACATTTCTTACTATTACAGTCTATACTGTTATTCCTGTGCACTACTAATGCTTCAATTAATCGGGTATATCATAGTAAGATAACTGTTGTGTTAAACTTAAAGGTCCAGGGTCATCGACAGTTGGGATAAATATGTAAACAGCGCTGTAAATGCAGTTCTTTTGACCTTCGGTAGATGTCAGATTCATGCCATGTTGTAGTTGAGGTTATTTTCTTAAACTTTTTCCTCTTTTGTTTCTGTTTCCCTATTTATTGGCAGTGTTGAGGAATTAGCGGTGGCTCTTAGGCATGAGGTTTAAGCCTGTTCAGGCGTGATGGGGAAAATAGTATAGAAGTATAGTAAAACCGAGATTATAAGCTTCACGTGGGTACGTTGTTAGGGGTAGGAAATCGAGTTGATTGCAGTTGGTATTGACCATGAAGCCGCCATTTCTGTATTTCAGTTTGCGAGTAGGTAGGTCATTTTGAAGATAATGCTGGGAGTGGCGAAGGGCCCTATTCAAAACATTTCCTTTCTGCTTCCATGTGGTTAATAACTCCTCTTCGTCACGTGGCTCCTCGTTTGTGCTCTTAGGGCTGCGTAGAAAAACACCGAAAGAGGCTTAAATCTGAAGTGAATGGCCCTACCTGAGGAACGACTGATTTATGACGTTTATTGTAGTTTCAAAACTGCTTTCCCAGCTCACGGTTTAGCCATGGAGGCCAGATGTGAACAAAAAGGGGTGTGCCTGAAAGCACGCGTGTCTGGTGGGAGTTTTAACCGCTCTAAGCTGGAGAGCGTTATTAATTGGTGCAATTTCTCCCTGGTAGTGCTGCTCGCTGCCCCTCTGCGAGATGAAATTCTTCAAGTGTCCTTCTGAGTTAAAAGGTTGAAATCAGCCTGCCTTGCTGTTTTCTTTCTTGCTTTCATTCTTACCATTGCAATTTTGAAAACTTTAGGAGTTGGGACAGGGGAGGAAGGACAGATCGTGTTCGCTTTAATTTATTTCTGTTTCTGCTTGATGTTCATTTCCTTCTGTTTTTCCAGGTAGGTGTTGTAAAAAGACTGACTGCATGTTGAGATGGAGCCATCAAAATGATTACGTTAGCATAGTAACACTAACTAAATGAGTTTTTTTACTTCAAAATACAATTAAAATGTTTGTTTTCTGAAATTAATGTCTGTGTAGAGGTAAATGAAATTGCTTGACAGTACTTGCAAATACGCATTTCTAAACAAAGGTTTTCCTTGTCTGTATGCTGCTATAGGACTTTCACTTAATTAGTAATTACTTGGGTTGAGGCACAGGTTTGTCTTGCTCTTTACTTTTGACTGTGACTTAAAATATTTAAGGCATAAAACGAATTCTTACTTACACATGAAGTTATTTAGTAAGAGCAGATCTGACTTCTAGCTTACTATAATGAACGGGTTGGCTGGGCCTATTGGGGGTGTTTCTGGACGAGTTTCAGATTGTATCTTTCTGACTATACAGATAGCTCTAGTGTAACTTTTTGAGCGATCTTGCAATTTGTCCAGACTTCTGGCTATTATTCTAGTGAGCCAGTTTTACATGCAATTTGTAGCTTTACGAAAGATCCTGAAAAGGAGGGCGAATGGCAGGATAGCTGCTGTAGAGCAGAGGGAAGGAATATGTGTTACAGTTGCCAGTGACTGTGGGAAGAGGGCAATGCACTTGATCAGGTGCTTCCAACTTGGGGGGTGGTGTGAAAAGGCTAGTGTATAATTTACCATCCACGATTTTCTTGCTTTTTTTGCCATTGCCTTTATCTTTCATCGGTGTCTGACTGGTAAGCATCTTACATGCACACTCACAATCACACCTGGCTTCCTTTGCATAATATCGAGGCTGCTATATTTAGGACAAAGAGTTAATGCATGTGTGGCTGGTTTTGTGGGACCTGAAACTTCCAGTAGAATTCCATTTCCATTTGAGGTGATCTAACATGCTACATGGAGTAACCTGCTGACTTAACAGTCCCATTACTTCATTTTCTCAAAGTGCCTTCAAACAGTCAACTTTCTTATTTTCAATGATCATTTTTTGCTTATATGTAGTTAACTTGTAAGGTTTTTTTCACCAAGTATTTGAAAAATGCCCTCTGGCTCATTTCTTACCGTGTATGTAGATCACATTTCACTTCCGTAACCAACTTTTTTTAAGCTTTCTGATCTTCTAAATGTGCCCGTTGACCTCAGAAACTCAAAATTTGACTGATCTTCTAAATGTGCCCGTTGACCTCAGAAACTCAAAATTTGACTGAGATTGCAAGTATGGGCTTTAGTTGTAATGATGCTGGGTATTTCTACCAGCAAACTGGTTTTCACGTGTTTGGGGACTGGTACGGTTTGATACCTGCTTTGAAAAAAGTTTTAGTTGCTAATGATACAGACCATTGGCTAATCAGATTGTTATGTGTTATAGCTGCTGAAGACCCTGAAAATTTAGTTGGGGTAGTGATGTGTGAATTTTTCAGGAAGGGTTTGTCCTGCTACTTGCTTGACAATTGAAGGAGTGTTGTATTCAGTGCTATCTAGTACTGTTAACATAGCTCATCTCATTCAAATGAGATGCTGAAGTTGAAGCACTTGCTTTACAGCTACATCTGATAATAATTTCTTATTAATTGATCGAAAACTTTTTTATTTATTCTGCAGTAATCTATGCCAGCAATTATGACAATGTTAGCAGACCATGCAGCTCGTCAGCTGCTGGATTTTAACCAGAAACTGGATATCAATCTCTTGGACAATGTGGTGAACTGCTTGTACCATGGAGAAGGCGCGCAGGTAATGTGGACTTAGCACTTATGTTTAGCCTTGTAACAATCTGAGCAAAATTAATTTACTTCAATAAAGATTAGCAATATTAGTGAACTTACTCTGCTAGTGACTGGAATATCACTGGTAATTCACATGCCCTGGTTTAAAGGCAAGCCTCATGTAAGGAACATCGAAATGACACTTACAAAAATGTTAGTTCAGTGTGTGTTCCTTTCTAGCATGCCTTCTGCTGTTGAAAGGTATGGGCAAGTACAGTTTGGTAAGGGCACTTCTGCTTGCAGCTCCCCTTTTCTAACTTGGTTCTTCAGGAAGGTCTGAGTAAACTGTAATTTATTACCATGGATTGTGAAGCCATGAATTTAATGTTGGTTTCACTGAAGGATTGTATTTAAAAGAAAAATCTTGGTGATGTTATTACTGCATTTGTACTTATAAAGAAGCATGTCACACATTTAAGAGAACAGTTTGTCCTTTCTTGTGTCTAGGATTCCACACCCCCCCTTACTGTTTGTCTGCACAGGTTCTTCTCGCACTCTGGACTTAGTGTGGGCTGTGAAGTCTTAAGTTCAAATTGGGGGAAAGCGTGCATTTGTGTGTTTGCATATATTGTCTTGAAAGTGAATCTGGTATTGCTTTTATCTATTTCTTGAACTACTTTGGAAATAAGACTTAAATGTTGAAAGCAAGTATTGCTACAGGGGTGGTAGCATAGTTCCTCTTCTGGCAAATTTTAATTGTTCATGCTTAACAAATTGGGAGTTTCAGTGTCAGGCATCTTTTACTAAGATGTTCTTGCACAACAATAAGAAGTGAATTAAAATGAGGCAAAGTAGCTGATGCTTTTCTATTCCTTCCAGCTGTTAGAATAAACAATAATATACTTGCTTTGTGTATCTCTCTTTAAAAAAAAAAAAGCTTTTGTAAGGCTTATTAATGTGACTTCCTACAGGTTCTGAAATACCTAGCTGTTTCTTGAAATATTTGTGTTTTGAGTTTCCTAAATTCAAATAGTTACTAGCTGTAGTTTCTTAAATGTTCATATGACAGAAAACTGCTTGTAACTTTTGCCTTAAAAGTATGGACTTCTGAGTCCTTGTTTTGTAAGTGGTATGTTTGTGTACTGTACTGCCTTACCAAATAGATGGTGCTTACAGTACTGCTTGGTTTGAATGGAGTTTAAAAGGTTGGGAAGGTTTATAAGGGGAATAGAGGATTAACACTAAATATAATGATCAAATTGCCATTGTTCTAGTATTGTGAGAAATTGCTTCACTTTAAACAGCTGGGTATAGTCTCTGGTATTTAGCAAATTAATGCAATAAGAAGCAAAAATTCAAGAGGTGGTGCTTAACTGGTGAAAGTGCATTATGATATAAACCTGTTTCAAATAAATGTACTAATATTTGTCACTTTAATGAAAATTTGGTTTGCTATTTTAGTACTTTTCCAAAGTGGAGGCATATTTCAGTGAGCCTGTGAGCTCTCACCGCTTCCAAGAAGTTCAAAAGTTCCTGCAGGAAAACATGCATCTCTCTGGAGCCTGACAGCTCAAATCACGACTTAGTGTGACAGGAAAAATAGAAGTTGAGGAAACTAAATATTAAAATTAGGAAATGAGCTGTGGCTTGCCTGGAACAGATGAGGGTAGTGTTAGGGTAAAAAAGGTTTAGAATGCAGGCTGGATGACCCATGCTGAACTTGCTTTCAGATTCACCGGTTTCTTCCTCCTGCTTAATTCTTATCTCTGCTTGCAAAACTTTTATCTGCTAATCTTTATGAGGCAAGAAAGAGCTCTTTTCTGTCTTAGACTTCTAAAATTTTTTCTGTTCTTAGCTTTTTTTGGTATACTTCTGAAAAGATAGGATATCTCCAACCCCCCCAGTGAAACACATGACTAAGGAGACTTCAGACAACTTGTGGAAGTTTACCTGGACTCATCCCAGACTCTTAATTCCATTGGTCTGTTAGACCTTCATATGTCCAGAAGGATTATTTGCTAACTGATTTTCTTTTTGGTGGCAACCACACAGTGAGGTTTCAATCGTGATTAAGCATTACTGTTAAATTTATACTGTTTTTATGAAACTACAGGAATTGATGTTCAGAAAAGGAGTTAGTGGGTATGAGAGGAAAGTTTTCAGTGTTTGGGAGAAAGATATTGAGCATCTGTATTGTTGTTGGTGTTGAAATTTGGTCCTGTGATATGTCACCAGTATTAGAAGCAATAAGGAAGCCTGTATAAAAACACAGCCAGGTTGAACCTAAAGTAATATAACTGTTCTTTCCCTCTTACACTAAACTGCATCAAAAATCCTAGTGTGTTTTTTAAATTTTTTTTTTAAGCTCTGATGTCATACTGTGAGAATATGGTTGTACTGCTTTTGGACTTGAATATTTGTGTGGTACTCCTCCACATCAAATCTACAGGGACTTACTTGCTAGTCAAAGTCAGTATCAGACTGGGAACTGCTCCACTATGCTCAGCTATATTAAGTAGGGATGCCAGTATTACACAGGTATTTTAGACATCCTTGTTCTTTACTGTTGTAGCTTTCAATTTTAGTTTGGTAAATCCTATACCCAATTTGTCTTTCTTGCATTATGGGTATATAGATTTGGGGTCTTGATGGGGTTTCTGTCTTACTGAAAATACATGTTTTCTTATAGGTGATTAGCTCAAGTATTGTCTTATAGCAGACTAGAAATCTGCATAGCTGTAGCAAGTTGTAACTGATGAAGTTAATCCTACAGTAAAGCTTTAACTGCTTTGTAATTCCATTGAATTGGCTTTACAGTGCAGTGGATGAATGAACTAGGTTCTGTTAATTGTGATGTAAAATGTTCATCTTGTTGGCAAGACTGTCTGATACTTGTATGTGATATAATTTGCAGCAAGATTGGTGAATACACTGCATTTTTGGAAATGGCTAACATCATTTGGCTCCCTAAAAAAAAAAAGTGTATGGACAGCCAGGCTTTTGAAAAGGATAGCTGAAATGAATTCAGTTATTTCGGTGTTTAATTGCTTCAGATGAGGTTTTGCAAGTTACTGAAACCGTGGAAGAACAAACCATTAGCATGACCAAGTCCTTTCATCCCTCCCAGTCATGTGGAGGGGATGCATCAAGGGATTCCTCAGAAGCAGGGATTGGAGACCTCTAATGCTCTGCTCTGTGGTTCTTCAAAATAAAATCAACAGTTCGTACATCAAAAACTTCGCAGCATGATACAGTACTCTTCAAAGCTGTCATTTTATGTGAATGCTTTCAGTAGAACTAGAAAGTTCGGGTGCTCTTGAAAAATTTTATCTAGATGGCTTTATTGAATGGGAGAGAATGTCATTCCCTAGTGTGTTTTCCCTATAACGTGTGCTGTTCTCACATGTTCTTTGCTGGTCTAGACGAATCATTCGGTATGGAAAAGTGGCAGTAAGTAAATGACTGTCTTGCATCAAGGCCTTTTTGGAGTTTGATTGTTAACAAACTTTAATTGTCACACAGAGGCTTAAAGGACTTGTTGCTCCTTATTTGAGTTCTACCTAACTTGGATAAGTGATTTAAAGATGTGTTATATATTGGTGTCTTCACTGACAGTATATAATTTCTTAAATAATCCAATACTAATACTTTTTTTTAATCAAACTTGCTTTTAGCAAAGAATGGCACAGGAAGTCTTGACTCACTTAAAAGAACATCCTGATGCGTGGACAAGAGTTGATACTATTTTGGAGTTCTCTCAGAACATGAATACCAAAGTAAGAAAATTAACTTTTATTTATTTGGTTTTCCTCTTTCTTCCATTCATAAACTTTGAGGAAGGTATCTCATTTTTAGCCATACACTTTCTTGATTCAGGCCCCTCTTTTTTTTATTGTCTTATTCCCAAAGTTGGCTTTAAACAAGAACTGTAAATGGACAAAATACTTACACCTCCTTTTACATTGACAAGAAGTTCTCTCTCCTTTAAAAAAAAAAAGGAACAGCTAAATTGGAAATACAGGGTTTTTTCAAGGCACATACAAGTGTAATGCCAGTTCCAAAGGCTGGTGTGTGTCTGTATACATCTGAGTAATGAAAAGTCTCCTAGAGCCACTTTTTGTCCTTGGTTAAGTGCTTGGCTGTTTTTGATCACAAGAGCCATGTGCACACAACTGAGGAGAGGATTTGTCCCTAGGTATATTAAAGGAAAAATAGAAACCTTATTAGGCCAAGTTTTTTGAGCAGTCAATGAAAGTTAAGCACCCCAAACTCTTTGTAGTATGAGATTAGTCTTTAGTGATATGCAGAACACATTTGCTTTGTACTGCTGTTTTAAATTCTTCCATCATGATAGAGACTAAAAAGGGGCAGCATGATTTTTTTTTTTCTACAATTTTAAGTGCTTTACCTAAGACTTCTGAAGTTTGAACCAAAAAGTTGATCGAAATGTGTTTTCACTGTCTTTTTAAGTTGATGATTATTATCACAGATAACTGACATGCATGTTTTTCTGCTTGATACATGCTATGTTCGAACAGAACATAATCGTGTTCGGATAGTTTCTGGGATCAGGCGATACTCATGAAACAGTTCAATTTTTTTCATTGCTCTGAAGTTTAGGGAAAACCAGCTTAAAGAACTTCCTCAAAGTGCTAACCTTTAAGTAACAGTGTTTGCCTGTTTGCTTGCCTGGTAAACTTTGCTTTTTATACTGACAGACATTACTAATGTTTAAGTTGATTTATCAACAGTATTTTTAAAAACTCAAATTTGTCTTGTGAAAAATGAGATGATTAGAGGAACAGAAAGAAAGCAACAGGTAAAGAATTCTTCAATTTACATAAATTGCAAATGATTTGGTGCTAAATTTATGCACTATGACATTTGGCTTTTATGCAATCATATTTTTTCTTTAATTAAAGCTGTTAACACTACCTGATATTAATCATAATGTTCCATTATGTTGATTGCTTGTAATAGGAAGAAAAGGGGTGTCTTCCTGTGCAACTGACACAGCTAGGCTTTGACGGCAGGCCTCCACAAGGTCTACCCTTTTGATTCCCTTTAACTGAATTCTGTTCATCAATTGTTTTTGTTTCTTGGGCGGTGGGAGGGAAAGGGATTCGGTGCATAGAATAAGTAATAAGGGTACCATAGCAATTTCTACCATAGGGATCATTTCATACTTCTTTTCAGTCTTTGCTGTTACCTGTCCCTCATCTTCATAACTGAGCAGTGAATTGCTGTTAGACAATTAGAAATAAGCAAATCAAAAGCAAATGAATTTTGGAAGACTTCTATTTTGTGTGCAGTTTAAATGTGTTTGCATGCATTGTCGCAATAGTTACTTAAAAAGTATGCTTATGATAGTTCAGATGGCAAAGTTTGTAATTTGCATCAGTGACTCTTTTTGGGCTTGGTGTATGTTATCAGGGAAGTATCAAAAATTAGAACTATTGAATAAAATGAAGCTGAAAATCAAAATAAACCCAGAAAGACCCTTGCAGAGTATTCAGGCAAACTGATGAAGCCTTCAAACATAGTATGGCAAGAAAGATGTGTAGGTGAAGGTTGTATGCAGTGATTTTTACTGCTGCCATTTCATTTCATGTGTATTAGGAAGAATGAGTATTACTAGTACTGAGGAAGAGATGAACAAGACACTAGCAGAGGGCAGACTTGAAGTCATATACATACACAAGAATGAGTAGAAACCTAGACAGCATGAACCTCTTCATAGGTTAAGGCATGTGAATTATATATTTGAGCAGATAATGAGGGATAGGTGTGGCAAATTGCTAGAGGTGTCTGTCCTTTTCTTTGACTGTGTGGAAACAAAAAGGCTAAAGATGAGGTCTGACCTTAGTTTATGTCAGGATTTTCATTTAAGTTTTGTTTGGTCATCTGGCGCTTTTGTAAAATGAAAACAGACTTGCCATTCTGGTCTTAAAAGCCAAATAAGTTGACGCACGGAAAAAAGTTGGGAAGCAAAACTAATGTGTTTGGTTAGCTGTTACCTGGAAGAGCTACTAACACATGCGCCTGTAGAATTTAGAAATTTAACTAGAATTTAGATCTGGTTCAGGAAAGTTAGCACTGTGTGATATCAATGTTCATGCTTTCAACCTTGTTAGAAGCTTTTGTAAGTATGTTTTGTATTGTGAGCCTGGATCAGGTGCAGATGGTGTCTATAAATGCATAGCAGCGGCTGAAATCACTTCCTGTGAAGCATTTTGCTTAAGAATGTTTTCATACATTTTTCTATGTGAATATTCCCTTGATTTCATTTAGGTTTTATGTGAAGAAATTAAGTAAATTTACAGATGAAAGTCAAGTTGCTAAACTTCTGCTGCTCACCTTGAAGAAAAAAATACCATCCCAACTTTCTGTTAATGCATAATTATTCTTGGTACCCAAGATTTTGGAAGGTGACAGAATATTTTCCAAATGCAGGATGTACACGGGAAGCACATGGGAACTTGTGTTAGGTAGAGAAGCAAAGGGGTGTAGGTTATGCTAAGATGAGAACAGCAAAAAATGGTATTTTAATACAATGTAGTTTGGGACAGTCTACATTGTGTTTTTTAATTAAACTGAAGTTTATATGATCCCTTTGGTTGAAATACTAATGATCCTGTTTTGTATAACAACTAACCATTTTAAAGAGGAACTCTTATTCTCAGCCAAACTTTTGACTGTGAACACTTGAGTTTACCTTTCAGGCATTGATATGATTTTATTTTTTTTTTTCTTCCTAATCCACTGCAGATAAACGTAAAACTCCTCGTCCCTTTTCTCTCCTGTCTATTCATGCTAATGGGGCTTTACATATTAAAGTTCTTCGATCATACCATCACAAACTTCTTTCCCTGTTAATGTGAGTTGGCAGTAGGGACAAATGGGCAGAGGGACTGACCTTACCGATTACTTTGCAAACGTAACGGTTTCGGGTAAGAACATAGGAAGGAATTCCTGAAAGGTAAAAGGATTTCCAAGAGCTTATTCACATTTTTATTATGCTTTGACTGAGCACAAAAGTTCATCTTTAAATAGTAGAAGTAGTGGCCGTATTGGGGTGGGCACTGAAATTAAATAAACCTGTGGGTTGTCTTGCTGTTCCTAAAGTAATGCACCAGTGAAGTTTGTGAAATACTTTCTTTAGAAAGTGTCAGTGTCAGGACATGTGATGCTAAGACAACTAAGACAAATTTTTTTTTTTTCCAGCTCTTAGAGGAACGATAGTAAGCTTGAGACCATCCAAGCTGCTAAATATTTTAGGAGCCTGGTTGTGTTAATACTTGAACGTATGAGCAGTCATTTATGATGGCGAATCCATATCTGGCTGCTACTTTCTCTTCTCCAGATAGACAAAACTGTCTGCCAGAGGGCTTATTTTTTTTTTTGCCTCCCCCCTTCCCCCGGTGTGAGCATGATCAAACAGCAGGACTTAGTATAGTGAAGAATAAAACAAGAAAAAAAGAAATGCATGAAACCTCAGTAAATGGGTGAATAGACATAATTTTAATAAAACTGTTAGTTGAATAATCTTGAAGTCTTAGATGTTAAGTGTGAATGTCTGATTGAATGAGAGTCCTGAAAGTTAGTTACTTAGTCCTACAGTAATGTATTCACATTTTGTTCTTCTCCAATTTCAGTATTATGGACTGCAAATCTTGGAAAATGTGATAAAAACAAGATGGAAGATTCTTCCAAGGAACCAGTGTGAAGGTAGGGAGGGATTTTTGTCTTCTCTTAACTTTGTGGATTAACTGAGATTTAGACTGTCCCCATGTAAGTAATTTTCAGCTTCAAATTTAGACTAGTAACTTTTCATCATGTAGTAAGACCATCTGTGCTTTTCTGGATGATGAAACCATGTCTTTCCCTTTCATGATAATGGTCTCAGTGGGATGGTGAGCACCTGAAATTCTGTAAATATCATGGGAAGGTAGAAGGTGTGACTGATAAGTTTTGAAACATCATTGCTTAAGTGTTTACTGACTTACAAGCCAAACTTACCTGAAGAAGTCTAACCCTAGGCAGCTTCTGAAGTTAGCTCCTGGCTTTGAGGTAGAGGTTTTGATTCTCTGTATTTGGCACAGGAGGCTCTCTCCAGCCTATCTGGACTGCATGTGCTGCCCCACCAGTATGCTGTCATTTTTTTAGTAGACTCTGTGGTCCATGTGGTAGCATGAGTAGATTTTTGTGACTTTCTGAAATTGTAAGCTGTCAGTTACTTAAAAATAGTCTTACCTCTTAATGACCATTCATTCTTTTAGGCAGTGAGATACCACAAAGTCTGCTTTTAATTCATGTAAGTGTATATGAAGCTAGGTTGCTGGAACTGGAAGCTCAGTGTAGGGTAAACCCCAGTCTTCTGTCACTGCAAGGAACCTGGAAGTCTTAAAATAAATGCTATGTTTTGTTTTTGGTTTTTTCCTTTCCCTCCCTTATAGCTTGCACTGTGTGTTGAATTTTAGACGTTAGCTATAGGAAATGGAGGTACCCCTGTGGTGCAGGATTAGTGCTTGTTCACATAGCTCTCGGTCAAGTCATGATAACTTGGGCTTCAAAACATTAAGTACAACTACTTTAAATTCTTGACACTGAATGCTGTCACCATTCTATACTTGGCTTTTTACTAAAAGCTGGTTTTGGAACTCATTAAAGTTAATCCAAATTCCTGTGTTCTGCTGCGAGCTTTTATTAACAATGCTAAGACGTGCTTTAGATTTTTACTGCCAGTGCTTAGGTTCTGAAATTATATTGATTAAATCATAACTGTAAATGTGGATGAAGACACATGTGTAGAGGTAGACTTCCACATTTTTATGATTATTCTTCTCACCTTTCCCCTTACTCCTTCCAACTATAGGTTGACAGCCAAAGCATAGCTCGTCTTGAAAGTGGAAGTAAGGTTTCACGTTCATTCTGCTTTTGGAAACAGGCTTGCAGGCTTTTAGGGAGTAGCTTCAGCTAAGGCTCAAACACAGCTATGTCCTTTTAAGAAACTTAGAGCATACCCTGAAGTTGTCTTCTGTGTGCTTTTAATAATTTAATAAAAATAATAACTGTAAGCACTTAGTTTCATCATTTGGAAGTTGTTCTAGAGTTTTTTGGCTGTAGGAGCAGGGCAGGAAGAAAGTAAGGAGTCAGTAGTTTGAAGCTTACTACTGTCCACTGGTGAAGAGAGGTGTAGTAGAATAGGCGATATCACAGAGGTAGACTTGGTAGCTTGGAACTGAACAAGTGCCAAATACAGGATATAATTCAGTAATTATAAGTCTTAAAAAGTCATTGTCTTGGTGTAGGAGGGAGAATCAATGTTTTATCTCTAATCCATTTTCATCTGGTCTGTGGTGGTGGTGCTTGGTGGGTTTTTTTGGCTGATGACACTGGCTGGTGCAAAAGAACTGCTGCAGAGCTCATTCAGACAGTTTGATTACCTGGGAGAGAAGATGACTGGTTAAATTGAGGTTTCCTTGATTCTGACTCCAGTCATTCCTTTAGTTGACATGACTTTCCTGTGTGACATGTAACTAGTAAAATATGGGTGTGGAAAGCTGAAACTCAGTACAACAAAGTAATGCATCGTAACAAAGTAATGCATCGTGACAAAGCAATTCATGCAGGTTATAAATTGGTTAATTTTACCTTATATCTTACCTTATAAAACTTAACATGTCTAATTTGATTGTGTAGTTAGTAGAGCTGATAAATCTTAACTTTTGGTTAAGATGAAACTAAATCCATTTGTGAGAAACTACTGTGTTCCCTTTGTAGCAATAGCAGTGCTTAAGAGTTAAAGAGCAGACCTGAATTGAGCTGTCAGTGAATGAAGGTTTTTGAAACAACCTGCCTGAAAATTCTTGGAGAAATAAAACAATGTCATTAATTACAGAGCCTGAACTGTAACCTTTTTTGAGATTTTTTTTTTTTTTTTTTTTGTCCTAGCTGCACCTCAAGTTGTATGTATGAATGACTTGTTGGGCCTTGAGGTTAGCCAGGGTTTTGTTACAGCTTCTTTCTGAATGCTGGGAGGTTTTAGCTTCTGTCCTGGAATTCCAAATGGAATGGAATTTCCAAAGTAGGAGAATGCTTTCTTCAGACTTGAAACTCCATTCTTAAGTATGCTTTTATTTTAAAGTAACTTTTAGTCTTGAGCTCTTCTGGCCCTGGTACCTTTTAATGCGTAAAAAGTTCTGTTCCTCAGGTGTCATTGATTTTGAAAGTTAAGGATTGTAAGTGCTTTTGGAAAGTGCATCTGTATCTTCCCATAATTCTAAAGCAGGAATTGGGCAAAACAATTTACATTTCTAGAATACTTATATGATTATTCTGCTTTTTCTTGTTCTTGAATTTCTTTGTTTGCATTTGGAGTTAGCAGTTTGAACCAATTGCTGACCTAGTTATGTAGACAGAGGTGGAATTTATGGAACACAGAACTGGTAAAACTCAGTTGAATGGGATACCTGGCCTGTGTGTTCAACTTCAGACATGTTTAGCAGTAGACTATAGCAATAGGATAGACTTGCTCTTTGTAATGTGTTTGGTCTCCAAGAGAATGCTCTGGACTGCTCTTACATGTATACAAATGATGTAATGTGGTTACCATTCAAACCTTACTGAGGCTGCTTTAGTGAAAGGCGGGTAATATATTCCAGAACATCCCATACGGTGGTGAACTTGGCATATTACCAGAGTGGTGTACTATCATTCTCAAGAAAAAATTCTCAGTTTTTGAGGTGATACTAAATTGCTTTAAACTCTGGTACTCTGTAGAGATGATTGTTTAATAATGCTTATGAAGTATGTCATTTGATTAAAGTGCTATGGTCTCAATAGGATTTTCTTAGTGTGAAAACCTGCCTAGAATAAAGGCTTCTTGATCTTCCAATCCAGTGATACATTTCATTAATCCTGCAGTGTGAAATGAAATTATGTTCCCGTGAACAGAGCGAGCTTGTTTAGAGTGTTTTGAGTTGGAATGGTTAAGCACTTCTTCCTTATGAAACCTGAATTGCTTGTACAACTTCTCATTTTGAAATGGGGGAAAAGTGTTCAGAGAGATGCAGTTTAGTGGCTCACAGGAAGGCCCTGGAGTTAAGTATAAAGCTTCTGATGTACTGGAAGCTGCTGTAGAAGAGGTTGTTCTGTGGAGTGATCAGATATTTTAATGGAAACTTCTGGCCTGCTTCACAAAGAGATGGATGGGGTTTGGTTCTCTGTGTAATGAAGGGGGAATGAGTTAAATGGCATTTCTCTGTATGTGTGAAGCCAAGTTCTATGCCCCTTTTAAGAATTTTCGTGAGTTAGTATTTTTTTTTTTCTGCTGAAAAGCAAATAGATAATGGATTCATGGGGTTCACCACTAATGGGGAAAGATGATTCGTGGGACAATATGAGAAAACATTTTTTCTTAAGACTAAAAATAAGATTGTATTTTGACCATGTTTTGGGACTACTTAAACAGTTTAGTATAAGTGTGTATGCATACAAATATCCCTGGAGGGGACACTTCAGCTTTAGGATTTGAAAATCTAATTTTGGTTGCAAAATAATGTTAATTTGCTGAGTTACATTGCCCACCTGCTTCACTTATGCCTCTTATTCGTCAATATAAGGGGAGAATTTGCTAATTATTTATAAACTAGTGTAAACTTGCATCTGTAGCACCAGCTACAATAACTTTCAACACTTGTTAAATGTTAAATATGCTCTGTAACTGCACAAAAGGATGTGGTTGTATGTCTTAAGTACAAGAATTCATTTTGTCTACAGATGTATGGTGTCTGTGTATTCATGGTAGCATCCTGTACTTGGTCATGATAGGAACTCCTCTGAGCTCATGTTACACAGCCTAGATAAGACGTAATTGCTTCTAAAAGCAAATCCAAAGATTAAATTGTAGGATATTTCACACATCTCAAGTTTAGACTGCAGAATTTACTAATGTTGGCTAATGTGATGTTCCTCACTGTCCCAGTCCAGCTCTAACCATTGCATAGCTTGGGTCACCTGTGAAAATACTTTCCCTTCAGAAAGTGTTTCAATTTTACTGCCTGTCTGCCTCTCTGTAGAGGAGCAACTTTCATGTAAGGACTACAATACCTAATGTTCATCCAGAAATTTTCTAAAAGGCCTTGAATTAGTGTCCTTGCTCTACCCTCCTTTTTTTGTACTTTGTGCAAAAGTACTTTTTGTACTTTGCTTACCAGAAAAATGCTAACATGGCACTAGGCCAGGCCTTAGGACAGTGATGATGTCCAGCCTTTCTGATAGTTAGAACATAGTTTGAAGTTGGAGCTGGTTTGGTCTAACTGCTGTGGATAGATGCGTTCCTCACCTGTGCACTTTTCGATGTCTTTGAGCCAGCACTCAGTGCTTCTCTGGCTTTTTAGTGAACTGGTTCAGGGAGCTAAGCTGGCACAAGATAGTTTCAGAACAGTTTAAAAACTACTGAACTTTTTTGGTAACGCTGGTTTTCTACTAGCTCAGCCTCTGAACAAGTTCTTGAGCAGGTGCTAGGACTGCCAGTGCTGCCTCAGTGAAAATTTTGGAATGGAAAACAGGATCTGCTCTCTTTGGTCGCAGGTTGTAACGAGATCAGCATAGTTGTAATGTCGGATGGTCCTTGAAGAATGTTATGTGTTTCCTGGGTATTGTGGTAGTGTGTGTGTGGTTTTCCTTCTGTTTTATTGGAAGGTCTGTTTTCCAGGAATGTCTGTCTCTACCAGTTTGGCTCAGTGAAGGGTCTGAACTTGGCAACTGTGTTGTTGTCATCTTCAAGACTTGGTTCAGCTGCTTCTGTGATTGAAGGAGACCTTCTAGGCAGTTGTGTGGCTTGTGCATGTCCCGTGCCTGCCTCTTTAAAATAACAGTTCCCTTTAAGTTCTCAAAACACACTGATATTAGCAAATCCAATGGGCTGCTACCCTTGAACAGTTTCTTGGATGTGTTCTGTTGAAAAATGGTAACTAGCCTATGTGTTGATTTTTTGTCAGAATGCAGAGTTGAAATATCTTTGTTCTACTGAGAAAAGAAATGCTCTTTTAAATATGGAGCAGAAACAACAATACTTCTGTTAAAAAAAAAAAAAAAGCCATTTAAGCCAAAAAAATCATTAGAGAATTGAATGGCTTCTGCTTTTAAAGGATTAAGAATATGACTTTGTTCACTGGATGGAAGACCTTAGAAGCTTGCAGCATGATGTGTGACAACTAGCAAACTTTTTAGGTTGTCTTTTGAAGCGTGGTCACCATTTTTTTTTTTTTTTCTTCTTTGCCTCCAATGGAGAAGCTTTGGAGCAGAGCAGCTGTTTCACCTGCTGATGTCAAACCCAGATTGATGGTAGTGTAGCACCCAAATTGGAACTAAACAGCATAATACTATTGATGCAGCAAGATGGAAAATACGTAGCTGTGGAGTCGGAAGTCTAAGAATAATACTCATTTTTGCATTTCAAAAAGTAATTAGAAAGTTGTGAAAGTAGGCTTCCCTTACTGGTTTGGCAGACAGTTAAAATAGTTTGATTTCTGGCACTGCAAACCTGTTTCCATACTATTTTGGGGGCTTTCATATCTCATTTGTGAATTACTGTAAGGCTTCAGCAAAGTGTGTGTTTTTAGCTTTAAAATACTAGGCCAGGCCTATGATGTCAGACTAATGCTAGTGCTTGGTAATAACTCTTAGCCAGTGACTGACAGTGATACTTATTTTGTTAATAACCATTCTTCTGAAGTAGTGTGGATTGAACCCAGTTGATAATGATGAATAATTTAATTTGTAATTGGAACTACCTGTAGAACAGCTCCTGTCTAGTATGTATCTAATGGCTCAAAGTCTAGACCTAGTTTTTCCAGATTTCATGAGAACGCAAATACCAAACTGTTTCTTTTAAATCCTCAGGTCTGAAATAATATAAAAAAAAGACTAATTCTGATAAAGTCCTAGGAACATTTTAAAATTGAGAATAGTATCTAGGGGAAAACAAAATCTCTTCAACATAAGGCATTCTCTTCAGTAATGTGACAGCTTTTTGTAAAATCTTCAATGTATGTGTTTTGTCTGTATGAGTCAGTTGACTCTCTTGTTGAAGAAATGACTGAAACCAGATTTGGGGTTCATGAATTTGAGTAGCAAAACATACACCTATTCTAAAACTTCCCTATAACAGGAAAACACTTGCTCAGTTTGAAATATTTGATCCCCGATGTGCTCAGATCAGTTATCAATTCAAAGCTATGTTGCAGCAGAACTATTAGATATGTTCATCTATTTCATGACTCCAGATCCTCTGTGCATGTCTCTTCTTGGACTCAGATGTTTTTGTACAGAATAGATATGTATAGTGTGATGAAAAGTCACTTGCAAAGCCATTGGTTTCCTTGTCTTTAGTAATTGATATGTTAATGGTGAGGAGGGAGCTGAAGATTAGGTGGCAAAATGAAACTTTAGGCAGTACAGCTGCTGTAGTGTGTGGTGGGTTTTGGTTGCTTTTTTGTGTGGTAGAGCTGAGAATTCTGAAGTCATCTGAAAACATTTGTAGAAGAAATACCACAAAATGGGTGATTTAAGTACAGTTGACACACTGCTAATTTAAGAAAAAAAAAAAAGCAAAAGCAATAAACCTTTATTTATTAAGAGTTTTGTAATGCATAGCATTCATGTGTGCTGTAAAAGCACTCTAGTCCAAATCTAAGTGCATCATGCTATACTGGTGAATAAAGTTTTAAGTGTAAGATTTTCTTGTAAGATTGTGCTGGGAGAACTTTGCTAAGCTCTGGCATGGGGTTTTGCTCTCAAATGTTGTGCATAGAAATTCCTGTATTTAAAATGGAGCACTTAAACTGGAGCATCTCTGAACTTTACATACAGTGAAGGTGATGTATCAAAGCTTTCCATGCTATTCTAGCTAATTTGGCATTAAAACTGGAGTCATGCTTAGAAAGTTCTGCTTATTCTTGGAGTTTACTTTTTATTAGTAAAGCATTAGTCAAAGAAGATGGAGAACTCTCTTGTTTGTTTTTTTGTCCTGCCATTTTAAACATTTGGCTGAGGCAGTAAGAATATATCTGCCAACTTTGGAGTTGTTGGGTATAATCTGAAAGTGCATAATGGGTAGAAATGCAGTTGCCTGAGGGAGCTCTACAGTAGCATTTGTAAGTAGCTGTTGCAATATACGTCGGGGTCTGGACAATGCTGGATGCCATTTTCCCATCTTCAGCCCAATACAGTATAGTGCAGCACTACTAATGAAGAGTTTCTCAGTTTCTTGTAGCCTGTAGGAAGCTGATAGGTTGATCTGGTGCAAATTACTACAAATATGCTCTAATCCTTAGTCTGTTTTCCTTTTGTTTTACTGAAATAGCTTAAGTGTAAAGCCATTTTGTACACCTGAAATACCCTCTTGCAGAATAGATACAAAGGTGGGGGGTTTTTTTCCATATAGCACACAAGTCAAGAGCGATGCTCACAGACATATGCGTATATGTTCTTTAGAGGTGTTTTGTTTTAAAAAACATGAAGAATACGAATTCAAAAATATTTGTTACTACATTCATCATATTTGGTATAGTTGAAAATGAATTCCTAACTCTTCTGCAGGTATTAAAAAATACGTTGTTGGCCTAATTATCAAGACCTCATCTGATCCAACATGTGTAGAAGTAAGTGAATTCTTTTTGGGGGAGGAAAAGGGAGGGGAATATTATGCATAACCTGACTTCTCTTCTCTTCTCCAGAAGGAGAAGGTGTATATTGGGAAACTCAATATGATTCTTGTTCAGGTAAGCTAGAGTTTAATAAAGTTCTAAATCTTGTTATGAAGTGTTTGGCTTTGTGTATGTATCTAACATATGGATGCTTCGCTTTTCAGATACTGAAACAAGAATGGCCAAAGCACTGGCCAACTTTTATAAGTGATATTGTGGGAGCAAGCAGAACTAGTGAAAGCCTTTGTCAGAATAATATGGTGATCCTTAAACTATTGAGTGAAGAAGTGTTTGATTTTTCCAGTGGCCAGATTACTCAAGTAAAAGCTAAGCATTTGAAAGACAGGCAAGTATATATATTTAAATCTCAGTAAACAGGGTAGATGTCGTGCTTGCTGCTAAATGGCTGCTCTTGGTTTGAGCTTTTGAGTGAACACCTACAGCTGTCTAATTTTATTTCTGAGACTGGGTTGCTGATTTTCCTTTGAAGCACTACTGTTGGGTGATACCAAACTTGTACACACAGATATTTCTACCGTACTGCAAGTAGCATCTGTGGACTGATGGTCCTACCGTTCTAACAGAACATTCAGCATTGCTTGCATTTTCAAGCCAGAATTTGCAGACACAGGCTTTAAACTACTTCAAAATATGCATTATTACCATGGAAATTGGTAAAAGCCAGTTGGCCTGTGAATGCCTCTATGGACACAGGTCTTGAGGAGCTGTTTTGCGAGCATAGAAGTTTTATTAAAGTAGATAGAATTGTTTATGGAATGTGGAAATGCTGAATTTATAATTTTTTTTTACAGCATGTGCAATGAGTTCTCTCAGATATTTCAACTGTGTCAGTTTGTGATGGTAAGTGTTATATCTTTAATGATATTTTTAAAAATGCCTCCGATCATGCCTAACAATATCATAAACATTAATGTTTGTTTACAGGAAAACTCCCAAAATGCTCCCTTAGTTCATGCAACTTTGGAAACTTTGCTACGGTTTCTGAACTGGATTCCTCTGGGATATATATTTGAGACCAAGTTAATCAGCACACTAATATACAAGGTACTTACGCAAAAGTTGATGGCTCATAAATTTAAATATAAGTTGCAAAAAAGCTTAGCGTGCAACATGCTTGTAATACCTTTTTTTTTTCCCAATAGTTCTTAAATGTTCCCATGTTTCGAAACGTCTCTTTGAAGTGCCTCACAGAGATTGCAGGTGTCAGTGTAAGCCAGTATGAAGAACAGTTTGTAACGCTTTTTACATTGACCATGATGCAGTTAAAACAGGTAATGTTTTTAATAAAACTGTCTCTTCAGTGTTCCATTTTGCAGAATCAATTTCTGTAGAATCTAGTTTGGTTTACAAATCTATATGCATTATAGAGCTCTTGATAAGAAGTCTCTAATAAATATTGTTCTTCAGTGATATTTATGACTTGATCAGAAGATGCTAAGTGTATTTTCCTGACTCCAGGTCATAGCTGTATTTCTGCTGCACTAATTGGTTTTGATGAATTTAAGAGGTGTTCTGAGCACTCAGGCTGTGTGATGGGGACAGTTGAGAGAGGTGCAACAGAACATGTACTGCATGACTCAATAGGACCTAAACTGACTTAACTTCTGCAAGTTGCTATTTAATTTTTGAAACTGATCAAAATGTTTGTCGTACAAAGCTGTGCTTTAAATGTATGTAATTTGATGATTACCCTCTGAGCAGTTCAGATTCAGGTACATGACTTGTAGCTTTCCTCACTGTATTTGCATCTTGAGTGAAGAGTTTCAAGGGGGGGCGGTTTGATAATTTTTTCCTCTGTTTGCAATGTTGGTCCATTTTATAGGTTCTTTAGAACAGGCATGCTTCTTTTAATACCCCTGTTCCCCTCCAGTTTCAAGTGGTGCTATAGGATTTTTACTTAGTTATATTTAAGGGCAGATTTCTGAACACACCAAAGTTTTGTGTATTAGGCAGCTGAACATTATTTCCGCCGTTTTTACAGGTGATGCTCTTGATTCTAAATGCCAGTATATCTGGCCTAAGTTTTTCCTCAAAACATCAGTTGAATGCCAAGTTGGATATTTGGCCTGTTTTGCAACCTGCAGGTTTTTAGCATGACTATTGAGTATGAATTTGATGCTAACTGTTGCGTTTATTGCAAATATTTGACACTCAACTTCTATAAATGAAGTTGGAGAACAATCAAAAACACACAAAAGCTGGCAGCAGCAAAAGTGTTAAACTTTGTTTTCTCTGTTCTATAGCTTAATAGTGTTGACTTTAAAGGAGGAGGTCTGTCATGTTGTTTTAGTGTAATGTTTTGAAACTTAATGTTACTAGGGTCAGTTAACAAACACATTTTTTTTGAACATCTTTGGCCGATGCCAGTTGGAAATATCTGTGACAGAGCAGATATTTTCCTTGTTTACAGCTGCTGTTACAAGGGGTGGAAAAAGGTTTAGTTCATGAGAACTTTTGTTACCTGTGTGTGTTTTCACCTTACTGTGCATCTTGGGATCAAGCATGAAATGAAGGAGCTGTAAGACTCTTTTGTAAGAAAGCTCTGTAAAGAGGGGATGCCACGAAAAACATGGCGCTTTTTGCCAAAAGAGCAAAATATTTATTAATAAAGGGTAGTTCCACTTCTGTATGAAATGGGAAATTCTTGATTATGTCTCTTCTTTTTTTAGATGCTTCCTTTAAATACCAATATCCGACTTGCATACTCAAATGGAAAGGATGATGAACAGAACTTCATTCAGAATCTCAGTTTGTTTCTCTGCACGTTCCTCAAGGAACATGGCCAACTTATAGAAAAAAGATTAAATCTGAGGGAAACATTAATGGAGGTAAGTTGCTCAGTTTATCTGGTTTAAAAATGTAGCAAGTGTGTTCTCAATACTCAAAGGATGTGATACTAACATAATCTCTAGATCATTGTACTTCAGGTGGGTAAGAGGGGAAAAAAAAAATACGATTTTCTTCACATGATTAGTAAATCACATGAATACAAAAAACCTGTCAAAGTACTTGCTTCCTAGTATGCTACAACAGCAGTATTTTCAGTGATCCTATACTAATACAATGGTTGAAGAATATAGGTCCTTGTGTCTCCCTCTTCTTGCTTGTTCTTTCTTGAAAGTGTTAAATACAGCTTTAAAATAAATTAATACATTCTTTTTCCATGGTCTATATGTACTGTATTTTCTGTTTAATTTTCATTTAGAGAAGGTGTTGCTTTGACTTTCATCAGTCTGTGTGAAGCAGCTCAGTTACGTTTTTATTTGGCATCCAAAGCTGGTTTCTAGGTACAGTGCATGCTGTTAGTTCAGTGCTTCCATCCTGGTGCAGCTTCTTGCCTAACTTGGCATTTCCCAAAGTTAAACTGAAGGGCTTTAAATATAATCATCAAGGATGCTAGTCTGTTTCTATGTAATAAAGACGATGTATACCAGTAATGCTTAATGGCAGAGCTCTACCAAATGACTATGCATGATTTATTTTGTATTATTACTGGTTTCGGAGGAGGACCTGGGGGCTTCAGTTATCAGCTATCTTAGAGCAGTTGCTGAGAATAAGATTTACAGTTGCCCTTCCTCTCTGCTTATTCCTTTCTTTCTTTAAGACTGCTGCATTTGTCACAATTTTGACAGTAAAGTGCAACTTCACTGTCAAAAGTACTGGGATCTATGGAAATTCAGCTAAGAATGAAGGGTTGGAAAGGCTTAAATTCTAGGTGACTACTAAACGCTCAAGTACTGCCTCGTAGTGTAGTGAGGCTAGATCACAAAGTTAGATTTTTTTTTTTTTAGTTGTGTTTTTTAAATTGTGAATTAAAAAATTTGCTGAGGGTGAGCTGTTCTGTGGTGACTTTTTTGCTAGCTTCCTCCCACTGCTGAGCTCCAAGGGGATGAAACTGGCTCCATAGCCCCTTGAAGCACCACTTCCAGTGCCCAGCATCCAGCCCTCTGCAGGTATGGAGGCGATAGGGTGAGGAACTGCCCTGAGACAGAGGTAGAAAAACAATACCGCAGTTCAAGCCTGGAGACCAGGCTCCATTGGGAGGGGGAAGTACATCTTGCAGGTGGATTAGACAGACATGGTAGATTACAGCTGATTTCTAGTCTGTTTTCCAGCTAGTATTCTCAATACATTTCTTCTGGACATAGCCCTCTACAAAAAACATATATATATATTAATAAATTGGTTCTGAATATCAAATTGTACCTCATTTAGAAGATGGGCTTAAGAGGAGTATCACTTTTTTATTTTAAAAAGAACAACTATCAGCAGTTCCCCAATAGTTTCTGAACTTGTAAGTAGTAAGCTTTCAAAATAACTGTGAATTGGGGGAGCACAGCTCATGTCTGTACTTATATTGAGGCTTTCTTAGGAAGACCTGTGTAAACAGCTGAAGCTGTTGCATGTCCTGTGCAATTACATGTAAGTTGGCATGTGGTTTTTAGGTATTGGCTTCCTCTCTTGTCCAGCATAACTATGTGAAATTCTACTTTAAAAAAAGGCTTTTGTAAGAGTCAGTTCTGAATTACTTTCTGTCTTGTATAGAATGATGAAATGTTCAGCAAAGTTCTTAGGCTGGCCTAAAATGGTTGCAAATTTCACTCTGTGAGTTGTAGTGTAATAGAACGTAGTTATACAGGTACTTCAAAAAGTTCTGTGTCATTCTAACCTGTTTATTCCTGCGCTTTGGGTGTAGTAGATCATCTGAAATTGTTCCTCGGATTCATTGGAGCTGTGTAGGCTAGTGAAGGAAGCTACATAAATTATTGTAAGTGGAATTACCAAGAAAATTGATGTGTATAAGACTAATGTGTGGTTGTTTTTAATCCCTCTCTTGACGCTGTAGATACAGATGCTGAATCAGGTCTTTACCATCTAAAACACTCTGAGTTGCTGTAGTACCTAAGCTATGAACATGTCTTCAGATTTCTTTGTTTCTTTCTGTTTATTCACTGGTGGGTTTGATACTTTCCACCAGGGGACTGAAAATTAAGCTAGGCAAAAAATGTTTGGCTATGTAGTTCTAATTTCTGTGGTCGGTATCTCAGTCTGTCAGAATTGCATCAGTGGCCTTCCCTTCTCAGTCTGCTCTGGGTGTTCTGTCAGTGAAGAGGTTGAAAATGTTCTGGTAGATGACCTCTGTAGAAAGCAAGTGAGCAGTATGGCTTTGGTTGCCTTCAGTTCTTCAGGGTGTAAGGATCCAGAACGAAATAGCAGTAATAGTCTTGAGAATAGCAGTCATTTGAACTAGCTGTTGAAGGGTTTTTTGAGGCGCTCAGACAAAATGTGGAAGCTCCAGAGGCTGTGAGTTTGATACAAACAGGCTGATTTGGCTATGGGGTTCTTGAAGATGTCTTCAGGCTACTTTAGATTTAAGAATTGATACACACTTTGAAAACTCAGTAATTGACAGGGTGCTTTGTTTGAGTTGCTCCTCCGGTCAGAACTCTCTTGTAAGTAGTGTCATTGCAATGTTAATGCCTCTTTGTTCCTAACTTTTGTGTTAATTTGGCATTTTATCAGTATTTGAATAACAGGGCTTGAAGCAATGTGGTTTTATCTGCAGGAATAATTAGTAATCAGATGTTTAAACCACACTTTTTCCAGGCTCTTCATTACATGCTATTGGTATCAGAAGTTGAAGAAACAGAAATTTTCAAGATTTGTCTTGAATATTGGAATCATTTAGCTGCTGAGCTCTATAGGGAAAGTCCATTTTCAACATCTGCTTCTCCATTGCTTTCGGGAAGTCAACACTTCGATGTTCCTCCAAGGAGACAGCTTTATTTGCCTGTATTGTCCAAGGTAATCCATGCTTAAGTAAAAGTACTGTAATGATTTAGATACTGTTCCTGAATGTAAAGATTTTGCTTCATGTAAGGGATGACATCAGAAAACTTTTCTTGCTTTGAGTAGCTGGTAATGAATTCAACTCCACTTATTTAATGTGCTACAATTGTGAAAATACTTTAAGATGATACCAGTATATGGCAGGAGTATCAATATGGCGTTTCAGGTTTTTTTAAGATGCTTATTATGAATGTAAAACTAATTAAAAAAAAATCTGCATTAAACTGCTTTTTTAAACAGATAGACTGGAGTGTTACAGTTGGACAAAAATGTGTGTGTATGGAAAAAGTGATCTTCAAAAGACCCCTAATATTACATATGCATTTTGAAGCTCTAGAAAGTATGCTTCATAGGTTGCGGGTTTTTTGTTTGGGTTTTGGGTTTGTTTTTTTTCTTACTACTCAGCTTGTTCCTGGGGAGAGAGAAATCAGCAGGCTCTAATCTTAACGGCTTTTTTGTTAACATGCGTCTATAGAATCTTAATGTGAGCTAATCTCATGAAGTTCTGGATATATCCCTAATACGTGTCAGATCGCCTGACCAGGGTGCTTTGGAAACACTTGTGGAGCTATGAGTGTATTTTCATGTTACAGTCTGCCTCAATTTTAACTTTTCTTTGCAATGTACAGGTTCGATTGCTAATGGTTAGCCGTATGGCTAAACCTGAAGAAGTCCTAGTTGTGGAAAATGATCAAGGGGAAGTAGTACGAGAATTCATGAAGGATACAGATTCCATAAACTTGTATAAAAATATGAGAGAAACATTGGGTAAGTGTACTAGCTGGTATTCTTGTGCTATAGGTCTGTGCAGCTGCCTCAGCAGCATGTATGTTACAGAATGTTAGCCTATGATCTGAATTGTGTGTGGGTGAAATCATTAGCAGTGAGGAGTAGTATACAAACTTAAAAGAGAGGAGGCAGTGTTGGTCTGAATTTTTCTGTTTTAAGCATGTAGTGTTGTAGAAGTAGTTAATAGTAATACAGGTTAACAGTAATACAGGTCAAGTAGTAATACAGTTGGCTTTTCCCATTGAACAACACCTTTTGATATTCCTTTACCAAAATGTTTCAGATCCAATGAAACTTTGGTTTTGTCAGAAAGATGTTAAATTGGAAGGATTTTTCTAACTTGCAGGTTATTACTTCACTTGTAGTCTTGTGTAGACCAAGCACTCCGTAGCAAAACTGATTTCTTCTTTCATTAGGTCTTCAGAATACTTTTAAAAATTTTTATAGTGTTCTTAAACAAAATGGAAAATTCTAGCCTGAACTTAAGCTTCAAAAATCTTTTCCAAAGGTAGTGCTGAGGTCTTATAATGATCTTGCGTGAAAGTACAAAAGCTACAGTTAATTACATGTGTAGGAAAAAAAAAAAGGGAAAAATGCAAGTGCACTGAAAAACATCAGAATCGGTATTTCTATAGCATTTAATGTAGAAAGTATATTTTCTTTTTAGCATGTGTATGCTAGTATACTGTCTTCTTCAAAAGTCTCATGTTCAACTGTGACCATTTTGCCAGTGAATTGATAGTCCCTGTGGATTGTAGTGATAACTTATGGGTTTTCTGAGGCAAGAAAAAAATTTCAGTCTCATAACTGCAACTTGAAGAGGTAGAGGGGATTAGAATTGTCACATGTTTAGGACATCCAACCTTCAATACTAAATACTTTTCTATCAAACGCAAATGCTGTAAGGGAACACTGAGTGTTTAATAACGGGCTTATGAACTAGGAGTTGGAGGGGAAAAGCTGTGTGATGCAAAGTGGTTGTGGAACTTTTTTTATTCTCACCTTTGTACTTGTGATATAGGTACAGCTAGTGTTAGATTAATTGTTCTAGTGACTTCTCATATGGAACTTTTTTGTTTAATTTATTGTATTAAAATCACTACTGTACCTCCTGAGCCTTAATCATGCTTGCAGGTACAGGTTTGTTTATACAGAAATGCAGATTTAGTTAGTATTTGATTTCTGGTATTAACTATTGCTTATAATGTATTATCTTTAAGATTCACTTTAAAAAAATAATAAATGAGTGTGGTAGAAACTGTATGCTGTGGCACTGTAAAAATGTATTTCTTAATCTGGCCTTAAATCGCACTTGCTGGGATTTAGAATTTTATATTAGAGACACTAATCCTATTAAGGGCTGATGCAAGTATCGGAGTTGTGATACTTGAATCTTCCCACCTAGACTTGTTTAGGAGCACTGTCTCCACTTTAATGGTGGGTTATTGCAACCAGCAGACTTAATGACACTGAAATAAAGAGCAAAAGGAAATGGGTTGACTTCTTAGACACTGTATGTCTCCCATAGGTAGCCAATCCCGTATTCTCTATAGACCATGAGTATGTTTGCCTTTTGTTAATAATTTAACTTAGCAACTTTACTGATTCAATTCGTATGCGAGACCTTCATTGACTTAAACTTGCCACATCACTTGCATGTGGTGTTTTGCTGAGACCTCTTGGAACAAACAAAAATTCTCAAGAAAATTTATTGTCTGTCTTTAAAATACAGTTTTAACAAATATTTGTTTAAATTTTTAGCTTGTTCTGTCCATGAGTTCAGGGAAGAAGCATTGCACTTAACTGATAATTTAATTCTGGTGGTGGTGTTTTTAAAATAGAAGAATTTAACTTTGCCTGTGGAGTTGTGGTCCAGGTTGTTGCTTTAAAACATGTTGATGTCTTTCAGTTTACCTTACACATCTGGATTATGCAGACACGGAACGAATTATGACTGAAAAACTTCACAATCAAGTGAATGGAACAGAATGGTCGTGGAAAAATTTGAATACCCTCTGTTGGGCTATAGGCTCAATCAGTGGTGCAATGCATGAAGAAGATGAAAAAAGATTTCTTGTTACAGTAATTAAGGTATCATGTTGCAAAACTAATATCTTTGTCACCTGTCATAGTTTATGCTGAAGAAACTAAATTTACAAAAATACTGCTGTATGTTCCTAGTAAGCTACCTTGTATGGCAAGCAAGTTGATCAAGATTAATTTAAGGAATAATCTCGTATCTTGAATTTAAGGCTGGTAACTTCTTTAGCTGTGAACAGCACATTAATCCAAGTAGCCTCTTTGTGGTGAAAACTTTTAAGGGGTAAAATTTAGTTTATGGTAAAGTACTTTTCTTTGGGGGTGTGGAAGAGATGGAAAGGCATTGCTAATGAAATAAAGGAGAGTGGCAAAATAACCCACATTTTCAACTAGCTGGCACACTGCCACTCTGCCCTCTTCCAAATATTCATTGACCAAAATGAAGTTTTGGTAAAAATGTGCACAGAAGAGTGCAGGAAGAAAACATTCTTTACGAGAGTAAGTCGTACAAATTTGTGCAGAATATTTAGTTTAATTTCTTCTATTTGGTATGGAGTCTGTATTTTTATTGGTATCAACTGCTTGATCAGAATTCAATAGTGTGAGGCTTGTTGAAGTCCCTCCTGCAGAGATCTTTAGTTACATTTAATATGAGGATTCCATAGTTGAAAACACAGTGTTCCTGGTTTGGTTGAAACTTAAATAATTGCATTACCCCAATCTTAACCCATCTGGGTTTTTTGTTTGGTTTTTATTTAGACTTTGAACTTGAGGATGGCAACCACCTTCCTTTATACAGATCCTTGTAGGATTTTTATGCTTTGTCTTGTAGTGCTTTTAGTTTAACTGGACAAACTTGGAGATGAAACTGAAAGTATGTTATTTTGTAGGATCTCCTGGGACTCTGTGAACAAAAGCGAGGAAAAGACAATAAAGCCATTATTGCATCAAATATAATGTATATAGTAGGTCAATACCCACGGTTTTTGAGAGCTCACTGGAAATTTTTGAAGACTGTAGTCAACAAGCTGTTTGAATTTATGCATGGTAATTATCTGGGGTTTCCTTGCTGTTTCAATTACTAAAAAAAAAATTGCCTATACATGCACGTGTACAGGGGGAAAAATACAAAGCAGTAACTGAGTTGATTTAATTTAGAAACCCATGATGGCGTCCAGGATATGGCTTGTGATACCTTCATAAAAATAGCACAAAAATGCCGCCGACATTTCGTTCAGGTTCAAGTAGGAGAGGTCATGCCATTTATTGATGAAATCTTGAACAATATCAACACAATCATCTGTGACCTTCAGCCACAACAGGTATGTTTAATTCAGTATTGTGGATAGTTCTAAAGACTAATCAAGAGTTGTTTCATATTGAAAGGCAGTAGTGGTTTTCCAGGCTTGAATTGTATTTCGTAGTTTTTTGTTAGTGACGGTATTATGGTATCAATAGTATGATTGGGTTGCCTTACTGAGATCTTGGTCAGAATGCTTGGAAGGAGAATTAAAGTGCATTTAGTTGGAATTTCAATTGCTGGAATGTTTTAACAAGTAAATAAGATGGTGAATCTGGTTTTGTGGTTCTAATTGGAGAAATAGCAATATCCTACTATAATAGTATACCTGTAGCTGTGAAGGGGGGGGGGGGCAGGGAACAATCCAAAACTGCCTTTGTTGAGGAAGGGCACAGCTCGTGAAGTGCGAGGGTGGCGCACACATGCGAGACACACTGAGATGTTGCAATGATGTACTGAAACTTTGGGCAGAGTGGTTGTGGCATCTGGAAAAGGGTACTCAAACTTTGAGTGATGTAGTCGGTTCCACAGTTTAAACATGTCTGGTAATACGTAGTTAAATGGTGTGTGTCTGAGGTTCCTCACTTTGGGATATGATGGCAAAATGAGGAAAAATTAGGATGCATGTCCTGGCATTTGAAGGGAAGAGAATGGAGGTTTTTTTCATACATGATGGAAGTAAGGTGAGAACACAGAATCTTGTAAAGTCAGGAGAGGAAAAGGGTATTTAGACAGTGAAACCCATTTTCAGCCTTCACTATATGTTAGTTCAAAACAGTGTGAAATTTTCCTTACCTCTTTTTAACCTTGCTATTTAACTTCTTGTTGTTGCTTCAATCAGGTGCATACATTCTATGAAGCAGTAGGATACATGATTGGGGCACAGACAGACCAGACTGTGCAGGAGCATCTGATAGAAAAATACATGTTGCTACCTAATCAAGTATGGGACAGCATAATTCAACAGGCAACAAAAGTAAGCTCATAAATTTTAAGTGTGTGCTGTGTTCAGGTGAAGAAAACCTGCTAAATGTTTCTCTTACCCTGGGTTTATTTTTCACATGGCATGACGTTAAGTGTACATAGCTGTGGTGGACTTTATTAAATGATGGCTAAAGCAGTGATTGATGTGACAGTAAAAGTGTTGTTTTGAGAGAGGAGACTTAAATGACAAAATAAGTACTGGTTTTAATCTGATTTAAAGGACAATTTCCTGTTACTGTACAGAATATGTTTTAGTAGTTTTTTCCAAGGCTCCCTTTCATCTGACTTAGAAGTGGGTTGGTTTTCTGAATAACAGAAAAAATAAAATTCTAAACATACTGTTCACTCTTCTTCCTTTCTCCTCCATCATTCTCTTAAAGTACGCTGTTGTTTGTTTCTTTTATGCTTCATTTCTTTCACTCTCTTCAAAATATTTTACCTCCACACATAAAAGAACAACAGTCTTGCACTGCACAAGAGATCAGTCCATTTGGAGTTAACCTAACTAAGATCCTGAAACTTAAGCAAGCTTGAGTTAATGTTTCTTAATTCTGGCTTCCTTCTTAAAACAAGAACAGACTGCCTATCCTTTGGACCACTTCTGTCTGTTTTCATCTTGCTAATCTCTCCTTCTTAGTTTGTTTTCTTTCTTCAGCTAGAGTAATGCTTGTACCACCGTGGCAAAAATACTTCTGCAGAAGAGCAGAATTAAAATCAGTTGATGTTTTATCCTGACTGTTTGACGTAGTGCCAAGTGCCATGAAGTAAACTGCATTATATTTAAAGTCTGTAAACTTCAGTGATATGTTCTTTAATGCAGTGTGTAAGATAAATTATTGAAACTTACACTTTTATATTGAAAGCTCAAGGGCAATTTTATTCACTAAACAAAATGGACTTTTAACTTTTTTAACAGAATGTTGATATTCTAAAGGATCCTGAAACAGTTAAGCAGCTTGGTAGCATTCTGAAAACCAATGTAAGAGCGTGTAAAGCAGTTGGCCACCCCTTTGTGATTCAGCTTGGAAGAATTTATTTAGATATGCTGAATGTGTACAAGTGCCTAAGTGAAAATATTTCTGCAGCTATTCAGGCTAATGGTAAGAAATTCCATGTTCTTCCTGAAAATGGGGGTTAGCGCAGTGTATGTCATCAGGTTTCAGAGTGTGTTCCAACTAGGCTAATTTTACTGTCGTCACTTTATTGTTTGGGAAAGTGGAGAACGACTGAAAGTGCTTGCTTAGATCTTTTGTTAACCAGATGCTTTATTCAAATAAAGAACTCCTGATTTTAGAAGGAGAAAAAACACTATAAACAAGAAATTTTAGCAGTGATGCAAAACACTTTAGTTACTTAGAATTAATAGGCATCTTGCTGAGACAAAGTTGTAGCATGTATTCCTTCCGCTTACTCTAATTTTGAATATTAAAAGACTATCTTTAAATAGAAGCTCATTCATTTTTTCCCCAAAGATGTTGGCAGGGTTTTGGTATGATATTGTGCTACTAAATAGCTTTATTACAGAGAAGTAACTGTGCAGTGAAGGTGCCTGAAAGTCATGATAAACCAGGCTTGCAGTTACTGAGAAGGAATTATCAATTGCCTAACCTATTTTTACTAGATAAATTAGGGCCTAGGGTATCTCAGTAGAATGTACTTCTGTAGTAGTTCATTACAAGATGAAATGAGTCAGTTATTGAGTCCTGTGTTATGACCAGTTTTCTTGCTGGTGCAGATGATGATATTTGGAAATGTGAATGTTAAATAAAATCTGGTAATTGAGCAACTGGTTTACCTTGAAGTAGCTTCTCAGAATTCAGAATAAAATTGGCTGAGAAAACCATACCTTTTGATTCTGCAGCTCTAATGGCCAGAATTTGTCCTTGTCGGAAACAGTGAAGTTCAGGAAGCAGTTGCTAGGACTGTAGTCCTGATGTGCTTCTTGATCAGTAACTACTGTGACTGCAGCTGCCTCAGAGTATGTTTTTACAACTGCCAGGGATGGCCCTGATGCCAGCACGAGGGATGCCAACTTTCTTTTTCTGGCCGTGCTCATCGGCTTTTCCCGTGCATGTACTGTAGTGGTTGTATGGCTGTGCAGTTAATTAGATCAGGTTTTGCTGATGAGACGAGGTTGATTTAGGGTAAGAAACTGAATGAAGGATAAGGCTTCTTAAGGATAAGTGTGGAGTTGACACACAAAGATGAGTGGAAGGATTATTTCTCTTAGATGAAATCAGGAACTTTCTTGTTCTCCCCTGTCATCACTTAATGAGAACCAGATGTAAGCTCAGTCCACGTAGTTAAGTGAGTATGTGTGATTTCCCTAACTTGAAAAGTAAGTTGCAGCTTTGTTTTTGAACTCTAACTAGGGTACTGTCAATAGTAGTTTTGTAATGCTAAATAGCAACTTGGACCTATGGAGTTAGAACGGGGAGGTGGTAGTTTTTATTTGCACGATATGCATAAGAAGTCTTTAATAGCCTTTGTAGTCTGGATATAAAAATCAAGCATTCTCTGTAGCAATTTAAGTTAAGCTTTTTGTTACACTTTACCCAATTAACTGAAGCTTCAAAACTTTTCAGGTGAAATGGTAACAAAGCAGCCCTTGATTAGAAGTATGAGGACTGTAAAAAGGGAAACTTTAAAACTAATTTCTGGCTGGGTGAGCAGGTCCAATGATCCTCAGATGGTAAGTTACTCATTTTATACAAATAACTTGTAAGAGAGAATTAGGAAGAACTCTGGGTTTTGTTCTGTTGTTGACTGAATTGATTGGTCACAGGAACTTGCTTCAGGAGGTCTGTAAAATATAAAGGAGAAAGTGTGACCATACAGAGGTAAGCCTGAGCTATGTTTGAGATACTTCAGTTAACTTTAGCTGAGAGTAATCTTAAAGGGCATCAAGGAGGTTTAAGAGAACCCTACCAGAAGCCCTGCTGGATGGATACAGAGGGTGGGGGGGTTTAATGGAAGTATCATGTATTTCAACTTAGGAAAACTATCTCCTGTAAGTGAACGTTGCTATAAACTGTATGCTAGAGACTCTGTTCAATAACTGCATTGTTATAACCATGGCATGCTTTTTCAATTAGGTAGCTGAAAACTTCGTGCCTCCCTTGTTGGATGCCGTTCTCATTGACTACCAGAGAAATGTTCCAGCCGCTAGAGAACCTGAAGTACTTAGTACTATGGCTATAATTGTAAACAAGCTGGGTGGACACATTACTGCTGAAATACCTCAGATATTTGATGCTGTTTTTGAGTGTACATTAAATATGATCAACAAGGTATTTATATTTAAACTTTGGATAAGGCATCTCCCTACTGACTGAAGACCAAAAAAATGGGGTTTTACAAGAGTACTGGTCTTGGCTGTTGGTACATCTCTAAATGAAAGATCTCCTTTTCTTGCAATGAAGGGAAGCAGTACATAGTGAACGTAGAGTTACTACACAGTTTTCATCTTATGGAAACAAAGCGGGGGTTCATGCCTTCTTTCTGTGAATATCATTTCCATATGTGGTGTCTTGTGGTTCATCTCCCTGTGTTTTTGCAGTCACAAAATGCATTTGTGGCACTTGAAAAGATTTCTGCTCAAAGGAACATACTAGTTTTGAAATCTGGCTATCTAGTTGGATCTCTTAATCTCATTGCCTTAAATTTCTCTGCTTAGCTCTTGATTAAAGTCATTAGTGATTTTTCTGTTCTGCGGACTTGGAATGTCATGCTTCAGGAAGCATAAGTGTACTTCAGTTAAATGTCAGTGTAGGACTAACTGCTAAAATTAACAAATATTTAAAATTTATGAATGTAAGTACTGATCAGTCACTTGGAGTATTTCCTCACTAACGCACTTCGTATGCTATAGTGTGCAATATGTATTTGCGCAATACTTGGGCACTACCGGCTGAATTAGTGCTACTTTGCAATAGGGTGTAACCCGAAATTGTAGCCCTGTAGCAACGCAGGTTCTTAACCAGTGTTGAGACCATCTGTCTGTATCTGTGGACTGAGTAGTGATTAAGGTTGTGTACTGACAAAACGTGGCTTAGCCTGTCAATGTTGTGTAACTCTAGAAGATGGTCTTACTAAGCTTTGGTGGGGAAAACTGGGAGAGAAAGTGCTCTGAGGAATGTAAGCTTTGCTTTGCATTTAAGGTTATTTTAAACCTGGTATCTGAATGCTGCTCTATGTCAGCTATTGACTTGCTCTGCTTAACAGCAGATCTTATGATGGACCTTTAGGAAACTTGACTTTTCCCCCCGCCGCTCTCTTGTTCTAGGACTTTGAAGAATATCCTGAACACAGAACAAACTTCTTCTTGCTGCTCCAGGCTGTAAATTCTCATTGCTTCCCAGCGTTCCTGGCAATTCCACCCGCACAGTTCAAACTTGTTCTGGATTCTATTATTTGGGCTTTCAAACATACAATGAGAAATGTTGCAGATACAGGTAAATGGAAGTGTTTAATATGCAGACTTTGTTTGCAGTGTTGGATATCTTTCTGGTAGAACGACGTTTTCTTGCAGATTTTTCTTTAGTCAAACTTAGCATTCCAGTCATACGATACTGTACTGCATTTGCACAAGAATAATATTCTTCTGTCTCAGCTTCAAGTTGTCAGCCAGGTATCCATGAATGGGCTGAAATACTTGGATGCTGTTTCACTCCTGTAGCTGTAAGAGAGCACTGTTAAGAGTTTCTGCTTGCTTTCTTTTCCATGTGAGGGTTGGCATGTTTCTGAAATGGCTGAACTGATGCAATAACTCACTGCTGCTAGAGCTGGTGTTACAGCTCTACTTCTGTAGTGCTGCCTGCAGTGTTTGACTTAATACCTCAGTAAGACAGTTGCTCAGGAACTACTGAAATGTCCAGCAGAAAAGCAAATGTTTGGGGTGGGAGCTGACCTCACGGTCTGGGAGTGAGCCCACGGCATATGGAAAGGGAAACAAATGCCTTAGATTGTTAAGAAGTGGAATTATGCTTCCTTTAGACAGCAGCAAGCTGTTTAAACTTAAGATGAAACTTCATGGTGCAGCTGACAGACTTGAGTAATTAAAAAGCCCCCCAGAATGACAGTTATCAAGGGAGACTAGGAGAGGCTGTATAAAAGTCTTAAATTTGAAAACCATTCTTTTTTTTTAACATCTTGGGCTTGGTGCACTACCTTGACTACTGGATTAAAAAAAAATTGTTGTGCAGCCACTTAGGTTTTAGCCAATTGTCTTGTATCGGTGTTTGGAAGGGATGGGGATAAAAAGTACCTTTCAGTTGCATTTCACTGAATAAAGTAATTGAAGCTTTCATGGCATTCTAAAAACGAAAACATTTTCCCTTCTTGAATCAGCAAACACTTCTTTTGGTAGAGGGTTTCTCTCACCTTCATTGGTACCAATAGAGTGGTGCGATTGGTTCTTTATGCTTCTGTCATCTAATAATACAAATAAAATCGGCATGCTATGTAACTGTGGCTGTAGTCCTCTAGTGGCTACTTGAGGAAATGCCTGAGAAAACCATTACACAGGTAGTGCTTGTCTTTTCAGTGCCTATCAGAATTTCTTGGTATGCTTGTGTCATCGTGGAAACAGCAGAAATATGCACAGAGGTGTTCTAGTACTGTTCTGGTAGTAACCTAGTGTTTTAATGCATATTTTTCTAGGACTTCAGATACTTTATACTCTACTACAGAATGTTGCACAAGAAGAGACTGCTGCCCAGAGTTTCTATCAGACATATTTCTGTGATATCCTTCAGCACATTTTCTCGGTTGTAACAGACACCTCGCACACTGCTGGTAAGAATGCATATATGTGAGCCGGTTGATGAAAACAATCCTTTTGAACATCAAAATACTGTTACACACGCTGTTCTGAATAATAACTGCACACGTATGACTTTGATCTGTTCAGGTTTGACAATGCATGCATCAATCCTTGCATATATGTTCAACTTAGTAGAAGAAGGAAAAATAAGTACTCCATTAAACCCTGGAAATCCAGTGAGCAACCAAATGTTTATCCAGGAGTATGTCGCAAATCTTCTCAAATCTGCATTTCCTCACCTGCAAGAGTAAGTGTGCTTACTCTTTTTTAATTTTTAATTTTAAAAAATCTTTAAAAAGATTTTTTTTTATTTTTTTAGCACTTTGAAGTGGGTTCTTATGTTTTGAAATACTAACTGATGTTTTTACTGTTAGTGCCCAGGTTAAGCTGTTCGTAACAGGACTCTTCAGCCTAAACCAGGATATTCCTGCCTTTAAGGAACACCTAAGGGATTTCCTGGTCCAAATCAAGGTATGTTTGGTGTGCGTTTTTTCCTCAAGAAATGAAAAATGATTATTCAGCAGGATGATAAACTGTTGCAAAGTACTTGGGACAGTGTTCATTCAGTGTTTGCTTAGGAGATACAAGTTATTTTGCAGCTGTTTAAAATGTAGTGAGAACTGTCAAATGGCTTCCATGACTCTAGTGTATCATGTAATCTATTTCAGTGTGATTTTAATCCAGATTTTGTTTCAGTTCTGCTTGGGACATGTTTTGAAACTTGCTAGAGTTTATTTTTCTAAAGATGCTAGAATTCAGGAAGACTGTAGGAAAGAGTTTGTTAATTAGTTTTGAGACTGCAATCATCAGGTATTTCAAAATTGTAATGATACTGCTGTAATGGTGATACGCTCCAAACGCTGGGTTATTATAGCATCCCGTTCTGTAACACAGTGAAAATCTTTAAAATATTTTGCATTCCTTTATATTAATTCTGACCTTAGGAACAGAAAGCAAAACAAGCAAATAGGCTGGCAGGGAATGTGGAGGAAAGATGTTTTAAGTCGTTCTGGGTTTTGGAAACTTACTACTCCGCCTAAAGCATTTGACAATAAACTAATGATTTTATGTGAATTGTACAGGAATTTGCAGGTGAAGACACATCAGACTTATTCTTGGAGGAAAGAGAAACAGCCCTTCGGCAGGCTCAAGAGGAGAAACATAAACTTCAGATGTCTGTACCTGGCATCCTTAATCCACATGAAATTCCTGAGGAGATGTGCGATTAAAAAAAAATAAAATAAAACACGTTTTGCAGTTTTCTTTCTGTACAGCTACTTTGTTGTGATAGAAGAAAACAGCACTTGGATATTTGTTGACCAAAATGATGCCAATTTGTAAATTAAAATGTCACCTAGTGGCCCTTTTTCTTATGTGTTTTTTGTATAAGAAATTTTCTGTGAAATATCCTTCCATTGTTTAAGCTTTTGTTTGGTCATCTTTATTTAGATTTGCATGAAGTTGAAAATTAAGGCATTTTCAAAGTAAATACTTCATGCCCATTTTGTGGCTAAGGGGAAAATAGGCAAAACATAACTTGTAAAAGACTATATTGCAAAATAATACAATTTCCTGTAAGAGTATCAATTTTTAATTCGGGATCATTTTCTTTCTAGTCTGTCCTGCAGTCTAGGAGAAAAGGCAATGAGTAAAACAGATTGAATTAATTGTTAAGCAGAGGATTATAGTGCTGCATTTGTTTTGATCAGTTAGCAGCTTTTTGGACTGAGTGGTAAGGCTAGGCTACATGTATTTGCAAGTTGTATGGCAAGTCTGCAGCAAGATCATGTGCATATCATCCCATTGTAAAGCAACTTCTGAAGAGTATGGGAACACAGTACAGTTAGTTATTTTTACACAGTTCTTTTGTTTTTGTGTGTGTGCTGTCGCTTTGTCGACAACAGCTTTTTGTTTTCCTCAATGAGGAGTGTTGCTCATTTGTGAGCCTTCATTAACTCGAAGTGAAATGGTTAAAATATTTATCCTGTTAGAATAGGCTGCATCTTTTTAACAACTCATAAAATAAAAAAAAAAAAACCTCTGGCTTTTGAGATGACTTATACTAATTTACATTGTTTACCATGCTGTAGTGCTTAAAGAACACTACTTAAAAGCAAAATAAACTTGGTTTACATTTATTTTTCTTTCTTCGGCTTATTCTTTTATTGGATGAAAATGCTGTGATCATATTTAAGATTTGTATCCTGAAGGCGTAGGAGAAGTTCCTTGAGATCTAGATAACTGTTGCTTCTGGCTTGCCTCATCTCAAGGACTTTGGCTGTGCTTGAAGTTAACGTGAACTAAGTTGGGTTCCATTTGGAAGTACAGTAGCTGTTCTGACTTACCTCCGTGAATAAATATTCCATACTACGTTACTAAAAATGCCAGGAGTAAGGTACTCTTGCGCGCGCTCTCTCTCTCTCTGGACTCTTTGCAACTTATTTCAAAGAGGTATTGCACTGTATCTTGACTAAACAATTGATACTAGTACATGTTAACACATGTAGACAAGATCTACAGTTATTTTTCTACCTAAAGTTTTGTAGTTAAATGATTTTCACAGATTTATGAAGTATGGATATGAAAAGCAGTATGAACACTAAGATTGTGTACAGTTTTGGCTTCCCCATTTTTGTAACATCTTGTCTCTGTTTTCTAACAGTTGATGTTAAGCTCTCCCAAAGTTTTTCTGTTTATTTGGTCTCTAATCTTAAGGTTGTTACTATGATGCGAAGTATAGCCATTCCTGCAGAGCTGTAAAACAAGGTTAGATGGTTGTGGAGGTCTTTTATGTAAGTTTGGATACTGTAGTTAACTTTGTGCTGTGTATTCCTTTTGAAGTAGAAGTGCATGAGTTAGCAGTGTTCATGTAGAATTTATCTGTGACCAGAATGTTTCCAGTCTTAAGTATTGGTCCCTTTCTGTTGGTGAACATCTCTCCATTTGTTTTACTTGGCTGGCCCTAAAAAAGCATAGCTGCTCCTATATGAAGATCGTTTGGCAATATAAAAGTTGTGAGCTGGCAGTTGCTCTTCTGGAGAGAGGGTTCCTCAAACCCTGCATGGCTAGGACTTATAATGCAGCCTACCAAAATTATTAATTATTTTGATAGTTACAGAACTAATTTCTTTCTCTCCTTAAAGCTCACGGTTTAAGCTTTTTTTTATGTCTTCCTGTCCTGTTGATGTATAGCTTTCTGTTCCACTCTGTGAAGGCGGTATCAACTTTAGCAGGCAGCTTAAAGTAAAATATTTGAAGTACTGTTGAAGGACACATCCGGAATGGATGTTAAATGGCTTATGACCAGGCTGACTTGCAGCATTATAGAGCTACAGATTATCAAAAGCTGTGCAGAGAAGTAAGAAAATCTAATTAAAATGGAAATAAATACCACCAATAGTGTGATGTCAGAATGATCGTATCCCATGAGTCACAGAACTAAATATGGAATTGGTTCTGACATGCAGAGGCATTAACAGTGCATTGAAAATAGTTTTAAACATGCATTAAAAAAATGCATGTAAGCTTTTATGGACGTTACTACTTTCCATATTTAAGATTCAAGTTGGTCTGAGGCTCGTGGTCTAGTTGTTTACCGAAGAATTAAATCTGACCTCAAACAACAAATCTGAAATGTATTTTTAAAGTTGATTCAGAGAAGAGTTTGTCTCATTATTTTGAGAGCTTTTTGGGTTATCTAGTAACAAAATTTTAATCTTAGTTTTTGCTTCCCTTTTAGATCTAAAAACTTAACTGTGGTCTCGACTTGTTATCTTAAGAATTGGTGCCTTTCACTGATCTCTGCAGATGCTATAAAAATGCAGCTTATGCAGAGTTCTGGATACCATTAAAGATTTGACTTGTGTGTGTGTGTGTGCATATATCTAGTGCAGTTATCCTGAATGTGGAAAAAAAAATACAATAATGTACATCTAAGAAAGTTCTAGCTCTAATGCACACTCTGTAAATTAAAATATATGGATAAAAAGCATGAACCATCATATAAACATCTACGTAACTTGTAATTATATGTAAACCAATGTTTTGTGCATATTTCTATACAGATTTTTTTAAAAAAAACCCAACTATGTACTCCAGGTACATTCATAAATACAAATATTACAGGGTGTTTTCTGTGTTTACATGAATTGATTGCCTGTTAGCTGATGAAGACACCCCCAATTACTTGTTTCAGGCTGCCATGATGTGTTTGCTACTGTAACTGAAGAAGATTATTTTCCAAAGCATTTTAGGTTAGTTTGTTTTGTTGTTTTTTTTTTAACTAGAATAACTTGGTGTGTGTTAATCTGATTGGTTAAGTGAACTATTTTCCAATAAAGCTAATATTTATGCAAAAAAGCTTTAGAAACGCTCATCTCTCAAGGAAGCTTTAAGAGTTACTTTGAATTGCTTTTAGCACTGGAAAGGCAGTAAGACTTCAGCTGTGGGTTTCCTAATAGAAAAAAAAAATTAAGAAAATATGCTGAAAGTAATGCATTAAAATGTAGAGAGGCTGGCTAAAGTGGGGAACTTGCATTAGTGCTGTATTGTGACTAGGGTCCATGCTGTCCCATAGTCCATTTATCTTTGGATAAATGGTTATTACTGATCCAAGACTTCTGGTTCTGTTTGTATTTGCTGGCAGATACGTCTAGACGTTTTCCCTTTCTCCCCACTTACAGGTTTGTCTCCAACTGTTATGGAGCAAAATTGAAATGGAGATAGCTTTTTAAAAGCCATTTTGGTGCCAAAATTTAGTAAAAGAACATACCTCTCCCTTTGTCTGCTCTTCATGAATGCACTTTTGCACTTGGTTTCTTGAGACTGAATTATTTTTAGACTTTTGGATTTAGGAGACCCTTGCTTCATTGTCCAAGGCTGATTATGGCTGGCAGTGTTCCCTTGGGGAAAAAAAGTTTTTTTTTTTTAAAAACGAAGGATTCGTTTCTCGGGTAAGATTTCACATACAATGCACCTTAATATCCTAAAGCACATGAAATCACTGATTTCATACGGCTGCTTTTGGTCTTTGTACATGTTTCCCTAGCTGGGAGTGCTTGATTGTGCTGTTAAGCGGGTGCAAGAAGATAGAGTGCTAAGAAAAGACGGGATTGAGGAGGAATGTTTTGGGAGTTAAGAGTATGGATGAGAATGACAAGTCAAAGATGAAAATGAGACACGCTTTCACTTTTATTTACTCCTTTATGTTAAACAGCACTTTTTTGTAGGCAGTACATTGGGTAGTCTCTTCCAGGTTGCCCATCAAAAGATGTCAAGGGGCCTGCTGGGTTTTTTTTGATTTATCTATTATGAGCACCTTTTAAATCTTAGGTGTTTTTAAATACTGTCTCGGGTTTTTTTTTCTGAGTGTTGAGAAGTCTGTAGTCTTTCATGGATTGTGTAATTTCAGCAAAGACTGTCGGGAAGAATTGGCTGATTTAGGTTGGAGGATGGAGGGAGGAGTTGAAATTCTTTTCTCTGATGGGGACTACATAACAAGGTTAAGCGTCTATATGTGCTGCAGAGAGCTGACTGTAACCCACTTGTTAGTGCTGCTGGTTATCTTAACAATGTGTGTATTGATAACCAGGCAGTAATGACCAATTTTCTCTTGTGGCATCTCCTTAGTGTTAGATCTGGCTTGAGCATTTTTGCATCAACCTTCATAACTGGTTTTAAGAACTTCTCAAAGCTTTGCAATTAGCTTGTGAACTCTTGCCCCACCCCAAAAGCTTTACCTCGGAGCAGTTTGCTTTCAGGGTTCACTTGGAATTTGCAACTGTGCAATCATAAAAGCATAGTTCTCCAAAGGAACATTGTAAACTTATTTTACCAGTAAAAAGTCCAAAAAAGGTCCAAATGTACAAAAAAAAAAAAAGCTGTCTGCATTCTTTGACTGGTAAGATGGTTCAGTTGCTGATGGCACTGTCATGCTCAGAAAAGTAGCTGTTGTCTTGCTTTCAAATCAAAGGGATGACCAGTCATCTGACAACTACTTTATAGAATGAAATAATCAAAATGAAGATTGAAAACCCACTGTGAGAGGTATTATTACCCAAATGAGGTTGAGAATGTGGGTATAATCCTCAGACTGTTTCGTCTGGAAAAGGCAGTATTAGACTAGCAGCACTGAATCTCAAGCTAGTACAATCAAATCTCCATCAGACCTTCATATGTACAGAAGTACTCAAACAAGAAAACTTCAACTGAATTACTAACTCAGTTTACAATTTAAGAAACAGGCTCCAAGATGTGGTCTGAAACAACTCTAAAGTGGGAGCTTGCCCTGTTTACCTGGCTGTACGGTGTGATTCTTGACATATCCGATAGCTGGCGATAATGTTTGTTAGAAAGCAGACTATTGTCCTACTAAAGTGCTGAGCGGCCAGTTACCTGGATTTGGAGCAGTGTTTAACATAGCTTTGTGGTGTAGTGAGCATTATCTAATCTTGCATGATACGGTTTTGACTTAATAGGGCTATGAATTATTTTGAGTGTATTCTGTAATATCCGGGGTAAGTCAAACTTAACTGAATTTGTCTTCAGTGTGCTGTGATACCAAGTCTAGTTAGACCTGAACCTTGTTAAAAAGTTCAAAATGCTAATACAGCAATGAAAGTCAAGTGCTGAAACTTCAGCGTGTGTAAATGTAAACTGATTCTGTTGCACTTCAGCCAAGTTTCATTTGGTAATTTTACATTAATGCAGGCACAGACTGACTTCCCTTAGTGAAATTAAGGATTTCCTAGGCACTGGCTTCCAACCATTCCCAGCATCGTTCCAGACTAGAGGTCACTAACGGCTGGCTGGGGTTCACCCTTTTGACACCATTCTCTGTATAGCCGACATTACTTGCTTCCCAGCTGTCATGGCTCCCATCTCCTCTCAGCATCTGCAGAAATCACTGCTAGTTTACCTTTCACTGTAAACAGTGGCAGCAGAGGAGTAAGCATGTGATCCATTTGGCTATGGCTGCTACAGGAATGGGAACCTACAGCAGAGCAACAGAAAAGTTCAAACAAAAAATAATTCGGTCAACCCCCATCAGACAGCTCTGGTTAAATTAAGTTGACTGATATGTTAAAAAAAAAGTTTCAGTTAAGTCTTTCACATTCCACAATTAACTGTTCTGAGGTCAAATAACCAACCATATGTGTTCATATAGAAAATGAAGGCTTAAAAATACAAAGTATGAGCCAGGCTAGGAGAGGCTGAAGTGTCCCAAAGAAGGAACAGGGGCAGTGACCAGTCTTACTACTTCAACCCCTAATCAACATCAGGGTTGTTGGTTTTGTTCTGGTTGGTTGTTTTTTGTTTGTTTGTGTTTGTGGTTTGTTTTTTTTTTTTTCTGGTGAATGGTTAACTGCATCTTTACCTTAAAGAAGAACAGGACTACAGTATTAGTTCAGTGCCGGGACACAGTGCGATGCTAATTTTGGGAAGTATATGCACATATGTTCTCAAACTCTTAATCCAGTCCTAAGTTTGGATTTAGAATTTTAGTTTTGCTCAGGTCTTGCATTTATCTAACTTACTCTTCTAGAAAAACTGTGCTGGCAGTTTACCAGAGCAAATATCTCCAGATTAGGAGCGCTGCAGTTAAGGGAAGGAAGGAGGGCCTCCTGGGGATCAAACAACCTTGCAAAGATGGCACATGAGGGAGAAAATAAAAGTAAAGAGGGGGAGGAGGAAGAAAAAAAAAAAGGCAATGCATAGAAGAGCGGGAGGCTGCTGATCACTGTAACCAGGCCAGTGATAGCTCCTGTTCTCTTCTGCCTGGAAGGTAACATTTAATTTAAAAAAAAAAAAAAAAAGGGGCAATTTCATCTCTATTAAAAAATAAATCCTTGTGTGCAGTAAAAAGAATTTGGCTGGCAACATTCCAGTCTGCACAAAAGTAGGAGTGACTCAAGGTCACCCATACGCTCCTGTTGTATTCATTGAACTTGGCATGTGATACTATGCTTCAAAAGGCCCCTTCCTTGTGAAATAATCTCTGGTGTTTACGTGGCACTGCAATCAGATCAAAGAGCTGATTTGTCAGAAAAACAATCTTTTAAGATGTTTTTGCATTTAACTTTGGTACTGTTATAAAATGTACTGTAAGATCTGTATAAGGAGGGAAGTGGGGAAAGAGAAGTGCAAATTCAAATCAGATTATGCAGATTGTGGAACTGTGCTTTCTATCAAAAAAATGTAGTCTTTTTTCCAGATGCAGACAAGTCAGCTTGTATCATAAAGCCACTGATTCATTCCATGCTAGCGGGAATACCTGTGCCGTATGATGGTAAAGGTTAAGGAAGCGAATAAGCATGACTTCTTGGAGATACAGGGTTTGTATTATTTTGGCATCACAAAGTTAAGATGCTGTCTAAGCTTCTCTTTGTACAGCTCTGGCTTTCAACTTCAGTAATTTCAGTTTTAATAATGGTAAGAAGCAAACAATATTCCAGTAAATGAAGATTGATAGGATTCAGAAAATAGCATGTGGCATATTAGGAAGACCACTCATGAAAGCCATGGAAAAAATGACTTAGAAAAGGAAGATAGTTGAAATAATCTCAGACACATGAGAAGACAGCACAACATCAAGTGAAAACAGACACTGTATATACACAAGCTTTGAAAGCAGTGCTGTAGAAAAGAAAGGTGGTTGGTACTTTAAGTAAGGCATGAGCAGAATGTGAGAATTCAATTTTCTGGACTGCTCTTTCATTCTTCCATTATACAAGTTTTCAGGCCATCTGGAAGAGATCACACAACCAAAAAAAGCTTTATAGGGTCCGGTACATCTGTGCCATTTCAATAACTAAACCACCACAGCTATGTCTATCAAGAGAAAATACATTGTTTAGAAAAGATTATGACTGTCAGGAATTAAAACATCTTTAAGTTACACATAACATGAAAGATCAGTAAGAAGTTTCAGGGAAGTTTAGTTTGTTATTTATTTGCAGTTGTTCTCCTGTCTCTTGTCCTGGTATCTTTTGTTATTCTCAGAAATCCTGTTTGAAACCTATTAACATATGATGTGAATTAAAGTGACATAGAACAAGGAATCTATGTCTTGCATATCATCTCAAGGAAGTTAATTTTCTGTATTAGTTTAATTTAGTAAATGGGAATTTCAGCAGGGAATACTTCAGAAAAGTTATTCTTGTTGATATCCCTAACTTGAAAGTGTTTCAAAAACAAGCACTGACAAGAAGTCTGGATGAAGATCATTCTAGCATATTCCTGACTTGTCACAGTAGTTGTAGCTGAAGTGAGGTCTGCTGCTGACAATAACTGGTCTCATTTCTAAACAGCAGTGGAGGTCTTTGTCTTAGCTTAATCAACAGATGCCTTGAGGAGTGTTAGGAGGAGAGAATTCTGTGCACTTTAGTGTGAGGTTACATATACAGCCAGCAGTGGTGTTACCAGTCTGCATAAATATGCTTGTGGAAATGCAGTTCTGTATTTTTTAAATTTATTTCCATAATGACATCAGATTTCTATATTTTTTCTATTTAAGTCAGTCACTGGGGAACACAAAACAGCTGCGTTGTTTTCCTATTTTGGCAATTTTTATTTACTTTATACTTGGCTATACTGCATCTGCATTGCGGCTATTAATAGATTTGTTTCCTTAATCCCATGTACAAGTCCGTAAACTCGAAGCACGGGTAATAATACACTAACTTGCCACTGGGTGGTACTACAGAAGTAAAAAACACTACATGATACTAGAGAAGTACCTACTTTGAGGAGAAAAAGCAGCTTAGATCCATGTTCCAATTACATGTACAGATTGCAAAAAAAGAGGGTTTTCTTGTAGGGAAAACTGCTGTTTGCCTGAAAACTTGTCTTTCAGGGCTCTGAATTCTTGTTCAAAATGTGCCCAAGACAGTTATCTGAAGTGGTACTTGTAGTCAGCATAAATGATGTAACTTTAAGTGAAGTTCCTTCGTTTTATTTTTTAAGACAGACTGTGTCTTTTCAGGCAAATGCGGTATTTCCAGCTATTCACCAATGCGGCACTCGCCATAAGGCATTTATTCTATATAATAAGTACCTGTCCAAAGGGGAAGGAGAGGGAAAAAAAAGCATGAGGTAAAAATAATTTAATTATTTGCATACAACGCTACCGTAATACTCCAAACCGTTTTCGAGGAGGCCGGGCGAGGAAGGGCCCACGCGTGCCTGTCGCAGACTCAGCGCCAGCTCCCCTCAGCCGGGGCTGGGCGGGAAAGAGATGGCCGACGCCCCTTCCCTCCCGCGCCCCGCCGGCGGAAAACGCCGATAACTACCGAAAGACCTGAAAACCCGCCTCGAAATCGGAAGCTTCCCTTTGCTACGCTGCGTGCCCGGACGGCGCCCGCCGGAGCTCGGCGCCGTGCGCTAAGCGCTCCCTTCAGGCCGGAGGTCCCAAAGGGCCTGCGCGCCAGCCCGCCGCGCTCCCGGAGGCCGCCTCCAGCTGGGCCAACGCTTCCAAACAACGAGAAGGGAGTAACCGGGCAGCCCTCAAAGCCCGCGGCCCGCTCGGTGGCGAGACGGCCGGCTCGGCCGCGGGAGACGTCCTCCAGGAAGAGGCGAGCGCGGCGGGGAAGCGAGGCGCGGCGGCAGCTCGGCTCCAGGGCTGCTGAGGGGGCGGGCAGGGGGAGTCCTCCGCCGGCGGCCGCTCGCTTTAGGCCGGCGAGGCCGCTCCTCCGTCGCTGTCACGGCAGCGTGTGCGCGTTATTGGCGGAGATTTCCCCCCCCCCCCACTTCGCGGGAGGCGGGAAGAGGGCAGGGAAACGCGCTTCCCGCCCTACCCCGGGCGCGCGCGCGGAGCCGCAACGGCCGCCGCCATTTTACCCTCCCGGCCCCGGCTCCCGGCCCGCCCCCTTCCTCCTCCTCCCCGCTCGCTAGCCCGCCGCTCGGCCCGGGGTGGGAAGGCGGAGCGAGAGGAAAAGAAGGAGGGACTCGGCCACCTTCGCCTCCCGCCTGGTCGGAAACTGCCGAGCTGAGCCCGAGCGCCCTGTCCCCCCTCGCTCCCGTCCCCTCCTCCTCCTTCCCCCTCAGCAAAATGGCGGCGCGTGGAGTCACTGGGAGCCAGTGAGTGACTCGGCTTCTCCTCCCCGCCGCCGCCGCTACCGCCGCCGCCACAGGCTCATTTGCATTGATCAGCCGCCCCATCCCCCCCTCCCCCGGATCCCAGACCGGCCCCTGCCCCCCCCTTCTCTTCCTATTCCTTCCCGCCCCCTCCCTCCCCTCCCCCCCGCTGACCCCCGCCCCGGCCCCCATCAATCATCAATCAGCAGCACCGAGTGGATCAATCAATGGTCGGGAGGAGGCGGCGGCGGCGGCTGCTGCTGTTAATGAACAATGTGTGAGAGCTGCGCCGAGCTGCTGGAGGTGTTAAATGAGAGTAAGTGCGGCCGCCCTCCCCCGCTACCCTCCCCCCAACACTCCTCGCCCCGGGCCGGGACCCCACGTACCCTCCTCTACACGGGCTGGGTTATAACCCCGCTTCATCTCCTTCCTTACCCCCCCACCCCTTGCCTTCCCCCGCTCGCCGCCTGGCTCGGGCCTCCTAGGCGCGGGGTTACCTCTCTCCCTGCAGGGTGGCCTCTGAGGGAGAGCCTGCCCTGCTCTGCGGCTTCCTTCCCCCTTCCCTCCTCTCCCCACCGGGGCCGGGCGACTCGCGGCCTTGGGGAGGGTGCGCCGAGGGGCTGTCCCCTGCCGGGCCTTCCGCAGAGGCCCCCCCCTTCCCGCCTGCCCCCCGGGTGTCTGCGTGTGGGGCCGGGCAGGGACCTGACCCCGCCGTCGGCGTGAGGAGCCCGCTCCTCGCCCTGCATCCCCGGGAAGCCGCAGCGGGGCCTAGCAGGCTCCTCGCTCGGCTGAGGTGGTGCCTGCGAGCCGCTCCGGTAGCTGCTGAGCAGCTGGAGGCCGGGCCTGGGCTGGGTCCCTTTTAAGCAGCAGACAAGGCGGCTCTGAGTGATCCTGCCTCCCCCCTCCCCCTCGCCTGTCCGCGGTGTGCTGTGGCGGCGGGGGGGAAGGGACGCGGCGGAGGTGGGTTTCGGGTACCTATTTTTCCCGAGGCGAATGCTAGACTGTGAGGGGACCGGCGCCTCCAGGAGCCCAGCTCGGCTTTGCGAGGGCCGGGCTGGCGTGTGTGTGTGGGAAGGATCTCCCGGGTGTTTCGCATCGGGGGTGGTCTTTTGCTTCCTTCCGAAGTTTCCTCTTTACAGGTGTTGCTTAAACAGCCGTGAGGGTCGGAGGGGTAATACAGCAGGTATTCCCCTCAGCACCGCTGAAATCCGGTTGCATTTTGGGAACGAAATCCCCTTTACTCCTATGCAGCAGGCCTCGTGTATCCCTTGGAACCTACTCTCAGCTCTCCGTGGCAGGCAAGGTACCTTCCCTGCTTCACAGAGGCTTGTCTCTGTGCACTGCTTCATGAAACAAAGACTAAAAAACGCTATTTGTAGAGATGCTGAGGAATTTAACGAATTTACCAGCTGAAGTTTGTGATTAGCGGGAAATTTAGCTATCTCAAATCTTAAACATTTTGCCTGGTTGCATGCTGCAATCTGCTTAGAGGTAAATCGTGTTCCAATAAAGTGAAGCACAGAATGCTTCCTAGGACAGGATTTGGGTAGAGTTTTCTTTTTCGTAACTCTTGTGAGGCCCGAATGTATGTGATCGTTGTTGTTTCCTAAGATGTGTGAGTAGATACTGTGGTAGTTGAATGTTGGCCTCTTTCTTGCTAGGGAAATACGATATTCGTGATGGCCAGTGTTTTATTTGAAAGGTAAAAATGTATGTGTAAAATGAACGTTCAGGAGAGCCCAGAGGCTGGAATAAATCAGATTAAAAGGTTAACATCAGAGAACTGTTGGGTTGTTAAAATTGTTTGCCAAGTTTGCTAAGCTTGTAATTCCGATATCTTGTTTTGAACTATTGTTGTCATGTTTACTTAATTTAGCATTTATATCTTATCTTTCTCAACTGGATACGTGGGGAATATGTTGGTATTATAGACTGGATGCTTATTTAAACAGTAGGTTCAAAATAAGACTAAACTATCAGCAGTATACTGATGACAGCAGTTTGTTGGAGGAGATAATTTTGCTTGGTTTTGCTGGATTGATAGATAATAATTGTTTAAACTTGGTCAAGATCGGTAAGATCCAGTGGAAAAAAGTTGTAATGTTAAGCATGATGTATCAAGAAGTCTCTGAAATTCCATTGTTAATTTATTTTTAGAACCATTTTAAGGTAATTGGGATTTAGGCAGCTAGATATTCCCTTATAGGTAAAGCAATGTCCTAAATCATGTGAACAATTTTTTTTTTTCTTTAGGGTATGGCTAATTTAGTGGGTCTGTATAATTTAAGATACAAACTTGCTATTTATGAAAAATAATTTTGGCTTTTTTAGTCAAATTTGTTAGGGAAATTATGCACTGCTATTGCTATATAATTAACTTCCAAAAATGCTGTTCAAATAACATTAGGTTTGGTTTTCCATTCAGAGAAGCAAGCACACTTTAAGTAAACATAACTATTTTGTGTATGTGTTTGGATATGAAGGCATATATGATGGTGCATTGTGTGTGCTACCTACATTCTCACTGTATGAGACTGCGCTATGAGGGAGGTATGCTTTCTATTACAACTTCAAGTTGCGTTCTTTGCACTTCTTAAGTAATGATTAAAGGTAGCATACAAAAATAATGTCAAGCTTTGTTTTTTAAAGCACTGCAGCAAAAATGAAAAGTGGTAGTAAAGAATGAGGTCATGCCCAAAATGTGTGAGCCAGAGACTGCCAGCAGTTTCCTTTTCTGCCCGCTGAGCATTTGGGATCGCCTCTTCACTGAAACTACTGAAACAGTGTTTTGAAAGAGGTCCAGGAAGCATAATCTAGTTTGTTTTAGAAATTTCTTGCTAAACTAAACATTTTTACACAGAGCACATATTCCCCTTTGTCTTAGTTTACCCTAATGTTTACAAAATACTTACTTGGTATCAATTGTATGACAGGTCACTTAGTGACTTGACTAACAACTCTTAATGTATTATTTTGAAAAGAACATGTTGGAAGCTCCAATTTTCTTCAGAAGTAGCTACCAATTTATGGATGTCAGAAGGATGGAATTTAGCAATTCTGCAAACAGCCAGGCATATTCTTATTATAAGCACATTAGCCCCACTGTAAAGTGCTACGATATTAATCCACACCCCATACCAAGGTGCAGAGCTGGAGCTTTTTGTCTAGCAGTGACTCTTGTGTAGGCCCAGGGCTATGTCTTGCTAGAGCTCATTGCAGAAGTCCAGATCCTTAGGCCTTGTAACAGGTAGTCATTGGGCCTGCTTCTGTGGGTCTTGTAAGGGCTGCCTGACATCTTGTGGAACTAGAAACCTGTAGTTTGACAAACTTATTTTTTGGCCAAAGGGTCTGTATGTATGCATATATTTATATATATTTAACGCAAAACTTTGTCGCTATGCTCAAGTATGAGAAGCAGGCAATGTTTTTGGACAGAAGCAGCAAGATTTGTGTTTCTTTTTTTTTCCTCTTGCAGCGTCTTTATTTCCAGCGTTTGATCTAAGTATGAAACACAATGAATTCCCTGATCTTGAAGTTATTTCCTGAGAAGTAGTAGTAGTTTCAAGGTATGATTTGATCCAGGAACTCAGTAAAACACAAATTCCTCTATGAAATGCCTAGGCTTTAAAGCAGTCTTTGCATTGCAAGACAGAAAGTTATTCACTCAGTCTAATTTCTCAGTGAGTGCTCTGGGTATGTTAGCATCACTTAGTGTTTTCCCAGGCAGGGGTTTAATAGGAGTAAAGTCTGAGAAGTCTGGTCTGGTTTCTGAATTAATCTTCTACAACATAAACACTTTTAGTAGCCTTAAATAGAAAAGAAAAAAAGCCATAATTGTTTACCTTTTAAGATCAGGGCAATCTTATTTACAGAAGACTTAAGAACAGATTCTCATGGCGTTAATTATGGGGGCTCATTTAAATGTACACACTTTCTATAGGAAAAAATGCATGGAGGACATTATATGCTTTTATGTTAACTTACAGCATTCTGTATCCCAAAATGAACCCTGATACTGACACACTGTACATTCCTTGGTTTCTTCAGATGCCAGTTCTTGTCAGTCTAGGAGGGATTATATTGAGTTTCATTTGTTCTTTAGTAATATTTACATTACTGTGATGTCCAGGGGCCCCTGATTAGGATAGTTCTATTTTGCTAGGCATTGCACAGATATGCAGATAGTCTTAACCCTAAAGTAAGCCAGAAAATACAGAGAAGTAACATTAAACATGGATTTTTCTGTCTCAGGTCTTTTACACCACAGATTTGCAGGTCACTGTGCCACACCTGAAGCCATGGTAATAGTTTGAGCTACCTGTAGAACCATGCTGTCACTGGATGCTTGCACAGGCTTCACTTGAAAGTATAGAGTACATGATGCTCCATGCTAAGTGTTTCTTGAGTGTAAGGTGGTGGTTGTGTGCCTGGGACTGCCACTTCTTAGCTTAAAAGACTGGTCCCGAGTCAGTTGTGCTTGTAGTCCTGGCAGTGATGTGTCCCAGAGAGCCTGATGGGGCTTGGTTGCCTAAGAGGCTTCCCTTTGGGACTGCAACTGGTGTTGATGTACGTTGACTTAAAACTCCATAGATGATTTTGGTTTGTTTTGTTGTTCTTGTTTGGTTTGTGTTTTACAAAAGTAAGAAAAAAATCACAACATGGAAAAATAGGTTTTATTATATAGTGGCAGTCATGGGTTTGGGTAACGTTGGTAGGCCTAGGTTATTGCCAGTTCTTGGTTTCTGGGAACTACATTTGTTTTCTTCCAAGCGTTCTGCTTCACTTTCTTCAGTGATCACCTCTTTAGCCCAGATTTTTTTTTTTCCTAGCAGCTCTGAAACCTTGTAAAATCAGTTCACATTGGTGGGTAGAGGCTTCTAGGTATTATTCTACTACACAAGCTTACAGGCCATTTTTCTCATTACATTTTTCTCTTAAATCTGTAATAAAACACAAACCCAAAACAAAAAACCCACACAGTGTACTCAAGCATGAGAAATTGATGTCGACTAATAGTAGAGTTTTCTGTGAGTTATCACTGTCAGCTGGCTTATTTGAACTGCTCCAAATATGATCAGGTCCGCAAAACACTTGAGGTACTGGAGTGTTTCACTATTTGTATAGCTTCAGGATAGCCCTGAATTTAGATGCTGCAGATGCTTGACTCAACTCCTTGTCACGTAATTTTGGCATTTAGGAAGTACAAAGAGTAGACTTAGAGGTTGAGTGAGGCTATGTTTACCTCGAGGTAGGTAAAAAATTGAAGTATTCCAAAACATTGCAGCATTTGCTTTGCTCTTTGGGATCTGGAGAGGATTAATATTTTATGCTGTTAATATTCATGAGTTATTTTAGATATTGAGTATATGTTATAATAAGATTATTACAAATATTGCATAATTAACATCACTTGGTCTGCAAGAACTGCTGTCACTTGTTCAGTGGCTGCCTGTAAGCTTCAGTATTGATTATTTGACTACCCCTAGTGTTTTATGCAGATCTAGTATTACATTTGACTGTTTGATGATTCCTCTTGTGCAAAACTGCAAAAGTTGTCTCTGTTAACTTAAATTCAGTAATTGTTTCATGTTTACTTTTGTCTTTGACTCTTTTTAAAGGGATGAGCAGCCAGACTTAGAGGAAAGTTAAAATAACTTTCCCTTTATTGCCAAATTGCAATTAGCATGGACTGTGGTGAAGTGTTACTCCAAATGAATCAGAGTAACCAGAGGAAAAAAAAATGGGAGGAGGAACTTGTATCCTTTCTAATTGTGAACTTTCTAAATCCAAAATGAAGGTGACACTAAGAGCAGTTTTAACTTGTTTGTAACTGTAAAGCAGTTGAAGGAAAAACTCTGTGACTTTAATAGCTAAAAGACTTCTATTTTTAGAAAGGTATTTCGGCTTTTGTTCTGTAAAGTGATTTTTGTTCATGTTATTTGATGTGATCAAAAATGATTTTGTCCTGAAACTTCCTGTTCAGGCTGCTGAAGACTGGTTCTTTCTCATTGCTCAAGCTGCTTGATCACTGATGCTGAAGATTAGTTACATAAATCCCATTCTGCTGAGTTTTATTGTGAGTTATGGACTGTTGACATGTATTTACTGAGATCTTTGTATATAGGGAAGTCTTACGTGGGATAAGTACTTGTTACTGTGTCCTTAAAGCTTAAGAAAGCCATGGAAGCCAACATCCTTACATGAATTACCACATGTAATATTAAGGAAATTAGTCCCTTTGTTTCTATAGTAGAAATTCTCAAATTTTATGCTGTAGATGCTCTCCACCTGCCTAATAAGGGGCATGCACAGACTCTACAGTTACATTCCTGCTTAGTTATGTGAGTAACTTCAATGAAATTCAAGAAAAACATGCCTTGCCTTTTTATTATTTATTTTTTTAAAAGATATTTGACTGGTGTAGAACTTGAAGTCATGATTCCTTGTGTAGGAAAGCTTCCTGTTAGATTTTTTTTTTTTTTTTTTTTTTGGTCCCCCATACCTTTTTGGTGCTGTATGGCTTTTCCTCTGTAAGGATACTATTCAACTTATGGAAAACTCAAGCAATTCCTGAGATGTGTCCAGGATGATGTATTTTAGGCTATCCTGGCTGTTGTCAGTGTCAGTTCTTGGGAGAGACTAGCTGTTCTAACTGCTCTGAAGTGCGCAGGTGAAGAGGAGCGTGATGGGGCTTTGTCGGTAAGAGGGTGTTCGGGCTAGAAATTTCGAGCTGCGGTTGAAGGGGCAGTACCTTGGAGAGCAGACACTGGCCTTATTTCCCTCTGCCTGACTTGGAGGTGATGCTTTGGCTTTTGGAGGACCAAATTTTGTCTTGTGTGGAAGGGCTTGCATGGCTTCAGGGGGATTATGATATTCACCCTTTCTTTTAATATTGTACAATTCCTTTTTGCTTATTTTTCTTCCATGTAAAACAGATCTTTTCATTGCTAATACCGACTTTTCACTTTGTGGCTTTTAATTCCTTGCTACTTTGATTTCTCCACATCACTGCAGTTTATTTCTGTCTTCCTGTGTTCAAGTAACATTGACTCAGAAAAGCAGACCTTGCTTCCTGGAATCATGTTCTGTGGACAAGTGATGAGCCGTCTGCAATTTGGTGTTTTAGAGATTGGAAGGGGAAAGCAGTGTTTGCTATGTCGTTCTTATTATTTCTTGTATTTTTTTCTTTGAGTATTTAGTTTCGTCTAAATACTTGATCATATTCATAGTCTGTCCTGCACCTCATTTTTGTTGCAATTCCTCTGTTAGCTTTCAAAGTTGCTATTTTTCTGTGCTTGTGATTTTTTTTTTCCATTTCTCAGTTTCCGTTCTGCTTACTTGTATGCTCTTTCTGTTCTTGCCTCTATCCTCCACTCTGCTTAAGTCTTCAGTGTTGCTTTATGTATAATTCCGTGTCTTCATGCTATTCTGTTTCCTTTAACAGGCTTCCATATACATTTTATTTTTTGCCTTTCCAGTATTCTCTTGATGACTGTTCAGGTCTCATTCAGAAAAGATGAGAAATCACAGTCAGAAGTTGCCTGTGGATGTTGGCAATGCTGCACTGGTGTCTTGGTGCTTCCAGCAAGTCCTACTGAGGCTCCCGCTGTAGGAAAGAGAGTTTCTTAGGGAAAGAAGGATTCTCTGTATAGAATGGCTTTTATGATGTATGTACTTTTTAATTTTTTTTTTTTTAATGTAGCTCATCTGTTTTACCAGCTCAGGTAGCTACTAAGTAAAGATTTTTGCGGGCTCAGCTGTGTGTTTATAGTTGTCAAGATGCTGGGACAGCCTGAAAAATAATCTTACCATCTTCAGGAGCGATTGGTTGTGATGACTACTCAATGCTGCTTATACTAATAGCATGCTGCAATCAAACATAGTTGTGGCCATTTAATTTCTGTTGTTTAAGCATATGTTGTGGTAATTTTTTTTTTTTCATTTTGTGTAGCAAATAGGCAGTTTCTAGAAACTAATCTGTGAAGAGGTAAGAAGCCATTCTTTTCACTTTCTTCCATTCCTTGTATCAGAATTGATTTGCAATCTCAATGCTAAACATGGACATATAACTGTGAGGATCTCTGCGGTTTTCTTGACACTTGGTTAAAATACCCAGCTTATGTGTAGTTTTACAGAGTTTACTTTTGGTATTTTCCAGATCTGGCTTGTGTGATGAAAGGTGAACTTCTTGAGGAAATTTGGTGCAAATACATTTCAGCTATTTTCAGATAGTGTTAGAATAGGAAATAATTGCCCTTTTTATCTATAAGTAATTGTATGTGTACGTATAGAACTCCTCTGGGAGATTTAGTGCTGGGACAACTGGTTGAAGACGTTGAAACTTGTGAGAAAAAGTCCTCGTGGAAAAAGTGCTTTTGGTGTTGACCTTTATTTAGCTAATGTGTAGAAGTTCTGTAAATAAGACTTCAAAAAACACATGGCAATTGAGGCATGATTTCTACATCAGCATCCACGCAGATCATTGGGTTCCTGTCTGGGAAGTGAGTGGCAAAGCTTTTTTTGCATCTTTTCACACTAGATTGATGAAGCCACCATTTTATTAATTGACTTCACTTGAGAGGTTTTTAATCTATGTAATGGTGTACAAAACCAGGGAGAAGTTTAGGATGAAAACTAAAGCAAAGCAGGGCACTGTGGTCTTAAATATGTTAGCCCAAAGGCTAACAATATACACTGCTCTTAAGTAGTGTATACATTCCTTAGTAGGTGAGCATGTGCTGCTTCCATACCTGCTCTGCTAATGAGCAGGCAAGGATGATTTCTTGTAGTTGCTTTTTAGCAGCTTCATGAAAAGTAACTGAAGCACTGGAGCTTGAAAAATTTTGGTGACTTTGTTTTTCTTGCTTCTTCTAGCTATAGAAATGCATCACTTCTAATTTCTCATTTTGCATAAAACTAGTGCCCTAAAAACATGAAGTATTTCTCTACACTTACAAGAGTAGAAGTCCTGCTTTTTAAGCTGCAAGTGGATTTTCCCTGAGAAGGCAGACTGTTAGCCTCTTACCTCTTCCTCTGTAAGAAATCATGGGTACAAGAAGTGTATAAATTGGTGTAAGTGTGTGTGCGTTATGCTGTGTTGTGCAACATTCATTGTCTTTTATCTCTCTCCTGTGCTTCTCAATTTATTTTGGGGGGATTAGATAATTTTTAATGAGAGCTTAATTTCATTTTCAGGAAGTGGTCAGTTGCCAGTTCATTATTTGTGACACTTAACTATTAAATTCTTCCTAATTTAAGTTACAACACAAACCCCTTTGTTCTCACCGCTAGTGAAATTATTTAAGTGTATGTGTGCAAACTGAAAAACTAGTATTTTTTGGAGTTGTCTTCTGCTGGTAGTCTCTGCATTTTGCAAATCTAGTGATCAGTTTTCATTCTGGGCATCAACAAAACTGACGATGCTTTCACTTCTATGCTATTTCTGCTTATAGAAGCTTGAACAGTGCTGGAAATAGATAATGGCATGCTTTCAAGGGAGGACAACTCCAGAAAAGCTGAAGAAGGGCCAGAATATCAAAATCGACTGGGGAATTTGGGAAATGGTCTGTCTGTAAGTGTACATAGTACAGCTTATGCCACCCTTCTCAGTCGCCTGGTGTTTTCGGACAGGAGGGGTATGGTGGAATTACATTCCAGGCTAGCAGTCACTGGTCAATACAAGAGTCTGAACAACTTCATTTTTCCTTCTTGGAACTAGTATAGGAAAACACTGGGGAGTGTGAACTCAAAAGCTTGGGAAGAGTAAGTTCTTTTTCTTGGTTTAAGGATGGTTCAGTGCAGTAAATTCTTTTGCTGCATTGGCCACTCTCTGACTTCTTTCACAGTTAAGTAAACTAGCAATAGCGTATTTTTATGGTTGAACTAGTTTTTTGTTTTGTTTTTTTTTCTTCATCTTCAAAATTAAACTTTTACCACGAAGTATTTCAAGCCATAAGTCTCAATGCTTTATCTGCTCATGTAATATTTAAAGTAGATGCAGTCTGATCAAGTTGTTCAGATTTGAGATGGGTTGTCATCACTATCTTGGAAACTCACTAAGTCTTAACAACAGGGCCAGTTTGAATCTTTCCCAAGTGAGTTGGCTTCGTGCATTGTGTTTAGCCATAGTTCGAGACATTGACCCATGTGCGCTTGCTGATACGTGACTTGCAAGATACTAGTTTATATCAAAATGACATCTGTAAATATGTTTCCTGATTGTGGAGGGGGTGCTTGTCATGATATTTATCTGCAGTCTTGGAGATGCTTGCATAGACCATAGACATTGCCTTCAGCCATCTCTTATTTCTTCCCGTCTACTAGCTTTCAGAAGAAAACTTACATGATTATGCTTTAGCCAATAAATTACCGGCTACACCATGTGTTTCAGTGAATTATTAAATATACAATATCTAGCAAAAGTGAGTGCAAAATTTGAGCATATGCTTGAAAGTTCTGAGAGTATGCAACTTTGCTGCTTGCCTATCCTTTTTCAATATTTTACACTTTTTGTGAAGGAGGGTTGCTTGCATCTGTGTTGATGAAAACAAGTAGTGCCTTGGAGTTCAGGTGGTCAGCAAGCTTTTCTGGGGCTTTCAGTGAACTGCTTGAAGCTCCATTCAGTATAATAACCCTTGCCCATTTATCGATCTTACCTCCTTGTTTTACACAGGCTCAAATATACTTTGTAAGAAATAAATTAATTATACTAGCCTCTCACAGATTTTTGTCCCTAAAACCTGGCACAGAGTCATTAGGTGCTTTTGTTATAAATCTGCTGGTAATCTGTTGCTTCTTACTGGCTATGGTGGCTCGGTCGTGGGCTCTGGCCTTTTCTTTCTGGTTGTGGGGGAGAAGCTGTTGTTGTTTTCTGTAACTGATTCATAGTGTGCCAAGTAGTACAGCTGAACTAATTTGCAAGGTTCTCTCTTGAAAATAGAATGCTTCCTGGAGTACGTATTTTAATTTTTGCATTCCTTGCTACTTTTAATTAAGACTGATAGAAAACCTCTTTAGCTTTTGGAACCTTGTTCATGCAATTAAATCTTTGTTCTACTTAGAAAATAGTTTGGTAAACTTTGGGTTCTGTGTTTTCACCTTAAGTATTTTTAAGAAGTTCAGAGCTGGAGTATTTAGAGAAAAATAATTCAAAGCCAGAATCATTCAAGTAGTGATCTATTATTTTCAAAGTTAATATGTTATTAAAAGGAAAGAATGCAAGTACTCCATTTTAAACTGAAGGTTAAGCAATTCTTTATCAGAACAGTAGTTTCAGCATTGACAGCGTCAGCTCTAGCTTTGAAATTTACTTTGGGGTAATTAGCAATAGGAAATTCTGATTTTATGCAGTACTTGTCCAATCCTGTTTTGATTCCGTAATAAACTTGTAGTGGCCCTTGTCAAACTATTATGATGGGCAGCCTGACTTTGCATCTAGTAGATGTTTTGGTGATGTCAAGTGGACTTGATTGTGTGGAAATACTACTTAAATTGAGCTGATTTTTTTTTTTTAATTAGAAGAGGAACTATAACAACTTTATATTAAAGATTAAAGTGCAGTCTTCCCAAAATTGTAATGTCTTATCTTTGAGTCAAAGACAATTTTCAATACGGAGTTAAAATAGGACTCTGAAATAAGACTACTACTATGTGTTTTTTAACTCCAGTGAGTGGCATAAAAGCTTTGAAATGGCTTTATAGGTTTTTTCCTTAGTAAGTGTAACATTGCCTTTCCCTGGAGAGGGAGGGCTGCAATATCTTTATTGCTGAAAATCCCAAGATAATAGAAGCATTAAGAGGTACAGTACAAAGATACCATAGATCTTTTCATAGATGCCTTCCATCTGACATGACTAACATTGAACCAGAGCTGATAAACCCTGCTGGGCTCAGGCTCATCCATGCTGCACCGCCAGGCTGCTGCTCCGCTCACTCAGGCTTCCATGGAAATGCAACAGCCTGGAGATCACACTGGTCTTGAGCAGATTTTGTGCGTTCCTGCTGTGCAGTGCTGGGGTCAGAGAGCCCTTTCAGAAGCTGTTGAAAAGGGCAGTGCTGAGACTTCTGGTCTTTTTGGGCTAGCAAAGCCAGAGCAATGAGCAGGTTGGCCCATTTTTATAGCCATTCATAGCCACATCATCCACAAGCTGATCTTAGATCGCTTTATACCAATGTTTGATCACAAAAGCCATACCTGCGTTACAGACTATTTAACTGATATAAGCTCATTCTGCTTGTTAAATTTTTCATGGTAGTCTTACACTTTTCTGTATCCATGCCACTCCGTGCTGGATGTGATACTGCTTGCTTCTCCCACCTTTGGCATAACCTGACCTGAAGCATGTATTTCACACTCCCGTTTAGGCCAGATCAAATTTCTACTGCTAGAAAGTACTGCATGGATTCAGTATTTCTGAACTTTGAACTGTGGCTAACTGTGGTAACAGTGTGGGCTCATGCAGAGTAGTAACCTAGGCTTTGCTTTGTCTGAAAGTTGCAGTGCTGCTTCTGGATCTGAGCTGGCTAATGAAGCAGTACAGTTGTGTTTATTTAGATTATAATTCATCTGGATATTTCTGGGTAAATTGTCATCTGATAATTGAGATTTGACTGCATTTAAAATAGTTTCATGTGGAACTGTTCTCCTTGGAAGCAGTTGCTGTGGCTTGTTCTCTTCGGGAAAGTGAAAATCGTAAGATGTGCTTAGGGATTTTGGATTTTGGCTTAGGCAGATGTCTGTGGCCATACTAAAGGGGGCATTTTAACCCAAAGCGGTCATGACTTAACATGCTGAAAACTTTAGGAAGGCATCAGTTTTGAAAGATGACAGTTTTAAGCTTCATACAGCTTTTCAGAGTCAGCTTCTGCTGTTTTGGTCCAGACTGCCTTAGCACATTACAGTAAAAGGAAAATAGGTGTTTGCTGGAGAAGACGAGGGACATAGGATGGAAAAGGACATATATGCTAGGTGAAGGGAATGAGATTCAAAGAGAGAGAACTTGGTGGTGTTTGCAGGGAAACAGGGAGATAACATAAAGATAGCAGTGACATAAGGTCAGCTGATTTGCCCTGTTCTGGTGAAGTTATATCTTACAAGCGCTGTCTATCTGAACATACCAAGGCTTGTGCTACTCCAGTATAACTATGCTATGCATTGGAATACTGAATTAAAACTCTTCAGGCCTTTCTGATCTTGTGGTGGCTATGCAGGTGCTGAATAACCCCCAGATGACTGATTTTTGGGGATAGTTGGGGGATCATTGTAACTGCTTTTTCCTTACTCTTTTGAGTAGCTTCTCTATTTCCATTTGTAAGAAGATGGTGTTGTTTAGACTTGCAAACCTTTGTCAGATTTGTTGAAATTCCTTTTATGTTCAAAAGATTAAGTGTCTGACAGAGACCAGTAACTTGATCACAGGTTGTTTTTCTAAGGAAATGAGACTTTAGAAGGGTTACTAATTCCTGTCTTTAAGCTATTGTATTGTCTGTGTAATATTTGCTCTGTAGCCTCTGTATACTTTGCAGTCAAAAATTTGCAGCAAAGAAATAAATTTATGAAGTTGGAGCATTTATAAATATAAGAAATTTAGAGTTCAATTTAGACTTAAAATTAATACAGGTGTGTTACGAGAGGGAAGTGGGTATAGTTATTAGTAACGCTGTGCTGTAGTGGTATGATGAGGGTGGGCACTGACAACTCGGTATCGTAAAGATATTGTAAAGGCACTCGGAAGCATCTTAATGATACGATTATAGAATTTTTTACTACAGTATGTTGGGTGACAGATCTGATACTTTTTCCTACGTTAACCTGGCGTTTGAACAATATTTCTAACACTGAACAGTTAACTTGCTTTTTTTATAGTTTTGGTACATTCTACAATAGCATTTCAGGACTTGTTACTATGTATATCTAGTCAGTATTCTGGGACACTTTTGTTTGGTGGGGACTGAGGAGTGGAAAGGAGACTTTTTCCTTACTTTTTGAAGTTGTAGAAAAGCTATTGCCATTGAACTCCAAGTTGACACTGTCCTTTTAGATACTTGTCAAAGATGGTTTTGTAAAGGTCTGGAAGAACTCTGAATATATCTATGGCAGCCATGAATCCTTTATAATAAAAAAGGAGTAATTCTTACAGATGAAAGTAGAAAGGCAATGGGAGACACCATGCTCTGTGGTTATCGTCTTTCTTAAAATCGTAACTAAATCATAAACAAAAAGAACCCCCCTACCAATAACAGAAAACATCTCAATGCATATATGCATAAAAAAATTGTGTTGGTTCTCTGTGAACAATGGTATTATACAGAAGATTATGTAAATATTTCTTTCAAGATTAGTATTATTGTCCCTAATACTGTTTCATTTAGTGTATGGCGCTTGTTTCCTCTATTTAGTCTGTATCAGGGAACAATTTCCTTGAATATTGTCCATTTTGAAAGTGATCTAGTATTTCCCATGGTGAGCTGATATCAGATGAGGCTTGGGGGAGGAGGGGAAGGGAGCAGAGTCTGTATGCAACTGTACCTCGTTTACAGTTTTGAATGTGTAGAAATTACAGTTATATATCTATTAAAGAGTTTTCTATTGTTTACTTTTTACTATTTTATGTTTCTGAAAGTAGAGAAAGTATACTTAAAAAAATTATTATTTTTATGTGCCATTTGATTTCGTACTTAGTGTAATAAGTGACCTTTGGGTATAAGATATTCCTTGCAAGTCTAGCATGATAGTTGTCCTTGAGGTCTAATTACAGTCTGTTCCTCTAGCTCTGAAGTTCTTGCTAAAAATGCACTTATGATCTGAGCTTCGTTTGTTCACAGTTGAAATTATATTGCCCCCTTCTTTGCAGTTGATTTATATTTTTCTCATCTTCTATAATTTTCTTGGTTTAGCAGCTTTATTAGTAGGGTTTTTTCTTAGCTTGGGAGATCGTGTTGTTTCTAGTACTATAATACACTTCTAGCAAATCTCCCTTTTGTGGAAGATTTAAAGCCAGCCAAGTAAAAAGGGGGACTGCGGAAACAGCAAGGAAATTATCTTTTTTCTGAAATGTTTTACGTTTTTATTTTGACCATAGTGTGTTTTGGCTTCTTGTCAGCTACTTGAATAAACAATTACATTTTAAGTATGCCTGATTTTTTTTTTTTTTAACAAGAACAACTGAAAACTTCTACACTAGAAGATAGTAAAAAAAAAAAAATAAATCAAGCAATAACTATTACTTTGGCTTAGTTAAGCAACTCAGGTCTTTCTTATATGGTATTACTGTGACAAAGAGATCTCTAAACTATCTTGTTGAAAAGAATCAGTGAAATGAGACATTGCAAGTATGCTGAAAGATCCCATTTCCTACATTATATTTGTAGAATATGTTTAGCTGGAATTTAGCTACATACTAGTCTTTCTGCTGGTTTGTTCTGTCTTGGGTGGATCTGTTTAAGGCCTTCACTGTTCTGTTTTTTCCGTAGTGTAATAGTAACCGCATCTTCAGCTTCTTTGCCTATAGATGAGCAGTATTAGGGTGAAATTACTCCAGATGGGGTGGGGCAATTTTACATCTGCAGTCACTACACAGGTGTTTACTTCTCTCAGCCTCACACTTCCCTTCCCAGTCCCCCTGCTTAAATAGCTGCCACCCTGAGCGTTCAGTGGCTTACAAAGCCAACAAAGTAGTGGGTAGTTTTTGGTTAGGTTGCTAAGTTGAATTTGCTCAGTTCCCAGCCTGGTTCTCCGGGCTCCCGCAGGAACGCTAATGATTGTTGGGAGTAGTTGAAATGCATGGCTATGGATGCTGTTAGTAGTGCACTTGAACTGGGTTATGTTGATCTTGAAATTGGATCTAATGCAGGGAAAAGGTGTTCATGTGCATGGAAAGTAAGAGGGAAAAGGAAGGACTGGAGGGTAAGAAGGTCTAAGAGGCTTCTGAGAAGAAAAAATTGCTGGGGCAAATTTAAGGAAGAAGAAGAAAGTTGAGCCCAGAGAAGTCAGGAGTGAATTAGGGAAGTAACATTGCTGGCTTGTGAGTGCCTGGAGAAAGGAGCAGCCACTGGAGATGGGGGCGAAGGAGCTGAGCCTAGGATTGTAGTGCCGCTGCTGAGAGATACTAATAGATCATGGAATGACTGGCTGTAAAGCTCTGGAGCACAAATTATCAATTCTTATTGATGAGAGTACGCAAGCTGCCACTTTGATGTACATCAGATGCTCTCAAAGCACATAAGTATGCCTTAGTGCATCCTGTGGGACTCACTGCCTTAGGTATGCAACTAGGGGAAAGTCTTATCCACCAAACCAATTTGCAAGAAAGGGGCTTGTCACAGTAAAAGTTTTTGAAAAATGTTTGACATGTTTCAAACCCAGCAGTAACAATCACTGGAAATGTGGGAAACTGGGGAGACAGCAGCTTAAGGAGTACCTGAGGCATGTAGGATGCTTGAATATGGGAAAGAATAGAAGGATATGCTTTATTTGCAGATGAATGTATCTGTTTTAACTACTGGCCCATTCAAGGTAGAAGAAAACTAGTTTGAAAGGGGAGAGAGACAGACATCAATTGGAAGTGAAATTATATGCAGCGAGGGAGTCCTTACAGAATGACTAAAATCAACAAATGCGCAGGAGTGATGAGTGCAATTATTCCTATTGCTTTTCTGTCTGTACTTTTTGGGTTCATAACCAATTGTTGCTGTACTTGAAGCTGCATGTGTCCTCAAAGAGAGGTGTATCAATCAAGAGTATCCGCAAAGTTGATACTCATAATAAGACAGGAACTTGAAAGCCTAAGATTTAAATGTTGGTTCTGAGGACATGAATTAGCTGAACTGAAAAATATCATTTCTGCTAAGGATCAAGAGAGGGAGCTTCAGTTAAGGTCCAGAAGGAGCAGCCCTGCCAGTCGTGTCGCTACCTCTTTTGGTAGTCGCACAGACTTAGATCAACTCAGTGGAAAACTGCAGCCTCAGCGTGGTTCCCCCTGTTTTGAGCTTCCTGAGTATTTTCAGGAACAAGAACAATACTATTTCTAGGTACAGAAAACAGAAAGGAAATCATGTATGTAGCCACTATATTAATTAGTAATGATTAGTAAATAAGACCACTTGAAGTTGGTCTACAGGGGAGATGCAGAATGCATGAACAGGAAGGTAACAGGTTTCTCCAACTAGTGCATGTACCTCCCTATTTTTTTTGACCTGGGGCATTCAGTATTTCCGTAACTCCTACGTTCTGCACATTTCGCATAGCAATCATACCTTTTAAGTGACCAGTTTACGTAACTTTCAGTTCTTAATTTTTTCTTAGTCTCATAGAAGGAAATTTGGGAGCATTTCAAACTATTGCAGTGAAGAGGCTGCTCTGGGAATTAGGAATTACTGTGCTACTTGTTAGAGTGTGTGTTTTTTAAGTAGAGTGATGTGGGGATGAGAGAAATTTTATAAATGTATATGTAAGATCATACAAGTTAGAATTAGGTTTGCTACAAAATTATTGTCAACGGTTTTTCTGTGAAATTTGAAGAAATTAATCTTGGCAAGACAATGCTCACAAAAGTTGGGAAGCAAAGGTTTTGTGAACCTTTTATGCTGGGCAAGTCTTTCCTTAGATACTATCTGTAGTTAAGGATCTGTCTTTTTTTGTAAGCTCGACCTAAATTGTTTAACAGAGTTGTTGGTTTCTTCAGCGCTGTGCTTTGACCTTCAGAGGGTCCTGTGTCATGGTAATTTGTGCTTTTTAAAATAAAAAGTAGTATCAAGTGATACCTGTCTTTTAGGTTGCTTGTCAATTTTGGACTTTGTCCTGTGTTATGTAAAGTTCTTCAAAGCTGCCTGAGAGTGAGATTGAAAAGTGGTTTTTAAAGTTTAATGATATCCTATTGAGAGACTGATTTTTGCGTATGTTTTTATTTGTGTGTGCATATATATGAAAATATGTGTGTGTGTGCACATGTAATGTTTTATGTCAAAGAATGCTTAAGTATTTGTTTGTTTGATTATTCTCTGAAGTGGTGATGTTCTCAACTTTACTTTCTGATCTGTGCTACCAGACTTTCATTAGCTTTAGTTTTTGTAGACCTATATTGATAGATCATATAGGGCCTCATAAGGCTGAGGCTGGAAAAGAGGTGGAGGTAGGGATTCTGAAGAGCTTGCTTCTGTTACGGAACCTTTCCCACAAGCTCGCTTGTGAAGTAGCTTTGTAAGCATGTAACACTTGAAACTTCATGTAAAATGTGGAAATGAATACTTAATTTTGTTATAAATTAAATGGTCAACTTAAGCAGCACTGACAGTCTCAATTTGTATAGCAATTATATAGTTGCAGAAGTGTATGGAAGTTTAGGTCAAGGAGGAAATGAGAATTGTGCATTGATAGTTGGAGAAAGCTATGTGGCCAGTAGACAGAATCCAGTGCTCTAATATGTAACTAGTTGATGCCTACATGCAGATGTGGACGACTACTGGTTGTTTGGCTTATTAGAGTGTATGAGCATTTTTTGGATAGAAGTGGGACATTTGCTAATACCTCATTTAAATAGTTGGGGTTTGAATTCCGTACTTAGCTGTTCTGGTTTCTGTCTGTAATAAATGTGGTAAACGTTCATCATTTCGCCAGTTAGTGATTCCTTACGGTTAAATGTTAGTACAGACATGTCTAGATTTGAAAGTAATAATCATCAACTTAGCTAGTCTGAAATAACTTCATTCATATGCTGCATATTGCTCTTACCTTGATAGTATTGTTGTGGTGGGGGTTTTTTGTTTGTTTTTGTTTTCCCAATCTTTATCTGATCAGGAAAAGGAAGTTAAGGTCTCATGGTCATCTCAAAATGCAGACTCTTAAAATCTGAAAAAAACTAACCTCAAAACCCTCGAACTGGTTAAATGAGTAAAATTATTGAAGAAGGCTCATATTTGAAAGTGCACATCAATCAGTAGTTCCCAGTGAAGCTTATGAAGAGTATTTCCTATGAAGAAGATTAGAAGGGGCTGTTCTTAATCACTGATATTCACATCACTATTTAAGAATACTATGCAGTTTCTGTTTTCAAGTTAGCTGCATCTAAACCTTATCTCTGTTTACTAAAGCAAAAAACATGTAGATTTGGTTGAGGACTTCAGTTTCCAATATGAAAAGGTGATTTATTTGGAAATTGTGCATTTTCATGCTGAAAAACTTTTCATGTAAAGTTACTGTAACTTGATTAATGGTGTTTATTTTTAGAAAAAATATCTTTTTATTTTTCATGCTATCAAAGGTAATATCTAATAAAATAGAGCAATTGCACCTTTTTGGGGGGCTACTAATATGTTTATGTTTTTGTTTTCTTTAGTATCAGACGTTGAAGGTGCTGATGGGTTGCAGCTCAGAAAGGAACATGCCCTCAAGATATTTGCTTACATCAATTCCTGGACACAAAGGTAACTTTGGAATGTGTTTGAGTGTTGATGATACTGGATCTCAACAGTAGGTTTCCCTTCTTTAAAAAATACAGTTGAGTGAATTACAATGGGTAAGTTATTAATGTGTAGCTAAGTGATACTCGGAGAGTAAAGGACACTTTACTACTTATGAAATAAAAATAAACATGCTACCTGGTGCATTTTGGGCAAAGCATGTTTTGAATTTGATTGTCATTCTGGATGCTGTAATAATTGTGTAGCAATAAATAGCTATATTGCAATGACAAATAATGTGTGGTGCTGCTTGAACATCAAATTTTTTGACCATTTTCTGTGGGGGCAGGGTAGGGTAAGAAGAATTTAAGAAAATATCACTTTGAATAGGACCATCATGTTAAATTTTTCTCCATGTCCTAATGCTCTGAGTCAAGGTGACAAACGATTGCAGCCATAGCTACTAAACTGACAAAGAAGATTCTTTGCACTTAAATTGACTACATTATTCCTTTTAACCTATTATTTAAATTACTGTTGTTGTTTGGGTTTTTTTTAAGGCAGTACTAGCTATTCTGCTTAACTTAAGCTACTTATTTTTTTTCCAGCACAAGAAATTGTATGGATATTAGTTTTTAGAATGAATCTACAGTAAGGATGTTTGGAATTCAGTTTGCAGCAGTGGTCACAAGACCATGCTGAATCATAAGAAATATTGGGAAAAGCATAGAGAGTAAGTTGGAAAACGTTATTCTGGCATTTAGAAGACTCCAAAAGAAAAGAAGGAATGTCACATTTTGGATAGTTGTGAAAGCAGAGTCCTTTTCTTCCTCATTCTGTCCAAAGGCGGCACTCAAAGCAAATTTGTTATCTTCTGCAATATGCTATTAGAAACAGGGAGGGAATTGCAAATCAAAATAGACAGCGGCAACAGAAACCAGAGTCCTGTCATTTCTTGACAGGTCCTAGTTCCCAAGTTTGTCTGAGAACAATTGCAGCCTAGTAATTTTCCAGGTAATCATCTGTTCAACAGCTATAGCGTGATAAATACAACCTGAAGAAAAAATAAAGAGTGGGTAACATTTAACTCTTTATTTTCTTCTGTGTGTGGTTTTTTTTTTTTTTACTTTCCATATTGTATGGTTTCATACTCTAAAAGAGTATGGAACACAGTCCATAACCTATTCAAAGCAGAGTCTAGCGAAGAGGCCGCAGGAAGGTGTTCTACTTCATTTAATTTCATGTCCCCTTTCTAGTCTGTGAAATGGGCTTTTGAGAGTTCTGCTTGTTGTTTTGTGTTTGAGGCCTTCCTTAAGGAACTACTTTTTATTTTGTTACCTGTAGTTTAAATCTCTCTTTTCTTTCAGAAGATCAGTTGGCAACTCAGCCTGTAGAATACCTTTTTCTTCCACCTGCATGTAGTGTTTCAATTTTCTGCTGGAAATTGTTGTGTTCAAAGAAGTTATATTTGTAGCATACTCATTTTTTCATAGAGCTTTAATTTTTGGTGGAGCTCTTCTGTGAACACATTCAGCTACATGAAGACTTAGAGATTTGACACATACCTCTATCTTGAAAACAAACGTGCCTTTGCCCAGTAGAGGATTCTGCAATATCGGTTGGCTTTCAAATACAGATATGTGAGAAGTATTCGCCAGACTTTGTTTTCATTATTGTTGAGAATAATTTGTTACAGACAAGCAGGGTAGTAGTTTGTAGGCATAAGTGATGGACCTATTGTACATAGTTTTCTCCAAGGATAAATGCTTGAGGATACATGTATTTTTGCCCACAATTCATTGTTGTAATTTGTTAATATGAAAATACATTTATGAGTAAATCACAAAATTTTCAAATGTTTTTCAAATGGGTGAAGACACTCCACTTACACAATATTAAAAGGATTTTTCTTCCTGGATAGTTGGAAGAAAAGGTTTTAGATGCTTCCATCACTGTATCTGTGATGGAATTAGAGAATACTGAATGTTATCTTTATGTCTAACCCACTGAAAAAAAAAAATCTGTATTCAGAATGTATATGCTTTAAGAGCTGTAGCTCAAGGACATGTTTGTATTCCCTCAAGAGAGGCAGCACCCCCTACCTGTCATAGTTCTGAGTTCTCTGTCTCTTTTTTTCTTACAAATTGCAATTTATTAAGCCCAGTTTCTAGATTAAATGCTATGCTTTGCAGAAGATTTTTTTTCATCACTACTTACTGATGATTTCTTGCCCTGTCTTTTTCCTGCTAATTTCTTTCAGAAGTCATATGTGTAATTTTAAAATTATTTTGTATCTGAGAACTGATTGTTCTCCATGTAACAGGGGAAGGGTCTCCGCTGCAAGACAGCTACCAGTGTATATAGCAGTTAAATAATTTGGTAGACTTTGAGAAAGAGCTGAGTCCACCTCAAAGATTCTGTTACAAGCATGTAGCCTTTAATTTTAGTCTTCATTGAAGCACCCTTGCTTATTGCTTGCTTTCTTCTCTACGTTCTCCAGGATTTAGATCCTTTTAGGGGAATATCCTCTACCTTTTGTTCAGAATGAGGAGATTGCTTGTTTGTATGGAAGAAGCAAATGTTCTCAGACAATAGGTTCTAGGCTATCTGTCTTGGGGGAGGTTTATGTACCCAGAATTTTCTGACATATATAGTCATGCTTGCCCACAACTAGAACTGTATTTCAGAGTTTTCTAACTTGATGATTTGATTGATTTTTCTTCTTATATTGATAAAGTGGTGGTGTATAGCTTTTCCCCTTGTTCTTTTAAGTTTGTGAGGTATCAGTAGATATTCAGAGGAATAATCTCTGAGGCTACATAAGGAAAAAAGTAATGAAGATACTTGATAACGTTTTTTCCCATACGGGTAAAGGGTGCCAGTGTGCATGGGGTTTCTATCCAAATGCAGATAAAGAAAGTGATCTTAAATACTCAATTAAAAATAAAATTATTTTGCAGCCCTACTGATTTTAAAATAACAATAATTAGTTCTTACACAGCTGACAAGCAAGACAGGTGGTTTATTGCAATAAATATCAATAGAGAAAACCAGATGAGGAAATGGATTCAGGAACATACTGAAGAACGCTGCTTCTGTACTAATACGGTGACCTTGCCCCTAAGATTTCTTATGTATATTTTACTCACAGTGACAGCAGCTAAACGGTAACGGGGAGTTCACAGTTTCGGTGAGCATTTGGAAATAATGGGATGTTCATAAGGTTTAAGGAGGGCTTCTTGTCTCCCACTTGCTGCTGGGTAGAGTCTGTTTCATTTGGATTTTCCTACTTTTATGGGTCTGTCAAATATTTAGTTGTTTAAAATGTTTTAATGTGAAGAGTCCTTTTGGTCAGTTACCTGTTCTGATTTTAGCTACTTCAGGAATTTTTATTTTTTTTTTTCCCTCCCCCCCCCCTGTTTTCTTACAGGCAATGTCTGTGCTGTTTCAAGGAGTATAAACATTTGGAGATTTTTAACCAAGTAGTATGTGCGCTTATTAACTTAGTGATTGCCCAAGTTCAAGCTCTGCGGGACCAGCTCTGTAAACATTGCACTATTAATATAGATTCAACATGGCAAGATCAGAATAATCACGCTGATGAGCCCCTGAATGTAGAAAGAGAGTCTCACGAAGAAGAAAATGGAGAACGGCAAAAATCTATAGAGAAAAAATTAGATTCTGCAAGAACTTGTATTCTGACAGAGGAGGAGTCTGCAAAGAACACTGATGCTTTTAGCTTATGGAGCACTGATGAGAAGGAAAAGTTGTTGCTGTGTGTGGCAAAAATCTTTCAGATTCAGTTTCCTCTGTACACTGCTTATAAGCATAATACTCATCCTACAATAGAGGTATATCTTATCTTTATATGTATATTTAATTATTTTGTGAAAGGTTATTTGTTCTCATTAATGAGTAGACTGTGCGTGTTTGGTGATAGTTGCTTTCGCTCAGGATGGGCAAATTCAGCTCTCCTGTTGACTTCAGTAGAACTTTTCAGAGAAACTTTTTAAATGACACATACTCTTACACTTTCTTTAAAATATGCTTAATTGTTATAGGTAATATATTAAGTGTTGGATGGAACTGTACACTGAATTATTGTACTGTTTAAATAACAGGAAGGCAAAAAGGGGACTATAGCGAAGCCTTTCTTCCAGAAGGTAACCCATTAATAGTTTACTAATTTCTTTTCATTACAATCTATGGTTTTAGAAGCAAAGCTTCATAAACTAAACTTTGTGCAAGACTGAACTTATTTGTTAGAACAGCTGTTTAATTGACTGGAATAACTGAGCTCTACACAAGTACTTTGTCCTACAGTGCTGATTTTTCTCTCTGACATTTGTTATGGCCACCATTCTCACTTTCCATATTTTCTTCTGAAAAAAACCCACCAAACAAAAAAATTCTCAAAAATCCTGCAACGTTTAATTCACAGTTTCTGAAATAAATATGATGGTGTTACTGTTTCAACTAGGAAATGCTATAGTTCTTAGCTCGAGGTTTGATCTTGGAACCTTGGAAACGTTGTGGTAGTCTAATAGCAAATAAACAGTTCTTTTACAACACTTGTATGCAAAGAAGATACATATTTAGCTATGTGAAGAAAGCTTCTATCCAACAAACTTTTGAGAAAATGGAAGTGAAGAATTAAACTGCAGCTAACCCAGCCTTTTATTTTTTGTTTAGAGAGTTTTGGGAGTTCTGTTGGAGCTCCGAGTGGTTCAGTTTGCTTTTCAAACTTAAGTCCAAAATGAGAAGATACCAAGTTATATAGAATTTTTCGTTATCTATGCTAGGGTGATCACAAGATGTAATCAGTTCTTGTTGAATGAATCCTGCCATATCTGACAATAAATCTAGTGAAAACCTGCAACATAAAGGGTTTTTTGGGTGGGCTAGATTTTGGTTTCTTCTCTTATTCCAAAACGTATGGCATAAGTTAACAGGGGTTGTTTCACAAATAGATGTGTATAGAAAAATGAGGCAAAGTTAGGATTTGTGCATTTCAGGTTTCCCATCATTCATTTTGGCCTGCCTTTTAAAATTTTGCCATACCTAAATAAATCTGTAGTTCAGCCTCTGCAAGCAGGAACTGTAGAGGGTAGATCTATCCTGTCAGTTAAAAAAAAAAAATAAATAAAAAAATCAATGACTGCTTAAGTGATTTATCTTTTGTACTCCTGTGGGATGCCTGCTGAAACTATCTTCATAGGAATATGCAATGAACAATTCTGGAACAGCTTTTCGATGTACAAGCACGCTTGCTTCTTTTAAATGACAATTTCATGTATTTTTTTTCTTCTCTTTCAATTTCCCTTCCAAATGATAAAAAGAAAATCTCAAAGTGCCTGGTGAGATTTCTTTTTCACTTGATGTGCAGCCATAAAGTGATTTGGACACAGATGTGCTATAGATTGCTGCACTGTGACTGGCTATCACTCTAGACATACTAGTATATATCATATATGTATATCATACTAGTATATATCATTTGAATTATTGAATGCATTCATTAGCTATCCTAAAAACATAACTTAAAGGGAAGCTGAGAATGGAAAACACTTTCCTGAGGTACAGACAAGTGAGGGAAAAGTGTTTGGGTTTTGTGCTGTGTGGGGGGTTTTTTTGTTTGTTTGGTGTTTTTTAAACTTTTCTGCTAGACTTTTTGTGTTTCCAGGTACGGATTACAGAGGTATGCTAGCCTGCCATATTTGTTGTGTACCTTTTTCCTTTTTGGAGGGAGATTTTTTTTGTTTGCATTTAAAAGATCCCAGCATCAATCATTTTTCTCACAAATGGAGTTTTCCTATATTTAGGAAGCACTAGGGTTCTGTTATTCCAAAGTGGTAATGTTAGCTATTTTAATGTCAAGAGTTTCTGCTACCATGAGTAGCTAATTTACTGAGGTTTAGAATTTAATTTTGGAGTTCAGTCTAGAGCACATCTTAGATGAATTGAGACAAGTTATTTGTCCCGGTAATGGGAGCATTTTCTGTTTTAGATCAGGCTTGGACTCAGTCCTCAAGGAATTGTAAAGTAAAAATCCCTGGTTTAAGTGTTATCATCTATACTTGCAAGCTGAACAAATTCCTGAACAGACCAAATCTGCCAAGAATTTGTTGGGATAAGCTTGTGTAGCTCTCCCTCTAAGCATTTCTTTTGCCCTGGAAAAAAAGGGGAATTTTCTGATGCAAAACAGACTCTGATCTCCACTCAGAGACTCCACTCCATTCAGAAATTTCTTCTTCCAGATTCTTAAGATGAATTTACACAATTTCATTGAGTTATCACATCCAGTGAAGTTTCACTTTGCCTAGAAACGACCAATTAGCCTGTCATTTAAAAATTGCCAATGTAAGGCTTTCACATGGTATTATTACTTTCTGGTAACAGTTAGCAGTCAGTAGTACTGTTGGCTTTTGCTCTGCATACACCTCCAAGATCTTTGTTCGACAGCAGACAGAAGACAAGTCTCGCAGTCTAGTGCTCTTATCAGGTGCTTGCCAAAGCAGTTTTACACTTGACCATCTAGCGGAGAAGAAAATCATTCATATGAAAGTAGCTGGTTTTCCCTAGTTCGGGAGTTTACAAAGTTGGATGAAAATGAACAACAAAGCAATATAGAAGGATATCTGTCTGCCTGTTTATGATTGTATAGAATTTGTCCTTAAATGATACAGGCTAAGAACTATTTTTGTCCCTTGTGCATTTACAACGTTTCTAAAGTGAGAGAGTGAAGACCATGGGAGCCTGAGCTTGACAGCAGAAGCTGCCTTGTACCCAGTGGCCTTGCGGAGGGCAGAAATGTCACAGAAATATGCTGTATACAAGGACAATGAAACTATATTAGTAGTTTCATTACATGTGGAAGTAAATCAAGCTCATTAACAAGTATATAGTCTTGTTCTGTGTAGAATGAATATGTATGAATAGGTATGTTCTGTATAGACAGAATATTTGTCTCAACTTTTCTTAAACTGATGAGAAGCCTAATGGAAAATGTCTGCGAAGTGTGGATTCCTAAAACACCACAATTAGTTGCAGTCAGAGGTCAGCCCACTTCAGGACATAAATATTGAAAAAAATCTGTGAAGATAACATCTGGAAACACACCGTTTGCCTCTGTTGAAATCTACCACTATCTTTGGTGCCCTGAGAGAGAGGCCTTTCTGTCTATTTTTCATCCTTAACAAAATTAACTCAAAATATTTTTATAAACATGGTTGGTTGGGTTTTTTTGAGATATGTTCATACTTTGGCATTAGTTAATTTTTTTTTTTATGTATGAGATATCTTTTAAGAAATGTTGCATACAGGGTAGTTTAAGACTGTATGCCCTATTCTTTCCCTACTTTATGCAGCAACTGTAATACCTAGAATGGACACTTTATAGGGTTTTTTTTCCCCTCTTAAATGGAGACTCTTAAAATCCTGTAGAGAAAGAAGCAACAATGTAAAGTGTGTGCCTGAACTTTGCACTGTCTCAGAATGAACAGTGAATCTGAAGGAGTTACCCAACCGTTTAGCAGTTCCTGACAGAGGATGAAATGAAAGAGAAAAAAAAGCAGTTGTCTGTAGCTGTAGTCCCTGATTCTTTGGAATCTTACTATCTCTGCTTCTCCTTTTCAACTAAATATTTTCTTGGAAGATACCCCTAATTAAGTGCCCTCCACCAAGGTTGTGTCCATGTCAGACCTCAGCTGGTACATTTTATCTAAGGTGGTGTTGGTTTTAATGCCATTTTAGATTCCCATGAGGAATTCTCGTATTTCCTTATAAACTTGACCTTAAGAAATTCTCAGTCCCTGTTCTGTTTCACATCTGCAAGAACAGACGTCGTATTTCCAGACTCAGTCTCTTAACCGCAACACTTCGAAGTAAGCTTTGCAGAACTTGCGCGACAGACCTCCATGAGTTTTTGATTTCTGTATTCTAAGACCTGTAGTTCACTTGACAACAACTCTATATTAAAGAAAACTAATGAAATTCCTCACACTATTTCTGCAGTTTTTATGAGCAGAGCTCTGAACACCTTTTCTTGCTACTTGAAAACATACCACCTACTGGCTTCAAAGCTGTTTTAAAAATAACTGTTAGAGTATCACGAGTTCAGGCATGACTTAGAGTTCAGCAGAAGAAAAAAGAAAATAAATGGTTAGATATAATAAGAGCATATTGAATAATTTAAAATGTTTGTATCATACTTAATCCATCCAAAATTGCTTGCCTCTAGCATCCTCTTGTACAGTTTTAAGAAGCTTATTCCTACACAGCTATTTGAAATATATTCAGGAAACTTCATTTAAAAACTTAATTTTATGTTAAACTTACGTTTGATTTGTGACTATGAGAACTGTGTGTTTGGCGTGGAGGGATGGGAAGGAGAAGAATGTGTGCTGTAACTACCTGCAAGTATCTATGGCAATGTTGTGGTTTTACAGTCAGGTTTATGAGCTCTTCAGTGCCCTTTTGCCCCCAGCCCTATGCAAGATACACACAATATGTGTAACAACCCTAATAAAGAAAATTCCTGCTTTACACTGCCCAACAAGTGGATGTTGTGACCATTAAAAAGTAAAGCTATTTCTTCCAAACCCTTTTCAGTTTAGTACTTCTAGAAAGTAAATTTCTTGTTGCAGCAAATAGCGAACAGATTGATACGGTGATCCAGTTCCTTCCTCCTCTTTAGTTAGCTTAATACTATAAAGAGTATTACACACTTATTTTATATGATGTGTTTTCTTATATATAAAAGAATATAGTAGTCAAAGTTAAAGAATTTTAATATTCTGATGGGAATGAATGATTTGACAGTTTAGCCCCTTAAGTCATTGAATGTAGGCTTATAGAACATCCTACATTTCATCTAAATTCAGATGTTCGGGTATATGTCTCATCTTTATGCAAAAATCGCATTCAAAAGCACCTAGATCGGTTCTGTTCTGTAATTCTCAGGCTGGTGTGCGGACAGTGTAGCAGACTATCCCCTTTGCAGTATTTCTGTTGAAAAAATTGGTCATCCGGAGGGGGGTGGGTTTGAAAAAGGATCTGGTAATCCGGCCACTGAGAGCCACTGCTGAGATGTTATCCTAAGTGTATATTTCTGTACTCATACATCTTAACAAAGGTAAAACGATGAACTGGAAAAGTATGTTTTGTAATGTAAAAGCAGAGCAAAGCTCGAGCTTCTGTCATCCTCTAAATTAGGGTTTTGGTTTTTTCTGTTAGTTGACTATAATGTCTGTTAATGGTCAGGTTTTTGTTCTATAAATGCCCTTTTATTGCTTCAGTTAATTTTTTTCTTCTTTTTAAACAGGATATTTCTGCTCAAGAAAGCAATATATTAGGGGCGTTCTGTGATATGAATGTAAGTTGTCCATTTTTAAATAGGTGCATATTTCCTAGAAACATAAAAGAACCATGTTTGCTCTTCTGTATAGATTTGTGTTATATTAATGTAGCTTTTGAATTTCCTGTGTTTCTAAATGATCTAGTATTGATTGCTCAAATTCTTCTTCTTTTTTTTAATATTTTTAGGATGTAGAAGTACCATTGCACTTGCTTCGTTATGTTTGTCTGTTTTGTGGAAAAAATGGCCTTTCTCTCATGAAGGATTGTTTTGAATACGGAACCCCTGAGACACTGCCATTTCTTATAGCACATGCATTTATCACAGTGGTATCTAATGTAAGTATTGTCTTTAAATTGTTTAGTGTTAAAGACAAGAAGTAAAAGGACAGAAGTCTGTAAGAATTCTGTAGGACCAGGGAGTGAGAAGAACACTGTCAGATTTTCCTTGTTAGGAATGTGAAGTTTGCTGGTCCACAGAGCATTTCATTATCCAAACTCTATACATCTCCTGTAAGCACACAAGTAGTTTTGCAAGTCTGTGCCTAGATAGGAAGATTGTAGCAGCCCCAGAAAATACTTACAAGAATGCTGTCTGAGGTCATTTCTGTCCCTGAAATTGTGTTATGGAAATGTTTTAAGCTTTTTCAGGCTGTATTAACGTTTTACCTGTTTCCTATGAGGCACAAAGGAAAAGCTTGTGGATTTCTTTTCTTCTAAATTTCCTCTGATTTTATATCAGTATACATATTTGAAGCATAGAGGTAATTATCTTTTGTTTTCATGTAGTTTTAGAATACACACATTTCATCATTTCTGCATTTTGAAATAATAGTGATTTTTGACTAGCAGAAGTAAGAATTTATTTTAGTGGGGATTCGAAGGAGATTGGTGATAGAAATAAGAAACAGTCTCTGAAGAAGGTCGTATGAAGACTTAGGGTAATGTGAGAATGTGAAGTTGTGATCTGTCTTGTGGATGTTACATATAGACAAAAAGGAAAACAACAGTTTGTTACGCCTTGTATGAAGTGAATTTAACATAATTTTGACATTGATTGCAATTTTAAATACTTAAAATCAGATCCTTCCTTCCACACATCTTCCCTCCTACCTTGTTGCTATTACTGAGCAGCCAGAATGATATTCTAAATAAGTATTGAAATACGTTTGCATAGAAGGAACCAGTGACTGAAATAAAGCTAGTGCTGTTGATCTATCTCACTTCTGGTCTTTTTAGTGTAATGGTTCTTAACTTGTAGGTTGGAGGACAAATGAGTAAGGCCATGATATGCTCTGTTCTTGTAAGGTTGCACAGGAGGACTGCTGCAGGACCTCTGTTAAACTGTGGAGATATGTTCTCTTCTGGCCCCTTCTGTATGATCTGATGAGCTTTCAGGTGGTAATCTGATGAGTCCTTCATCTCTAGCTGCTGTTGGTGCAGCCTGCAGTTTTCATCAAACGATCCATCTGCTGAAAATTTATGGTCTTGTAGATTACTGTGACTCAGAAGTAAATTTTGGTCATGGCACCAAACATTTGTGCATGTCTGATTTTTGTTTTATTTTTCATGAGAATGGGCGAAACTGAACTGAACAGTGAGTGGCAGCTCCCTATCACACCAGTGTTTTTTTCAACAAGCATTCTGACTGCAAATCTTTCCTAGATAACCCATACCAGCGCATGTTTATAAACTGCATCTGCCTTTCTTCTTTGTCCTTTTTTGAAGTCTTTCTTTTTCTCGACATAAATTGTTTATTTTCCTTATTCTTAGTGATGTGCCCTAACCCAGAATACTTCTCAGCAAAGTTTCTCCTTTCAGATAATTACTGATCAACTTTGCATTTATCTTTTGTTCTAGTGGGTAATACATTTAGCTGTCTCTTTCAACTGTGTTAGATGAATCCTATGGTTAAACCTGCCAGATAAAATGAAATTCAACCCAAACCATAACTAGTAGAAGTACTGTTTCTTCCACCTCTTCCAGCATTGTATCTTTTATCAGTCAGCTAGAATCTTTCTTTTGAACTCTGTGTGGCTTTGCTAGCAGATCTGTGTGAGTTAGAGGAAAACTGTTTTTTTAAAAAAATTACCTTCAGATTTTTTTTTCTGTCAGTTCACTACGGAAAGTATAAGAAAATGTTTTGTGTAATGTACTTTATTCACCCACTTTCTGCGTTTTGGTGCAGTGTACTTGTCAGCAGTGCTTCTGACTTTCAAATGCAATATGTTTATTAGTTCCGAATGAGGCAGCTAATTTTTTTTGACTAAATACATTTTACCTTGCTGATCTTAAAAAAAAAAAAAAAAAAAAAGAAAAAAAAAAATATTTTTCTCTACCTCTGTAATGATGCGCAAGCTTCTAATTTTGATGTAAAGTTTCTCGTTCCCTGTTTCTTTTTATATCATCTCACAATCTAATTCATATAACTTAGGTAAATATAAATAATGTAATAAATGTTTCTGACTGTGAAGTGATATACCAAACTCCAATAAAGCAAAAAGAAGCATTCACAAAACTGCATTTTTTTGTGAACAAAATATGGGTGCTTAAGTAATAACTCTGCTAATTTGAATTGTTTTTATCCCAGTGCATTTGAGTGTATGGGATTTATAGATAGTGTGAGATTTATGAATGATCCTGTCAGTAATAGCTCAGTGAACACCTCTGCAGTGTCAGCTGTTAACTAGTTCGCAAGGTGTAAAGCCAGGACCATAGTGCGTAGTAAATCTTAAATACATTTTCACAGTCGTACCAACTCTTGAGAATGGCAGTCAAGTAGCCATGCTGGAATTTATTGTAAAGTCTGTGAGATGAATGAATTGTTTAGCTACTACCTTAAATGTTTCAAAAATATTTTTAGAAAGATTGTGGTGTGGATGAACCAATCAAGTTCTCATTAAAAAGTTAGGCTTGGTAATAAGGTCCAGGAAGTAGAATAGTTGAAGTTGGAAATAGTAAACTGAAGTCAAATAATTTGCTAACAACTGGTAACATTCAACTTTTAGCAGATGAGGCTGCATAGTGGTGTGGAAGGCATTTGCTCTGTTTCTTTCACGAAGGAAGGTGAATATCTCATTAAGTGCACTCTACAGGTGCATGTCAGAGAAGACCATTACCACAAGTTAGTAAAGTCTGCAGGGAACTGAGCTACTTGTTTGTGAGTACTGGTGTCTTCTTTATAGAGAGGACATTAAAATTACTGAAAAGATGTTTCCTTGAATTTTTCTATCCAGCAAATTTCGTTTGAGTAAATGTCTTTGTCAGACAAACTTGATGTTTGTAATAATAAAGCCAGCAAATGTAATATAATGCAATTTACTTCACACAGGGAGGTGTCTAGTTGCCACTCTTTTTTTTTGCTTCAGCTCACAGCGGTGCAAGATGCTTTCTTAGCAACCTGTATTGTGGTAGGACTGACTGTTCCTTCTCAGGATATTTCTTTGCTGTCTTTTTTAGTTAAATACTTGGTTCCTCCTTTCTTCCCACATTTCATATTCCATGGTATTTGCTCAGTTAAACTACCTGATGTTGTGTCGGTCTCCTTAAAACGTTAACAGATGCAGCAAAATCCGTGACCTACAGCTTGTTCTGTGGAGGGTTTAAACCTCACTGAAAAAGCCTGTCATTACTTCATTCTGTAGCATTTCAGTTTTTGTGGATGTCGTGGAGGAATAACTGCCCTCTCAGTGGACATGAATTAATTGAAGTAATGCTGATTGTTTCCAAAAAAGTTGGTTTAATTTTACTGTATGAAACTTCAAAACTTAAGTCAGAAGTAAAAACTGTTGAGACACACTGCCTTTTAGAAATTAATTACCTATGATAAAGAGCAAATAACAAAAAAAAACCCAAAAAACAAAAACCTCTGAAGCTTGAGAATAGAGCAGATGCAGCAAATACGTTGTCTTAAAAGCAGGTGGAAGCAAAAAAAAGTATGATAGAAGTTGTCGGTTTTTAATGTAACTTTATATATGTTATGTCATTTTATTTAAATAAAACTTAGTATATTTGTTTTTGAGATCATGATGAAAGTTACATTTTCATTCATAACGTGAAATTATCCATTAATTCAATTCTGAGAGTGAGGTTGTACGTAATGCACATATAGAGGTGAATGAAATGGCTTTAGAAGTTTGAATTAACACAGAGTGGAAATTACTATGAACAATGAAAGCTATAGAAACATTTCCTACTTTTATTTTGCAAAGAAATGTATTTGCTTTTGTGTTTGATACTTGCATATGAAAAAGAGCACATCCTTGTGTTAAAAATCAAATTGTGTAAATGCAGTAGTATCTTTGTCATCCTTGCAATTCCTTGTCAAAATGTTTTTTAATTCCTGTTTCTAGAACAAGCATCTTCTAGTTACTCTTTCTATCTTTGGAATGGTAGCATTTTTTTCTTCTTGAGACTGCCAATAGGATCAGAAGCTTACTCCAAATGTGGTCTTTTTTGTAATTTGAAGATTTGGCTGGTTTGTCTTGCAAAGTAGGTTAGTATTGTTACTGTGTAGTGTTAGTTGCATTGTAAAAAGTAAGTCTGAAAATATTTTTTTCAGAACTGACTGAAAAAGTTATTTGGCTAATTCCAGAAATGTTCGAAATAAATGCTGGTGACACAGTTTTACTACAGCCTAATATTTTTCTCTCCTGGCAAGGAGGAGTATTTAGATTTTCTGCATACAGAGTTTTCCAAAATCATGGTGAGAAATTAGTCCTTAGGCAGAATTTATTGCATCAGTTGCAAAGATTAAACATTCTTTTAAGAACAAACATGGAGTTCTAAATTGACTCACTAGCTTTGAGTGACTGATGGTGTTAGCTATTCACAAGGTTTGTGTGGGCACGTGATTAAAATTGTGTGAGTAGTAGTAGCAGCTGCTAATGTTTCATCTATGCTAGATCCCTTACCTGGCACGTAGTTGTCTTTCTGTAACAGGTTTAACAGGCTCAGCATTCCTTTTTGAAATGCAGATGGAACTTCTAACTTTGCCTGTGTAAGTAGTTTGGTTGGTCCTCTTTTCCTCACAGCAGTGTTAAATAGCTGTTTCAGGGTTGTGGTTTTTTTTTTCCTGCATACATTTTCTTCCTGCATACAGTTTTGCAAAGGTGGTAAAGGCAGAATGGTGAATATGGGAATGCAAATATGGTAGTAAAAAACTGTGCTAAAACTGTGCTTAATCACTGGTTATAAAACAGAGTTTTATTTTATAGGATATATAAACCCTAAGAAGCAAAACATCAGCACAAGTCAAATAATTTTACTTGATTTAGGAGAGAATGGAGTAATTTGCTTGTAGACTTTAAAAGAAAAAGGAAAAAGAAACTCCACAAGGCTGAGTAGCAGTTTTTCCTACTGAAGAAACTACAGAAAATTCAGAAATGAGACATCTGGGCAGTATGATACTATTTATACAAAGTTTATATTTTCCAATTGACTAGAAGAAAAGATGCAACTCCTGTTCATAAGTCATAGAAACGTTCCTCAGATAACAACTTTGAAAATGAGAAAATTAAGAACTTGAAAGAATTGAAGTTGAATGAAAAACAACAACAAAGCCTTTTTTAAAGTGGGGTTGCATGTGCAAATGTACCAGCAATATTTCATTTTTTACCATTCTCATTAAATGTCATTAATGAAATTTTTATCTATTTATGTTTTTGCATTATAGATCAGAATATGGCTACACATCCCTGCTGTCATGCAGCACATTATACCCTTTAGGACTTATGTTATCAGGTAAATTTTTAATTTAAGAATTTTTCTCGTGGGACTTTTTGACAGCACCTATTTATAATTTCAGCTGATACACTTTTAATTGTTCAAGTTGTTGCTCTGACTGTATCATTTCAACACAAAGAGTGAAGGTAATGTTTAGAGCTAGTTTGGGCAGCTCCTTACATCTATCTGATTTCAGTATTAATCAGATCAATCTTGTTAATAGCATTTTAGTGTGATATCCAGCCCCATTCTGACATGTCATGTCAGGTTCAGTTGTAATACAGTTTCACATACTGCAGTATCTTCATAAAACTTTACATAAAATCTGCAATGAGTCAATGTAAGTAGAAGAGCAGTATGTAGTCATTGAGACTTCATATACTGAGTTTTAACACTGCTTCACATTTTGATGTTCTGTATTTCCAGCTGGCAGGAACTGAAGTGCGATCAAAAGTCTACTCGCACTTTTATGTATCTAAATATATCCAGTCCCAAAGATTTTCTTTATATCAAGCTGCCTATCATGAAAAACACTCTAGAATTAAAGTACTTATAAAAATATGTAATTATACAACCAATTTATTTTTATTGGCTTTCTCAGACAATAGGAAAAAATCCAGTGAGCTGCTGATGAAACGATCTTGTTTATGTGTCTCTGCCCAGAGGTGGAGGGGTGTGGTCACAGCTAGCTCTCCTTCCAATGGCCCAACATTGAACTTTTCTGGTGCAGACAACCTAAAAGGGCCCTGCTCTTGCATGGGCGAACAGCTCCTCCAAGGTTCTGGGTGTCCTATAACTGTAATACTAGAAATGTGCTTACACTGGTCATAGCTTACATCCTGGATAGCAATAAATGTGCCTTTACAGATTACATTGTCTTAGCTATACCAGTATAAAATCACACTCTGCACAAAAATAATTACGTTAGCAACAAAAAAGTGCACAGAACAATGAGGCTCAGAACTATGTTTTGTATTTTAAAATATTCTGGTTTTAATTGTAAAGAATTTTGATAGTAAAAACTTAGGTACTGGTTTGGCTATTGGTCTATCTTGCTATAACATGGTGTCTACCAAAATGATATCAGCAGAGAGAAGAGTATTCTGATCTTTTATTAAAATGTATCACTCGAGTTACAGTCCAGCCGTGTGCACTCCTTTAATGTTGATGTGCTATTTTTGAAATCTTATAAAGGTGATTATTAATCATGAAGCAGTCTACGAAGGACAGGCAGAGGATCTTCAAGTTCTTGTCTCCGTACATATTCTGTTAATGGTTGTTCATGTACCTGGGAATTTGGTTCATGAGCCTTACCTATCTTCTTGCAATGTATGGAAATTAAAAAGAACATAGAAGGATCAACAATTAGAGATAGGCTGATAAGAAGGAACTTGGGTGAGACAGAATAACACAGCCTGCAGTCTTTTCTGTTAATCCTCACTTGCTTGGGATTCTTAAAGCATTTTCTGTTTTATAACTGTAGGTGTAATTAAGGTTACTGGAATGAATAGCAGTTGTCTTTTTTTTTTTCCCCTCATCTCTTCCTCTTTACCCGTAGAATATTTGCATCTGATTTAAAATGTGATTTGTCAGCAGCTTCTTGCCATAAATAATGCCCTTGTGTCAATCGGACCAGTAATATTGATACAAGATACATCTAAGGAAAACACTAGCAGTTTAGAGAAGGAAGGAGATATTCTCCCAGTTTCCGTTTTTCACAACTGAATCCTGATGGGAGGTCTGGGATTTCTCAACATTATGAAATCCAAAAATTTGTTGGTGAAGATGCAGTTACACAGTTGGACATGAAGCTTGGAGGCCATATAACAAAAATAATCTTTAGTGCTATACGTTTATATGGGACAGAAGTTAACACAGATGCCTTTGGTAAAAGATGACTTTCTTGATGTATGCAGCTCACCCCATTTGGTTGTCAGGCTTCCAGATATTGTCTTAGCAGCTTGGGTCTTTAGGTCTCCATCTGCTTTTTACCTTAGTAAAAAGAAAAAAAGCAAACATACTCCTGGGCACAGCAGCACATTACTTTTGAAACAAATCCTGCAATAGCTTCTGCTGCTATGCAAAGTAAGAAAGAGGGCTTGCAAAGTAAGACAGAGAGTTTTAGTCTAGAGTGAGCCCTTGGGGCTCTAATTGACTCTTAGTCCAAATTGCTGCTTATGTAGATTCCTTGCAAGAACTTCATTTTGGAGTGATGATCAGCAAAAGCAAAAAGAGAGATCACCTGACTGGCATCTTAGTAGCATCTGTTATCAGATGAGGTTAACCTTTATGTTCCTGTTCTGTGGTTATTTCTACTAGGAGCGGATGAAATGGGTAGCAAAGTGTGTATTTGTGTAGAGGAGACCACTGCTGGAATTTGCAAAGATCATGGACACAATCCTCTCATTATTGCTGCTACTAAAAAAAGACTAATAAATGTTATTTTCTGGTTGGGGAATAGAGCACTAGCAATCATAGCTTGCCTCTGAAGGGCCTGTGTTTTTAAGCAGTTTAGGAAAGAAACATGCTTTGAGTAAGGAAACAAGGTGGTTTTGACCTCCTCAGAAGGGAGCTTTTATTGCTCCTAATACCTTAGGATTCTGCATTTCAAATTGTAAAATTCTCATGAAAAAAAGAAGAGACTTACTGACTTAAGTGACTCAGGAAAATAAGTCATAACTTACTGCAATTATAAATGAGGGCAAGTTGTTGATGATGTCTCTTTATAAAAGACATTGGTTCCAGCTGACTTACACCTCAAGATCAGACATGAGAGATGCTCTACATGTTTCCAGATATTGAATGCCTCAAGAAAGCAGTAGCTATAAGCAGTGGTGTTTTTGAGGACTGTGGTTTTCGATGGCAAGATTGCTGATTGAAAGTGTCATGGATAGTTCTGTCCTTTAGAAAGAAAAAGACTAGCGATGAAGTCCTTTATGAGAAGAGATAAAGTTATATGTCTGATATTGTAACTGCCTCTATAAACCGCCAAGAAAGTGCTGGTTAGCATGAAGGAAAAGACTTAAAATTCTTTCTTCTACATCGCACTTGGTATCACATCCTAAACGTTCCTCTGGTAAAATCTGAGAGCTGTGTGTAGCATTAGTGCTGACCAATATCATATTTAGTTCTAACCCTTTCTCCTTCCTTCTCTTTTTCCTCTCTCCCTCTTCAAGATGGATCTTGAGAGATTTTTTAATGAAGGATTTGTGTCTCTGCCCCAGTTAGGGAGAAAGAGCACATGGAGAGGAAATTGCAAGTGGCAGCTGATCCTGTGTTAGCCGTATAGTCTCAGCACAGGACACAAGCGTACGCAGAGGAAGTGTAAGCTCCAAACAGAATTGTTGATCCACAATGCTCCCTGTGGAATACAGTGAGAGAATGCAACTGAAACAATTCAAATTACTATTCTGCTTAAAAATATTTTTCTTAAGACTTTGGGGTTTATGGGAGTGCTTGAGACCACTCCTTGCTACTAAATGTCATGAAAAACCCTTGTAATAAGCCTTGAAGTTTTCAATTGCCAAAAAATATTTAACTCCTCCAAAAATCTCAAAATTTATGCTGTAGGTACAAAGAATAGACAGGAGAAAGTCTGTTCTCCAGAAAGTCAGGAGACAATAGCCAGGCACTTCAGTCAATTCTTCCTATCACTGAGGAACGCTGACTCATTCTGCTAGATCTCCCTTTTGCAGCTGTGGTCCAAACGAGTCATATTAAAGGAAAAAAGGTTCTTTCACAGCTGAGTAGCTGAAGTACTGAAGCATAAGATGCGATTGTATGTGCTACATTAACATGGAGCTGCACATTTAAAACTGAACTCTATCTGTCTCCAAATACAGGAAATTTAAATAGTTTCAGTAGACGACTAAAACTGGTTGGTTTTTTTTTTTAATTAATGTATGTGTATATGTGTTGCTTAAATGTAGATAATATATAGTCACTAATTATTTTAAGTATGCCAGGCTGGCAGGACAGGTATTCCTGTAGACATATATAGGCTATCTTTTATATATATGTATACAAAGATGTATGTTTCTTTTCAAGAGTCTCATTTAGGCAAAAATGTTGGATTTACTAGATCACACAGGTCCTGACGTATTGTTCATTTATTCCTCTAGACTTAATGCTCATCAGTATCAAAATGACAAAAATTCAGGCATTTAAAAAAGTAATGAAGGACAGAACGGAAGCCATTATTAAGCCATTATATGAATCAGTCACATATTCACATTTATATACTATATACAGTTCTGATTGTTCCGTCTCACAGATAATGACAGAACTGCCTAGGTGATAGGAAGGGTGATGAAGAAGGTAGGAGATTAAAAATTACATTGATAGGAGGAGAGACATAGTCTGGTATTTTTTTGACAGGGAGATGGCTGTTATACGAGTGATATGAAGGCAAGGAATAAGGAATGATAATTCAGAGTTTTTCAAAAACAAGAAATAGAGAGCATGCAATACAGTTGTCAGGTTGCAGAATTACGAGAAAGGAAAGGAAATTGTTTTTCATGTGAGCGTAATTGTGAAACTAACTGGCATAGGTTAATGAGAAAGCCGAAAGTATAAGTAGAGGTAAATTAATTCACAGTAGTAGATAGGTTCATCTTTTTTTTTATATATGGGATAAATCTTTCATCTGCTTTTAAAGTGGCTATTTTGGGCTACATAGACCTTTTGCCTTGCTCCAATATCGCTGTTCTTTGTAAGGCAATGCAGCAAATTTACAGTTAGTCAGTGTAAGGAAAGATGTGTGTTAAATGCCAGTGCTAGCTAAAGATTTATTTTTTGTTACTAATAATGTTCTACTGGTAAAAGCATGAAATGGACCCAGTTTACTGCTACAGACAGGCTTAGGCTGCTGCGTCTTTCCAGAGACAAGAGAAATGAGGCTTGGCCTACTCTGCAAGTTCTGTAGTTCTAATCCTGGTAGTAAAGATATGATTATATTTGATTTATGACCAGCGTAGTAGTGCCAATAAGTTTTCTAGTGTAGATGCAGTTATACTTGCAAAGACAAGTATGCTATCTTCTACATTTGTACTGTGCCTGGTTAGAATAACCCAGTTGCATTAAAAAAAAATAGGATGTGGGTTAACAAGTAAAGAATGTTCTTTTCTCTGTAACTTTCTTTAGGGCCTTGGCAAAACAGATTATACTGTTTAAGTACTTCTGTAGCTGTGAAAGTACACCTACATGGTAGTTTCCATTATTACAAAGTGGAATTTTTTTAAAACCCCTGTCTCTTAATGATACTGTAATACAGAAAACAACACAAGTCTGTCTCAGGCTTGGACTAAATACAGTAAACGCACTGAAAGAACTTTAAAAATGTTGTACTGTGAATTTTATGAATGAAAGTAGGTTTATACTGATACTGTTGCATTAAAATAAAAACTGCTTTTTAATATGAACTAAATTAGTGTAGTTGCTTCACCAGACTCTCTAATGTGAGGAAGATTTCAGGTGCAAGTCCTGTTACAGAATCTAGTGAAAACAGAAAAGCACCCTTCTTTCTGTATATGTAGATCTGTGTCCATTCCCACCTGTCTGTTGCATACAAGCACTCTTCGTCTGTCTTGTATAGAATGAGACAATGACTGTAATTTATTTGAGGTCTTTAGAAATCCTTCACAAAACGGTTGAGTATGACTTGATGTGCATTGTGAACACTGAAGAGCTAGGCTGAATATAGTTTGCATATAACTATATTAAATTCAATTCATATAACGTACTCAACTAGGGCTGAATATAGTTTGTGTATAGAAATGGGGAGATAAAAACTGGTCTGTGGTTGCTGAGAGTTACATTGAGATAATTATGTTTTAACATGGACCAATGCATTTTTTCAGCAGAGTGTAACTCCTCTCGCCTGTCTGTAGGTTGAAGACAGGCCACTGGGTCTGGTTTGCTGCTGAACTTTTTCAAATGGGTTTTCCCTTCTCATTGCTACTTTTCTTTTGTTTAGAAATCATGGTACAGAAGCATTACTTTCTTGACATGATCTGGTTTCCAGTGCTCCACAGGGAGAAGATGAATTTCACAATTAGTAACAGTGAAATGGTGATCTGGTTGACTTGGCTCTGAATAGTCCTTCTTTTGTCCTACCATTACTTATCTGTGATTCCTGTCACAGATCTACAGCCTCTATGATTATTTGCACTGAAGTCGCTTTTCTATGTTTGACAATGTTAAGTATAATTTAAGTGTGTTTATTTTAAGACCTCTACACAAGAGCTGTGAAAAAGGGCCTCAATCTAAATAAGAATCAGGGCCTGTATTTTTGCTTTTTAAAAAAACATTTACTGATGTTTATGTGAAGTAAATGCAAAGGAATGGTGCATAAATCTAGTTAAGTGTAGTTTAATATCCCTTGTGTTTTTTACAAGGTTCGGGCATCTATTTGGCTGGTCTCCAAGGACAGATCCAGGCTTAGGCTGTCAAACAAATGGATTTTTAACACATTTATGTGTAGTTAAATCTAGTTTGGATGTAGTTGCAACTTCAGAATGCTGAAGTACAGCAGAAAGAATTAATTATGCTAACCTTGTATGTATGTACCTTTCACTGTACAATCCTTAACTGCTTCAAAATAAGCTCAGGAAAGCTTGTTTCTAAACAATTTTCTCTTACGCATTCAGTTTAGAAGAAACTCTCAACTGGGCCAGTGTTTTCTACATGGACTTTACAAGCATTCCGGTATAGGTTTTTCTTGGTGTGTCTCTATCTTGTAGTTGCTTAGGTAAGACTGAGGTTGCACTAGCTTCTGTAAGCTGGTTCTTATAAATTATTATTTCTTCTGCCTCCCGTTTGCAGAGGCTATCTGTACGGCAACTCATTGTGCAAGATTAGCTGACCCCTTATCTAAGATGTCTGCAGTAGGAAGAACTTAGCAGTTTAAAATTCTTTAGCGTTTTTGGTTTCTCTAGAAGGTGCCTAGGATCCTTGATGATGCCTCACACGCGTCCTTAAAGATCATAATTATTGTCAATAGAAGGAACAACTTGGGCATGTGTTCCTGTACTAACCTGTTGCGAAAGCAGTGCTGTGGCACAGGGAGTACTGATGTACAAGCACACATGGCATATGGTTATGGCAGAAAAAATGTGCGTGTACTGCATTTACCCTAATTGTATCAGAACATGATTGCATGATTATAATTTCTTTCTGTTCGGTGACTGAGACCACAAACTATATTCATCTTCAGAGGATTCGCACTTTCAGAGCATGCTGTTTGTGGTCCATTGACACTGTTTCCAGGAATTCAGTTTTAAAGTATATTAATATGTTAAGTGCGTTGTGACACTTCAGTTTTAAAGAAAGTTAATAGCCATGATGCAGCTATCTGGAGAGAGGGTATCTTCCTGTGAAACAGGTATGAGGTTTAGGCTTCCAACCTACATTTCTGAAGAATTCCATGGGCTTCCTGTCATTTTGTTTTATGAAAGAAATCTGAAAAGGTTTAAAACAAGAAATTCATTTACTTCTTAAAATATTCTGCATAATTCTGTTTTTCCTTAGTGTTTTTTATTGTTATTATTAACTTTTGATATTGGTATTTTAAGACATAGTATTCTTACAGCTATTGGAAATATATATTTGCTATAATCAAGATGGTGTTCCAGGAATGTTCTAGTTTGAATCATACCCTTTTTTTTTTTTTCTTCCATTTGTAATTTATTCTAGGTATTTATGTAAACTGTCAGACCAGGAGTTGCGACAGAGTGCCGCCCGGAACATGGCAGATTTAATGTGGAGCACAGTTAAAGAACCATTGGATACAGCCTTGTGTTTTGATAAAGAAAGTCTTGATCTTGCATTTAAATACTTTATGTCTCCAACTCTAACAATGAGATTGGCTGGGCTGAGTCAAATAACAGTAAGAATTTTTTAAAAATATCAATAATATTTAGAAAAAATGTTTATTTTTGTGTTTTATGAATGACAAACTTGTTTGGGGGGCTTTTTTAATGGGTGAAAACAGCAGAACCTTCTTATATGCGGTCTTAGGAAATTACAGTCATGATTGTGAATATAGGGTTCCCTGAGAGACAAGTCTGGGTGACGGCTATGTTCTGCAGCATGTGGAACTGTAACACGTTTCCTGAACAATATACCGTGCTAAACAAAACTCTTATAACCATGTTTTGTGACAGCTGTGTTGAAATTAAGTCCCTTAACATGGCTATATTTGTGGTTTACAAAGGCTTTCAATCTGTTTTCATTTTTACCTTTGCAGTGTCTTGACTCTACTGTATTTAGCTGCTTCTTTGTATTGTACATACCTCTTTTTCCTGTTTGTTTAGTATAGTTTGTTTCTTAAGAGAGAGCATTTCTCCATTCATTAGCAGAAGACTGAATTGCAGAGGTAAATATATATAGCATCAAATAGAAACAGGCTAAAAGCAAAAAAACCTGCCCTTTACTTTCCCATGGAAATGCTCCACATTGCACCAGTCAAGATTGTGCATCCTTTGTCTGTCATTGCTTCTTACATGTGCATTATAGCCACATAGAGACAGTTGTACAGAAGGTCAGAAGTGAACTTTTTATTCATCTGAGCCTTTTCAATTTTGTGTTTCTTCTGACACTTCTGTATTTAAGATTTATAGCCCATATTGTCATGTTTGCCTTAATGCACAAAATGATGAATATGAACAAACTGTACTAGAATGAACAAACATGTTCTCCTTAAATTTTGTAGTATTTTCTCCATGCATTTGGCCTTCCCTGGTCTAACTGGTTACACAGTATCACTCAGTGACTCTCTTCATTGCTGGCTGTCAGTAAATACAAGACAAGTTTACTTAAATTTGATTTTGCTTCTCACTATATATAGAAGTAGTTGCAATTGTTTTAATAAATGTCAATTTAAAGTAACCTGTAAGTATTTCCAGTCAGATTAGTGGTGGTTTTTAAGCAAAGTATTTAATTTACATACGTATGTGACCTACTAAGTTAAAAAAAAAAAAAAAAATGTGTGAACTTCACCCACTTAGTATTAATCAAATGCTATTCTAAGGGTAACTGCATTTATTGGACTTGAATGCACTGTCCATTCAGATTGGCACTTACATGAATGAAAACATAATGCAGTTCATCCAGCAGAAATGCTAAAGCAAGATACAGAGAAAGTTAACTTTGGGGAGAAATAGTGACATGATTGTAAATATAAATTGTATACGTAAGTAATTTATATGACTTTATATGAATGCTACACTGAATATACTCAGTGCCTGCATTCTAATCTTCTGTCATAATTAGTGTAAAGCGAATGTTCAAGGGTTCTTTTTGTATAATCAGAAAACTTCAGTGAGTTGATAAAGTCTTAGGTGAAAATCTAACATATTTTTGTTTTGATTTTTCATTGCAGTGTGCTTTATTATTTATACAGTTGTGGGTATCATACTATCTGTCAGATACATTTTAAAATACAGCCATTAACTGGGCATAAAAATAACTTCCTTTTTTAAAATTTTGCATAGTTTGAGAAAATGCTCTTTTCAGTATCATTTATTTTAAAGTAAATTTCTAGTGTTTGCGTAGTTCCAATTATGTTAGATTTTTATTCCTATAAGTACTTTCCTTTGGTTTTGTACAATTGTCCTGGTTCAACTACTGATGTATGTCTTTTTGTGTATCCTTAAAAACAGAAAGTCTGAAAATAAGAACGCATCAGTTTATTTTTTCAGGCATGTAATTCATTTAAGGGAGTGTGGAACGGTGTAATTTTAAGAAGTTATATATTTTGATCTGGTATGATTGATAAATATGACTCTAAAAGTGAGATTTTTAATAACAGACATGTATTGCCAGAAGTAAAATTTTACAGTATTTTTAGGTTAAAGCAAATCTGTTTCAGCTTGTAAAAAAAGGGAATATTGTTTGTTAATAAGTTGAATCTCTCTTTTTATATGAATAGTCTCTAAAACTGCTCTGGAACAACTGAAACAATTTATTCTTCTTTCCCATTCAAATCATAGGAAATTTTCTCCTCTTTGGTTCTCTTTTTAAAGATCTTACAAAGATATCTTTGGAAGAAGCATCTTTTGATTTTTCTTGTTTGACTTTTGAGTTTGAGAAGCATTTTGTTCCGTTTCATTCTGTGTGCCTTGCCTGGAACAATTTTAATTGCCAGGTCTGTGGAACTTTGAGCATGAAATTTGAACTAAAATTTACAGAAATTTCGGCTGCCTCTTTACTGAGGTTTTCTGTCCTCTTTGCAAACAAAGTTGTGTTTACAAAGATGTAATGTAGTTCAACTTTGTTAGTATTTTCATACAATCTTCTCTATTACAGATGTACCCTCGTGACTGCTTTTTTGAAGTTTCTTTTTTTTATTCATGCCTTTGATGGCTAGAGTTTGTCAAAGTAATTTCATTGAAATGTTCTTCCCAACCAACGCAATTTCAGCTTCCTGTTTTGTATTCAAGACTTTAGAACTACGATATCTGCAACTGCAAATTTTTTTCCTTTCCTGGACTTTCATTTGCCAAAAGTTGAGCATTTAGCCTCGAAGCAGTTCTTCATTTGATTTTGCAAACATGTGTGAAGTTTCAAAGAAAACTTTTGGCAAAATTATGTGCAAAATATGTTGAAGTGTGAACTTTTCAATAGATACTTTATTTCAAAGAAAAGTTTCCTCTGGAAATTCATATGGAAAGTTGAGTGGGATGCAAATTTCTAATTTCACTCATAAGGTCAAGACTGAAATAGATTTGGTCAAATAATATCTCTGGCTTGCCTAATTGTTCCTTTCGCAAGATAAATGTACTTTTGCCATCATCGTGGAGATAGAAATTGTTGACCAAAAATACCAGTCAATCTAAACAGATTAATGTCTTCTAACACGGAGGTGTTGATTTGTGTCTGCCAAGAGATTTTTTTTTTTTCCTGCCTGACAGCTAACATGACCAGTCCTAAAATGAAACCTTTCAGTTTGTTGTTTGTGGAACCTCTTGAGACTCACACAATACATGCTGTATGGCATACAGGGATTATATTTGCTTACCATCAAATATAGACTTGCCTCCCTTGAAGAGTAGCATACACATAATGTGTCATATCATCTGACTAAAGTTCTTATTTACAAAGCAAGGTTGAACACAGACGCATGAAAGTTAATTTTAGCAAAGTGGAAGCTGGGGTGGTTGAATATGAAGTTGGAAGCAGCTACAGAAAAGAACAGCAAAATGTAAACCAAGGTGTACCCGAAGTTTTTTGTTGTTAGGTTGTTTCTCTTTGATTTCATCTCCCAGTCATCTGTGGAGGTTGTTCAGCTCCAAAATACCCTCTTCTCTCTCTACTGTTCCCTCATGAATAGGACCCTCTGTTTTCCTGTCTTTCCAGTTACAGGTGAACTTAAGTATGTGAAAATGCATACTCGTAACTCATCTGGCCATCCTTCTTTTTTCAGTTTTTCAACCCCTTTTTATTTGGCTCTGTGCATTAATGAAAATGCAAATGCAACATTGTCAGGTTTTTCCTGAACAAATGCAGTGCAAAGCATGAACAGTGCATATTTATTCTTCTTGCATTGGTTTCCTACATAGAAAGTTTAATTACCTTTGATGCCTGCGTCTTGAGACAGGACTAGCTAGAGAGATGCCTTTTTGTTCTCAGCTTTCTTTGCTGAAGACTTTGTACCTCTGTTGTACTTCATAACTAACACATTTGTGTTACATTTATTGGGCACAGGCATCTTTAGTTTCTTACAGACTTTCATATATGGTAAAAGATTGTAAAAGTATTTTATTCCCTCTGGCATTTCACAGTAACGAAACATGAAGTGAAGAAAATGTTAGGAGGTGAGTGAGAATGAGGTGGTGCAACACTATGCTGTGTGTACTTTGTTTTGCACTCTTGTGTAAGAATTCCAAAACTTCAGTTGAAATTACTGTAAAAACTGATGGAAAATTCCAATATGAAAAAGAACATCATTTGTCAAAATTCCTTTGGATAAGGGTTTTGTATGGGAAATTTGGATCAACATGTGACCGTAAATTTCTAATGATGATAGAAACAGTTCAGTATTCTTTCACTCTTTGATCCCTTTCAACACATTTTCAGTTGGGGCATGAGTCTTCAGAAAAGCCAGTGAACTTTCACTTCTTTATTTGACCCAATTCTCATTGGTCATAACAATTTCTTCATAAAGAAATAAACTGTTCACATGTTTTTCCACTCCAAAATACGTTTCATTTGAAAGTATCTATTAATAACTTATCTATTAATGTGTAATCAGGGTCTCATATCTCACTAGTTTTAATGCATATTTTCTATTTTGTTTCTTCAAAACCACTTTTTGTCATGAAAATTGTTGAGATTAGACACAAATAAATCTTTGTGTAAAGACTGCAGGAGATTAGCTGTCACCCGAATTATAGAGTGCATGTACCAGAGTTGTTTCGAGAAAGGAAAGAGTAAATATTATGACAAAGTTATACAACAAGTTTAATTTTAATTTCAAAAATTCACATTATTGTGTCTTTAATTTTTTTTGAAAACACGATGACAAATAAGTTTTATTACAGAACTTTAAATATTAAAAAAATATTATGTCCTGTAAAGAACTGAATACAGAGCCATCTCTGTATCTGGAAAGTTGATGCTGAGGGAAGGGATGGAAAAGAGATGTCAAATTTTAACAAGTTTTGTTTTTCTGGAATGTCTTGAATTTATCAGTTCAGGTACCTTTGAAAGCTTCATTTCGTATAAAAATATGTAATCTTCACTCTCCAATTTTGTAGACTTTCAACACTGATAATGTGACAAAAGAAATCTTTGCTGTTTTAGTAAGCATTACAGTAATGGGGAAGCTCATCCTAAAACATCAGTTTCCAAAGTATGTGTTTCATTTCTCATGAAAACCTATGTGCAAAGTGACTGCTACACACCTTGTTTTGATTTCTGGAGTGGGTGGAGTTTTTGTAATATCATTTAATTGCTTTAGTGAGAGAGGTTGATTAAAAAACAAAGTTGATCCTTGCCTACAAGAACGCCTGTTCACATTTTTGTTAAAGTGATTTATTTAAAAACATTGAAAGTACTAGAAAAATTTGTTTACTGTCACTAGTACTATATTTAAGTATAAGAAAACTACCTCACAAAATATTTAGATAAGATTTTAATTTTTTTCTTCCTTTTTCTAACTATAGAACCAACTTCATACCTTCAATGATGTGTGTAATAATGAGTCATTAGTTTCAGACACAGAAACGTAAGTAGGAGCATTATTATGAATACTTCAAATGCGCTATATGATTGCAGTTGTTCGGTATTGTTGTTACGGATTATAACCAATGGGGAGTAGTGATAATCCAAGGCATTTATTAGAAATATTCTAATCTGGGATTCAATACATGGTTTTAAATGGTAACTTTAAAAATATTTCTAAATGTTTCTGGATTTCTTTAATGTCTTAAAAGACAGAGTCAAGGTAGCCTTTAGAAAAATGTAAATACTGAAATAATAAATACCAATAATGGGCCATTGTCTCCATTGTGATGTATAAATAAGAACCAGCTAATTCATATCCAAGTAGTATTTTTTCTGTCTTCTCATTTCTCCTGATTATTTAGTTAACGAAGACTTGTCTTGCCATCACGGGCTCCCAGCCTTGTTATTAGTTTTCCTCGGAGTGTGTGAGGTGTGCTCTTTATTGTTTTTCTTCAGAGTCCTTATTTGTATAATTCAGGTGTGTGTAACAATTCTAAAGGGGACTCCTATAAATCTTTGAGAAGATTAATGTGTGGGGTTGTATCCTAGTGAGGAAATGTATTGATTTTTGTAGTAACTCTAAACTCTGTAGAATTTAGAGAAAAGTATGTGTTTAAGCAGTTGAAAGAACTGTTCATTTGAAATAATAGGCAAAGTATGTAAAATCTAGGATTTTACTTGTGATATACTCTTTAGGTTTATCTTGGGGTATGATACACTTATTCTGTTTATCCGAGGGGTTTTATCCATGTGTGTATCATCTGTCTCACCACAGACACATACTCGCCGCTATCTTGTGCTTATTAATGAGAAGTCTGTTACAGCAGCAGTTGGATTGCTTTTTTGTCTGGGTAGTTTTGTTATAGATGATTTTATTTTAACACCTGCTTATTGAAATCTGGCAGCAGTCAAGACCACAATACTATAGTTTTCACGTAAATAACAACTTGAATATTTGAAAAAAATTGCATTATTGTAATAAATGCAATCACACATTTGTTACTATACTATACGCTTATATATACTTATTATTTACATATTTTGTGCCCTGGGAGAGGTGCTGTGTTTTTTCCAAAGCCTCTAGTTCTATAGCAATAGAAGTAAATACTACAGGAGCGTAACACGTTGAATATGTCAGGTGCCTTGGTTGACTGGGTTATTTTCTATATTGTACTGCCAGTTTATGGTGTATTGTTACACTGGGACTGCCAAACCTCATTTTTACCTATTTCTTCTCCTCTTTCCTTCATGTTGAAAATCTGATAGTGAGGTGTTTCTTGGTTAGCTGATCTTCTGAAACATATTATGAATGAAATAGTTTTTTACTAGTAGTAACTAATTAAAAGAACATTAACAAGAAGTTATTCTGCCAGTTAAACTGTTTGATTTTCTGTGTCAAATGTAAAAGAGGAAAGTTATCGACAGGGGAAAAAAAGAGAAGGGTGCTTAAATTTCCCTGCAGAAGAGCAGATGTACTATGCAAGAACATCAGAGTTATTTTAAAGCTGAAGGAAATTGTCAAATTCTCATTTGGGATATTACTTTCTTGGCAAGGGCATCTGTAAACAGCCTGTAATTTGAAAGGAATGCAGCATGAACAGAAGGACTTCTTTTCCACTTTTGTAGTATGTGGGGTTTTTTTAAAATCTAAATTCCAGTCATTCTGGTGTTTTACCTGAAAAATTGGGTGCAAATCAGTATCAGTATTGCTGCTCATCTTCAGATGTCTTCTGCAATCACTAGTTTCTTCCAGCCGAATAATCACAAAAGGCTAGTGCAGAAGGATGGGGAAAATGTCTCACTTCTACAATTTGTTCAGTACAAAGCTTCCCTCTCATTAGAGGCTCTGTTCATGAGAAATTTTTGGATGAGAAGGCACTTATGGAGTTGGCAGTGATTGAATGAGCAGCAAAAGGAAAGCTTTTCATTCCTGTTTTCTTTCCTTAGTGGAGAAAGGAAGTCGAAGATTTATTTTGTACCTTTGTAGCCTCTGCAGATTTAGCAAAGGAAGGTATTTTGCATTATGTCTGGTCATCCCCGTTATGTGTTTTGACTTTTCCAGATGCGTTTGGAACTGTCAACCTTTGGGATTTCTTCTTCTGTATCTTGATAAGGTGGGTTTGCGGGAGGTATCTTTTTTTAAAAAAAGCGCTATCAGTTAGTCCTAGCTCTTCCCTTTTGTTTGGAAGTATCATCAGGATTTTTTAGCAAATACTTCGCAACAGTAGCTTTCCAGCTTTCTCTGCGTGGTTGCAAATTTTTCCATGGTGGGACAAGCTAAAGCATCTTCTGTCTAGGAAAACATTGGATTTCACAATTTGCACTTGAAAGCAGCAGAAAGCTAAGACAGAGAAATCTGTTTTCTAGCTGTAGGTATTTGTATGTGTTTTTAGATTTAGTTTACTTAACTGTCTTCTCTACGGTTGAGGGTTTATGGTGGCTGAATATGCGTATTGTCCAGATATGTGCAATGTCTCAATGACTCAACTTCATAATATCCCTCAGAGACATACTTTTAATTTAGCTATTCTTGGCTCTTAAGATAGAATCAAATTCTTTGCAATCTAAGGTACTGAACAGTATGGAATCTATTGAAGCTAAAAATAACAAGACTGGACAGAAGAGTCTTCCAAGTCTTTGAATAGTGATTCCTAAAACTAGTTTGCTGATGTTGGTTAGTGAGAAACAATTATGCCTTTCAGGGAGGGAAAGATTTTTTTTTTTTGTGCTCTTTGGAGTACAAGAGGAAAAAGTGGTGTGTTTTCCTTAATAAGGACACTGTCAGCTTGTGGAAATAACATGTGTAAAGAGATATTTATTTTGCTCTTCGCTTGGCAGGCAGCCAAGAATTTGAATTTCAGGATTCAGGTTGATGCTAAGATGACCTCCTGGCTCATTTAAAAACTTGATTACCCTCACTTTAAAAGCTTCCTACAGAGTAATTTCAGGTGTCCAAAATTCCTTTCACCTGTGAACAGAAAGATCTGGACCATTTCCTCTCCTTTCTTTTCCCTCTCTTTCGTTATTTATTGAGATATGAAACTGCAAGTTTTATATGGCTTTTTCGCTTCACCACTGTTCTCAGAGCTCATGTTAACTCTTGCTTTCTCAATTTTTGTCTAAGCTTACCAACTGAATTTATGGCAGCGTCATTTAAACGCCTCTTCCCCTCTTTCTATTTCACATTCCATGGATCTTCTCAGATTTTCTCTGAAAAAAATAGTAGTAAAGTTTTTCACTCAGCTCCCTAATGTTTCTTCCTAGTGGCACACACAGTAGTATAATAAATATTCAAGATTGTCAGAGTGGTTTTGGAGAGTCAAATAAGAAAATGTGTGCTCATAAACAAAAACGTGTACTTGAATGTGTGTTGGGAAGGTTCCTGTTATATCCCCTTTGCATTTCTGATCCTAAATAGTTCAGATCAGTGTTTCCCATCCATTGTTATTTTGTAGATTCTATTTCAGTGGTTTTGTTAAGAAATGTTAGTCTTCATTCTTTGCAAGCTGCTCGTTAAATGTCTACATTTTTACTTTTAAGGTTTTACGTTATATTTTTCAGTGATGTTGCTGACTTGCTGTTTTATTTCATCCTGAGCTGGTGTGTTTTTGTAGCTGCATGGTGAATTGTGTTGGGAATTGACTAGTTGGATAAATAAGGTTTTGTTTGTGGGGGTTATATTGCTGTGGGATTTGTTCCTGGATCTGGGTCATCATGTGGCTACCAAGTATTGCACCACAGCCTCAGATTAAAATGTTTCTAGGACTTTAACCCAGTGCTCTTACAGAGAGGCATTCTTTGACCTACCAGGAAAACACGTAAACTGTAGTTTCCTTACAGATAGTTTTATTTACAATGATAAACAAAATTCAAGCTCGAGTACTTGCCTTTTGTAAGTACAGTTCACAAACATCAGGTTGTATCAGAAACTGCATAACTTCCACTCTTCCCTGCAGTCTTACAGAATGTCTGTGGAAACTAATGTCAAAAGTGCTTGAATTTCATTTCTTGGAAGTAAAACAGTTACTTTTGACTGTTGTGGTTTAACCCCAGCTGGCAACTAAGCACCACACAGCTGCTCGATGTCCCCCCGGTGGGATGGGGGAGAGAATTGGAACCGTAAAAGTGAGAAAACTCGAGGGTTGAGATAAAGACAGTTTAATAGGTAAAGCAAAAGCCACGCACGCAAGTAAAGCGAAACCAGCAATTCATTCACCACTTCCCGTCGGCAGGCAGGTGTTCAGCCATCTCCAGGAAAGCAAAGCTCCATCACGCGTAACGGTTACTTGGGAAGACAAACGCCATCACTCCAGACGTCCCCCCCTTCCTCCTTCTTCCCCCAGCTTTATATGTTGAGCATGACGTTATATGGTACAGAATATCTCTTTGGTCAGTTGTGGTCAGCTGTCCCGGCTGTGTCCCCTTCCAGCTTCTTGTGCACCCCCGGCCTCCTTGCTGGTGGGGTGGGGTGAGAAGCAGAAAAGGCCTTGACTGTGTGTAAGCACTGCTCAGCCGTAATGAAAACATCTCTGTATTATCAACACTGTTTTCAGCACAAATCCAAAACATAGCAGCTACGTTGAAGAATATTAACTCTATCCCAGCCAAAACCAGCACATTGACAGACATGAATTTTCAGGGAATTAAAAGTCTAGGAAGAAATTGATTAAATCTAGAGATCATGTAGCCCAATATGTTGTTTACATTTCCAGTGTGAGAAAGATAATAGAGACAATTAAACTAGAGTAGCTGCTACCTTTACTTTTTCATTCTCTTCTCCTCCTCCCTCACCCACAACACACACTCGTGAAGACTATCATGTTCTTTAAATGACTTCTCCTCTTGCTATTGCAATTACTAAATCCATGAAAAATAGGTAACACATGTTATTACCAAGGTGAATGTTCTTGCTGCTAAGGTCTGTATAACTTAGATATCTGACTTGTACAACTGTTCTTTGTACTGCTACTTTTGTGTTAGAGGAAAAATGGTAATGCATGTTTTTCACTCTCACTGCTTCCTTCAGTATGAAGGAGGAAATTTTTTCTATAACCTTTTGAAGAACTTCTTTTAAAAGAAAATTTGGGCGTGTTTTTACTGAAAATTGAATTCTTGCTAGGTTGCCTGAATTGTAGTGGTATTGTATATTAATAGTCCTACAATAATTTGCAAATTGCTGTATGAAAAAATACTTTTGAATTACAAAAAATGCATACTATATGAAAGAAATTTTAACGTAGCTAGAAATCAAAATTAAACCCATTGAAGAATATCGAAAATTATACTTTAAATCTTTTAATGAAAAGTTATTCTAGGTTGCCCCGCTTATTGGGGCAACTCAGAACTCTGTGAACTTGAGTGTATCTGAAATTTCTCAAGGTCATAGGGCTTTTGATAATTACTAAAGTAAAAATGAAATAAATGACAATATACAAACTTAAATCTTAGGTCAATTTATTCATAGGCTGGCATTTTATTTTTATTATTTATATAAAGTTCTGGAATTGCTGGTGAGTTAAGGTGTTCACTCTGTTTGAAAGTGAGGAAACTTATCAAGGAGCTGGAAAACCACCGGACAAAAAAAACCCTTTTCTGAAATTGAATTGTTCAGGAAATGTCAGACATCTTTCACTTACACTGAAATTAGCTTTCTTTGGTGAATCCTTGAATCTGTTGTTGTAAATGTATTTCTTATTATATCGGAGAATAAAATACTTAGTGCTGGTAATAACTTTGTCGTTTTAAAAGACAGTATATTTAGCGATTGGTGTGCCCTCAGCAAAACTTTCTGGGAGGAACGAGGGAAACACAAAGGCTGCATTCTGCCTTTCACAAAGATCATCTTGTTTTTGGTCATCCTCAACAAATGTATATCAAATGGTTGTTTACCTTCAGAAATCTGAGATGTCATTTTATCACAGTTGAGCTCACCGGTAGGATAAAGAGTTTTTTACTTCTGAGAATACATCTTTTAAAAAAAGGCATTCCTTCAAAAGAATAATCCATTATTTCTCAGAAGAAAAATGTTGCAGATGAGAGAGAGAGAACTGCCATACTAATTTAATAAAATGGGAAGGAACTCATATAAGAGAGTTTTTGTTCTTTCCTTTGGAGTAGCTAAAGGACTCTGGATAGAATGTCTAATGGACACTGTGCCACTAGCAGCAGTATTTGGTTTAGAGAGACACACTGAGCAGTGTGTCCTTTCATATTAACATTGCCTCGTGAGTCTAGCAGTGTTTATCTGGGATTCATTCTGAAAGCTACAGGTTTAAAAATTGACATCCAAGACGAAATTAAGTTATTTCCAAACAAAACTACCTCCATTGACTTATGACTCGGGTGTTAAGGCTTTTGCCTCTTATGAAGGACCATATGCAATGATTTTTTTTCACGTTTCGTAAGCATCTAGTGAGTGTGCGTTCACTCATGTGACCAGATCTGTCTACCTTTTATGCGTGCAAAATGCAAACTGTGAGGCTTTCTGTGTATGTTTTGGTCATGTAGCAGGAGCACGTAAGGGAGAGCGATGTAAAACCGTAAGAAGGAGCTGGGTGCGAACAGGCCGTAAATTCAAGGAACTCTTTTGCAGGCTGCCTTCAGTTTTTAGAGTGTGTGTTCAGCGCTTGTGATTTGAGATGAATGCGTAATATTGAGTCTACCAGCTGTCTGACAAAATGACAAGTAAGAGATCTATAGGCTTTTGAGCTATATGGGCAATGCCATTATGGCCACTTGTGCTTGTCAGCACGGAGGCAGAGCATGGATAACAGCATCTTTTTAGAGCCATATTTGTTGCTAACAGGGGCTAGTAACATATATTCAAATGAATAATAAGTTCTTTTAGCTTTAAAATCCACAGAATCACAGCTCACATGTGAAAAGGTCTTAACTTCAAATTTTGTTAGACAGAAGTTCAAGCCCTGAATGAGTCTATAAAGTGCATGCTCCAAAGTTTGGTTTGGGGTAGGCCTCTTTGGGGCGTTGGGGGTGATGGTTGTGTTTTGGTTTTGTTTTGAAATGAGGCTGTAGGAAGTTAAGTAGATCTGGATTTTATGGAACAGACCTGGCTTATCTTTTTTATCCCTCTTTGAGCAAATATCCTGTCAAACTAACCTTACAGTATGAGAACTAATTTATTAATAAGCCATAAATGACCTAAAGAATCTTGTTTTCTTATTGCGGATGATAAAGATTGGCAATCCTGGAATTTTAATAGTGACTATAAATGTGACACAGATAGCAGTGGTAAAAATAATTCTTCATGTAGTCCTCCAAGACACCCGCTCCCTCCCATCCTCTCCTCGTGAAACAGAGTGCTTTTATTCCGGGGCCATTTAAACTACAGGCTGTGCTTTAAATACTGTGATGTCCTCGAATTGCTTCTGGTGCCAAAATCTGGGTAAACAAACGTTTGCTTGAAAGGAAGGAATAAAAAGGAGCTTATGCATTGGTTTCCAGACAGGGCAGTCCTTTCTGGAAGGTCAGCTTGATCTGGACGAGGGGATCAAGTGCTCCCTCAGTTTGCAGACGACACCAAGTGGTGTGGCAGCGTTGATCTGCTGGAGGGTAGGAAGGTTCTGCAGGGGGAACTGGACAGGCTGGATCGATGGGCTGAGGCCAACTGTGTGAGGTTCAACAAGGCTCAGTTCTGAGTATGGTGCTTCGGTCATGACAGCCCCCGCCCCACAACACTACAGGCTTGGGGGACAGTGTCTGGAAAGCTGCCCAGCAGAAAAGGACCTGGGGGTGTTGGTTGAATGTGAGCTGGCAGTGTGCCCAGGTAGCCAAGAAGGCGAGCGATATCCTGGCTTGTATAAGAAATGATGTGGCCAGCAGGAGTAGGGAAGTAATCGTGCCCCTGTACTTGGCACTGGTGAGGCCGCACGTCAAATACTGTGTTCAGTTTTGGGCCCCTCGCTACAAGAAAGACACTGAGGTGCTGGAGCATGTCCAGAGAATGGCAACGAAGCTGGTGCGGGGTCTGGAGCACAAGTCTTATGAGAAGCGGCTGAGGGAAGTGGGGTTGTTTAGTCTGGAGCAGAGGCGGCTGAGGGGAGACCTTATCGCTCTCTACAACTACCTGAAAGGGGGTTGTAGCAATGTGGGCGTTGGTCTCTTCTCTGAAGTAACAAGCGATAGGACAAGAAGAAATGGCCTCAAGTTGCGCCAGGGGAGGTTCAGATTGGTTATTAGGAAAACTTTCTTCATCGAAAGGGTTATCAAGCACTGGAACGGGCTGCCCAGGGAAGTGGCTGAGTCACCATCCCTGGGGGTGTTTAAAAGACGTGTAAATGTGGTGCTTAGGGACAGGGTTCAGTGGTGGACTTGGTAGTGCTAGTCTAATGGTTGGACTCGATGATCTTAAAGGTCTTTTCCAACCTAAGTGATTCTGTCATTCTGACTTTTGGAAAATTCTGTTTCCTTGTCGTGTTCTGTTCTAAAGTTTGCTTATGGGTTGGCAGTGGGTAAAGTTCCCTATCGTTATGGATGAAACAAAATGCGAATTTTGAAGTATCTGTATGCTACATGTATGTAAGTATGACCATGTAAAACACAGGTTTTTAAGTTATAAGAGTTGCTGCTTATGCGACAGAATCTAAAAATATTTAAGCAGTTTTCTTTAAAAAAATATTTCTATCACTTCTACCTTTAACTACATTTGTGAACTCAGTAGTTCTGGAATTTCATTATAAACTTGGCTTAAATAGCAGTGTTTACCAAAATCTTGCCTGTGAGGTCTTTGAAAGTTTGCACCTGTTGCTGCAGGTGGTCTGTTGAGCTCTAACTAATAAAATAGGTAGAGTTGTTGGCTACCTGTTTGCTAATGATCCAGAGGGGTGAGTGGGAAATGCTGGTATTTGGCATTAGTCTTACAGCTAAAGCAAAAAAAAAAAAAAAGCGAAATAATTTGCTTCCTACCTGAATGAATGAATGTTGAGTATGCTTTGTGTTGAAAAAAGTTTTCATATGCTTACTACAGTTACGGATATTAATTTGAAAGACATGCTGTTCTAGGGAAGATCACCGTGTATATATTATAGGCAGATGATTTTACACGTTTCCACTCTTTTTTCATCCCTAGGTCAATTGCAAAAGAGCTTGCAGACTGGCTTATCAGCAACAATGTAGTTGAGCACATTTTTGGACCAAATTTGCATATTGAGGTTTGTATAAAATTATCATTATTTTTAGTACAAACATGGAGGACTAACTTCTTGTTCTAGTAAATCTTTCCTCAATATGTTCTCACTTTGCAGATCATCAAACAGTGCCAAGTGATTCTGAATTTTCTTGCAGCTGAAGGGAGACTTAGTACTCAACATATAGACTGTATTTGGGCTGCAGCACAGGTATATGTAAAATTTTTGTAATTGCAGGAGTGATAAAAAACAAGTCGGAAAATGGCAAGTTGGTTTTGTTTTATATTCGTAAAGCTGAGTTTCTTACTTTTTCTTGTCTGTCTGTCTGAGTATTTTGCTGACCAAAATTTTAAGTTAGGTAACTGCCACCATTACTGTTTTTTTCATTAGATGCAAGAATTCACCTAGGCTGCTTTTGTACAAGGAAAAAAAATGAAGTTATATAGAAAAGACATAGTGTTTTCACTAACAATGGGGATGAAGATTGCAGGGTAGATGTAATATTTTTACTATTGTGCTAAATTGCCTTACTCCTATGTGTTGTATCTTCCATTTCTGTTACTCCTGGTGGGAACAATCAGGTGAAAATTGTGGCAGTGAAGTTTACAGCTGTGCTACAGTGCTGGTGTTAAAACCTACAGAAGGCACTGAGATTTTATTTTTTCTTGGTAAACCTGGAAACTCTGATAACCTTTTTCCTTCAGAAAGATATACTTGTTTGCTACTTTTAATGGATTGCTATGCTTTTTATGTTAGATTTTGAAATTTTTATTTAGGGAATTTGAATATAGTAGACATTTTGATTTCCTGTTGTGGGACCTGTTTTTCCATGGTTTCATTCTGCCTTTATTATTAAAAACCCTACCATTTCAGTGTCAATTTTTCTGAAAAATACATTCAAAATGAAGGTCAGAGAAATAAAATTGATCTTTTTGAACAGATATAGGGAACATACTTTTATGCAAGTTAGAATGTGAAGGGTTTTTTTTAACGTGTTCAATATTTATCCAATTTGTTTCAATCAAATACTACTGTATACACATTCTGAAACCTCTGTAGTCCATTGTTACTATAACATGCAGCTGGTATGTTAATAAATGCTTATTGTAGCAGCATTCACTCTAATGGGCTCCAACAATTTTCTGTATCAGAGTATTTAATAGTTACTTATTTCACTTACATTTTTAAAGCAATGTTTTACCTTCCTTAATGTTTTCACACATACACTAACTCACACCAGTTAGACCTCTGAATTTTTTCACTTTTATACTATTTTAAGAACTTAATGTAATTACCCAAATGCAGTAATTGTTTTACAGTTTACATGTTCCTTTTGACATACTGATATTTTTAAAACATACATGTTTGATATCAGAATTAAGTATGTCCTGATTATTTCCTGTAAAAGGTTTAAACCTCCGATACTGTTTAAAAGGCTGACAGCTTTAGACTGAAAGACTAGAAGGCCTTAAAGAATGTTTTCCACTTTTTAAACTAACTTTTTGACAAAAATTTATCTTCTCTGAGTTGAAGCAGGTATCTCAAGATGTTAACATGCATCCTTGTGTAGAACCCACATAATTTCATTCCTGTTTGAGTCCTGTAAAAGATGGCCTATACTCCATAAGCTGCCGACATGGATATTTTATGTGTCAGGAAGGCAAAATAAAATAAAGAATGAAAACACCCCTTTTGGGGTGCATATGTAGTAAACAACATTAGGAATTTTTCTTCCTAGAAGCTTCCTGTAACCATTATTTTATTTGTTTAATATCAACATCCTTACAAGCATAATGAAGCCCTTTGAGTGACTATGAAAAGCAGCACTTAACCTAAGAGGAAACATCTAGGTGCACTGTCAATTTAATGTTTAAGAAGAGTAGTTAGCTAAACACACTGTCATATTTTTTGACATCCATTACTGGAAAGACAAAAGAATTATAAATAATCCTCACACAGTTCACATGGTCTGTTTTCAGTCTCACATTAGCCTGTAATGTCGGTATCTGTATTTATTGCTGCTAATAAGGTAATCATTGCAAATATTATTTCTCTCAGGATTTAGCCTATACACTAATATTTTAGAAGTTATATTTAAATTAAAATAGAAAATAAGCTTCCGGTTCTTCTTTTCAGCAAATCTCTTAGAACTGGAACTAAGGAAGGTATTGTTACATTTGATTCCACTAAACTTTATATGCTTTACAATATAAAGATAAAGTTTAGTCAAAATTGCAAGTCTGGTGTAGTTCGGAATTACTGGACAAGCGCTTCCTGAGAATTTGTGCAAAGATGTTACAGAATCGCACAATTATTTAGGCTGGAAAAGACCTTTAATATCATCAAGTCCAACCATCAACCCAGCACCGCCATGCCCACTAAACCATGTCCTGAAGTACCACGTCCACACATTTTTTTGAATACCTCCAGTGATGGTGACTCCACCACCACCCTGGGCAGCCCCTTCCAATGTTGTTTAATTGATGCAATTATATCAATGTTTGAATTTTTTTTAAAGTTTATTTTCCTGTTCCTTTTATCTTCTCTGTTTGTTTGTACTTTGTAGCTAAAGCATTGCAGTCGTTACATACATGACTTGTTTCCTTCTTTGATCAAAAACTTGGACCCTGTCCCACTTAGACATCTTCTTAACCTAGTCTCAACTCTTCATCCAAGTGCTCACACTGAACAGGTAAAGACAAGGGGAACAAAAGTGTTGTAACAAGAAAAGAAGGATCTTAGTATATTAAACAAGCATTATGGATTTGTCTTTGCCTCTCTAAAGGAATGCATGTAAAAGTAATATTCATCAATGCATAAGGGAGGAAATTATATGAGTAAAGTTGTCATGTTTCTTCAAGTAAGCCTTTTCTGGCTTTTGAATTGTAACCTTTTCCAGGGATTTTTTAAGACTGCACAACCACTGATAGAAGATTTTAACTGCATGTCTTTTTACTCTCATGTCTGAAGCTAAAAGGTGTTTCATAAAACATTATTTTGTGCATTCATTTATTATAATGAGTTTATTTTGGTGAACTACAGCATTGGCATGTGGAAAGGTTAACAGTGGATCTTTGCATACAAAACCTACTGCTTCTTAACGGCGCTGTTATCTGGGTTTTTTTATAGACCTTATATTTGGCATCAATGCTTATAAAAGCTCTCTGGAATAATGCACTAGCAGCTAAGGCTCAGCTATCAAAACAAAGCTCCTTTGCATCTTTACTGAGTACCAATCTGCCTATGGGAAACAAAAAAGGTATGTGGTTTTCCAACAGACCTGGTAGTTCAATTTTCAGTTGTCATAGTCTCCTTGTTGACTTTGGACAAAAAAGATGTCTAGAACTTTTTACTTGAAGTACTTTTAAAAAGTGTCATCCTGGCTATTCTTTCAAGCAGAAGTTGAGGATAAAGATGATAGCATTAAGACTTTGTGAGCGCATTTGGAAAGCTTTCTATTTCAGATCAGTTCTGTTTGTATATCTAAAGTAGTATGTATTTTTCTTTTCTCTTTTTTTCAAAATTCAGAGGATGGTCCATAACTCATCACTTAACTATTCTTGTTCTGCTGAACATCTGTAACTTAAATAGCTACTTAGATAAACTTTTGTAAGGTTTTAAGTTTTACCTAGTTTTTGATATTACGTGCTATTTCTGGGTTTTTTTTTTTTACTTGACTGTGTATTTCTCCACAGTCATTACGAAAGGTGCTGCCAAGCCATTTTATTGTAGTTTCCCTTTCTTTTTCTACTGCTGATTTTTATGAATCATGGACAACTATATGCTGACAAAAAGATTTTTAGTCACTTATTTTTCCATCCTGCTTTTTTCCTTCAGAAGAAGAGGAGCTCAGAAGAGCAGCCCCATCACCTTGTAAGTATAGTTTTAGAAGTACACCACAATCTGATGCATTTTGATACTATGGTGTTTTTCTACAGCTCTCGAATTTGAATAGAAGAACAACTAGTAAAAGTTTGAAATTATGTTTTTATGAGAAGTTAATTATATTGATTAAGAAAATTACATTTTGTATAGAATCTAGAAAATTTATATAGCTGTGCTATATACTGGCAAGAAGAGACATCAGAACACAAGTTTTGTAGTAAAATGCTTAGTGTTCTAAAAAGGATTTTTAGTGTTTAGGTACACAGATTGTTCATGTCCCTTGTTCAACTGTTTGCAGGAAGAATGCTGTTGAGTTCAACATTTGAGGCAGATTTATGAAATGCTGTTACATTCCAATTAATATATATCACAAAGTAACTGTGAAATGTGGTTTTTGAACTAGGGTCACCAGCAGCAAGCCCTCAAAGTAGTGACAACAGTGACACCCACCAGAGTGGAGGGAGTGATATTGAAATGGAGGAACAGCTTATTAACAGAACAAAACATGTACAGCAACGACTTTCAGACACAGAGGTAAGAGTGTAAATCTTAGTCTGTGAATTTTGTTACTGACTTGCCTATTATTAGCTATGGAAATAATATTTTTTCTGTAATAGTTTCAAAACCTGAACAAGTACATAACACGTATGCTTACCTGCAGCAGAATAGTGGATAGGTAGAACCTTAAGTTCTGTGCAGTTTATGTAGAATGTATTGTACCTTGCCCACGAGCAAGCACACTACAAAAAAGCACCTCAGATTCCTGCATTTAAATTGTATTTCAGTAAGATCCCTCTTAGTAAGGGATTGCATGGCATATTGTTTATGTGTCACACTGTCACCCTGTGTGCAAAGCCTCTTGTGAATAAGATAATGCAAAAATCAAATTATTAAATGTGAATCTTGCTTGGAGCGTTTTGTCATTGCAACCAAATTGAGAAAGAATGAATGGAAACTTGTAGATTTGGCACATTGCCTCATAAATGAAGAACGATGTTTGAATGATGATGATGATGTTGATGATGTGTTTTCAGTGGTGTTTTATTTTTCCACCAATCTTAAAAAAAAAAAATAATAATTTCAGGAATCCATGCAAGGAAGCTCTGATGAGACAGCCAACAGTGGTGAGGATGGCAGTAGTGGTCCTGGTAGTAGCAGTGGCCACAGTGATGGATCCAGTAATGAGGCCAACTCCAGTCATGCAAGCCAGTCTGCTGGAAGCCCTGGCAGCGAGGTGCAGTCTGAAGACATTGCAGATATTGAAGCTCTCAAAGAGGAGGAGGATGAAGAGGAAGACGATAGAAGCCATAATCCCCCGAAAAGCAGCAGGAGCGCAGACCTACGGAGCAGGAAACTGGAATCACAAACAGGCATTTGTCTGGGAGATTCACAAGGGGCACCAGAGAGGAGTGGTGCAAATAATGGGGCAGGAAAGGACCATGTTTTTAACACTGACTCTGTGACACCGGTGGATGATCGAATTAGAATGCTAGATGCTTGTTCTCATGCTGAGGATGCAGAGCATGATATGACAGGGGATATGAGCACTGCTCACATTTCACAAGGGTCTCAGGATTCTTGTATAACTCACACAGGGGACTTCCTTGGGGAAACTATTGGAAATGAATTATTTAACTGTCGACAATTCATTGGGCCACAGCATCACCACCACCACCACCACCACCATCACCATGATGGGTAGGTAGCTTGACATTTCTTCTGATTCCTTCTGTAACAGAAATAAAATCGGTAGCAAAATACTCTGAGCAGAAATTTATATGGACATTTTGCTATAGTTTAGGATAATTTTGTCTAACGGAGATGATAGTTATCACAGATAGTTACACCGTAATCTTTTGTTAACATCTAATTGATGTTTTTTGTCAAGTTTTTGTATTAAATAAATAAGACAACATTTAGGAAAATATTAAAATTGTTTTGGAAAATGCTGTATTTAGTTAACGTTAAAGAAGTCAGCACAGTCATCACGGTAGTGAGACCGTCAATTTATCTGTAATTGTTTTTCAAATTCATATGAAAGTCTGCTGTTCAGACAGATGAGTCGTCCTGACTTTAGCTTTAGGGAGATGTCTACTCACTTGTAGTCTGCTATAAAGAGCTTTCTGTTTGATATTGTCCATTCTAATATTCTTCTCTTACAGGCATATGGTCGATGATATGCTAAGTGCAGATGATGTCAGTTGTAGTAGTTCCCAAGTCAGTGCAAAATCAGAGAAAAATATGGCTGATTTTGATGGGGAAGAGTCTGGATGTGAAGAAGAGCTTGTACAGATTAATTCACATGCTGAGCTAACATCTCATCTTCAGCAGCACCTTCCTAACCTTGCCTCTATCTATCATGAACACCTTAGTCAAGGTAAGAGCGATAAAAAGAAAACAGAAAAACATTGTACACCTGCCTTGGTTTTATATAATTTTTAATTGGTCTCCAATAGTTAAAATAATCAAATTATTTTAACCATACATGTGTATTTGCTCAAAGGAGCCACAACGACTACTGAGATTTTACTGTTTCTCCAAGGGATTCATTTTTGTATCACATTTGAGGTAGTTTTGTTTACCTTCTTAAATTTTTTTCCCCCTTATTTCTACTGGAGATTTTAATTCAAGTTAAAACAAATTAAGGCACTAAAAAACCTAGCAAATGTTTTTTTCTAATCAGTTATTAAAGTAAAAAGAAAGGTGGTATGGAAACGTGAGATTTTTTTTCTCACTGAAACCTTACGCGATTTTTCTTGTTGTGGGTGGATCTTACTGTGATCCCATACATTTGTCATCTTAAATGAATTAACCGTAATGGGCTGTACAGAGAATAATTTTGGAAAAATGAGTTAAAATATAACTTGATACCTTGGGGAGTTTGCCTTAAAGGGCATTTTATGCTATTTTATCTTACACTGCCAAATCTTTTAGTTTACTTCAGAGTGCAATTTCAGATGCTACTAAAACACTTCTCAGAAATTACAGAAATTATATCATCTTTCCATATTCTATTGTGACAGCTTTATTTTCTGTTTTATCCTCCTTTTAAATATAATGGAGGGTATGGTTAGTGAAGGTTTGACATTTTTCTTTACTGGTCTGGCAGAACCAAGTTTGCTATCTTCCAGCAGACAGTAAAACCAGTGCTATTTATATCTTTTACCAAAACACAGTTGAGCAAGAAGTCTCTTTTTTCTTTTTTTTAAGGCTTAACATTCCTTGTTATGTGGAACTGAGTTATAATTTCAGCCTGACATTGAAAATTTGGAAGGATTTTTTCCCTACGCTACAGAGTTGAATAAACTACTAAAACTTTGCAGTTAAAACATGCTGTAAATCAGCATATTTTTTCAATATTTTCCATAGATATTACAGGTCTTACCAATGATTCAAATTATTGTTTGAGCATGAGGCCTTCAGTGCAGATTATTTTTGACACCCCTAGTTTTGCACATGCAAATAATTAGTGTTCTGCACACGATCTAAATTTTCTACTTTGCTGTTACGTGAAAATAGTATCAAATAGTAGAAAAATGAATGGTGCCAGCTGTGGCCATGTAGAAGAAGGAAAATGTCTATCAATGTTTATGAAAACATGATGAGTTTCTAAAATCATGCACTTTGATACTCTATCATGTATAAAAAATGATGTTTGTTTTTCCTGGTTTTTAGTTAGATACAGAAAATCATGCGATATGAGAGGAATTTATTGAAATGTGCTTCTTTCTTGCTTTCCAACCATGGTAGATTATAAAGATACTTCCCTTCAGACCACAGCACTACAGAAAGACTTAAGAAATATTTTAATTACACTATGAATTAAATCTAATTAAATTAAAAAGCAATTGCACCTGCATCTGCAGTTCTTAAGTACTGTTTTTATTGCGCCTTGCCATTAGCCAAAACCAGTGTAAATATTGGCTTAACTGTCCTGTGGACTTCTCGTATGGTTGTAATATTTTGTCATCTTTTAAAAACGCATATGTGGAAAAAGGCTGCAATTACAATGTTGATGTATGCACTTTAACACAGCCAAGTTTACAAATAAAGCATGTTGTTGTTCATGTGCTTAGGGAATAATGTTCAGATTAGATAGTTCCTTCTATTTATTCAATAACGGTCTTTATATTTTGTTCAGGACCAGCAGTTCATAAACATCAATATAATAGCAATGCGGTGACGGATATTAATTTGGATAATGTTTGTAAGAAAGGAAATACCCTTTTGTGGGATCTGGTCCAGGATGAAGATGCAGTAAGTTGAATACCAGAAAATAATATTTTTTTAAAAGAAAATAAATATATACTATTCAGTGACCTTTCTTTCTACTTGCTGTAGATTCATCTCTCTGAAGGGTTAATAAATGAAGCAGAGAAGCTGCTCTGTTCTTTAGTATGCTGGTTCACTGACAGACAGATTCGAATGAGATTTATTGAAGGCTGCTTAGAAAATTTAGCAAACAACAGGTAACTTAAATCATAAATTATCTGTTTTTACATTTATCTATTTTTGCAACATACAGGAAATCCAAGTTGACTGTAACAGTTATTTAACTTTACAGGAAGACAAGTTAAACCAGACAAAAGCTAACGTGTAAAGTGGTTTTCAAGGTGTTAATGGATGTATCTGATGTTCCATTTTTCTATTCTATCAGTGTCCTGAATTTCTGATCTTGTTGCATTTGTCTGTTCTCCCTTCTGCCAGAGGTTACTGCCTTCCTACCAGTTGGTAAAATCAGGTCCACATCTTAGCCAGTTGAGTGCGTGGTTAGGTGCCTTAGCATAAGCATTTTGAATTGAGTGTTTAGATTTTACACGCAAGTGGCTGAGGAACAGACAACTTCTTTTCCACCAGGTTTGTTGTGGGGTTTAATTTCTGTGAAGAAGCAGCTGGAGGTAGAAGTAATACTTTGACCTCCGATAACTTGTTTTAATACCAGCCAAGGCTGTGAGATTGTGCAGTTTAAAGACTGGCAAAAGTGGAATTGATTTTGTTGGTACAACCAGTCAACTGCTGGACATCACCTGCGGTGTTATGTTGTTACCTTTTGCTAAGAACTGTATTTGTGAGATGAGCTACAAGTATGTGGAGATATTAATTAATAAAATAAATGTGAAGGTGCTGATACGGAAGTTCAGTTACATGCGGTTTATGCACTTGATGAGATTTCCTAGATAGTTTGAGGCAAATTTATTTCGTAGAATCATAGAATGGGTTGGGTTGGAAGGGACGTTTAAAGGTCGTCTAGTCCAACCTCCTGCAGTGAGCAGGGACATCTTCAGCTAGATCAGATTGAAGAATATTTCTGCTATGTCATGTATTTGTAGGAAAATCATATTAATTTTGCTGAAATTTCAAAAGATAAGTATTATGAAACTAAGAATTTATCTTTTGAAATTCAAATATTTTTAAGAAGAAAAATGTATACTCTTATATTTTTATACTTGCCCAACAGCTGTGTGTCCAAGGTATTACATGTAAAGAGTTTGAAGTAGGTGTAGTTCAGATTCAGAAAACCAACTGGCTGACATGCTGGTAAACTTCACGTGGCTATTTCCAGTGCTTTTGGTTAGCCTATTTGCTCACTGAACCTGAGCTTCTCAAAGTAATTTTAAAATCGAGTATTTTAATTTTGTAATGATCATCTATTGTCGTCATTTCTCTGTTTCTCCTTTAGATCAGTAGTAGTTTCACTTCGTCTTCTACCAAAGCTGTTTGGTACGTTTCAACAATTTGGGAGCAGTTACGATACACATTGGATAACAATGTAAGTAGCCCCCTGTCCCCAACAGACTAAACCAACAGAAGTGATGACATTTAGGGGACTGCTGCAAGGCTTGCTCCCTTAGTGTGGTCCAAATTAATAATGACCTAAGGTTATCATCTGTCTGCTACCTGGCCTAGTTGTATGAGCTTGTCTAACCACTCAGGCGTAGACTTCTTCATAATATGCAGTATGGTCATAATTGAGGTGAAGACTAATTTTTTTTTTTTTTTAATCCCTCCCTTTAAAATCCCAAAGGACTTGCAGACAGCACTAGACGTCCACTAATAGTGTATTGTAAAAGGTCGTAATAACTTCATGTTATGTCATTCTCTTCTGATTGTATATCACGTGCTTCTCAGTAGTAAGAAATGGGTTTATAAGAAAACCTTTGAAATGTGAAGATACGTAGTATAGCATTCCTTACTAGAACAAACTATATAACTCGCTGGTCTAACTATAGAGAACGGACTACTGGAACTTCTGGGAAAGATTACAGTGATTATCAGCAATTTTTCTTGGCCTTTTTGACATGACATTTAAATATATGCCTAGTCTGAGTTTTGGTTTAGACTTTTTCTGAATTAGGAACAGTTTTCATGGTTCTCAAAAGAGAGTGTTCTGACAGTCCTGTGCCTGAAAATAACGACATTGTGGAGCCTTATGGATGACAAGGAAGAAGAGGGTACTGTACTGGAAAATACTCCTGAATTCATGGTAGATGGAAAATTGAATGTTTACTTTGGGTTTATGTGTATGCAATTTTCCTATACTAGCTGTCTAATTTCTGTAGCTGTTCTGATCTTTTTAAGCAAACCATAATACTTTCTGCCCTTTAAATTGACACAGGTGGGCAGAAAAGGAACTTAATATGATGAAACTTTTCTTTGATAATTTGGTACACTACATTCAGGCAGTCAGGGAAGGACGACATAAGCACGCATTGTAAGTACACAACTGACTTTGAGTCTTTGATATTTTATGGTTTTAAATGTCTCTTTTCTTGCTTCTGGTGCTTCTGATGTGTTCTTCTAAGTAAATACTTTCTATAGGGACGTTACATGTTAGGGAGACAAAGGTCTGTAAAAATAACAACATTTTAAATAGCTTCCCTTTCCTTAAAAAAACCATGCAACAACTCTCATGTAATTTCTGTTAGACATTATATATTCAAATACATTTTTGAAGTGTTTCATATCATAAAACTATTCAAATGTTTCCGTTTTAAAATCTGTTATCATTAACCTTTGCAGTAGTTTTTTCTGTTTAACATATTCATCCACACTTTCCAATCTGTATGATCAAAATTAGGTATATATGTAGAAGTGGTACAATTTCTAGCTTCCCAATCCCAGAGGAATAGACTATTCACGTTTTGACAGATGCCAAAGTCAGTATGTAAATACAGGTATCCACAGTTGAAAAATGTTGCTATTTATGGGTCAAATTTTTACTTCATCATACACCTTTATATTGGACATTGCTCTAGTGAGAAATCGCTTCAAAAGCTGCTTGAAAGTGGGATGAATTGCTTTAAATTCAGGCAAAATAATACGTTGTTCTGCTCCTTTGACCGTTAAGCTTCTATCTTATAAACAGAAATAAAGTTAATCTTATTATATAGCTTAGGAAAATAGTGCTATAAAGAGGATCTATATATATCAGCTGGGATCAGAAATTCAGAGTACAAATACCAGCATTTTACACGTCAGGGAAAAAGTTAAGGTCAGATCCTGCAAGGTGCTAATGATAAAATTATGCACTTGAATTGGACTGTATACCAAAGAACCCCTTCTCACCTCTCCAAAAAACACCTTATCTAGTAATGACTAGTGTGTCACTCCACTTGTTTGGTGTGGTTCTGTAATGTGTACAACTGGAGTCTAGACTATATACTGAACTAGAAGTTCTGAAAGAAACTTATAAGGAAAAATTATGCTTTTAAGAGGCACATATATAAGTGGGAAAAAAGTTATGACAAGAAACAATTAAATAAACTTGAATTTTTATACAAATTTAAATTTTAGATACAGCCACAGTGCAGAAGTTCAGGTTCGTCTTCAATTCCTGACATGTGTGTTTTCAACTCTAGGATCACCAGATCATTTCAGTAAGTATTTGAGGTTTCCTTATGAGGGAAGCACCTCATAATAAGGCTCACATAGTTCTTAATAATCAATGTTAGCTTAAATAAATAGAGTATTTTAAACAGATACCATTTTAAATGATCTCTGATACCACTTGAAAAGAAGGAGTATTTTTTGATGAAAGCACAGGACCAATACTGGAGTTTAGATTCTGTTGCAGTTCTGTGAGAACAAATTTTTATGTTCTCTCTGCTTCAGTTTTTTCTAAATATTAGGATTGTAGTAATTACTGTAACAAAGATAATATATTCTGTGTTTGTGGGTTTTGGTTCACATCCATAATGTTTCCAGAGATCTTTTACTGGAGTGCACTGTAAGCTGTGATACCAAAAAGGACTAATTCTTTATATTTTAATACTGCCAGGAATTGGTTTACATTCCCTGTAGGGTCTTTTGCGAAAGTGGTATTCTGTATGATAGCTGATCTGTACAGATGCTGAAATCTTTTTACTCTAAAAGGTTAAAAATAGAAATCTTTTGATGTGGCTGATGGAATTCAAAGTTGAACATAATTTTCTGTGGTTTTAGTAGCCTTTGGTGGCTTTCCCTTCCATAAATTGGTTTGGCTGCTCTCTTCTTAAGCCCTTGTAAACTAATAGTCTTCAGTGTTGCCTCAGCATCAGCTCTGTACAGACTTTCAGTTGATTGTATATTGAGTTAACTTATTGAAATGACTGAAGGGAGGAGCCATTTGGGTAGTCTCATGATAGGTAGTCAAAGTTGGCATACAATGCTTGGCTTGTCCCTCTGGTCATTAGAGTAGAGTACAGGAAGGAATGAGAATTATCTGTAGCCAAGAGAAAAAAAATTCTAACACCATATTTGCTATTGTTGATAGGATAGCCACAATTCTTTTTAAAGAAATCTGTTTGGATCACAAATATTTGTACGCCAGCTAAGAAAATAAACTTACTGTTCTCTTGAAAGGAGAGGCAGTGAAATAGTTACAGAAGTATTATTTTCAACCACAGTCTCAATACCCATCTCAAAGCTGGACTCTAAGTTGTGCCCAGTAATTACATATGAACTCAGAAACAACCTGCTGTTCGGTATGAGATCCCAAGTCAGCCCACGCTACTCATTAGGTTAGTAACAATTGACAGCATTAATGACCAAACCCTATAGCTGATTGCCAGCTCTAAAAGGGGAAAAGTACAACTCCTAATGGGTAGTTGGTGCCTTTTTCTTTCATTCTTTCCAAAACCTTCTTGTCCTGACAAAAACTGTTCTGATTTTTCCATATGTATTCTTGGCTTTTGTAGAATATTGCTACATAGTTGATGTTATAAAGGGATACTAGAAAACACTTCTCTAATTTTAGGGTTGAGTTTAGAACAAGTGGACATACTGTGGCACTGCTTAGTAGAAGATTCTGAATGTTACGATGATGCACTACACTGGTTCTTAAATCAAGTACGAAGTAAAGATCAGCATGCTATGGGTATGGAGACTTACAAGCATCTTTTTTTGGAAAAGGTATGTAGAGAGTTAATTGCAACCTTATTAATTCTAATGAAAGTGTTTCTTTCCTTATCAGCACTATTTAACATATTTTAAGTTGTTTCTATGAAGTATGTGATGGTTGGACTTGATGATCTTAAAGGTCTTTTCCAACCTTAATGATTCTGTGATACGTTTTCAGTAGTCCGGGAGGGCCCTACTTGTCACGCAATGATTTTTCTCTGCTTGGAGGAAAGAGAGAAACAGATGAGTGTGAATTCTTTTCGCACTAGTATTTACTTGAGTGTTTCTTTGCAAATAGCCTGTGTTTTGTACCTGAAGCTATGTAATACTTCATTTCAATTTGAAAAAAAAAAAGTCACCCAAAACTATACTTTCCCTTATGGTATACAGCTACCTGACTAAAAAAATGACTTTTCTTCTTTTTGAGAGGGGCGTATAAGTCTCATAAATACATCCACTGAAAATATAAACGTGCAGCAGTAGAGCTTCTTGCAAGGGGTCCCATCCATTTCAACAAACAACATTACAAAATGGATAGGTTGTGCAGTAATTATTGTAGTCTACTACTTTTTCAAGGTTACACAGTTTTTGCCTAGTTTTGTAAGCGTATGAGTTTTTTGAATGGACATTTCACGTATGCTAACAAATTGTCCTACTGTTGATAAGTTAAGCAGCTAATGTTACAATAATTTTTGTTCCCTCTGAACTGTTATGGTCCAAATCAGTGGTAGAGAAAAGAGGTTTGCTTAAGCCAATTATACTTGATTTTTTGTATTGTATATAAAATTCAGAGAGTGTGATCTTTTGCAAGAATAAATTTTAATTGAGCTACTAAATTTGAATATGATTGGTAGTAACAATGACATTTTTCTGGGCTAATGAAATAAATACCCTGTAATTGCTATCCGTTCCATCACTGAATTTTTTTTTTTCCATACTAAAGTGCATTCATTTTATTTAGATGCCACAACTAAAACCTGAAACTATTAGTATGACTGGCCTAAACCTCTTCCAGCATTTGTGCAATTTGGCTCGATTGGCTACTAGTGCATATGATGGTGGCTCAAACTCAGAGGTAAGCCTAGATTCTGTGCTCATGTTTTTCTTCTTTCTGAGGGAAGGGGAAAGTTGAATTACTTACCTGCAATAGCATATCTCTTGAGAACTTACTGGCTTTGAATATCGTTTTACTGGTTTGAGATAGTGATGTCACAGCCCATAGTGGTGGTTTACAGATTGTGGTGGTGGTGTACAGATTTCTGCCGTTAGCAGATCCTTGGGAGCTCAGGACTCAAAAATTCTAAAGATAGGGCAGTGAAGTGGAGATAAAAGAGACCAATGATCCTGACCTTCCCTCATGACTGAGCACGTGTGGCTTTTGTCTCTAGAGGCAGAGATAGGAAACCACAAAGTGATACCTGTTGCCTGCATATCTCTGTGCAGTTTATCCTATTCTTAGCATAACTGAACTGTATTCACTATTGTGTTTAAAGAATGGATTTGTAGCATTTACTTTTATAAATAAGATTCAGATGACATTCTATTAGACATATTGAATTCTGACTAGAAATCTCTTGTAAAATGTGTCTCAGTTTACCTATGATGTGCTGTAGAAGTTTTTCAGTTTTTCAGTTCAGAAAGTGTCTTAAATAAAATGTTACATAGGATATTTTTCTGTGAATTGCTTTCAGGCAGTTTTTTATTAAAATTCATATTCTTGCAGTGAATACCAATAATAGTTGTGTTTTTAAGGCTTCATTTAAAAGTATTCCTGTTTGTCAAAAATGAGAATTCACTCTTTTGAATTTTAACCAGTTCACCGCATGCTTCCAAGTATGAAAATAGTTCTGTGGAAGTTACTTGATGTGTGCAGTGGTGAGAGCCCGAGCAGAGGGAAAACAGAGATATTTTTAGTAATTGCATCAAGAGACACATCACATACCACAGGCCAGAAAAGCATCACTCCCTGTAAAATAATGAGGCAATGTTTTGTTTCTGTGTATGTTCTCCTTTTGTCAAAACAGTTGTGTGGCATGGACCAATTCTGGGGTATTGCTTTAAGGGCACAGTCTGGTGATGTCAGTCGAGCGGCTATCCAGTATATCAACTCTTACTATATCAACGGTATGAATTTTTATTTTTGTTTTCCGTTTAAAATGTTGTAAACGGTATGTAGTGCTATCCTCTTTTTATTCTTGGTATTAAAATGCATAGTCCCAAAGTTGTGCATATATAATTTATTTAAACTGATATTACAGGTAAAACTGGTCTGGAGAAAGAACAGGAGTTTATTAGCAAGTGTATGGAGAGTCTGATGATAGCTTCTAGTAACCTTGAGCAAGACTCTCACTCAAGCCTGACCATTATTGAAAGAGGACTCTTAATGCTGAAGACACACCTGGAGGCTTTTAGGAGGAGGTAAGTAGCTCCCTTGATAGATTTGGATGCAGAATTTATTTATATTCCTCTTATCATAATGATAAATGAGTTAGGAGTTATTATTAATTGAAATATTAGTTTGTTTTTCTTTGTGTAAAGTAAGGACAGCAGTGGATAATTTTGAAAGGTAATATATAAGGTTTAAACAGTTAACAAGAGTTGGCCCTTGTTCTTGTATAAAGGCATATGGATGTGGTTCATGTTTCCCCATCCCTCGCCAAAGAAACTTTTTCGAAGTTATTTTAGTTTGATTTGAAAAATAGTGAGAATATTTTCCTCTTATTTTGAAAAAACAGTGAATAAAGGTGCAAGTTTTGTCTTTCCTCTCATTGTTTATCAAACATTTGTGTTAAATAGGTTTTGACAAAAATAGTTCTTCAATGTTTTTACCTGTTCTTAAGGTTTGCGTATCACCTGAGACAATGGCAGATTGAGGGCACTGGTATCAGCAGTCACTTGAAAGCCCTGAGTGACAAACAGTCACTACCACTAAGAATTGTATGTCAGCCAGCTGGACTTCCTGACAAGGTAAGTTAAAAGCCCTTTTAAAAGTACATCCTACATTGTTAAATTCCAGTAAGCCCCTTGTGCACTTTGAAAAATAAAATACGTGTTTTATTTCAGATGACAATAGAAATGTATCCTAGTGATCAGGTGGCCGATCTACGGGCAGAAGTCACCCATTGGTACGAAAATTTGCAGAAGGAGCAGATAAATCAACAAGCACAGCTTCAGGAGTTTGGCCAAAGCAGTCGCAAAGGGGATTTCCCTGGTAAGCTGTAGTACTCATAAATGTATTTTTCGCCCTTATGGGGGTTTCTTGAGTGCTCCCATTTATTTGAAATAGCAAAGAAAATGTAGATCTTAGATCTGCCAAAGGTCCTTAGATCTAGCCAAGCTCCAAGTCCCAATAGACTTTTCCCCACATTATTTTTCTTCTCGTTGTTTTAATTAATTGTGGTGTTTTCTGCAATTTGGAGATTCTGTTACATAGAGCTTTATTCTGTGTTTTGTGAAATGTATACAGTCTTTCTCTGCCATTGACTCAGAATTTGAAGTCATAATTCCAGTTCATAATTTATATCCTACATATATGTATTCCAGTCAGGTGTAAGATTTTCCTTACTCCTGCAACTGCTTTTTAATTTATGATCATCCTGCAGCAAAAATGATTATTCATCCTCTTTTGATGCTCTTAGTTTGGAATGTCACCTTGCTCCTGAGATGGTCACTGCTTGCAGTGTGATGCATATGCTTCATGTTGTTGTTCCCTTTCTTTATGTGTTTTGAGTAAATGAAAATTTCTGCTTTATCCTTTAGGAGGAGGACATTTTCTAAATCCTATTGATACTCTGTATTACAGCATTTTTATCGGTTATTGCTGTTCAAAATGCTATTGCTTTCTGAATTATCTTCTCAATGTTTTCTTTCTTTCTCATTATGAGCAAGAGTTAGTATGTAATACATATTATCTGAACAAATTCTGTGCATGAACATCTTTTTCCAACACCACTGACCATTAGTATATGTGTAAACATGAATCTGTCTTTTCATAGTTTAACAACTTTTAAAAAAAATGTTTTGATGAGACACACGTGTCAGTAAACCAGACTGAATTTTAGACATCTTAATTACCTTTTTTGAAATCCTTTACCATCAGAAGATGTTTTAGTGAAGAAACTACCTTGTTTTCCACCAAGTATAGCCACACAGCAGCAATTTTTATTTTTGTTTTACCTGGGATTTTAGAAACACATGATTCAGAAAATTCAGAATTGCAGTCCTACAGCAGCTGCAGTTCAGTAGTATTACATATGTACAATGTCTTTTCTTTTGTACAACGCCTGTGCTGATACCCGTAATTTTGTACAGTCTTTGTGGATGTTGTTTTATTTTTTCTGTATTTATTACACTAACTGTTAACATACCATAACTATGGGAAACTGGAGAATCATGAAATTTGTGTCTGTCAATTCATAAACCCAGTGTCCTTTGCTAGGTTTAAAACCTTGATATCTGTGTTGGCTGATAAATGCATAAAATCCTGTAAGCAGCTAAATCTTTTATTAACCAAACTCCCGAAGAAGTGTTTCTGCGTTGTTCTGTGCATGCCACCGTGTGTTTGGAATAACCTAGTCACATGATTTTTACTTTTTTAACTGCTAATTTTGAGAAGATAGGACTGAAACTCAGACTTGTGGTTAAAACCTGTAGCTTTACTCATCCATACCCTGTTGTGGGAACTGTTTTGTATAAATGAAAAAAAAAGAAAGGACTTTCTAATTACGTTTTGTTGGTCACAAAGATCTCTGTGAATAATGGTTCAGTGTATTGACTGTTTGTACTTAAAAACTTGGGTCATTCTGCATCATAGGAGACATGTAAGGTACACGGTGCACACTTCTGCCTCGGTGACCTTTTACTATGTCCATTTGAATATGCCTGTATTAGTTAATCTACAACAAAAAAACAATTCCTGGTTAGGAACCTGAAATGGCGATTATTTCCTCAACAGAGGTAGAAATCTGAGCGGAGTTTACCAAATTACAGTGAAAATTAGTGTCTCATGATGTCAGAATACAAGTTTTTCTCTTGTCTTTTCCTTACAGAGCTAAATCTTTTTGTCCTTAATTGGTTTTCAGTTGTTTTCTCGAGTTTTTGTTTTAACCCATGTCTTTGAATACTGTGTTACTATAGCCAGGTAATAGACAGTTTTGAAGCATTTTTAGGTTACAGAACTCCGAGCATTTCCCAAGGTTTCTGCAAGAGGTTAAAAAAAACCCTGGACTTTTCTGAAGAAGCCTCACTGAAATCCCAAACTTGAAGTGTAGTGGCAGTGAAGGCTGCTTTTCACTGGTGTGGAGGACCCAGGGCCTAACATGGGAAAAGTGTACTTGCAAGAGCAGTGGCTGAAAAACGTAGCAAACTTCAATCCATGACAAATATCTTTGTGCACCAGAATTGGTGGCTAGAGCTATATGAGTACTCTGAGGTATAAAATCATTATGAACTGTGATTCTTGGTTACTGCTTGATTGTCTGTGCCAAATTAAATTAAATACTTAATCTTGTAATTGTTCAGATTTCTTGTTCAGTGCTGAGAATTCTTTGAAGGGTGTTCTCAATTTTTTCTTTCCGAAGTATATGACATATTCAGTTCCAACCTACATTTAAATAAGATTAATCATTGCCACTTTGCCTTTGCTGACTTTATCACAGGTGTGTGATACAAAGGGATTTTGCTGATGATCACAATAATTTTCACTTACCCTTTTCTGGAATAGAGTAATTTACTACAAAATATGGAAGGCATGTTTTAATCTATATTGTGAACTCTTTTCTGTAGAAGACTGGGTGAACTGTTACTGAAAAGGTTACTTCTGAATACATGCAAGTAAATTTAGTTTAACGTAATAACCAGTTTTCATAAGGAAATTGCATTAAGTTTTTGCCTCATTTTAATTGCTATTGAAGGATGTACTATTAAAAATAAGTCTTAGCACTTTCATTAGAAAATGAAACTATGATTCCAGAAATTTACGGAAAATCGTTTTTATCCTAGGTGGCCTCATGGGACCTGTGAGAATGATTTCATCTGGGCATGAACTAACAACCGATTATGATGAAAAAACACTTCACGAATTGGGCTTTAAGGATATGCAGGTATTACCAGCATATAGATAGCAGTCCCTGGAAAAGATTGGTTGTTATATTGCTTTTCTCTTGTGCAGCTGATATATATAGTGGAGGTGGAAGGCATACTTTTCTTTGGGAGCATCCTAGAGTTTTCTGAAACTGTTTCATGCTATCCAATACATGCCTCCTGTAAGCTTAAACTGATGCTGTTGGTCCTTGCTGCTGTCAGTCTTTAAAATAATTAATAATTTAAAAAGCCTAATTCTAGTTATGTTAGCAGATGTGAAAACTCGAGGAATAAAAGAAAAATTTCAGGTTTTTTTCATTCCGAAAGGAAAACAAGGGATCAGTGAAAACAGAATCAAATATCCACATTTTGTCTGAATTGTTGAACACCGTAATAGCAGTGACCAGCTCTCTCCTTTCACATGTTAAATCCAAATGGGATGATCTGTTAGACTATGTCTTTAATTGTTAGTTAGTTCTTCTTGCTAAATGAATTGGGTTAATTCAAAAGCAAACCAGTTTTTAAAATAGTTTTTTCTCATTAACATAGATCATTTTACAGAATGGAACTATGGTGCAATCAGATGAATTCTTACGTTTGCAGCACTTGGAGGACCAGTAGCGTTCAGTTTGAATGGCTGGGTGTGTTCAATATATGGAGGTGATAACTAGTCAGCAGGAACAGTTCATCTGAGAATGGCTTTCCACAACGTGCTTGTGCCAGTATAACAAATGTCTGCTTTTCCATCCACTCAGCTATTTGTGTTGCTATGCCCTCGCTAGCACTCTTCTGGTCCTTTTGAGCCAATTTAACTCATTTTTTCTGTGAATTAGTTTTTGTGCCATTTAATTAATGTATTAAGAAGTCAGACGAGTACTAGAGTCTCCCCAGCCTGAATGGCAAAATAAGGGATGAGGGACAAGGAAACAGGACCGTCTACCGTTAACAACAGCAAACAGTGTGTGCAACTGTATGCAGCTACACCACGAATACCTTAAGGGAAAGCAAAACTAAGCTTTAATGGCAGTTTTTTTATGGCAGTTTTTATTTTTTTTATGGCAGTTGCTCAAAATGCTGCTCAAAGATTTGACAACAAAGATGTTGATGTATCTCTAAGTTCTTAATTCTGATCCTGTTGAAAACGTTCCATGGTTTTAGCATACGAATTTTTTAAATTGTCTCTCTCCATCTTGTTTCTCTCTGTTTCTAGATGGTGTTTGTATCCCTGGGCGCACCAAGGAGGGAACGTAAAGGTGAAGGTGTTCAGCTTCCAGCATCTTGTCTACCTCCTCCCCAGAAGGACAACATTCCAATGCTTTTACTCCTGCAAGAACCTCATCTTACCACTCTTTTTGATTTGCTAGAGATGCTTGCCTCTTTTAAGCCTCCTTCTGGAGAAGTGACTATGGAAGATAGTGAGGTAACTGAGAGCAGTTTTATTAGAATAATTACATTTAAGTCTTATTTAATTGGATCTATTTTTCCTACTTAGCCTACTTCTTGTGTACTCTATCCAATTGCTTGATATGTTTATTGTCTGTATATTCCCATTTCACCTGTGGTATAATCTTTATCACGATTTTTCTGATTTTCCTAACATTGTTCTGATATATTTTAAATGTTCTAAATACTGAAGAAGCTATAAAAAAGTAATTCTTAAGAAAGAATATTCATTATTGAAATAGATGTAGTGACTAATAATGAGAGTTGGCTTGAAGAAAGGTTTGTAAAGGTTTTATTGCAAAAACTCAAGTTTCATGTCTTATATGCCATAATTAGCCTGTGGGAAATTAAATAACCACTAGTATATTAGAACAAGAAGTTTATTTTTTAGCTTTATTTACACTCAAGTATTTAAAATATGCGATACGCTGTAAAGATAACGGAACTTAGTTTCTTGCAGGTTCAGTGAGACTTCAATTATCATGTTCTGTTTATGGATTTACATTAGATAGGAAGCAGATAGCTCTTTAATTAAGAATAAGTATATGTTTGGACTTTGAAATCTTATTTTCACAAAGAAGTTCACAATAAGAATGGTTGTTCTATGGTTTGTCAGAGTGCAAGGTGTGAAGAACTCCATCTCCATGCAGAAAACTTATCTAGACGTGTCTGGGAACTGTTAATGCTTCTGCCAACATGCCCTAATATGTTGCAGGCATTCCAGAATATTTCAGATGAGCAGGTAAACAAAGAATGCTTGTTTTATAAGTTTGTCTTTATTATACATGGATGCTTTAGTGTTTAGTGTTTTAGTTGAATTTTCCCCAGATAGGAATGTTAGATAGCAAATAGGTTAAGTATGCTGAGACACGAGTAAACCTACTAAACAAACCTAACAATTCTCATGAAATTAAATTGAGATGTCAGCTTAGTTCCCAAAGTTTGTTTTTATGATTTCTTTTTAAAAAACGAGTTAATATATGAGTAGTCAATACTAACTGTCACCATCTTTTGGCTTGAGTTGAAACAGCAGTTTCTTCATCTGCAACCTTGCTTCAATATTGTGACTGTGGTGGTAGTAATCCTTTTGTACTCTCCTCTATAATTTCAAAATATGGGTACTTACCTAGTTGTTTTCTTAGTCTGTAGATGAAAATTTTGCCTCTTTTAAAGTTGTTGAAATTACATATTAACAGTTTTTAGATGCTATGGTTCTTTATGGACACATGCATCAAAATTTTGGTGGAAGTCATAATTTAAAGTATAACATTTGGCTTCCTCTACTTTAAAATTGTGTGTACCTTAGCTTATAATAAAATAAAAGTTGGAGGTTTATGCAAATTTCATTGCTGAATGCACATTATTCAAATTGTTAATCATGTATGGAAATATGCTTGAAATGTTCTAATTTCAAATAATAGATGAAATGAAAAAGCAAATAATTTGTCCGTCTCACTTCAAAAATCCTCTCCTTCCATTTTTTAGATAGGTCAGCATTACATCTGTGCCTTTACTGTTTTCTGTCTTTTTTATCTTTTAAGGGTAATGACGGCTTTAGCTGGAAGGATCTTCTGCGAATAAAAAGTGCTCATAAGCTTTTGTATGCCCTGGAAATTATTGAAGCGTTGGGAAAGCCCAACAGGAGAATAAGACGTGAATCTACGGTAATAGACCTTCTTGCACAGAATATATGTTTTTCCCTCTGACCCAAAGTATATACTGATGAGTTATTTTATAGTATTTTTAATTCTTTAACTGCTTTTACAATGAGTTGTTCTTGTTTATCTTTAGGGAAGTTATAGCGATCTTTACCCAGACTCAGATGATTCGAGTGAAGATCAAATAGAAAATAGTAAAAACACGTGGAGCTGCAAGGTTTGATTTTCCTACAGTATTTTGTAATACCTAATATAGTTTTTAAAAAAAAAATATATAAAATGAAAACCCATTTAAAACATGATCTATCTTAGAGTTTTTGATCTCAAACATAAAACGTTTTAAAGTTTTTCTGTGTTAGCAGGCCTGTAAATTTGTCATAGTTGTGTACAACTATTTCTTTTTGTTTTTCATAAAATATCCAGCTGAATAGTTTATCAGATTTTTTTTAGTTATAAAGCTTAGATTGGTATCTAACTGCATTTAGTGATGTTTCTGTATTTGCTTTTTCTCACCTTGGTTCTGTAATATACCTACAGTTTGTTGCTGCTGGAGGGCTCCAACAGTTAATAGAAATTTTCAATTCTGGAATCTTAGAGCCTAAAGAACAGGAGTCATGGACTGTGGTAGGTGTTTATTCATCCCTTTTTTCCAGAATAACATAGCTCTCACTTGTAAAGACTTTCATTACTTTCAGCCTTTGTTGTAGTTACTTTTCTGTAGTAAGTGAAGTAAATGAATTCTAGAATTCAAACCACCAGAGTCTATGCAATAGCATCTTTTTCTTGAATATTTTATATACTTGGAAGAATTTATTTTCTTTTTAAGAAAAAGTCTTCAAACTTCTGCTTTTTTATATTTTAAAACCACCACTTTTATTTTTTCTTTAATTTTTTGTCCAGTCTTAAAAAATCCTAGCTTGTAGAACATAAAATTATAGATAATGGGAAAATCTTGGAGAAAAAAAAACCCGGGGTTTCATCTTTAAGAATGATTGCAACTTCATTGATAATACTATTGCATATCACACTTCCGCAAAAAAGTCAAAAATTGCCAACCAAGAAGGGGGTACTTTATTTTGGGGTTTTTTTCCTGCGTGTTTTAGAGAAGGCTGCTATTTGGAAACTTTCATTATAGTCTGTTTTAAAAGCAGTAATCTTTTAATTATCTTTCCCTCTGAAGAGGTCAAGAAATACTATTTCCCCTCATTGGCATTGAGACAAAAGTGATAGCATTGTGGCTGTGGTGTTAATAAAGACACTTTTCAATAATTAACATTATTATTAGTCGTTCTTATATAATGTCTTTTTCATCATGATTCTATTACTAGTTTGAGCTAAATTCTTATCATAATGAAACATTTTTAATTAGAGTTAATTTTTTCTTTGTATTTTCAATTCTGTGGCATTTTATTTTAAAAAAAATTGAAATATCTCAAGATCTGAGTCACATGTACATAAAAAGAAGTAAATGAACTAACATGCATATGTACATATAAAACTGCTAACACTGAAAAGCTGAAAAGAAGGCAGGTATACTTTTTATTAAAAGTGTGATAGTTTTAAACTGATTTTGATGTATTTGTTCTAGAATTATTTCGAAGTTAGAAACAAGTTGTCCTCTCTATTCAGTATATAAACAAAAGTTTTTGTGAGAGCTGTGAAAATTGATCTCAAAGAGTTACTAAATAAATCGGTGGTTTTCATCTAACAAGAGATGTTACAATATAAAATGGTATTTTTCAAGTAGTATGTATTGTCGCTGCATGCTTAAATATATTCAACTTGAAAGCGCTTCTGTATACCATACTTACTATCCCGTGCTATAGTCGAATGCAGTGCAGGAAAGGATCTTAACTGGCAGAGCTTAACCCCTATACTATTTCCTCTGTGTTATTTCATGCACTCGATAATACGATGTCTTGAATGCACCAGTTAATAGGACTAGATCACGAAAATGTCCTCATTATAAGAAGTAACTCTTTTTTAATAACCTTCCTCTTTATTGTCTATTCTGGTGAGGTTTTGCCAGTTAAGAGTTCTAGCTGTTTATCCTTTATACCTTCCTTAAGCTTTTAATGTCAAATTCCATACAAGCATAGAATTCTTTGTACAATAAATCCCTGAAAAAGTAAAATTCTTTTTCTTCTAATTCACAGTGGCAGCTAGACTGTCTTGCTTGCTTGCTGAAGCTGATATGCCAGTTTGCAGTTGATCCATCAGATTTGGATTTAGCTTACCATGATGTCTTTGCCTGGTCTGGTGTAGCAGAGAGTCACAGAAAAAGAACATGGCCAGGCAAATCAAGGAAGACTGCAAGTGAGCATGGAAAGGGCCTTCATATACCTCGTTTAACAGAGGTAAGAGAGAAACAGCGTGTCCATTTTGTGAACTTCAGAAAAATAACTCCTTTGTTGTGTGAAGCCTTTATTTTGGTAATAAAATAATGTAGTGAAAAAGCTACTAACATTAATCTATATCCTGCATATTTTCTCCTCTAAAAAGTATTTTAATTGCTTTAAACCTGGCAGTTTTAAAAGCTGGAACCAAAAGGTTTTTTGGTGACTGGTGAGCACATGAATTGAGAATTCCCAATTCCAGTGCTTTATCACTGTTTCATAGATTTTGTTTTCCAAATTAATTACTCCTTTTTTTATGGCAACCTGTTATATGGGCTGTCCCCATCCTCACTAAATCCTTTGTAAATTCCTTTAGTAAACACTAAAATAACTTACTGTGCTAAGGATATCCGAGTGAGTGTATGGTAAACTTACCTAAATCTGTAAACCTTCCTGCCAGATTCCTGCATGCTAATTTCCTAATGTAAACCAAGCATGACATTTAATCGGTAATATTTTGGCATCAGAGACACGTTCACTGTAAATCAATTGCTCTGGGGCACAGGACCAGCTGGGATTGCCAGAAAGTGTAGATGTGAACTGTGAGCTGGAGCCAAACTTCCCGTTTGTCATTGTTATACGTGGAAAGACCTTAACTATTCTATGAGTATTAGGTGTTTTTGTCAAAAATAGTTCCTAAATTGCCAAAGCTACTATTATCCAGCTACTATGATACAGGGAAATTATCAAACATATTAAATTTTTTAACATTGGCTGTGTGTAAATGTTGCTACCAGTTTCTATAACTGGTTTTAAATTTTTAATTGTCAATTGATGAGTATTTTTTTGTGACAGTGGATTTGCTATCTAAATATTTGAAAAGATTTTCTCAGACTTCAATTTGAAAATTCTGTGTAGCCTGTCATGTTGTCTAAAAATGAATAATCTAAGTGAATGTATAGTCGATAATATGTATTGATCTCCGAGATAGGCAAAATTTGTATATCTGCCTTCATCCTCAACCCTGTCTCTTCAAGCCTAAGATTTTTAAAAGGAAGTGCATAGTGCTTTTAAAAAAAGACTGTGTTTTTACTGAAAGGATTGAATAAATGGTTGATTTTTCTATTCAGTTAAATTGTCTGTCTTAGAGAAATGGAGTGAGATTTTAGCATCTAGACTTAGTCAATGAAACACAGGATTTTAGAGCTGTTTTATTAAAAAAACAATATAAGTTTTAACTATGGACATGCTATGATTTGTCTTTTGCTCTTCCTCCCTCCACACAGGTGGGTTTATTTGAGATTCACACAGTGTGTATAATTTAAAAACAGATCAAAAAGCTTGTTGTTATATTAACTGTTTTTTTTTTTCTTTTGACTTCAATTTTTAAAGGTGTTTCTTGTACTTGTCCAGGGAACCAGTTTGATTCAGCGACTTATGTCAGTTGCTTATACATATGACAACTTGGCACCTAGGTACAATATCTTTTTATTTTTGTAATAAAGCTAATCAAGTGTGCATATTTTCATCCCTGCTTTAAATAAAGTAAATAGCTCTTTCAGTTGTAATCCCCATTAACACCCATATCAGAAATTTAAGTCTATAGGTATTAGATTTGCTTTTCTTAGTCACCTCTTCTGGTAGTTATCCTACCCTTATAGGAGGAGTGGGAGAGAGGAGAGTGGCAAGAACTCTCAATGGTCAGGGAATAGGACATGGGGCAACAAAATATATATGGTATGCTCTCATAAATTCTCATGCCAAAACCATTTCTTTCTTCTGTCCGTAGCAGTTAGCATTCTCAATTTCAAGGCAGTGTGAAGGAGAAATTAAAATAAATTCAGTTTTAGGCTGCTTAGTCATCTGCCGGTTTTGACTTACTTTTCCCATCCTAATAACATTAGCTTATTACTGCTGAAATTAGCCTTTATTGAGTGTGCATGTACTGAAGGGAAAATTTTACCTTCAGAAACAGGTGGTTGAGATTTGTGTCCTTTTTGCCTTTTGTCCTGAGACATCATGACAGAGTCGGTCTGATGGTGGAGAGATCAGCTGTTTCACTGCATTGGTGGATTCCAAGTAGTGGATAGTGTGTTTTACCATGTATTTAAAACATTGTTAAGGGCATTCAGAGCATTTCAGGTTAAGGCTGCAAGTGTGCCTAACTTTAACCTCTAGTTGAGTTGCAGGAATAGTTTTAAATATATACAGTATATTTTTGATTTATAACCTTTTATTGCAATTTATAAAAAGTAAGTAAATAAGTACAAACATTTAAAATTTTTCTAAAGTGAGCAAATGTTTGTTCAAAGTGTGGTTCTCTGAAGAATACTAGCTTGCTTTATGGGTCGGTTCTTAGTTCTATTTTACATCATCTCTTTTTTGGATAAAATAAAGGGGTTGTGGGTATTTTTTCTTGACTTTTTATCTGTTGTCAGTAAAGCTTTGAGGGGGTGACTTGAAGATTTTCATAGTTTTATTATTGTTGCTGATTTTGCATGCTGCAAGAAATGAATCCTAAGATGAAAATTTTAGTTCTCTTAGTGGGTACTTAAGAATAACTGTGTTTGTTACTTGTGTGTACCTGTATTTCTAAGTGATAATCTGTTACGTTCTATGATAGAGTTCAAATGGCTTTATCTTCTTCCTCCTGTTCAGGGTGTTGAAAGCTCAGTCTGATCACAGATCAAGACATGAAGGTTAGTGCTGCAAAATAGCTATATATTATGAACTAGTAGTAACAAAAACGTATTGAAGATAACAAATTACGTGTTTGTTTTATTCCACCATTAGAGTGCTGTAAAACTGTATTCCTTGGTAGTGATAGGACTGTTATAATCTAGGGGGGAATATGCACTGGAATTCCCTTCTGGAAATTGTTTTATATGAACTGAAATTTTGTACTATAGCTATGCCTTCATCTCCAGAAGAGCTGATTTTGGTAGGAGAACCAGCTGTATTCTTCTCTTCCAAAGAGCAACATGTATAACATCATAATAGAGTCACCATTAGTCACCTTTCCTCTGGTTTACAGAAATCATTCGGGGCCCAGAATTCCTTGGAGCTCCCCCATCTATCCCTCTTGTGGACATTTCTTACAAAAGGTCTAAATGACCTGTGTCAGATTAAGTCTGTGTGAAAGTAATTGTCCAAAGCGCAGCACAGGCGTGCATTAAGTGTGGGGGTGTCCTCCTAGGCTTATACGTTGCCTTCAGTTTTTCCACTTTGTTCTCCCCTGCGGATGTTAATGTCTCTGAACTCGAGCTCTCAGAAAATGCTATGTATCACCTACCAAAGTCTTACTTTTAGCTGTTACGAAGAAAGGAACAGATATACTAGTTAGTCCAGGGAAATTTTCATGTTAAGAGATGATGCAGCCCGTTAGCAAAGTACCAGCTCACTGCTTAAGAAGTAGAGATGCAGGAAGGGATTGCGCCCCAGACTGGTAATACTCAGAGTAACCTAATTTAATTGTCATCAGTCGTACAATGGTCACTATTTAGTAAGCATACTGGTAAAATTCTGAGTTTAGGCAGTATCCTACGTGCTAGTGAGGATTTAGTCTTGTACGTTAGTATGACCGACATAAACGTCTCATATTCTAGAACTATGGAACTCTTTGACCTAAAAATCCTCTTCTGTTATACAGCGTGATTTACTTCTACCTTATTTCCTTTCAGTCACTCATTATTCCATGTGGCTCTTGGTGAGTTGGGCTCACTGCTGTTCCTTGGTGAAATCCAGTCTGGCGGACAGTGATCATTTGCAAGACTGGCTAAAGAAACTTACCCTTCTTATTCCAGAGGTATGTTAAAGGAGAAGTTAGTGCATTACTAATGAGTGCATAATGTGGAACAAGATTAACTTTAGTTTCAAGCTTCCATTAAATTCAAAACATGTTGCTTCCTGCTCAAAGTAGGCAGGATCTGACTCAGTTACTTGCAATCCCATTTAAGAAATAATCAGTTGTAGTTGAAATACTGTGTAAGATGGCACATTTGTGGTTGATTGCTAACCAGTTTATAAACTCTCATCCTTATTCTTGGCTTCTGTTTGGAGGTGATTTTTTTCATTATAATTTGTTGAAATTTCAGAGTGATGCACTTTAACGTGGATTAAATATACTTCCCTCCATTATATTACTTTTTCAGCTATACTTTTCGTCACAAAATGAGGTGAATGAGACTTGATCTAAAAAAAGTGCAGCATTAGCAAATCTTTGCTTAGCTTTAAGTAATTTTTTCTGATATAAGAAAAACTTGAAAATTGCATAAAGATATGCATAGTAGAAAATTTTTTGTATACACTAGTGGTTGCCTAAAGGGGCAATATGGACATGATGTGATAGTTATTATCTGTTTCCTTATTACTCTAGCACAGAAAAAGCTTACTTGCTGACTTCATTTTAAAACCCTGGGGAAAAAAAGAGTGCAAACTTCCAAAGCTGGATTAGAGATAGTGGATATTTTCCTTAAGAAAGAATAAAAGAAAGAAGAAAATAAGTCTTCTAAGGAAATTAAACAAATTGACCATAGTTAGGGATGAGTAAGTATAGGTTCCAGTATCACATAGTTTCCCTAATTTGCCCAGTTGTGATATTTTCTATTTTCGTAATAGGCTGTAATCTTTACTGTAGAAAATACATAACTCAAGAGACAAGGGGCACAGACAAATCAGCTTTTTTGTTAGAACAGTATCTTTTGCAGTTTTCTGTAAGTAATTTAAACGTATATTGCTTGTTGTATGTGTTTTTAGAAGGGCATGTGCTGCCTTGATAACCTGATAGATATTATGAGAGAAACTTAATTATGTACATCTGAAAGAAAAGTCAACAAAAGAAAAAAAAAAGTTCTAAATAATGTGTATAATCATTTAATTCTTTTATTTTTCATAAAGACTGCTGTTCGCCATGAGTCTTGCAATGGTTTATACAAGTTATCTCTCTCCGGTCTGGATGGAGGAGACTCAATTAATCGATCCTTTCTGCTGCTGGCTGCATCAACATTATTGAAATTTCTCCCTGATGCTCAAGCTCTGAAACCGATCCGGGTAAGAATATAAGAAATTACGAGACTTTATCAAAGATCTATTTAAACTTAATTTTGTTAATATAAAAATAAAAAATTATAGCACACATTATCATTATGTGTGCAATACTGTTTCTGATATGCTGAGATATTAAGACTTTTGGTTTAGCTGCTTCCAGAAACTTCACAGAAGTGGTTAAAGCTGTGGCACTACAGTAATTTAGAGCTTGCCTGTGCTTGGAGAAATGCAGAGGAGCATTTAGGAAGCACTCTTGTTCTGGCATTTTAGTGTCGACGTAACGCACTGTTAGGGAATCACAGCTGTGTTTTCAATATATGCCTCAATTTCCCTTTTAAATGTAGGTAAGTCCATAAATAAACTAGTACGTTGTTTTACGTGTACATAGGTACCCTCTGTTGTTGTGGCTGAATGTTACTGTTCCCCAGTCAATTGCTGCTGTTTTTATGTTGGAGTAGTATTGTCCTCTCAGCTCTACTAAATAGAAGAGACTCTGTGGATGCTGTCAGAGCTACTTCAGGAGGAGTTCTCACTGTTAATGGATGCAGGTTAATAGAGATGGTTTGAACTAACCTGGATGATTTTGCCTGAAGTCAGTTAGGGATTGTAGACCTAGCAATGCATATCAGAGGAGGCTGTGCTGACTTCAGTTGATGTAGCTAGATCTGAAGGACAGCACATGTATGGACTTATATGGCAGTGAAGTGTGAACCTGGATTTTGGGTCTGTCGAGCAGTTACTCTTGTGACCCTGTGTGGCATTTGGTTTCAGGTTAGAGTGGCTCGTTCAGTTTAAGTCTGCTTTCATTTTAAACTTTGTTGATATTAAAAAAGAAAAAAGTTAAATTAAAACAATCTACAGAAGGTTTTGCATTATTTGACTCACTTTCAGAAGAGTTTAAAATTAGAGTTGTACTAGCTAATGTTGAATTCAGCCAAAGTTGCACCCATTTTGTCTAGTCTAATATTGAAACTTTTGCAATTTGCAGTGGTTAGGATGGAGTCAATACTATTTTAATTTTTTTTTCTTAAGTGTCTGGCAGATCATCCCAATAACCATTCAAGAAAATTAATAAAAATTTCAGAAGAAAAATAGAACATGCACTGTTTCCATTGTAAAATATATTGTTCTTGTACTTGGCTTATCTTAAATAGGGGCTTGTAGAAAGTAATATTCTTGGAACAGTTACTGGGTTTACTACATTTTTTTAAATACACAGTTATTTTGTCTGATGTACTTCAGAACAAAAGCAATTTCTTTTCACAGATAGAGGATTATGAAGAAGACACAGTGCTGCGACCAGGTTGTAAGGAATATTTTTGGCTGCTGTGCAAACTGATTGATAACATACATGTCAAAGATGCAAGTCAGGTATGTCTTGCTTTGCATTCATATGAATGTTTGCTTTTTAAATTTGGGTATTCAGACCACTTTTACTTCAGTATGAGACATTTTTAGTTAAGATGCGGTGAACTGCTGTGAACAGCTCTTGGATCTTTCCTGTCTCCTGATGCGTATTAAGTAGCTCTTGGCCAAAGGAAACTTCAGATACCGAATCTGTAGAGTCAAGAAAGGGGAATGGGTATAATAGACAAATAGGGTGAACTTAGGTGAAGGTAACAGACATTGGGGAATGCTGCAATTATCTGTGAGATTCACTGTTGATAATTTCAATGTGGTCTGTGGAGGAGGTACTCGAGTATTTGACTAAAGCTGAAAGAGGAAAAAATTTCAGTTAACAGACACTTAAGCACAGGTTAGAAAACTTGTTCACAACTTTTGAAACATCTCTAAAGGGTTCAAGTTACCTTTTGGGCAAACTGCAACTGCTTGTGCTGGCTGGTGGCGCTGCATAAATCTCTCTAGTTCATTCTCAGTCTTGTGGCAGAAGTGTGGGAAAGAAAGATAAAATTAATTCTAGTTTCTCCAGAACGGAAAAGTCTTGTCCTCTCCTAACTCTGAATGTTCTCAGTAGAGGCAAAAATTTTGCTTCCTCCCCCCATCATTCCTCTGCTCAGCTTCCTTCCATGTGTGTTTTATTAATTGAATCTCTTAGCTAGGCTGCAATTCTGCTTGCTTCTCTGCATGTTGCTCAAACAAGAAATGCTAATGGGACTTTTCAGCCTTCTAACAACAAACTGTGTGTTCTTGTGAGAAACAACAATTAAACGCTTCTCTTCAAAATATTACTATTCCATTTTTTTTTGGTATGTAGATGCAGTATATTTCTGGGATCTGGAACTGAAAGAATAAATATGACTTCATTTGAACTGTACAGCATTGATTTTTAAAAACATATTAAATAAATGATTTTATAAAAATGTATTAAAATATTGTTGCAAGGATGTTTGAAAGAGAAGTTTTAATTGTCCCTGTTTTCCTGTGTGCAATAACAAAATTTCATCCAAAAGCACAACCATAGTTTAAAACTAGGCTTATAAGTTGTAATTCATGAAGTACATAAGTGTTTTCCATTTATATTCCATTTTCTTTATTTTTAATCAGACCACACTGCTTGATTTAGATGCACTAGCAAGACATCTTGCTGACTGCATTCGGAGGTAAGGTTTGCTAACAGTAATTTCACTTAGAAGTTGAGTTATATTTATTGCTAGGGGGACAGAATTTTAACATTTATTTTGTACTTATGTGTATATATAGCAGAGAAATCCTAGACCATCAAGATGGTAATATAGAAGATGATGGACTTACAGGACTACTTCGTCTTGCAACAAGTGTTATTAAGCACAAACCACCCTTTAAATTTTCTCGTGAAGGCCAGGTAAGAAAAGGACACTGAAAGACCGTGAAGAGATCAAAATAGTGTCATCTCTTCTTACTGTACTTTGTTAATTTCACTTTTTCCTGCTGTCCTGATTGCAGGGCTCAATATATGAGAGTATATCATATTACTGGCCTTAGGATGAAGGGGAAACACACAACACATATAATTCCTTTATTAAAAAGTAGTACGTAACAGTTCTAACTATATTTAATTTGAGGATAGGGTGCTCACATCCTAGAAATTTTATTTATTTTCATTTTTTTCTTTAAATGTTTTTAGTATTGATCCACATTAATTGGTTTAAAAATCATTAACAACAGCTGCTTTTTAACCATATCCTGGGACAGCTGTCATCTAAAAGTAGCTTTTAAGCTCTGCGTCTACCCAGTGGCAGACACCTGGTACAAGAACATTACATTCCACCTGTGCTTGTAAGATGGGAGAGTGGCTAGGCAGGGAAGCTGCTAAAAAATTTCTACTTCGTGTTTTGGGGCCACATTGTCTTAAAAAAAAGAAAAAGAATAAATTCACGGTGTGGAAGCTGACTTACACTGACATTTTTGCCTGATGTAAAAACTGACTTGAAGTGATTTTTTTTTTTTTTTTCCAATAGACTGTACTGAGCTTATGATTGAGCTGAGCTTTATGTACTTACATGTACTGAGCTTTAGTAAGGTTTCACCAGGAAAATAGTCCCCTGTATCCACTTACGTTGCATATATCCTGTGTGTCACACTGTTATCAGAAAATGGCCCTGAAGGTGATTTTAGTGTCCAGAAGTTTTAATAGTGTCCACATTGTGCACTGCCTAACATAAAGTAATATTGCTGACAGCATTTTAAAAGACTACTACTATGTAATTCTCCCAGAATAAGTGTATTTTAAGTATGGAGAGCTTGCAGATTAAGTTAGAGCAAGATTTTGATTCACAGAGTGCAGTGTGGAGGATGATGTAGAAATTAAAATACAAGAGGTATGCAAAGATCAGATTTATGTAGGTTGGCTATATGAAAAGTGTAAGAGGAAAGCAAAATTGATTTGAAAAATGGATGAATGTGAGCATTCACAGAATGAATGAACAGAGCAGTATCCACAACAAAATTCCCAAAAATTGGCTTTGCTGAGAGACAGGGACTTAGTACATTTTCTGTGACTAAGTCATGATCTACTGTTAATTTTTTTAATTCTGTGTAAAATCAAAAACACTTCTTAACTGCACATTATAAAGTCCATTAGTGAAGAGTTTTGTATTGTGAAACCGCACGCTTCCCTCTGGGCAAAGGCTGGTGAAAAAATATCCAGGAAAATCCACTGGCAAATACTGATGATAGTTTAGACTTGCCCAGAGGATCGTGATGCTCCGTTGGGCCTTTGCTTTCCTACAGATTTCTTCTCTTATTAAGTAAACAAAATTATTGCCTGGCAAATATTGTCAAACTTTAAAGGTCACATTTTGTTACAACAATAGATACTCGATCTTCCTTCTTTGATGTCTTTTTATAGATAAACACTGCCTACCTTATTTTACACTAAGTGGACAAAAGTACATTTTTAATAGACAGTAGCTAGCACATCTTCACTAGAAAGGTATATCTTAAGGCCACTTTGATGGTAGAGAGATATATTTTTAATAAGATCGGGGTTTTGCATTTAGCCTCTGAGCAAAATCATCTATAGAGTTCTTTGATTTCTGACATGTTGGGGCAGGGAAGATAATCAGCAAAAATACAAGATTGAGAGTGTTAATCAGAAAAAGATAGATTCAGATCTCTGAAGTTACTGCTTTTCTAATCTGGGACACCCTAAGGTGGCTGGTGTGTTGAAACACCTGTTTGAAAAGGGCTTCAGAACAGCACTAGGCTGCAGCTGGAAGCACAGTCTAAAACTCCACTTAGTAGATGCAGCTTGTCTGCTGACGAGCTGTAATCATCTACACCTGACAGGTATGGTTAGGAATGAAAAGGAATCAGACTGCTGCCCCACAAGCACTCCTGGTACAGACTAACTACCCAGAAACCAGGTATCTATTTATTTTTTTATTTTAGGCATTTTCTTTCTCCAAAGTGGGGAGAAATCTGGAAGAACTTTGGTTAACTATAGGCCAGAAGACCTCTCCATATTAGTCAGCTGTGAGCATGACACCCTGTTTATAAGATTTTATATTAAGACTGTAGGAATTTCCCTGCACACCTGAACAAGGGTTTTTATGGTGATTTTGTTGCGCACTCTACAGAAGGCCATTTTTGGAAATATTTAGAATTTAGTTATCTTTTACAGCAGTTGGCCTTTTAACATTAAAAGGCTGCTTAGCTGATTATACCTGAATGGGGAAATTCAGGAGGGACATTTTTTTAATTACTGTCTAGAAATAGTAGAATGAAGAAGAATAGCTGGATGGTAGCCTGTGCTCTACAAATGGAGGAAGAATTCTGTCCCTAAAAAAAATTCAGGAAGATATCTTTGGCGGGGGGGAAATGAAAATTCGGCAGAGGATTTCTTGTCTGATTATGTAGACAACTAAAATGACACACTAATATATTTAAGGCTTAAATACAATTTTTTAGGGTTGCAGATGTTGTACAGAATTGTTCTGTAAATGATAGAGGTATAGAAAGTCTGTAACAGTTTCTAGAAGATTGTTAATACATGACTGTCATCTTTTAAGAATGTGTTCAAACTGTTAAACCTGCTGATTGAACCCTTTTACAGGAATTTCTGAGAGACATCTTCAATCTTCTGTTCTTGCTGCCAAGTTTGAAAGATAGACAACAGCCAAAATGCAAGTCACATTCTTCAAGGGCTGCTGCTTATGACTTGTTGGTAGAAATGGTAAAGGGGTCCGTGGAAAACTACAGGCTGCTCCACAACTGGGTTATGGCACAACATATGCAGTGTAAGAACCATTATTCATATATAGCTTTTGAGTATTTTGTGGGAAACTAGTCCATGTATATTTTCTGTGGATTTTGGTTTTGTTTTGAGTTTTCGGATTTATAAAGCTCAGTAAAGAAAATAGGAGTGTACTTGTCATACAGACTCCCATTCTGCAGACTGCATGTTCGTGATGGGGATGGCTAGCCACCGTTGTGAACAGTACTGTGGTCATGGAGTTTCCGTTTCCTCCTGAAATACATCAGAAGTGTCTGGTTTTAACGACTTCCTAAGAATAATGATCTGTTAAGAATGCATAGGTAGAAACAGGGAACTGCAAAAGTGACGCGCAGTATTTTTCGATTTAAACTGAATAGTCCCACTTTCCAAAAGTACTAACGAAGTTGCCACTAACACTGCTCTTAAAATTCCCCTTGGTAGCTCTACTACTTACAATAGTAAATATCATCGTAAGTAAGATAGTGTCGCAGAGCAGATATAGACATCTTTTGCTCACCTAGCAAATGAGTGGATTTAATCACGTGTATAATTTTCAGATCCTCTGTTGTTAAATACGGGTTATTTAAAGAATGTGGTTCTCCTAAATGACACTGGCACAGAGATAATCTTGGAGTGCATTTTACATGTTTCATTGACTTGTGCTGGTTTTTAATTTCTGTTTTCCCTTTCTAACATAGAGAAACGTAGCATGTTTATACATAAACCAAAGTATATAAACCACACTGAGGTACTGTAGATGTGTTGGCTATTCACAGCACTGTCATGTTTTCAGAGTCTCTAATATCTTTGTAGTTGACTTTCAGTCTGTACCCAGATGTCTGCATACAGTGTTAATACAATTTTGTTATGCCTCTTGGCTTTCATGCTTCCTGTGTTTTGGAAACTCAATTCCTGTGTATAATATGTAAATTACCAAAATTTGAAGTTAGTTAATATTTTATCTTTGATTTGCAAATTCTCATTATGCATTTTTAGCTTGATAGATTTCCTTTCAAATGCCCGTCTTAAATTCCTGTAACCTGAGGATCTGTAATTTATTATAATCTATGGAATTGATTTAGTGCCTTACAATTCAGGAAGCAAAAGGGAAATATCATCGTAGAAATGTTTTGTGTTCTGTACTCATATGCCTGGGGCCTTCTAAAAAGCCTTCAAAGTCTCCTATGTTCAGGGATGATACTCTGAAGAATATGTTTTATGAAAATATTGGATATTTCTGTTTGCTGTGAGTATATCTGCTGCTGCTGAGATTGTCTGTTTCTCTCCAGGTGCAATCATTCACTTTTTACAGTTAATATTTTTCTCACTCCAAATCCCAGTAATTCCTAGGTGCTGAAGTTTCTTGTAACATTGACCATAGTTGCTACTTTCTTCCAAATACTCCCCTCTTAGATTGTTTGTTCCTTCCTGAGTTCTCCAGAGCCATCTGGTCTGTGCTCCTGCTCCGTGTTCAGTGTATCTCAGTTTCGTGAATGTTAATTTTATTCCAACTGGCAGAGTGCCATTGTCTCTTTCTGACATGCTACTGACACAGGACTTCTGATACCTTATTTGTTTAAAGTCTTGTTAGTCCATTGATGTGATCCAAAGATTCTTAAAACTGGATTTTTCCACTTTGCTTATCTCTGTAATCTTATTCGTCTTTAAAAATCTTAGTCTTAGGCCTGTCTGTCCATTCTTCTTAGGAGAAGTATTAAGGAAAACACTATAAATTTTCATACTGTCTTTGGTTTTAAAGTTTTAGTTTTGTGGTTCATTGGAGAAATTTTCAGTCCCGCCACTGTTGTTGTGGTGGGACAACAACAACAACTGTACAGTTGCTGTCCTCTAGTCTCACCAATTGCTGTCTCTGCCATTCTACCATTTTTTCTCACACTCCTGATTGAAGCCAGGATGCTCTTAAGAGATGGCTTTAATTTAATGCAGCAAAATAAAGTAAAATTTTTCAAAAAACCCCATCTTCTTAAAGGATATCGAGTACATTTTCCTTGGGACAGGAAAAAAAAGTTAGGGTTCTAATTAAAAATGCTGTTACTAAGACTCTATTCTGGCAGTCATATTAAAATGTACAGCTGTATACTGTTCTTCAGACTTATACTAGTATGAGTAATGTAAAGTAGTTGTAGTAAAGTTTTAACTGCAGGAGCATTTTTCTTTAAAATTTCCACTCACGTAGCTGCCTTCATAGATGGATAGAACTATTTGCTTGCTTTTTTCCCGCTTCACAGATACAGTGTTTTTAACTGAAGACATAGGGAAGCCTTCGTGCATTTTCAGCAAATGATACATAGGAAATGAACTGTTAAGTAGCTGATGTCAGCTGACTCTTCTCCCTTTTCTCAACAGGGAGGGCTTCACACTTAATGCAGACTCTGATCTTACAGAAAAATGGATTTAGATACCTTCTGTTCACAAAATGTCTTGCAGTGTTTTGGAGTTTTGCTTTCTTTAAAGACCAAGACTAATAAAAACATTCAGTTCAAAGGAGGAAAACAAGACCAGCTGCTTTGCTTTCCAGGAAGTTTAAGATAGTGTCTTATGTTTGGAGCAGAAGTATGATCAGAAGGTGGAATATAGAGAAATGAGCCGTCATTCAGAGAGGAAGAAATTCACTTTTATTTTGCTTAAAATAGAACGTGAATATTTTGGTTGGGTTAGAAGTTTCTCCTATCTCTTCCTGAGAAGAGGCTGTTTTCTGTAATGACAGTGAGAAATAAAGACGACAGACGTAAATGAGGCCCAAATTTACCTATCTAGTTAAGATCCATATGGAAGACGGAAAACTTTTATTGAAGACAGTTGCTGAAAACTCCTAGGGTGGAGAAAACAGGATCTTCCTGAGGAATTCCTTGTCCAATTTCTGAAAGTCCTTGGTCAGCCTGAAGTTGAAGGAAGATACTCCCAACTGTTCTCATGAAGTATAAAGAAGTCATCCGATTTTTTTGTAGTTACAACTTGATGAGCTGTAAGCAGAGTGATAGATGCTGAGTCCTGATGTCAGAAGGGGTGAATTAAGATGCTGCAATTTAAGGATTCCAGTTAAGGAAAGGGAATTTTGTGTTCTTCTGTCATACTCATTACTTTCCTTAGGAGGTTAAATGTGGAGGAGAGCTTTGTTTCAACTGGTTGATCAGCCCAATATAACCAGGTAATATGAGGTCATGCTACTGAGATTTGTTGAAACAGGAGAATTAAAACTCTTTCCTTCCCTAGTTGAAGCTGCAGGGCTAATACATGTTTTGATGCTAATGCCAAAATGAAGATTACAACAATTATTTGTTGTGCAACAGAACGTCTTGTGGATCTGGTCTCCGAAGATGTGAGGATCTGTTGAGAGGATGCCAAATAGTTTCCTGAATTTGTAGCTGGTAGTATGAATTGAGAAGAATCCTTAATGAGCCTTTAATCTTTGACAAAATAATTAAGGATTTAAAATGTAAATCTTAAACCCACGTAGCTTTTGTGGACTGTAAAATAAATCCAGGCTACTTTTTTGCCTTTTTTTTTCCCCTGTACAACTGAGCATATACTTCAACAGAGGTGCTGCATTATTTGTAGGACACTATGTTTTTGGAGAATGATATCCTTGGGGATGAATAGCAAAGCTAGACTCATTGCAAGCTTTTGTGTCAAACTCTTTGCATACCAGGGAAGATAGGCTGCAGTGAATTTCTTTGGACACTGGATTAGTTCCTCTGTAATTTAGTGCTTGTGTCATCTAGTTGCCTCTGCAGCTCAAATGATTAATTCCCTGTTCCATTCTCCTGCATGGGATGCTAGAAAGAGAGGCCTGTCAGTGTCTAGAAGCAGTACTAATCACTTACAAATGGTTTGTCTAGTTTGGTTACCATCTTCTTGACTGGCAGATGAGGAGAACTTTCCCATTCTTCCAATTTCTTGGCAGCCATATCAGAACAAAGCTTATTAAGAAGAGTCTGTCAGACTTGCCTAACTTGTCTAGTGCCATGCTGTGTAAGAAATAGATTGCTACATCTGGTATGAAATATAGAGGAATAAAAAGCTTACAGGAAAATAAAATGTCTTTTCAATCTGCTTCTCTAGGCAATTCACTTCTTGCTTACGCCTATTTTTCTTGTAGATGGCAGATTTCTTTGATACATATAGCTTTGAAGTGCAGTAAAAAATACTCCTTCTCTTCCTATAAAAACTCTTCCCAAGTTTATTCAAGCTTGTGTATAGCCAACCACTTTGTTTCCCTGCACTTCAGTGTCTTAACTCTGATAAGCATCTATCCGTCTTTTGTACTGGTTGAAAAAGATCTTTTGCTAGCCTGGCATCCATTATAGTAGATGTCATTCTGAAAGCAGCGTCTCTTCTGAAAAGGAAGGTCTTGCTTCATGTGTGGCTATCTCTGTTACAAAATCAGTGTTTCTTATGTGAAGGGAAGGCTCCCTAGCTTGAGTCTCTGGGTGCTGAGACTCTGCTTTGCTTTCTTTTAATGTGACACGGGTGCATAGGAAGAGGTAGTAGAAATTACGAGTAATTTTTGTGCTGGGGGAATGACTGGTGTACGTTTGGGAGCTTGTAAGTGTTGTACGTTACCAGCTATAAGCATGTTCTCAGTGGTTTAGGCAGTGCAAATGTTGTGAGCGTGCTGTGGTTGGCTTCTATTCTAAAAAAACCTGTTCTTATGTACAAAAGATGCATAGCAGCCCACGTTTAATTTATGGGTGCTCTTGATGATGAAAACATTATGTGGTTTTACCAAACTTTGGTCTAAAGGTGGAGGCTGGAAGACCATTACTACGTGTAATACTATCACTAGAAGAAGCGTAAGAGGTGATGCTTGCCATGAATAGTGCTTTGGAGAGCACAGCAAATCACTTGCAACCCAAAGTAGTGTGGCATCTAGAAAGGCTCTCTGCTGTACCGAGTGATTCTCCTGAAGTGCCTATAGTGTATTTTCTTAAAGAGCAGGTACAGTCTGGCTTGTGTCTGTAAATGTAGAATGCATAAACAGGATGTATTTTATTAATGTAAGCAGGAAGCTTTTAATTGTATTTATGCCTTTGTAAATTGTACTTCGATTTGACTTTTTTTCTGCATGTGTGACTTATTTTTTCCCAGCTTCCCACGCACCTTACAAGTGGGATTATTGGCCACATGATGATGTTCGCGCTGAATGTAGATTTGTGGGTCTAACTAATCTCGGAGCAACGTGTTACTTGGCATCAACTATTCAGCAACTGTACATGATACCAGAGGCCAGGCAAGCAATCTTTACTGCAAAGGTATGCTTTGGCGTCTTACGTTCCTTGTGTAGATTTTGGTAGAAATTTAAATTTAGAATCAGTGCAAATCCTGATCAAGTGCTTTTAAGACTTATTTCTTCATAAAGAGTATTTATTTGCTTTTTGTTCAGTTGTATTCTTTTTGCTGATGTCTAAAGTGAGAGGTTTTTTTTAAAATGTATTTGTAATGCAGTATATTCTTAAAGTGTCATTGTAATAAAACTCATATTCTCAATATGACCTCTCAAACCTGTATTTCTGTTGCTATCAACTAGATTTATTCAAGTTTGGGTTTATGTGAATTGTCTGTTGTTTCTTTACTTCTAGTTTGTCATTTTGTTAGAATAAATGCCATTCTTCTGGAATGTTTATAAAGTCCCAGAGTGTATATCTCATGCTACCACAAGTACAGCAAGTCCTGTAAATTATTATACATTGGTTAGCTTTCAGAAATAGATTATTACTTCTAGCTATTTGTTGTGAAAGAAGAAGTTTCGTTTTGGTCCCTGACATCAACAGGGCATACATAATGTGTGAAACACCCTAATTGGCAGTGACCTCAATTTTTTTTTTGTTATCATTAAGTTATTGGTAGTTGTCACTTAACTTCATCTGGTATTAGCCATTTATAAAAAAATAAAAATAATACAAAAGAGAGAAGGTGCTGGTCTGCACATGAAATGCATTATATAGAGGGTTGATCAGAACTCCCACACATCTATGAAATTGAAAAAAATTATTCCAAAATTACTACAGCCTTTTGTAATACCTTCCCAAAAGCTCCTAGCTGCAGTAAGTTTTTAGAAAATAGAGTTACTTTTTGACTTAGGTTTAGTGTTGACATGCCAAAATATGCATAGGTAGTGCTATATATATATAAGTGTAAAATACTGTTCTCTGTGTTCTTGTACACAATAATTTTTCTTAATTGTCCATAATAAAGTGGTTGTTTTTTTATTTAAAAAGATGATTGTTTCATCTTTTTGAGGGCTGTTTTTGCAAAATCATAAGCAAAAAGGTAAAGTCTTCTCTTATTAATTTCTTTTAGTATTCAGAAGATATGAAACACAAGACCACTCTACTAGAACTCCAGAAAATGTTTACATACTTAATGGTAGGTGCGAAAGAGGATATTTTGTAAAGTATCCTGTTTTCCTAAGAAAAAGAAAAAAGCAAGAAAAATGTAGTTACCATTCCATACGTAAATTCTTGGCAGCTTAAGTCCATTGTGCCTGAGTTTTGTATATGAGTGTCTTAACTGAAATAGATTTTACCCGCTTTAAAGCTGTTATTCAGCAAACCAGTTAAGCAGACATCGGCTTAATAGTTTTCATGAAGAGGCAGTGTAAATCCTAACCTAAGATAGGGTTTAATATTGGGCACCAACTATAATGAGCAAGCACCAGCTCTCAAAATTTACTGATTGTCTACAATGTTCTCAAAAAAATGTGTGTGAAGCGAATAGATGGGAATGACAGGCTCAGGTGCCACAGTCTGAATGTCCTTCATTTATTTAAAGGCTTTTAGCCCTAGTACGTTAATGCTCAGGTGGACACACGTTGTTTGCCATAGTTACAGCACTTCAGTTATGAATGATTTACAAGTATGAAAATCAAGTCTGCTTTTTAGTTACGGTCGTAGTATGGCTGTCCTGTATGGACACCCTGTGCACTTATATTACTAAATCTCTCGAGTGGTCCAGGAGCTCCCTGGATAGGCATCTCCTTGGATGCAATAATGGAGCGTCCAACAATAGACCAGTTGGAAACTGGGTAATTGACTGTACCTTCCCAATGAAGTATTTGACTAATTGTTCCAGGAGCCCTCCAGGTAGGAATCTGGGACGGTTCTACTGTTGCTTCTGCTGTGTCTAGTTGGTAAACACTGTTCCTGCAGAACTGACGGCATAGGACCGTCTTTTGTGTGGATTTAAGATATTTAAGAGATACTTCATATGTAGTTAAGGTGAATGAATAGTAATGAATTGCACAGATGCTGGGGAGGTCACGTAGGGCTCTTATCAGCTGGATTATAAGACTTTAGCAAAACGGTGATTCCAGGAGTCTCTCCAGGTCTAACTGAAGATGCCACTCCAAGGACCCTAGCAACAAACTTCCATCACAACCAAACACCAACTGGCTGTCCCGTTAGGATGTTGTGATTCCATATGTGAGCACCATACTAAGATCCCAATAAATGATTTTTCTTTTTAACAAATGCCCCGCCATGAGTGTCTGTCCACCACCATTGTCATTCATCTTGTTTCACGTGGACATTGATGTAAGGGGTTCTGAGCTGGATTCTTCGTTGGATCATGAAACAATTTGTTTGCCTCAGTTTCCCTGGTGATAAAGTAAAATATATTACTTTTGTTCATTGCATTTTCCTTGTTCCAGTATTTTAAAGGTTAATCTGTTGAAATAAAGCATTAAAAAGCAACTAAAGATTTTTTAATTCCGGAACCAGACAAAATTGAGGCAGTTCACAGGTGTTCACTGTTGTTAAAATAGTGAAACATTTCTAAAATAATGAAAAAAGAAAACTGAGGAGAGCTGAGTGTTTTTGTTCTTGGCGCTGGCTTTTGTGAAAGAAATTCATAGTCACTTTGAAGATAAATAGAGGAAAGGAATTCAGGCATGTAATGCGTGCCATGAAACACAGAAAAAAAAAAGTAGGTATTTGCATAAGTATATAATAATATAGGAACATAAAATCACATGAAGATTTACCGTTGTTAAAATCTTTGACAAAAGACCTTATTCCAAGAAAGGTAATATTTACAGGAAACACCCTCTTGCCACACATCCTTGAAAGAAAACAGTATGTGTATCGTTGTTTACAAGAACAAAGTTCCTTCTGCTGTAAATAAGTTGTGCATTCCCAGTGTGCAAGGCAGTGGAATGGGGAATGTGTTCTAAAGAATTGCTTTATACTGCAAATTCTTTTCTCTGACTGAACACATGCAGTTGAGACCTAGATGATACAGTTTTACACCATAGAGAAGTCTGAATGAGAATTAAGTACTTGTCGAGATTGAAGTCAGTAATGTCCAGAAATACATAACTACAGGCTGTTGTTCCTCATACTATATTTCGTATCTGAACAGATATGCAGAAACTGGATGTGTCACATCTTCAGCCAAGTTACTTTATTTTAAGGATTTGTTTTATTAAGTATTTACTAAATATTATTTAATGATATTTTGTGTGTGATATTTTAATAATGAATGTCATAACAATGATAATCGTTTAGTTAAAAACAGCTTTACATTTAATCAGAAACATTTAAGTACTTAAACAACTTTGTTGCCTAATAGACATATGGAGATACTGTATGTATTTTTAAATAGAGATTTGTATATGTGTGTTCGGTATATCTGTGTAGCTTCGAAATATAAGGGTTTGTGTGTTGAGTTGTTCTGCTTGATTTTTTTACCTGAAGGAAAGTGAATGTAAGGCATACAATCCAAGGCCTTTCTGTAAAACCTATACCATGGATAAGCAGCCACTGAACACTGGAGAGCAGAAAGATATGACTGAATTCTTCACTGACCTAATAACAAAAATAGAAGAAATGTCTCCAGAACTGGTGAGTTATTAAGACGGAGCAAGAGGGAACTTGAAAACTTGCAGATTTGCTCAAATTTCCTTGACAGAATTTATTAATTCATTCACAGAAAAATACAGTGAAAAGTTTGTTTGGAGGTGTTATCACAAACAATGTTGTTTCTTTGGTAAGTATTCTTTCCTTATCCTTATCTTTTCAAGGTTTTTTTAACTTCTCAAAACAGTTATTTCATTGCTTTTCTCCTTCATTGCTGTGATTTAGGATTGTGAGCATGTAAGTCAGACTGCTGAAGAGTTCTATACAGTAAGATGCCAGGTGGCAGATATGAAGAATATTTATGTAAGTAATGCCAGGCTGAGCGGTGTGCCATAGATCACAATTATAAATGGGTGCAGTCAAGTATAAATGACTGTACCATACATTATTGAATAAGTTGATGCTTTATGTATCTGTACTCTAGTTTTGATGTACTTCTAGGTTGTTATTACTAGGTAATTTGGTTGAATTGTTTCATCTTTTCAATGCAACATGCTGGTGCCATTTGGAATCAGCTAAAGACTGCGTTATAGTCAGTAATCACTTACTCCCTTCTGTGTTTTAAAAATGCTATGGCCGTGTTTTATGTGAGAGAATTGTAAATATCAAAAGATGCTATATATACACATACTATTGCTTATGAAGTTTAGACCAAAATGTTTTTAGGCTTTCGAGTTTTTTAAACAACTATTGATCCCCACACTTGGAATTTAAAGCACTTGAATTCTTTGGGACAGCTTGGAATATTGAGTACTATTTTTCTCAATTGTTTCCTTAATTTTGTGGTTGAGTTAGGAACTAGTTTTTCTGTAACGGTGTCACACTCTTCTATTAGTTCAGTTGCATACTCTTTTTGTAAATTTTTTGGTGCCTTTGACCACCTTTATTTCTTGCGGAAATGTTAATTAAACTTACTGTAAGATTGACAGAGAGGGGTTTGTAAAGCAGGGCATGTAAGCACAAGGTACAAAGATCTAAGATAAACACAAGTTCCTTCTTTTTTTGTTTATTATATGTAGGAATCTCTTGATGAAGTAACTATTAAAGATACCTTGGAAGGTGACAACATGTATACATGTTCTCATTGTGGGAAGAAAGTGCGGGCTGAAAAAAGGTATGATTAAGAATAAATAAGCATTCTTAATGTTTCTTTTTAGTGAATTACTGAAATTACCATTTGGATCAGAGTAATCCTTTAGATGAAACAAGACTATGCTTTCATTCCATTTGCTACTGTGTGGGCCTATGAGGATGTGGACCCTGTGCAAATGAGCACATAACTAAGAAATCTAGTTTCCAAAACAAAGAATATTATGTATCTTAGAAAAAGATCACCCAGACAGTAAAATGTTCATGGCCCTTTTTTAAAATGTAAATAACAAGAAATTTTTAATTAGTACCTTTTGAAATCTGTTATTTTTCCCATTTTTAAAAAATCAAATTCTTTCAGAGTTTGTTCAGCACTTCTGTTATTCACTATGCAGAGTAATTGCTTAGGTTTCATACTTAGCCCCAGATTTCTTAAAGTTCGTAGTTTTAAAATGTTTCCATATTTTTAGAAGTCTGCTAATAAAGAGAAAGCTAAATAAAAATTTTGTGTTGTGTTTATATTGCAACTAATAAATTTCTTTGTTAGAGATGGAAAAAGCTCATAGATGTTTTGTAGCTGTTACAAATGACACGGGTGAAAGAGTAACCTACTTTAAAGCCATTAACGTGAAGTTTATGAGATTTAATACAAGCTGTGTTCTGCATTGAAACTTGTCAGTGAAAAGATAGTAGCTCTGTCTAACGAGGGGGACTGCAGTGTTAAATTTGTTCATGACTCATTTTATGATGTCATTTTAGAAAACTGTCATTCATACCGTATGAGCAAATTTGATGCTTCTTCCAAGACATGACAATAGGCTAAATTTGACCTTTCTTCTACCAGTTAGACTTCCCTGCTCTAAGGCATTATGATAGCTGAATTTTATGTCTATGTGACTTAGCAACAGATTTCCCATTTTATGTTTGAAATAAATGTGTTTAAAATATTTGGGAAAATACAATTCCTACCTACTAAGCTCTTGTAAAAATCATGGTTATTTCTAATCCTTCAGGGCATGTTTTAAGAAACTACCTCGTATCTTAAGCTTCAACACAATGAGATATACATTTAATATGGTAACCATGATGAAGGAAAAAGTCAATACACATTTTTCATTCCCTTTACGGTTGGATATGACACCTTACACTGAAGATTTCCTCATGGGAAAAAATGACAGAAAAGAAGGTATGTCTCATAAAATTAATTCAACAGGCTATGTCTCTCTCATCTGTGTACCACTTTCTGTATACATAACATATGCAAACAATTAGTGATTTTCTTTTTAAGAAAATAAAATCAAACATAAGTTTTAATCAACCTATATTCCCAAAGTCAAATATTTCATTTAATATAAGAAAAATAGCCAATTATTTCTCTTTTAATACTGTTCAATTTGAATTATTCTTAAATTGGTTTTTGAAGTATGAGAGAAATTCTGAGTAGTTACATAAAGTTTGTCACTGGCCTGTTTTGATTTTGCAGGGTAATACCTGAACTTCAGCAAATGTCTGACTTAACTGCTGTCATAAATAAGATGTGCTAACTTGGAATAATTTAGTTATTAGTCCTAATCTCTTCAGTAGTGATGCTTTGCAATAAAAGCTGTATCTGTTTCACAAGAATTAGGATCTATGCTGCTTGTTCTGGGCATGGAGTTTCTGACTGTCATCATTGTGAAGTGCTGAAAAGAAAAAAAATTTAAATGCAACTACAGGAAATGTGTAATATTGAAGTTCAGATGTTTAGGAAATAACTGATTAAATATTGAATTAAATTATTTCAGGTTTTAAGGAAGATGGTGAATATTTGAAAGAAACTGAAAGTTACGAATATGATCTGATAGGTGTAACGGTTCACACAGGAACAGCAGATGGTGGGCATTACTACAGTTTTATCAGAGATATAGTCAATCCCCATGCTTACAAAAACAACAAATGGTGAGTTAAGCAAAACAAAATTTTATCATTCCTTATGTTTGAATAACTGAAACTTGTTTGCTTTGTCAGATGTAGTTGTATAGGAGATATGTGCTGTAGGTTCCCCTCAAAAGCACAAGATGTTGGAACTTGATAGGTGTTAAGTAAATTAATGTATTAGCACACAAGTTTGTTGTAGCTGTAATAGTTGTGGAGTGCCTTAGACGCAGGGGCAGCAGGAGAGTGCCATGCCAGCCTCATGTTGCAGCCAATGCTTGTTTCTTGGCATGAATATCAATGACTTTATATATAGAAATGAGTAGTAAGATTTAGTAGATTGCTCATCACTTAAAGGACCTTTAAAGGTCCCTTCTAACTCAAACTACTCTATGATTTCTATGAATAGGAATACTTAAATCTGAAGAATCATTTTAAGTGCTTATTATGCTTTATTTGCCCGTAGAGACAAACAGCGGTTGTTTCAAAAGCTGACTGTTTTGCAGGTATCTTTTCAATGACGCTGAAGTAAAACCGTTTGATTCTGCCCAGCTTGCTTCAGAATGTTTTGGTGGAGAAATGACTGTAAGTTATGACTTTCATTTTTGTCATGTTCAGCCATTAAAATATCTGTTCTGGAAACTTGCCTGAAGGATTCCATAGTGCTCACCTTTGGTCTGCCATCTGTTGTGAATGCGTATGAAACAGTTAGAAGTGTTAGCTGGGTCTTATTAAACTTTTGATGCCTTTGTTGTGCAGGTGATACTTTATCTTACGTTCACGTAGACAGCTGTTCTTCCACCATCAATCTCTTCAAAGGGTCTCCACCTCCTTTTGGGGGTGATAGACTTGTAAAGTGAGACTGCTCTCAAGCTGGTGATGCAAGCTTTCTAGTTTTTCTACGCTTTCTGTAGAACAGAAATTAAGACGATAAAGGAGAAGGGTCTTAATTTCTCCTGTACCAACTATCATTTAATCTGTGAATAGGAGTCCAGATATTTTATGTGGCTTTAAAAGGCAGCTGTCAGAAGTATAACATAGGTATTACTAATGAATCAAAATGCATTACAGTGAAGTCTCTCTCCAGAGAAGAGGTTATTTCTTCACTATATCTATTTTTTATCATCATATTATGTATTTACTTATTAAAAAATGAGTATGCAACTAGTTTAGGAATCCTTCACTTTTATAGCTTTGTTGCTCAGACTGTTGACTAGAGGAATAATTACTTTAAGCTTATGCTTATTCTGGAAAAACAGGGCTTTTTGATCGTTGTCTATGCCTTGTGTCAGTAATTTCCAGATTCTGGTCTGTGAACCTCTTTACAGTCAGATCCTTTTTCATTGGTGACAGAACTGAACTAAAAACTTGTCAGATCTGTGTACAGCTTATGCTGTTGCTCAGCAGGCAAGTTTGGACTCTGGTATTAGTAGGTGATTTTCAGGCTAATGGATCTACAGACTTAAGTAGTTTTGCCTGTTCCTTTTATTGTAAGAAGATAACATTTCTTAAGTTGATGTTTGTTTGCTTTCAGTAGTGCAACGTTTTTAAATACAGTATCAACTTTGTCTTTTCACCAGCCCACCATCCTTTGACATAAGTCTTAATGTTTTTACACAGTAGTAATACAAGTAACTGTTGAACAACACTCAAATGTTCTCAGGTTATGCTTGAATGGATAATTCTTTTATAATTATATAACATTATATAAAACACATTATTAATAATGCAGTATCTTACTAAAACAGTCCTGTGAATAAGAAAAATCCTCTCGTCTGGTGAAGAGAATATGCAGAAATAAAACAAAAAATTATTTTGTTTGGCAAATGTATAAAATACCTTTAGATGCCTGAAAAGAGGTGTCAGTGAGATGGATGAGAGAGGAAATTGCAGGAGATATAGGACACAATATTGCATAGCAACTCTGAAAAATCAGGGTAGGCCACTGTAGAAGAAAAACAGAAAGACAACTACTTTGAGCAAGAAATAAATTATCAGCAGCCTCTCTGTAAATGTCCTGAAATGGTTTGCTTGCACATTTATCTCAAACTGTCAATAACCAGGCCATTAAAAAAGCTTGTAATTAATGGTTTTACTTTCTTCTTGACAGACAAAAACTTACGATTCTGTTACTGATAAATTTATGGACTTCTCCTTTGAAAAGGTATTTCTCTTTCAAACACTTGTCATATGATTATATTTCTACTTTCATGATTTAACTCTCAAAGCAAAAATTATACAGATGTTTTTTTCTTAAAGACACACAGTGCTTACATGCTGTTTTATAAACGGATGGAACCAGAGGAGGAAAATGGCAAAGACTACAAATTTGATGTTTCATCAGAATTGCTGGAGGTACAAGTTGATTTGTTTTAACACCAACTTTAAAATACTGTAGGAAATCCTAAACATACTGGGAATCTGAATAAATGTTAGGAAAGCAAATATAATTTAAATCAGTAAGATGTCAGTCCTTTCATTTAGCTTGGGAGCGATGTTATAAGCTTAGGAGAATGTTATAAGATAGGACGTAAATGAAGATTTCCACTGTATGTAAATCTCAGACGTTTTCTCATTCTGTCCTGTATTTAATTCAGATATCTGAATCATTCTGCTTCGTATTTGTAAAAAATGGCAGAGCACTGTTTGTTTTTTTTGTGAGTGCTTATCAACATTTTGTGAACAGTCGCAATACTACAGGAAATATTTTCATTAGCCGCCTTCCTTTTCATCCGTCAGTTCCTCAGCAACTTACTGCTTTGAGGCAGGACAGAATAAGATGGTAGCTCCAGCTGTTTGTTTGCACTTCTGCTAGTGGGTTGTGAAATTCTAAGTGAAAGCAATGGAAGATTGTGATTATTTGTGCTTATGATGGGGAGCATCAGTCAGAAAAGGATCCCTTCCTCCCCGTAGTCGTAGCGTAGCCCAAGTATGAGTAAAAGGGGTAGGGAGAAGAAAAACCAGCAACAGCTATGTCTCCCTGTTCTCCTCAGCGATGAGGCCTGCTCTTAGGATACCTGGCTGTTTATATAAAGATACTATTTAAGCCACATATGGTCTGGGGAGCTGGAAAAGGCACTGCACAGGAGCAGAGTATTTCACTAGGGATCTCACTGTGCTAGATGTGTCCCCAGTAGGGGATTTGTAAGACATTCTTCTCCGTTTTTATCACCTGAAAAGTCGGTTTCCCTGATCCCTCTGGGCCAGGAGTATTGCTTTATCATCTGTCACGTGTTAGGTTCCTAACTTTAAAAGATTCTTCATCCTGAGCCAGCGAATCAGATCATGCTTTTTATCCTTCTCAGTCTTAAAACAATAATAGATTTTATCAGAGTTAAACCTATTAAACTATTTTAACGTGAAAAATCCTCAAACACATTTGGTCAAAAACATCGTTTTGGAGAAAGGAACGGGGGAACCTGGCAGGAAATCCTTTTCTGGTTAATGATGGAGAGTCAAAGCTTACTCTTCAAGAATTTATCAAAAGTTCACAAAGCTCGTCAGGCTTTGGGTCAGAACTTCAACCTTTAGACATACCTAGCTAGGCCGCTGCAAAGTCTAATTGATCTCAATTAGTGAAACTATGTGTTTAGAGAGTTTTTTGGGGTTTTTAAGTTATTATACTATTGCAGACATCAAAATATGGTCTTGAACTGTGGTTCTTTTTTAACATGTTGGACCAGTTCTCAAAATTTCAGCCTAAAAATGTGAGTAATTAAGGTGTAAAGATGAGATTACAGAAAGAGAAGGTTCTGAGCTCTGTTCTGCAGTCATACAGCAGGAGAAACTAGTATTTGCTATTGTATGAATAAACCAACTTTGAGCCAATCCTTTAAAGTAAAGAAATGTTTCCAGAAATAACTTTTCATAAGAAAAAATTTTGTTTTCTTAGCCATGGCAAGCATTTAAATATTCTTAGAAACCATGCTTATGTAGTGAAATAAACTGCTTTCTTGTATCTGATGTTAGCATTTTTTCTTCAGTGGATATGGCATGATAACATGCAGTTTCTTCAAGACAAGAACATTTTTGAACATACATATTTTGGGTAAGTTTTTTCGTAAAAAATGTAATATTAATGCTTCTTTTCTTCTTGCAGATTTTCATTATTTATTTTAATTAACAAATAAAATTACTGACTCTAGGTTTATGTGGCAGTTGTGTAGTAGCATCCCAAGCACACTCCCAGATCCAAAAGCGGTTTCCCTGATGACAGCAAAGGTAAGTACTTCACAAGTCTATCATGCTTATTTTAAATTTTACCTGGTTTACATTTCAATTCAGGCATTCTATAATTAATGGTGCAATTTTTTTTTTCCAGTTAAGCACTTCCTTTGTACTAGAGACATTCATTCATTCAAAGGAAAAGGTATTCCATTTACTTGTAAATTCTCACTAAGTAACTGCATGAATATAGTGAAAAGTATGTCTGTGTTTTTTCATTTTAAAAGCGTGATTTTGAGATGTATTAAGTACCATAAATGATACAAAGGTAATGTTTATAGAGCGTCGTTTGACACGTTTATAGTAAACACTGCACGGTGGGAAAAAACGCAGGTTTTAGCCTGCTTTGCCTCAGCAATGCGTCAGGAACAACAGATCTTGTGTTCTTGTCATTTGAAATTTCCTGGATGATTCATATCTCAGTGAGCACTTACTAAAGGCTGATGTAGAGGGAAGTGCTTACCACTGAGCAACAGTTGTGCTCATGAATTTTTAAGTTACAAATACTAGCATGAACAGCAAGAAAGCTGTATTCCATCTGAAACATCTTTATTCTCAGTCAGATTTTACTTCTTTCTCATCTGTGGTGGCATAATGCTACTAATTGTAGATGGTCTGGGATTAGTAAGAATATGTAATGTATGTGTAATTGGACAATTAGTCCAAATGTGTGGGTACTACTTGCACTAGTTAAAACACATGTGCTGTTATTTTTGTGTAGGTGCAACACATTACTAGTTTATAAGGCATTTAATGTTTTTAACTATATTCTTAAGATTCAGCGTTCTAACTGACTATTTAGAAATGTTTCAAGGTTAAGTTGCAATTTATTATTTTAAGTTACAGTTTTTTCTGTGTTTCTTTTTACAGCCTACAATGCTTCAGTGGATTGAACTGTTAACAAAACAGTTTAATAACAGTCAGGCAGCTTGTGAAGTAAGTGACTTAGGAACTCAGCAAAGTACAAACCAACTTTCTATATATTGTTTAACTTTCCTGGAGGTTCGTATCCCTGGAATATTTTGGACTATGAAGTACTGTATTTGGCATATTTGTGTACTATGAGATGAAATTCGTCCTCTCTGAATACTGCAGATTCTGGGGAATGACTTGACTTTTATTTTTCAGAAGCCTATGGTGAGACCACAGGCCAAAATAATTTTGTCACTAGAGTAGAAGACACACAGTGTCACAACCTCTTTTTTTGATTATTGCATACAGATTTGTGTAATTAAGAGGTGTTTAAATGAAATCACACAAGCGAAATGGAGAGACAGACTAAAAATATTTAAGGACTAGAATGGCAGGGACTGGAGTTGAATCCAAGGGAAGAAGGCAGTGGGATAAAAGGCTGCGGTGCAATGAAGAGGCTTAGAAAGAGAATAAGAACAACTAATGTCAGACTTAGCTGAAAACAAATTCATATAGTGCCTTGCTTGTGAAGCTGAGGATCTTGAGCCTAGAGTATAGAAGGACTGAAAACTCCTAGAAGGAGGAGAAAAAATGGAGGAATAGTTTGGGGTTTTTTATACAAAGCTTTTTGGGATGCTGCCTGAAGGGCATCTGGCGACAAAGTGGAGAGGGACTGAGAAACCGTAGACAAAGAATTCCCTGTGGTGTTGGTGAAAACAATTCTGAGATACTGAAGGAAAGTTTGTGATAGACTTTCTGTGATAGTTTTAATGTACAAGGACCCCAAAACATACTGTATACTGCACAGACCTTATTCAGTACAAATGAATTAAATTCATTGTTCTTTTATAAATTGATTCTAGGTTGTTAAATTGTTATGTAACATTCAGTATTTGGGTGATAGTTTCATTTGTATGGTGTAGACCTAAGAAGCTTAAAACGAGTGAAGACATTTAGTATAGTAAAAAAACATTCTGGTATAATTAAAAGGAACAACAACTTGGATTCTTTAATTTAAACTGTCTTTCCTTGTGAATAAAATGAAATTCGTGGAGTCAGAATACTCAGCTGCATTATTTGCTGAGTCTAATTTTGAATGAATCGTTCTCTGTTATTTTTACACATTTTCTGTTGCTGGAGGTAGTAAGGCTTTCCCACATTTTAAAATGCAAAAGGGATCTAATTCAGGAACTACATTCTTGTTTAAACCTTTTCCTGTTCTACAAAATTCTTCAGCTTATACTTCATTGTGAGCATCGTTTTTTATTCTGTTGGCATCACTTTTCAGGATAAGCGTGTCCTTACAGAGAATTGAATAATGGCATACTGAACCCAGGGATAAGAAGATGCTGGATATAAATTTATATCAATGTTTACTGCTGTTGCTCTTTATTCCTTTCTTGTCATGCACGGAAGATATTTAGATTTCCCTTGGATTAATACTTGCGTATTCCTTAATAATAGTAACATCAATTTCTCTTCAGACTTTAATATCATGCAAAAAGAAGATTGGACTAGAACAAGTTTGGAACAAAACTAACAAAGTATGTATCTTCTGCAGTGGTTTTTGGATCGTATGGCTGATGATGATTGGTGGCCAATGCAGATACTAATAAAGTGTCCCAATCAGATTGTGAGACAGGTAAGGAAAAAATGTTCCTTTTTAAGTCAGGTTACTACTTGACCCATGAACAGAAATGGACAATTATTACAACACACACAATGATTCTAAAAGTTTTTATTAATACCTGTAATTATCTTACTCTTTTCGATTCTTGCTTGTGATTTAGAGAAAGTATTTGGCCATGGGAGTGTTATTATTCTTTGAAACAAATTCAGTATTCCAGTAATGCTGTAGTTGTACAGTTAGGACCACAAAATGTCATAGTAGATACAAATTAAGGTTTCTACAACTCCCACATGATCTCTAAAAATCTGAACACTTTACATTAAAAATGTTTTTCTTCTGAATTGGTTTAACAATAATGTGTCAAGACACATACATTCGGAAAATGAAAAATAATAAATTATGTACATTCAGTACTCCTAATGGAAAGCTTCACTTCTAAACTTTTGCCTTTGGGTTTTGTAGATAGACTGAATTTTCTAATATTATGCCACAAAGTTTTATTAATACCCTGTTCTGGAAATGTTTAAAATTGAAAAAACCCTACATTAGTAGCATTTGGATATTCACAGGTACAAATACTATTAATAGTTTCACTTACAAGTGTACTTTCTTTGCAAGACATTTAGGTAAAAACTTCAGCAGTTACTTTATCTCACCTGAACCCTTCAATTGGTTTAACTTTTCTGATTATCAAAGTAATATTTCCGTGTAGAACCATACATAGTTTCTGTTTGCAACCCATTGTTAAAGCAATGTATTTCATGGGAGAACTCTATGCAAGATCTTATGCAAAGCTCTAATCCTTGATGAATGTTTTCCAAATCAAAAATTACTGGAAGGAGTTTCCTTAAAATTTGCACATAAATTGTTATAGCTGGAGGCAAAAAAAAAAAAAAAAGGTTGCCAAAAATATCTAACAGAAACAGAGGTAGAAGAAAAAACAAAGTTTCTGAGCAGCAGTCTGAAGTCATGTTTCAGTAGTGTATGGTGCACACCAATATTAAAACGTGTTTTTAGGGTCCCTCTGTAAGATCTGTTCATAAAAACCAGGTTTGACTATTTTTGTTAAAATATGATGTGTCAATGCACTAATAAATGGAATGTGGGCATCTCAACCTCAGCTGTTCCTTTGAATCATGTAGAGCCGGAAGGAGTACCTGTAGGCAAAATATTCATTGCTTAGAAAATATGTATTGACATATATGCAAAAGAATGAACATGTGGAGTTCATTTACTTATGCATTTGCAGATGTTCCAGCGTTTGTGTATTCATGTGATACAGAGACTGAGGCCAGTGCATGCACATCTTTACCTCCAGCCAGGAATGGAAGACTGGTAAAATAATAACACCTGAAAACTTCTAGTTATTGCATGCGTTACAGCAACCGCTTTTGTGTAATGAATTACTCAAAGTGGTCTTGTAAACCTATAATGGTACTGTTTAAATTGTTCTTTATTATTCTACCCAGAGTGCTCCGATTTGTTTAAAAATACTGTGGTTGGATAAGCCGGTGTCTGAAAATGCGTTGTTGGAAACATTTGTTCTCTTAGAGTAGATTTTCAGCATAGTCTTTCTTTTCACTGCCAGTAATATGCTGCAAGTGTAAATCTCACTTTGTAGACATGAGAATCCAATTGTGAATTGGATCCAGAGGCATGTAGGTGCAAATTTTCATTTTTACATCCACTAAAAGAGGTTGGAGGTGAGAGTCCAGTCCTGTGTCATATAGCTAAATCACAGGTTTTGTCAAAAAGTTGAGAAAAAAAACCTACGAGATTCTGTTTTGTTCTCCTAATTATCAAGAAAACTGTCACTTTGTCTCCGATTAAGAAATATTTATTCTTTTTGATACATAATGAGAAGATGAAAGTGGTTTTTCTTTCATCTCTTGGGTTAAGCTTGTGGTCCTTGATGATAACTTTTTTCCAGAGCAAAAATGGCTGACTTCATAATAAATATACTGCTGTAACAAAATTCAGGACATGAAGATACAGTTTTCATGGAAAAAACAGAATTCCGTTTTCTCTAGAAGCCTTACTTTAAAAGACTCTGTCACTGGTTTTGTTCAGTGATAAGATCCCACTTTCAGTAGGTGAATAAGGTTGGAAGTGCGTGTTTTCTGCCTTGTGAGGATCCTGTATATGTGTTTAGGAGACTGCCTTTCCTTGCTCCCACAGTAAATTTGGCTATAACAGCATTCTTTCTTGCAACTCAGGAAATTTGACATGAGACTCAAGAAGCTGGTTTTAAGCGACAGATCCCCTAATACTGCTTTTTTTAAGAATTCTTTTCCTGACTAGAATCTTGATTCAGAAGACTAACTTTATGAACCTTTCAACATTTTCAGTAACGGATGCTACCTGACTTAAAGTCACATTGTTGTTTAGGCTCTACTTGGCATAAAGAGAAAGTGTTAGAGATCTGAGTATGGTAGTAGGACAGAGTAAAAAAACTCTTAAGTTCTTCTGAAATTTTTTTTTTGACTGGTTCAAGAAGATTTTATGCCCCATGTATTGCATGAAATATCTACATTGGATTTCGTTTTCAGTTCGGATGACATGGATGGTCCTGTGGAAGACATCGGCAGTCGCTCTTGTGTAACACGCTTTGTGAAGACACTCTTGTCAATTATGGAGCATGGTGTTAAGCCTCACAGTAAACATCTCACGGAATACTTTGCCTTTCTTTACGAATTTGCCAAAATGGGAGAAGAGGAAGTGAGTATAGCCTTGTAGTTTTGGCAATTTGGTATGTTTATGCGTGTATGTATCTTCAAGTAATTCAATATCTGCGTATTTCAGAGCCAGTTCTTGCTTTCACTGCAAGCCATATCTACAATGGTCCATTTCTACATGGGAACTAAAGGACCTGAAAATGTAAGTTTGAGTATCTTGTATAACAAGAACTAGTCTTTCGTATCTCACATGTATGTGATCATTAGTGCTATGTCTCTTGAACCATCTTTCAGCTGTTAAATTAAAATTGCTTTGCTCATACAGTTTTCTTTCACTGTTTAAGTGAATATAGTATTTTAAAAAGATGCTGAATTGGCTTTGCTGTAAAGCAGTGTTTTCTGTTTAGTATGGGAATAGTGATTAAGTAGAAGCAATTAAAGTTCCCGCGTTATGCTACTAATGGTAACAATTTATTGCTTTACCTCTATTGTACAACTTAAGCTTTGAGATTTACTTGGTTTTTTTATTAAATAGACCACCATATCAGGCTATGTAGTGACTTCAACCAGCCTAGCTTTGGCATTTGTAAATGCAATTTAGCTTATGCAAAATGAATGCTTCGACATGAAAATCAAGGGATTAGATATTTACCTGGTTTGATTCATGCAAGTTTATTAAGTTGTTTTGGATAAAAGAGAGGACAGAATATATGCAAAACAGTGTACAGGCTCTTTGAAATTAAGGCTCAAAATGTCCACATCGAAGTTTTTTGTTTGTTTTTTTTTTTTTTTTCCTTACAGCCACAGGTTGAAGTACTTTCTGAGGAAGAAGGAGAGGAAGAGGAGGAAGAGGAAGATATACTTTCTTTAGCAGAAGAAAAATACAGGCCTGCTGCACTTGAGAAGATGATTGCCCTGATTGCTCTTCTAGTTGAACAGTCTCGCTCAGAAAGGCAAGGGCTTCTGAAAAACCAAAATTAATTCTAATCTAAGCTAGTTCAGAAAAGAATTGGAGATTTTATGGGTTTGGAGGGCGTGTTGTGGGCTTTTTAAACAGCGTAAATGAGCTTGTATATGGACCCATTATATTTTTAACCGTTTAAAAGATAAATGTTTTGTCATTGTTGGCCAAATAAAAGACTGAGGCTAAATCCTCGAACACATTCAGTTGCCCACTTTTGGATTTCTTTCTTTATTTGGTCTAAGTACAAAATACTTATTATCTTTGTTCCGTTTTATGTCGATACTTATTTTCTCTTGTATATTGTCTGAAGACTGATAATACTGAAGAATATAAACTAACACTCACAGTCCTGTATTTCTCCTTAACCTTACTTAATAATCTCCTAAGTAAAATGGTAAAGGTTTGTTTTTCTTTATTTTAGGCATTTGACTTTGTCACAAAACGACATGGCAGCATTAACAGGAGGAAAGGTAATACATTTAAACATGACTGTATAAGCCTCAAAAAAAAAAAAAGCACATTTGTATGTGTACATAGGTAATTGTAGACAATGTACTAATTTCTTAATATTTGTTGCAGGGTTTTCCTTTTTTGTTTCAACATATTCGTGATGGTATCAACATCAGGCAAACTTGCAATCTCATTTTCAGTTTGTGTCGGTACAATAATCGGCTCGCAGAACATGTAAGTATGAGAAACTATAGCTATTTGTTGAAATTCTTATCTAATAAGTGTAATGGGGTGATTTTTATTATTTTCACTGAATAAGCACAAGTCTAAGTGAGTTTTGTTTGTTTTGTTTTTAAGATTGTGTCCATGCTTTTCACATCTATAGCAAAGTTGACTCCTGAGGTATGTAAACATACTGCCTGTATATTAAATAATTTGTATTAATATTTTTCTGTTTTAAATTACTGAAATAATCCTTTGCTAATCAAAAATCTTGCATGGAGGATAATCCATGGAAGTTTTTGTGACATTAAATGAAGTCTAACTGCACTGTACATTAAGTTTTCTAAAGCAGAAATCGTGTATGCAGTTTAAGATGAAAGTTTTATTCAAAGTCAAATAACGTATTTCTAGATTCTCCACCTACATGAATTTTTAAAAAAAATTGGTAACAATACGACGTGTATGCTAGAATAGGTGGAGATACGTAATTATCATCTGGTTGTTCAAGTTTTGGGGCACCGTTTTGCAGTTCTGTGCATGCAAACACATTTCTCAGTCAGAATAAATTCCTGCCCTGGTAATAACAAAAATACTGAGAGTTCCAAATGGATTCCACATGAAAAATGTATACAGAGTGGAGAAAGTGTATGCTCACACAAGGACATTCTTGTATACTGCTGTCAGAAAAGACAAATAATCAGGAAAAATTGAGGGCATGTCAAGCACAGGAGACGTGATCATGGTTGGAAAAGCAGCACATACTAAATCATTCTCATGACAGCTTTGCTTTGTGTGATAGAATGGGCACTATCAGATGACAGTCTACTTCCCTCCTGTCGTGCTAACATTTGCTACATTTTTATGCTTTTTTTGCTTTGTGCATATACACATGCACCAGAGACGTTTTTGGTGAGGTGCAAAATATGTAATATTAGTAGTGACCGCTTTATTGAAGCATTGTTAAAAGCTGCGTGAGTCTTAGCAAACTTAAAAAGAAAATACAGAATTCATGTTAGATCCAATATGCTAGAGTAGAAACGGTGGTGGTTTCAGAGGAAGACAGTATGCCAATAATAATGACCTGTGTAAACCCTCAAAATATGATGCTTTTGGATAAACTTTTCAGGATCCGTGTTATGCAAATACGTAAAAATAATAGCTTCTCTGAATAGTGAGAGCTTCTGTATATGTAAAACAGGATAAATGGTGAATTCTACAAGGCTGTACAGCTTGATTCCCGCCCCCCCCCCCACCTTGTTCAGAATAATGTCTGGCTGTGTCAGACAATGTCTATTGTTACTCCCTTGTAACTATATACTTCTTCTACACTGATGCTATCTAGTATGATCATGTTGCCTTGCCCTAGCTATTAAAAGTGGCTTAATTCTACTGTGTCCATATGTGGGTACCGTAGAATTAAGGTGTGTCTATATATCTGTGTGGATTGTTTACAGTTTAAATAGTAAGGGATTAAAAGCAATATAAACGCTCATGTCAGAAGTTCATAGAAATATATTTTTATGCAAATGTTAGGGTTGGTTTTTTAAGTCGCTAAAAAATTAGCAGCTGAAATGAAATAGATCAAAATGGAAATTTTTATCTTTATGCATTACAGGCAGCCAATCCTTTTTTCAAATTGCTGACCATGCTAATGGAATTTGCTGGTGGACCTCCAGGAATGCCACCCTTTGCTTCTTACATTCTGCAGAGGATATGGGAGGTACAACATGTAAAAGAAAACAGAAGCTAAATTGTCTTTCTCTTGTTCATTCTTTTATGTCTATGAAAGGGGTTTAGATTTCATTGTCATCCTTGCTGCATCAATTAATGATCTTTTAGGATGACCATTTCTCTTCCAAATAAACAGCAACAGCTAATAGACGTTTAAAAGCTCTACTTTAACTTTGAATGTGATTTTCACAGCATCCTGGTTAACTGGTATTTCAGTTTAACTTTAAATTTTAGTTTAATGAGAAATTAATTGATTCATAATAAGGGTCTAGAATGCTGCTTCTAGGCAAATTCCACTGATTTTTCTCAGTTATCCTTTTGCAAGGACTGTAAAATTTTTGAAGGCCCATCGTTTTTTAGGTTTATTTTGTTGGGGTTTTTTTCCCCATTATGTACTGGTTCTTTGAATATTGGTTTGGTTTTTTTTGGTCTCTGTAAAATACTCATTAGCATTTTTTACCCATAAAATAGTGCTAAATTGAATCTAGTGAATAATTGCTGTGGTGCAGGACCGTTCTTCCTTGCATTTCTAAAGCGAGAAAGAGTCTTTTTAACTAAGGTGGCACAGGGATAAATTCCTGATCTGAGAAATAGATTGGGAATTCTACTTCAAGTAAGTGCTCTTTGAGTTCTCAGTACAATTTACTGTCTTTATTACTGTCTGAGAACAGTGTGTCCAGCCTGAAGACTGCTGAGGACAAGTTTTTGAACAATCGTTCCCTTTAATACTGTTTAAGAAGTGGTGGGGGTGGGTTTCTAAAAGATTATTGCTGTGCAGAATTGAGACCTCTGGTAAAACACAAACCTGTCTTATCCACTGAAGCACTGCAGGATAGATGGATTCCTGATCAAAAGTATTTTACTCCTGGTTAGGACCAGTTACAGGATAGCAACCAGTAGGTAATCTGGGAAAGCGTGTGCCAAATTTTTGCTAGGTGTCTGATCTGAATATGAATTAGCTGTAACTGCTTGTGCTTCAGGTAAAGAGAGTTCAGACAGCGGATCCCAAGGTCAAGAATTACATCTAGTGCTTTCTGTGTACAGGGAAGTGGTAGGTTATTAATTTCTCTCAGCAATGAGGAAGTGAGTTTTCCAAGTGAGTTTTGACAGTACATAGGTTGTGGCATGAAGTACATGTGCTTCATGCTTCAGTCAGTAGCCACAAAGTTTACGTATGTAATTTGTTAAGCAATCCTCTTTTTTATTGCCCTCCTTATTCTCAGTTAACAAACTGAACCTCCAGAGGAAGCAAAGCGATGACAGGTTTCTGTTGGAAAGCCAAGCTTTTAGCAGCAAAGTCATCAGTTCAGTTGCTGGTGTTGCCAGCATTATTATCCTTACCTTGTTGACACAGATCAGGAGATGGAAGTTGTGAGGCAGGGATGAGAGGCTCAGTGGTTAATGCACAGACAGACAGATTTAGGGTGTAGACCCTACTTTTGCAGCCACTCCAGTTTCTAGAAGTCATTAAAAAGTCGTAGAGCCATGAAGACAGTGAAAAACGATAGTCTTTTTCTTGGAGATCCCCTCCAGGTATTACGAAGAAAACTTGATGGATCAATTTGTCATTTCTAATAAAAAAACGGGGCAATTGTTCTTAATGTGTTTCTTTTTAAATGGAGTTTAAAATTTTATAAGCAGAGTTTTGGTCATGTCAGCCGCTCATATTCTTTGGGTGGATTAGAGTAGTTGGGAACAGATTCAGCAATTCAGTTACTGCCTGTCGTTCCTTAGATAGAGTTCCTTTTCCTTGTCTGGGTACCTGGACCTCAAGGTAAAAAGAAAACAGTTTTTAAAAACTAGTAAATAAACGAACTATTTTTATTGGCCTAATAATATGTCAACAAATTTTTAACTACACAGAACCAGAAAGGCACAGGAAGCTACATTTTGTCCTTATTATCTGTAAGGATTTGATAACCATGCAACAGCACTCCACAGGCTTTTCATTACCTTTGAAAAACACTAGACCAATTTATTCCTTGAAGTTGCATATTCATAAAAAACATAACAGCACGAAGCTATATGAACATATTTGCATACCACTTATGTTCTTTTGATATAACTTGTATAAAAATACTGATTCAGTGTTAAGATTTTGTGTTAGCTATTAAAAAAAAAAAAACTTGATAAAGACAAGATTGTTCAGTTTTCTAAGTCCTTAACATTTCAAGTGTTAAGTAACTCAGCCCATGCAGAAAGGGTATGTAGGGTAACTTCCTGGACTTAGACTGAACTTTTAAAAGCTCCAAACAGGATTCAAAAGCACAAACCACAGTGAAATTTAATAAGGGTTTTCTTTGCCAGAGCACCTCAGTCTTGTAGGTGCTTTGATAGCCCTAAGTGATTTTGAAAAAATATTTTGAAAGTCTTGCTTGGTAGGTAGTTTAAGTGTTTTTTAATGCAATCAGTGCATAATATCAAGGTTAATGTGTTCTTTGTGATTTTTCCACTTTTCTTTCAGGTTATTGAATACAACCCGTCTCAGTGCCTGGATTGGCTGGCTGTGCAAACACCTCGAAACAAACTAGCTCATAGCTGGGTGCTGCAAAATATGGAAAACTGGGTTGAACGTTTTCTTCTGGCACACAACTATCCTAGAGTGAGAACTTGTAAGTTAATTTAAATTGAAGAAAATTATTCTTCTGCTGTAACAAGTTACTATACGTGTGGTATTCCTGTCACAAATGAAACGCATGCTTTCGTACTTGTCTCTTCTTCCTCTTCCAGTTGTTTTAGGATTGCTGTATTTTGAAATATTAATACAACTGTGGTGCCTTATCAAGACACACTACCTGGTTTTGATGAAAACCATGCTTTGATTTTTGTATCTTGAATGATACGTTAGTAGGTTCTTTACCTTATGTGGTTGATCTACAAGATCCAGGAAAACCCAAAGAAGAAAAAGAAATAATCCAAGAGTTTCTCAATAGTTTCCATCACATAGTTGTACTGTAGGTAGGAGCAGTACTTGTTGTTCTTTAACACATCACAGAGTAATCGTTAGTTGAGTCCTTTGAACTTGTGGATCAAGGAGAAGACACTTGTGCTTCTCCCCAACTCCAGGGTGTCCTGGCTTTCTAGTTTGTTCTGCCGGGAATTACACTACCAGACTGTTGCCAAGGTCACACTTTCAGCCTTTCCTTTGTCTGAATTTTTATATAAAGGAGATTCCACAGTAACGGGCCACACTGAACTTTAATGCATTTTCTGTGGTTGAGGGAGATGTGGAAGCTGGAGGTGCAGCTTTGCAGCAGACCCCTGCTGTAAACCCCTCTCAAGAGGTAACGACGTCTTGATCAAGCAGTATGCAATCTAGTGATAGAAAACATGTGGGTTTGTATGGCTGCGATGGGATGCGTTGTGTTACAGCAGAACCAAGCAGCAGACAGGAACACAGGGTGAAGAGGCCTGGGTGCAAGTATCAACGCCACTTTTAACACGCTTTGTGCTGGTCTTACCCACTCTGGCTTTTTTCAGCTCCACTGTGAATACAGTAATACCCTATTCTGTAAAATGCATTGAAATCTGTAAATGGAACACACAATGTAATTTAACTTCTGTTTAAACAACTGTTAAGCATGTATGTCATTTTCAAAGGTGTAACAAATTTGTTTTTATTTGAAGCTGCAGCCTATCTCTTGGTGTCGCTTATTCCAAGCAATTCCTTCCGTCAGATGTTCCGATCAACTCGCTCTTTGCACATCCCTACACGCGATCTGCCCCTCAGTCCAGATACTACAGTAGTTCTTCATCAAGTCTACAATGTGCTGCTTGGCCTTCTTTCGAGAGCTAAGCTGTATGTTGATGCTGCTGTTCATGGCACTACAAAACTTGTGCCCTACTTCAGTTTCATGACATACTGTTTGATCTCAAAAACTGAGAAACTCATGTTTTCTTCTTACTTCATGGACTTATGGAACCTTTTCCAGCCTAAACTTTCTGAACCAGCTATAGCCACCAACCACAACAAACAGGCTTTGCTGTCTTTTTGGTATAATGTGTGTGTCGACTGTCCAGAGAACGTACGCCTTATTGTACAGAATCCCGTGGTGACGAAGAACATTGCCTTCAATTACATCCTCGCAGACCATGACGATCAGGATGTGGTGCTCTTTAACCGCGGGATGCTGCCTGCCTACTATGGCATCCTGCGCCTCTGCTGTGAGCAGTCCCCTGCGTTCACGAGGCAGCTGGCTTCTCACCAGAATATCCAGTGGGCCTTTAAGAATCTCACGCCACACGCCAGTCAGTACCCAGGAGTAAGTAGATTGATACCCAAAAAATAGCATTTCATTGCAAGTATTTCCCCTCTGTCAGAACGTCTGTCTTAATGGAGGAGATGAAAAGACTTACTTAATGCATCCGGTGGCAAAAGTATTATATTTTGATTTCCTAGTATAAGTAATTAATAATGCGTTTAGATCCGATTACTGTACTTCGTGGGGGAATGGTTTGGGATTTTCTTCCTTCCTGTGTAGCAACTGGAGAGCAGATGTTTCCACTGGAAAGCAGACACTGCTGTTTCCACTGTTCTTCAATATTCTGTACGCCAGCCTAGTCGTAAGAAACGAGAAATAGCCTTTAATGGTGGTCTTAAGAAGGCATGTTGCATTCCAGCGCACCAAGTTGGAGGAATTGCCAGTGAGTTTCTTCCTTGCTTTCAGTTTCTGGAGTAGGGCCAAGATGTAGCCAGTTGCATTCAAACGGAGGGTGGCCCGGTGTTCACCTTGGGAACGCTTGTGTACCTCTTGCACAATGTTGGTACACTGGGAGTCGCACTGTCTTTACAACATTATGACACTTGCAGTAGAGAGTAGATACTAGATTCAATAGTCTGTGTGTAACAGTTTAAAAACAGTTACCTTACAAAGGTTTTAAGAGGCAAAATACACATTTTTGTATGATTACTCGATGACTGTTGCTTTGGGGTCCTTTATAGGTGTATGAGGACAGAAAGAATACAAAGATTTTCTTCACTGTGTAGGGGAGGAGGATGCCTGGAATCTTCTGTGTTGAACTTCTGTCTAGTTCAGCTCACAGAGTAAATTCATACTCGGACAGCTGGGAGTAGTCCTGCTGCTTTCACTGTTTGCATCTCCCCTCGGAAGTCTCAGTTTGTCTTGCGAGGGACTGTAGTTACTCCATATGTTTAGCGGTTCCCATGCACATGGGACTTCAGCGAGTTTTAGCACAAGCAGCTTTCTGAATTCTGTTACTTAGAATATAAATATTATCATCAGAGAATGCCCATGCCCATGCTGAAGAAGATGATACTACATTCCACAAGGAAAGCCAGGAAGTTTGGTCACGTGGATCAGGATTTCCAATGCTTTTCTCTCTATGCATATATCTATATTGATATAGATATATATGTAGCAATGAGCTGTGCCATTAGGAGACATCAAAACATCTGTTTAAGGTTCATAAGGGTTATCTCAAATATCCGGGTCCTAACCCACGCAGTAAATGGTAACGGCTAGAAGCAAACCGCGTTGAAGACAGATAAGAAATAGCTACAACTTCTATGTCAAAATTTTAGTTTTTAAGAACCACATGATTTTAATTATTTAAGGTTAGAATGTTGTCTGTTGATTTTTACAGCTCTGTTAAAAGCTTAAAAAGGTATTGCCATCTAAATTTGCTTACACATGTTTATTCTGTATATTACTTAGTAGAATTAATACTGGGTAAGTAATACCAATGAAGATATAAACCATAACATACTGAGATTACTCTTAATGTAATATTTTTGTGTGTTTTAGGCAGTAGAAGAGCTGTTTAACCTCATGCAACTGTTTGTAGCTCAGCGACCAGACATGAGAGAGGAAGAGATAGAAGACATAAAGCAATTCAAGAAAACAACCATAAGCTGTTACCTGCGCTGCTTGGATGGACGGTCTTGTTGGACTACGTTAATAAGGTACGTTAGTAATGAAGTTGTGGTGTAATAATCTAGTCCTGGTTGAATAAGAATTATATTTTACCATATGTAAAGTACAATAAAAATTAGCGTTGTTGTTTTGATACTCTTTTTGAAAAAGAGTGGATACTTTTTATTCAGAAGTAAACAAACAGAAAGTTAAAATTACAACTCTCTTTTTCCCCAAAATCCATTGTTTGTGAATGTAATTTATTTTGGAATGTTGCATCATCTAAAAAGTATGGAAACTAAGCAATTATTTTAAAATAAACAGGTGTACACCAGGATGTATATTGTCAGGATTCAAAAAGAAACACCATGACAAAATTGAGTTAGTAGAGCCCTTGAAAAAAAAATAAAACCAAATCAATCAGTGTTCTAATTTGGCATTTAAGCTGAAATTCCATTCTCAGCCTACCATGATTAGTCTAGGTTGGCAGAGCAGTAATTTCGGCTGGGGTTGCTGACATTTGTTATTCCTGGGGAGAAATGTTTTTTAGAAATATTGCCTGTGGGACAGTTTTGTTGCATCTTATCTTCAATTTTTCATTTCTAGTCTGTCTCACTAGGACGTCTGAAACTGTTGCTTGGATGTTTTCAGTATAACTAGAAATTGTTTGTGTATGTAGGTCAGGTATTGGGCTTTTACATGCAACTGCTGATGGCCTTAAACACTCTTGTGAAAAGGGGAGATGGCCTGTGTTACCCGAAGGGATTCCATCCAGTCATCTGTCAGAGAGCGCAACCAGACTTCCCCAAACGCTCTGGAACTATTGTTATGTTGACATTTATTTTCTGTTATGCTTTAAGCATAACATGTTCTGATAGAAATGGTTTTATACATTTAGAAGTCCAAATTTATGCTTAAATGAACCTATTTAAATGTATCATTTGACAAACATAAACTTCTGTCTTTTGAAGTACATTATTTTCCTCAGTTTTTAGCATTTTTGCAGAAATTGTTCGGGAAGTATTGCTGTAAGGGTTGTTTATAAATACTTTTGATAACATAAAGTTAACATAAAGGAAGTTGACATCAGAGGCATTTTTAAATGAAAAAGTGGGGAAAAAAATGAAGAGTATAATTATGTTCTTTTGGGGTTTCTTTGTTCTCCTGTGATTACTTTCCAAAATACAGCAGGAGCAGAATAATTTTAAGCTTTCGCATGAATTGTGAAAAGATTATATGTATTTTTCTGTGTTCTTAATGTTTGAATTTTTTTCCTAGTGCCTTCAGAATACTACTAGAATCTGATGAAGACAGACTCCTTGTTGTGTTCAACAGAGGATTGATTCTGATGACGGAGGTAAATACTTTGTTATTTAATTACAGTAAACACCTTGCTTTCTTACGAAGTCATCACTTCCTTCCTGACAGTGTGTTTGCTGTATGTTGTTTTAATATGGTATGATTTAAAATAAAGAAGTATCTTGATTAAGTACTAGCATACATGTAAAACCTTAAAATCTTAAGGCTCATAGGAAGGACAAAGAAAGATTTACCAGCCATTTTCCATGTCAAAACAGTGATGTAAGAGGTTAAGTGAGTAAATTTGAGGCAATACAAATCTTAGTACAGGATAAAGATAACAGATTCGTTGATAGCAGTGATTTGCTAGGATAACTATAAAAGGTTGTAGCTTAAATAGGAAAGATGAGCAAGAAATAAAAGGGTGATGCGTCATCTCCTATATCAAGGATAGATAGATAGATACCATTGTGCTGAGGGTCATAATGGAGACTAAGTTAGGGCTACTGAGAAAGTTGCAACTAGTAAGAGATGTCATGAGTAGTTAAGAAATCAGTCTTGGCTTTCTTCACAGAGGGACTTCCCCTGTAACCTTTAATAAGATTTCATTTAGTAGTAAAAAGATGATCGGGAAAATGTTTGCCTGCTTCTCCAAAGGGAAAGCCACCAACAGATTATGTCGGGAGGAGTGAGCTTATGCTTTTTTGGTATCATTCTCTGTTACAGATCAACGGCTGAGCACAGTCACACAATTATTACTAGTTAAGAAGTGTGAAGGCAATAGGTTAAAATGCAGAAATAACTTAAAGGATACTCAGACGCAATTGTGATGAGTATTTCCAAACACTTCTTGAGGCATTTCTGAGGCAACTCTCCCTCTCTTTCCTAGCTCTTGTGCTTTTGTTTGCAAGGAGTGGTTTAAGAACAAATAGACTAGATTTCTTTCCGATGAAACGAAAGTAAAATGCGTTTCTGGAGCACGTATAGTGTATTCCAGTTGTAAATTGGCATTTGGTTTGTGAGACCAGGCCAGAGTTAGTTCAAAATAGGGAGGGGAAAAAAAAAAAAAGAAAAAAATAACACAGCCCTGAAGTGGGTGCAGATTGGATGTCAAGCCCCTGCCCACCAAGGGTTTCACTCTACAGATCTGCTCGTACGTCCTGCAGCAATGCAGGAGAAACCTAAAAGAGATTGACAAAAAGGTTCTGAACCGTTAGCGGCTACTTTTTAAAGATGAGTGAGATACCAGAAGACTGAAAAAGGGCACATACGGTGTTCCTCTTTTTTTTTTATTTCCCCTCTTTTTTTTTTTTCCCCCCTCTTTTGTCCTTCCTAAGGTGAGTGTAAGATCTTGGTTTCTATTCAACACTGCCATTATTGAGTTGTGGACAAGAACGTCTGTTTATTAAATATACTGGCAATGCAAAATGGGGAAGGCCGCTAGATCCTTTTGAGAACAAGAATAAAAATCCGGATTGTCTGGATGTGTTGGAAAAGGTGTAAAAAAACAAGATGCAATTCATTCTTGGCGTATGCAGAATGATGTATTCAGTGAGGGATAATGAACTGCTAAAAATCCACGGCACAAAGCAGGCGGATAGGAGGTAGCTGTAGCTGTCCAGTCAACGGGCTGTTGGAGTATGTTGCTTCAGAAGGTGTCAGCCAGCACAGCTGGAAGTTGTCAGGAGGACTTCGAGCCAACATCTGTCAAGGATACAAAGATACTTAGTCTGCCTTAAGGCACGTGGATGGACTAGGCAATGCTCTGAGGTTGATTCGGACCCCATTTGTATATGGTTTATATAAAAAATTCCGTGGAGATTTTTTATGTCACTAGTTTGTGTTTTCTGGGACAAAGTGTGATAGAAAAAGCTGGAATTACAAGATCAGTTAGACAAAAGTGAAGACACTGCAGCACTGTTTGAAAATTGAGTTTTCACGAGTTTGTTTTGAGCGTAAGCCTTTTGATTAACTGTGGTTAGCTAGCTTACATTGGGTAAAATGGGCTAAAAAGTTAGGAAGTCAGCTATAACTTTATTCATACATGAAACTTGTAAGCAGACTACGATACATACATAATGTATAAAAAGAACTTGTTTAACAGCTTAGACAACCCTCATCTGTACTAACAATGGACAATTAAGTTTATAAAGGATATGTAATGTAAGATGCAATTTATCCTATGTAAAATATGTCTAGAAATTAGATAAAACTAATGTTCAGCTTTTAGTTGAGTTGCATTACAGCTTGAAAATACCGGGCCTTATATTTTCACTGGTTCAGTGGAAGTGTTTTGTGTGGTGAAGAATATTGAATCAAAGAGTTGTCACATCCAGAAAAGTTTCCACTTAGCAGGGTGGGCCGTGTGTCTTTTTTCTTCACTATAATATAAAAATGGCATCTTGAGATTTTGCATTATAGGCAAGGAGATTACTGTTTCTTTCTCTTTAAAATACCCCAGCAGATTAAGTATCTTTTCTTACATCTTGTGCTATAATCTTTTATCTTTTAAAAATCTTTTTTGAGATTATAATCCTTTATCTTTTAAAAATACTTTTTCTTTTTTTTTGAGACTCTTGTTCATAGTAAATATACTAGTATTATATGCAGATTTATTCTATTTTTAAATATGGTTATCTTTGAGTAATCTTGTGATTACATCTAGCACCGTGTATTTTGATACATCTCTTTTGAGCACAAGACAAACGTAAAAGTGGTATCTGTCGGATAGGTAGAAACGGTGATAACAAGTGTGTTAATTAGCAACTTAAAGTTTTGGCCTTTTTTTCTTTATAGTCCTTTAACACATTGCACATGATGTACCACGAGGCCACAGCTTGCCACGTAACTGGAGACCTGGTAGAACTGCTGTCTATTTTTCTTTCGGTTCTTAAGTCAACGCGTCCATATCTTCAAAGAAAAGGTAATGATATAACTATTATGTAACTCTTACTACATTAGATAGATTTATATTTAAATGTTTCTATTTGTCCTGTATTTATAAATACATAGATAAATAAGTGTATATTATTGTAACTCTTATTATATTATTATCTATTATTATAACTCTTCAAAGGATTATGCCTGTTGTCTGTTAATTAAGTTTTGTGACCCAAAACCTAGTATTTTATCTTGCTTACCATCTGTATTTAAAAACTTGCCATACAGTAGGAGATATGATGATTAACAGTTACTAAAGTGTTGCTTATTAAATTATTTATTAACATAACATGAAACGACATTAAGTACATTTAATAGCAGTAGACCAGTGAGACTTAACAGATTTCTAGATTGATTAAAATCATGTTGGAGGAAAAAGAGATTCTTCATCAGTAAAATTCTATGCTTTATTTGATGAGCTTTTGAGACATTAACGGATTTCTATGCTTTCTGCATTTGCAGATGTGAAGCAGGCTCTCATTCAGTGGCAGGAGCGAATTGAATTTGCCCATAAGCTCTTAACGCTGCTCAATTCCTATAGTCCTCCAGAACTTAGAAACGCTTGTATTGGTAAGTCGTAATGGTGTAACTGCGGCCAGGAAGGACCTGTGCTATGCAGTTACCTGCTTTGAAATTTAAATTCCATTTTTGCAAGTGCAGACGCTTACTAGATACTCCGTAGATTGGGATTGTTTAATACACCAATATTGCCTTTGTTCCTCTGCTCAATAATTCTGGTTTTGTCAGGTGAAAATTAATATTCCTGCTTCCCCAGACATGCAGACTGTGTGCACAAAAAGTCAGCCTTCGTTTTGAGGCCAGTTTGCCACCTGATACGGGGCGTGATTAAGGAATAACACCTGAGTTCAGGATCAAATCCCAAATCCTGCAGGAAAATTAACTACCGCTTGCTCAGAAGGCTGCACAGTGGCCAAGTCTGTCTGAATAGCAGCTTTCAGTGTTCGTTTCCATGATCCAGTACTGGAAGGTGTAATAATGAAAGTAAAGCTGCAATAGCTTGTAGGATTGACTGGATTTGCTGTTTAAAATTGTAGGCGTAGACACTATGTATGTGTCTGTCTTGCATGAGAAGACCTAATTCAAAAAGTTTTTCTAGTTTAGCGTTTGGGTTTTTTAATACTATTTAATGGATATAACCTGCATTCTTATGCATGTGGATGAAGGCCTAAAACTGTGTCCAAATTACCTTTTTTTGTGTGATTTATATGCGTTTTCCCCTTATTTTGAGTGCCTTTCTCATTGTCCTCCTGACTGCTGCTGGTTGACATTTTCCAGGCATCAAACCTGCTATGTTTAAGAAGAAGGAAGGAGGGTAATTTTATTGAGCTTCTACTTTCTACAAGCTGTCACCCCTCTCACTGGTGGTTGATCTATCACTGGGCAGGTTTTCTCCCAGTGGCAGAGGTGAAGGGAATCTTGACTGATTCAGGGGTGTTCACTTTATGTGCTGTTCACAGTAGAGCCCACCTCCACGGTGCGCGCTGAGCGCAGCAGAAGTGATATGAAAGGGAGTTTGCAAATGCATGAGCCTGAAGTTAAAACTGTTTGCTGTTAAGAAATAACAATATGTAATAGCAAAAACAACTTTTTGTTTGTAGATGTCCTCAAGGAGCTTGTACTTTTAAGTCCTCATGATTTCCTACATACTCTGGTTCCATTTCTACAGCACAATCATTGTACATACCACCACAGTAATATCCCAAGTAGGTATTTCAGTGATTGTATTTTGAAGTTCTCTTACGCTATTATTACTCTGTCGTGTTCCTTGCCGATGTCAAATATTGACCTTTTTAATATATCCCTGTTTTATCCTAACTTATACTACAGTGTCTCTAGGACCTTATTTTCCATGTCGTGAAAATTTGAAATTAATAGGGGGAAAAAGCAATATTCGTCCTCCGCGTCCTGAGCTTAATATGTGCCTCTTGCCTACAATGGTGGAAGCCAGCAAGGTATGTAAATGTGTGGTCTTATAAATAGCTTTTTCTCTGTTGTTTTCCCTTTGTGTAAAAGTATTGCAAGAATCCAGTAGCGTAATGCATCTCCGTTTTCTCTGTAAACAAAGCATAATTCTTCTTCAAGATGTGTTGTCCTCATATACTCCATTCTAGATGTGCGCTCCAGAAGCACCATTTCCCTGCCCTTGGTGATACACAGCTTCATGCTCCAGACGTGATAAGAGTTTGAACCTTGTATTAGAAAGATAAAAAGCAAAACACAGATTTTGATAATCGTCCAATCTGTTTGTGGCATTGATAAAGAAAATTCAGGAAACGCCCAGGGATGGTCCAGATGCGTTTCAAACTATGTTAAGATTTATTACCAGGCAGCGTAAATAGATCCTTCAGGTTTCATTAGAGTCCGTTCCAGCGAGCCTGAGGCATCGTCTCCTTATTGTTTGGGTAAAATACAGTACCTGAAATACCGTATAGGGCTTTCAGTCTTTTGCTTTCCATTTTCCCCTCTGGGGGCTTCCTGATGGGATGCCGGCTTCGGTGGGGCTCCTCCGTAGTCACTTGCCACGACCCATTATTTACAGTTGCAGCAACGGTGGGATTCAGCTCACGTAACTTTGCCTATCTAAAAGGTCAGCGTCCAGCTCTTTCTATGGTTAATGGCGGTAAAGAGTCACCCTCGGAAGGAGACGAACGGTTGCCCTCCTTCCTGTCCCAGACACCCGAGTCTGGGTGAGGTGACTCTTCCTCTGGAGGAGTCCGTCTCTCTCCCCGTTGACCGCAGGGAACACTAAAACGGCTAGATTTTAGATAGCTAAAGTCAGGTAAGGTGAATCCCACCCTAAAAGGAATATGTATGGACAATCATTTGAAGAAGGAAAACTGGTTACTTGCCGTACAGTAACTGCGGTTCTTCAAGATGCTTTGTCCACACAGATTCTGTGGTCCTCTTCCCGTGCTAACTCCGAGTCCTGTCACAGGGGGTTCTTATCGGTGAAGGAATCGAGCGGTGGTTGAAGCCGCCATACCCCTTATGCCCTCAGGTACAGTGGTCGCAAGGACACACTGGGTGCAGGCACAGCCCCAGTGGACACTGCTATTCAGAAAGAATCCAATCTCCTGCACATGGGGCCTATGTGCACCTAGATGGGAATCTGTGTGGGCAACACATTTCGAAGAAGCACGGTTACTGTAGGGTAAGTAACCCTTCTTTTTTAAAGCTTTCCAAACGATGCTTTGTGTATTTGTGCAGCAGCAAAATTTCTGTATAACCAACGTTGGTTCTTAAAAATGCGTAGAAGCAGAAATTATCTGCAGTGGTTTTTTCCATCATGTATCCGGAGGTACCGGATGTGACGCTAAATAACATAAATATTTGAACTTTAAAAGTCATCGCGTTACATGACACGGTATTTTACACTTCAGAATGAATTCATATGCATTAGGAACCAGAAGATTTTTAAGCCTCTAAAACCACATCCACAATAACGTTTCCCTGTGGTTGTGCATGCTTATTTTTGCGTTTGTTTGTTTTGTATAGGATTGCGTTAGTTTGCCTGAATTTTTGAGACTTCCTTTTGGCTATCTGGTCTACAGACGCTGATGCCATTTTAAGTGTGTATGTCCAAAATATATTAAAATATCAGTGCACGAAACCCTTGGCACGTACTTATCATTTGGTTTGAGACGTTCCTGAAAATACTGCTTTGAAAGCTTGTAAAGCTCAGGCTTGAAAAAAATTCTGACTTCTGCAGATAGTAACTGAGAAATCACGGTTTAAAAAGCAGCAGTGTATATAAGTTTAGGTATCTGTACGTGATTTAAAATTGCTGCCTTCTTTCCTTGTCATCTTCAAGATGACACGCAGCTTTGCATCTTCTCAGTCTGTTGATTCAGAATCCTACCATAAAAATTCTTACTGGTGGGGGAATTGCATTTGCCATCCCTGCACCGATCTCACGGTGGTGCTTGCCAGGGGCTCGGTGAGGAGACACGGCTGGCCTGGGTTAGACCTGGAGATTCCCCTCACGTTTCCCTGTAGCATTTGATGAAACATTTTAGGGCAAGAAGTGCAGTAACATGAAGCTAGACGCTTAGGAAATCTGGTTGGTGTCCCGTTGCTTCTGTAGTTTAAATGAAGCTCTCTTAAATCTTCAGGGCAAAGATGATGTTTACGATCGTATGCTGCTAGACTACTTCTTTTCTTATCATCAGTTCATCCATCTACTATGTCGAGTTGCAATCAACTGTGAAAAGTTTACTGAAACTTTAGTTAAAATGAGTAAGTATGAAGGTTAAACAGCCTGAGGGTGTTGTTTTCTGTGATAACTGCCAGTGCTTCTCCAAGGAGGTTTATATTAAAAATTTTTAAGAAAAAGCAGAGCTTGTGAAACTTGCTGCATTAATTGTTCCAGACATTATTTTTATCCACAAAACTATGACGTGTGTAACGTAATGCAATCTTACCTACATGACTGTCACGCTTCAGGGCCTGCCAGAAAGGAGCTGAGGCAACCAGTGAGAATTCAGCCTCCTTGCACATTGGGAGTTTAATACAGGACTCACTGAAGCTTTTTTCGGTTGCGTTTTTGGGGTTTTTTTGGTTTGGCTGCATAAAATGGCTTTGGATCAGCTCCCGAGTCCTCTGCACCTCTGGCAATGCCATGAATCGGCATCTGCCCAGGAGCGCGCATGACCACCTAGACAGCCACAGGTAGCACTGGCTCTGTTACCAACCCGGGTTTGTTTTACTCTGTGGTTTCTGGAAGCATCACAACACTGAATTAAGTTTGTAACCATTTGGTAGTAGTTTGGTAGTTTGTACCCGATACTTGTTTCAGCTCTGCCAGTAGATACCGCCAACATTTGGGTTTCTTCCTGTCACAACGTGACCGTTTTTTGGTGTGCGAATAAGGCGTCGGTGGCTTTATCTGTCCGACTATTCCAGCCGTTCAGCTGGTTCTCTGCAGGAGCGCGTCCCGCCTTGAATCGCCCCGTGAAGTCCATGTGCTAGTCCAAAGGCACGTCGTGGGGGCGGTTGGTTTGGTTTTTTGTCTTCCTCTGCAGACCCCAGGCTAAGCGGAGATACCCAGCGTGCCAGGTGCAGATGCACATGCACAAACATCAGTGTCACACCAACAGTTACTACATGGACACACAGCCTGGGAGCCGTCTCGCTTCAGTTGTCTAAAAATTAAGCCATATAGCCAGATTTTCCTCTGTAGTCAGTGGAGAGACGTAGATTCCTTCCAAGAGAAATTTATTTTCTGATTCTGAAATACCTTATGCAGAATGAACCACCCTCTGAAAGTACTGCTTGTTTTCTCGTTTCCTCTGCCTGTAGAGGCTGGCTAGCAGGCTGTGGTTAAAGACCATGTCTAGACAAATAAAACTGGATAAGCTGAATTTTGTATAAAGACTGATGATAGCAGAATGTTCTTTTGATCCCCTGAATCACACATTTGCTCGTCGTTTGTCTTGCTCTCCTGGTTGTAACTCTAGTATTGTTACCATAGGTTGTGTTAGTTATAAAGCGCACTGGCAGTGGGTATCAGTGTATCCCTTAAGTCTTTCATGGTCTAGGTAACAATGGTGCTTGGGTTAATAATGAAGATCACCCTTTAAAAACCATATGCTCTTCTTAAAAAAGACACTGAAAGCCTTTAAGGGCTGTAGCTGCCCAGTTGAAAGTGTAAGGGAGTAATGAAATAATCTCCTTACAAACCCAGACCCAAAGCCAGCTCTTTAGGTTTTTGTACATTGCACAGAAACCCTGAAGGGATACATGTATTCATTAAACGTACTATAAAAACTTCACAGGCAATCGGTCTTTCTATTAAAAATGCTTCGAATGCGGTCTCCTGAAGTGATACGGCACCTTGGTACTGCTTTTATCAGGACGTGAGTATCTCCAACGAAATTCTCACGGTACCTTCTTTTCTCTTAAAATTTCAGGTGTCCTAGTGGCATATGAAGGTTTACCACTTCATCTTGCATTATTCCCCAAACTTTGGACTGAGCTTTGTCAGACTCAGGTAAGTGTCAGTGGGTTTGAGAACTCATGGGTTGGAAATACAGGTAAAAGACAATGAATGTGAAACGGTGATGAACCTGTAAAGTAGTGGGTATTGTTTCATCATTCAAAATACTAGTGTCTGGAATAGAAAATACCTCTGCTTCTGTTGCCCGTCATCTGACAAAACCTGGTAAATCAGGTATAAAAGTCTAGCAAACTGTATTTGATCCCAGTGTGCCCAAGGTCCCGCAAAAACTTAATGCGGCAACTTCACGCAGGACGTAGTATCAGCAGCATGGCAGTCTGTGCCGTGTCCAAAAATAACTCCATCCTGCCTCTCTGAACTTCCAGCTGTTTATGTAGAGTAAATGCTGGTATGATGAAACAAAAATTGGGAGATCTCCGAAGTCTGAGTTTTGTTGTGTGCCCACAGCAAGGAGGGGCCTTTGCGCCTCTGCCCGAGAAGCGTGTTGTTGGCTCACGTGTTAGGAGACGCTGGCCCTTCACATATGTACTGATCGTGATAAACTGGCATTCCTGTGGAATAAACTTCCTAAAAGGAAAACGTGAAATAACGACTGACAATAATTAATTTGTACAATTTACTGGTAGCCGATAGACACGAAATATTTTTATCAGTAAGAGCGGTGCAGTGTGAGTTAAGAACATCAGTGGGCCTGGTCAGATGTCTGCAAGCCAAGACAACTGTTGCAGACCGCACTGCTGCAGTACCACACTTCCAGTGGTGACTTTGCGGTGCTCTCTCTCTCTCTTCACCAGTCCGCAATGTCAAAGAACTGTGTAAAGCTCCTCTGTGAAGATCCAGTTTTTGCGGAATATATAAAATGTATTCTGATGGACGAAAGGACCTTTCTTAACAACAACATTGTATACACCTTTTTGACCCATTTTCTTCTAAAGGTAGGTGCTCTTTTAGTGGTAATTTTTATTTCAAGAAATGCAGTCATGTATGTGATTTCAGTCTAGGATACTGTTTTCACAGTTCCATTTTTTTGTGGTTTAAAAAAAAAAATACATTCTTCTCACAGGTCCAAGGGCAGGTGTTTTCTGAAGCAAACTGTGCCAACTTAATCAATACTCTAATTACAAACCTAATCAATCAATATCAAAGCCTAGAATCTGACTTCAGCAACCAGAGAGTTGAAATTTCCAAAGCAAGCTCTACTTTGAATGGGGTGAGTCTTTTCTAAGCCATTCAAGTATGGGCATCATTTAGGAGGTAGATAATTTTCTACAGCAGCTCATCAGTGCCACGTGGCAGGCTGTAATTAAAGAGGTGGGCACCGTGAGCTCTACTGGGTGCCTAAGCCAGGCTCCTGGGGAGAGCATGGGAGGCCACCTGAACCGTCTGGCTGTAACGTTAACCCCTGCCAATGTACAGGGCAGGAATCGGAGCTCTCCAGAACTCTCCCTTCCTCACGTATGCGCTCCCTAGGCATGCACAGCGTATGTCCTTGGGGCGCCCAAGCTGATGGTGGGGACCACAAGACTGGGGGCAGCGGGCAGCTGACGCTGTGTGTGGAGGGAAAGTAATGCGAAGCGCAGTAGAGTTAAATCGTAGAAAAGTTGTAACCCAGCAAAAGATTGTGTCTTACAGCGAGCAGCATGGTACTGTCATCTGCTCAGGACAGGTCTATGTTAAGGTCAGCAAACTAGTAGCAAGTGGTAGCTTTCAGTAGCGTTAAGTATATTTAGAATTTGATCTTTTGGATGTTCAGAATGTGTTAAAGCCTCTGCTTTATTGCACAGGTCTGTCTGTGTGTAGGGTCAATCAAGTACGAGTTTGAAATGAGGCTAGTTAAATGCGTTTACTTCTGTGTTTTTAGGACCTCCGAGCACTTGCGTTGCTGCTTTCAGTGCACACTCCCAAGCAGCTCAATTCAGCCCTGATTCCAACGTTACAAGAGCTTTTAAGCAAATGTAGAGCTTGTCAACAACAGAGGAACTCATTACAAGAGCAAGAAGCCAAAGAAAGAAAAACTAAAGGTTTGCCTTCTATGAGTGTCGCTCTAACAATTCTGAGGTTTTACACACTTTTACAAAAGGAACATACCGCATTGTTTCCTTGCCGCTGAAGGTGGGCTGTTTCTTGTCTCCAAGCCCCAGCGCTACACAAGAAATGCTATTTTATCATGGAGCTAAAGTTCTTGGCAATCGCATTAATTGTGTGCCAGGAAATAAGCATTTCCTGAAGTACTGTGCTTAATATGGAAAAGGATAAAAATGTGAAAGGAAAGGCCTATTAATTGGGTGTGTGGCACAAGAACAATGCGTTTTCCCTTTTTCTTTACAGATGATGAAGGAGCTACTCCTGTAAAGAGAAGACGGGTCAGCAGCGACGAGGAGCACACTGTAGATAGCTGTATCAGTGACACAAAAACTGAACCCCGGGAGGCGTTGACCCCAACAAGCACTTCGGATAATGAGACACGGGACTCTTCGATTATTGACCCAGGCACTGAGCAAGATCCTCCTTCCCCCGAGAACAGTTCTGTCAAAGAGTACAGAATGGAAGTTCCATCTTCATTTTCAGAAGACATAATGTTAGCGACGCGGTCACAGCACACGGAAGAACAGTCAGGAAATGGTAAATTTGAAGAATGCAAAGAATTTAAAGACCTGCAGACTTCCAAGGATTCCATTGGAGCCGAGGAGGACTCGGAGTTTCCTTCCACATCGATTTCAGCAGTTTTATCTGACCTTGCGGATTTGAGGAGCTGTGATGGTCAAGCCTTACCATCCCAGGACCCCGATACTAGTTTATCAATCAGTTGTGGCCATTCCAGAGGACTTTTTAGTCATATGCAGCAGCATGACATTTTAGACATCCTGTGTAGGACCATTGAGTCTACCATTCATGTGGTCACAAGGATATCTGGAAAAGGAAACCAAGCTGCTTCTTGACATTAGATGGAGCATGTCTGCTTTTAAGTCTTTTTTTTTTCCTCCCCCCCCCCCAATGCTGTTTGTATAAGTTTTGCTTATTTCTGTTTTGTGCTTCAGTTTGTCCAGTGCTCTCTGCTTGAATGGCAAGATAGATTTATACGCTTCATTCTTGGTCAGGCAGAACTCCAGTTTTGTTTCTTGGGGTTTTTTTTGGTTTTGTTTTTGGTTTTTTTGGGGGGTTTTTTGTTTGTTGGTTTTTTTTGTTGTTGTTGTTTTGGGGGTGGTTTTTTTTGTTTTGGTTTTTTTTTGTTTTTTTTTTTTTTGCATCTACCATACACTTTCTTAAAGGGCAATCAGATAATGGGTATGTTTTATGTAATTAAGAGTTCACTGTAGTGGCTTTCATTTAATATGGCTGTCTGGGAGAACAGGGCCTCCTTGCTCTGTATGATGTAATTTAAACTTATGGCATTTTTACTGTGTATAATATGGTGTCCTCTGTGCCAGTTTTGTACCTTATAATAGAGGCAGATTGCCTCAGATCGCTGTGGTTCTTATTATCAAAATTAAGTTTACTTGTATACTAAACAACCACAAGAAATTTGATTCTGTAAAGAATCCTCTTTAGCTGTGGCCTGGCAGTATATATATGGTGCTTTATTTAACAGAATACCTGTGGAGGAAATAAAGCACACTTGATGTAAAATTAATTGTTTTATTTTTATTGACATGATCAGTTGCTATTCTGTGCACTTCATTAAACTGATTGTGATGACTTTTCATTTGTTTATAATATGTTGCTTCCGTCTTTGGATTTCTCATCAAAGACAACTTGAAAAAGGAAACAGCTGTAGGAAGAAACGATGGTCACATATAGATAACCGATGGAAACCTTGGTCTTCATCGTGTTTACTGTGCCTGAACGTTCAGTCACACAGTCGAGAGGGACGGGTGTTGTCGACTCTTCCCTCTGCTACGTTAGAATGTGACATGGTGTCAGAAGCCAGTGGAACTTCACATTTCATTGTTTCCCCCGTTTTAACCTGTGGCAGTCGTCTTTTCCTCCTGCTCCATTTGCAGACTTCCTTTTTCCCCTTCTACTCTGGGGCCCACTCCAGCTGGCCGTGCTCCCTCGCTCTCCTGAAGCCTACCTCCACCCCCCACAATGCTGGAATGACTCTATTGCCTTTCCCTGTCACATTTCCTCCTGTTACTTCTGAGCAATACCCATTTCCTATGTGATCTTTCACACTGGCAATGATACTGGTTTTAGTACCCAATTAAACTCCCATTTTCAGCTTTATTTTCTAGTCGCTAAGCTCATTTTTCTGTTGTCTCGAGAACACGTCTATCCTGGCCTTTTTTCTTCCAAATTCCTTCACTCTGCCTACCATTTAATGTAGTTTAGCATCACTTGCTTCTCCATGATTCTTTTGTGACTCCTCTTACTCTCTTTGAAGCTGTTCTCATTTTTTTTCTTAACCTTCTGTAATGAATTACTTCTTCTAAAGTTTACACTTCGTATTCCCCTTTATTGGCGCTTTTATTCCTGCATTTACACTGTATTGATGCTGGTAAGTGCTTAAGTTGGCCTCATTATCCAGACATGAAGTAAGTATGTTTTCACTCTCTTTAGGAATAATTTTATTACTCTTTCTGATCAACTTCTCCACAGATTGTAACTTCAGAGAAATCATCAAACTTCTACATAAGGAGTATCAGAATTCATCTATCGAGTCTTCTACCAAGCCTGCTCACCTGTGGTTGGGTTAAGAGGTTTTTAGGAAGATGCTCCCCTATCTAAAATCTTCAGGAGATGAAGCAGCTGTTACACCCCTTTGGTGAGTACTTGCAGTTAATTCACTACAACTCTTAAAAACGTGCATCTGATTTTGGTATGTCCCCCGACTTCCCCTTTTAGCTACTGCGCTTTGTTGGCTTTAGCTTCTCATAGAGGATGAGAACACACCGTAATTCTGTTAACTCAAGAGTGGGATTCTGTCTTGCGATGTTTCTTTCCTCATTTTTTTGAAACCCCTTTTTTAAGTGTATTCCAAATATATTTACTATTTAATAATTATTTATTTATATATCAGAGTGTATATTTATATGTATTTGCTATTGATAAATATTGGACATATTTATACCCAAGTATTTAGTAATTATTTCCTAAACGATATACAGGCATGAAATACAGAGTTCTTCCTCTTCTGTCTTCCCCGAGGAGCATTACCCTCCTGGGTTCAGGCAGTCACTGACTACTGAGTAGGTCTCTTAAGTTATTTTTAGGATGTTTTTCCCCTACAGACCTTTATAGGTGATTTGCAAATGCTACTACCGGTAATTTTGTATTTTATTGTCAATTATTTTCTCACAAATATATAACTGGCCATTTTGAATCCCACTAGAGGCCCACTTATTTGATAACCAGCTTCCATTAACACGGAAGTTGCAGTTTCAGATGACCTTTCAGTGATGCAGTGTGTTGGGTCTTGGTGGCTCTCTAAACGGAGCAAGACACCCATCGTACATATAAGCTCTGTTAGGCCAGCAGTTCCCTCTGCAATCTAAACTTTGGCAAGATATTAAAAACCACGTTGATTATCCTTAATTAATGACTGAATTTAGTACTAGGTTTTTTTACTACTTTGCTCAGTTGTGTCAAGACTACCAGGCGTATCATTCTTCTTCCTGCTCTTCCCTTACGTTACTTGCCGATTTGCCCCTGCCATTTTCACTGGGAATTTTTTGCCAGTATTCAGTTTTTTGAACAAAACTAAGTGGTACCTGCACAAACTTGTCTCCTTTTCCACATCCTTGTTTCCACCGGTTTCTTCATCTTCCTCCATGTCCATCATTTTACATGTTCTGTACGTCAGGATTTGTTCCACAGTATTCCCCTCCTTCTACTTCAAATGCGTTTTCTAGTTTGTATTTCTTTGCTTTCAAGAATGCCTTTTTTATCCCCGTCTTTGAAAACCTCATCTTTAACTGGCTTCCCCAGGCGTTTAAAGCTTTTATTCTCTTCCATGGCTCGTCCCACCTCCCATTTAACCCCTTCAGATTAAGCTTTTAAAATACCTCCTCCTCCTCCCATCCTCACTGTGCATAGTCCCCACCAGCCAGGCTCTCCCTCCTGGACTCAAACTGTTAGGACCATCCTCTCTACTGACTTCTGGCTATAGCCTTACAAGTCTTGTCTTGGACATCTCATTATTTTTCCTCTTGGCTTTCTCAGAGACCAGGCTGCTGTACAGAATCTTACTACATTATGGAAGTGTTACATCACAAACAAAACTGTCTTCTGCTTGGTGTCTTCTGCTTGGTGTCTTCTTTCACATGCTCGCTAGCCTCCTTAAAACACACAAATTCCAATAAATTTGAGCATTGTTTCCTACAAACTCTCTACATGTGTCTCCACTCCTGCTGTTTTCTCTTTTGTTATACTGGGAAAATTTTAGGATAGGGAACTCTTTCACAGAGACTTACTTAGAAAACAAACTACATTTATGATAACATCATTTTCATTATGTACGATACTATCCTATCATTATCATCACATTGTTTAGTAATGGTATGCGATTCCTAATTCTGCTCCATCCAGCTCCAGGGCTGAGGATAATAAGTAGTTCAACATTCTTCATTTTTATTAAGCTCCTGGAGAGTCTGTGAGGAATATGAGAAATTATAGCACTAAAGAATAAACGGCTTTGCCAGAATAAATCATGTCCAAGATGATGATTGCCCCCTTTGTGTTATGGCTGGCCGATAGTGCTACAAATTCTCCTGAAGACTACCTCATTTTTCTCAATTTTGAAATAACTGTGTACAGCACTTGAACTTTCAGGTCAGCAAGACAACAGTAATGTCAGCTAAGCCCCAGAACAGACAGTGAGGATGGGAAGACTGCAGGACCGCTGGTGAAGCAAGAAGAAAAAATGTCCGTTTTTTGCCTGTAAGGGCAGTCAATCAGGGGCCGTTTGCGGCTGTGAGAGCCAACTACCCATTTCTTACGCTAGGCTGGCCTATCAGGAGGATGAAAAGGTAGGTACTTCACCTTTTTAACTCAAGAAAGCTTGTATGTATCATCACACTTACAGATGTGCAGGCACGAGGGAACAAGGATGCCACTGAAGAGAGCAAAGGCACATCATCTTCAGTGCACCACCCTTTACTTAAACAGGAAACGAGGGCTGGCTGGGGCTCTTCCTCCTTGCACCTCCCAGCAGCAGCTGCAGTTTCCTGGGGGTTTTGGCTGTCCACGCCTGGAAGCGAGTGATGCAACACTGGAAACACAAGTAAGTCACTTCTTTTTTTGACGTTAATGATTGGCAATTGGTCCAGTTGAATACGCCTGCTAGTGGAAGGAGACAAAAAAAATTCAGACTGGCAAGACACACAAGTAGTGGGCACATGGGCCCCTGTGATGGAAGTGGTTTTTTAGTCTGGAAGGAAAGCTGCTGAGGAGTACGTCCCAGAGAATTACTAGGGCTGTGGGGTACACTATCTGAAGAAACTTGTAATGAGGTCTAAGAGCCACTCTCTAAATACTAAATTGTCAGGGTGTCATCTACACACAAAACTGCTTAGCCTGATCTCTGTCTTAAAACTAGATTTTCTATTTCCATTTAAAGATTGCTCCTTTGTCAACCAATACCCCAAATCATTTTTGTATTCAGAATGTTAGGCTCTTTGTCCTTGAATATTTGTCCAAAAAAGGACAAAAAAACTAACTAAATTTTGAGCATTCAGAAAAAGAAAGATGCTAAAACAGGGCATTTCTCAAGAGGCTTTCTCCATCCTCTGTCTAGACACCTAAAACACAAGCAGTGCAACCCACAGTAACCAGTCTGTGCGTCCATCCCGTCACTGTGAGGGGTTTGTGTTACTACAGCAAACCTCACCTAAGTTGAAAGGGGATAACTGACTGCAAAGCCTTCAAGGAAAACCTCGCCTGTAGAAAAGAGCAGCACATCTTTATCTTCTGGATGATGGAAGTTTATGTGTGGTAGGGTTGCCCTGTGTTGGTGTCCTGTAAAAATAAAATGTGTAGGATTTAAGTTCCATACAGACTCGTTATGTTTGGCAGCATCGGATAGTGGAGAAAATAAACTGCATGTAAAATCATTTATTTTATTGAGCCAACCATGTTTTCCAAAGGCAGCTTGCCCTTTTTTGGTCAATTTGTTTCAGATTGCATACTTAATTCATACACTTTTTATGAAGCAGTTGAGAATTAAGTTATCCTTGCTAACCTCCATGTGGTTCAACTAACAGTACTTTCAATATCGCAACTACGCTCCTCTCGCATTTGTCTAACAAACAGTTGCTCGCTGCAGAAGTACAGAGGGCCATAAATGAGTTACGCGGAAGGCTTACAGAATTGCAAAAGGAAAGCGTTATTACTGTTGGTTTCTTCCAAAATAAATTTCACACTGAGGTCAAGTGAGGCCAGTGCATGCAGACTTAACAGTGGTAACCGTCGTACCAACCTGAATGACGTGACATTGTTAATTATCTTCCCCTAAAACTGCCTACAGAGTTAGAAACAAATTCAGTCTGCAGTTAAAGCAATATTAAGTAGTATTTTAAAAGGCTGTAAACTATATCCCCCACATTTCTTGAAAGATCTAACGTATCAGCAGTTTCCTAATCTGTTTCAGTTCACCTCTTATGGGAACCCCATCTCCTAGAGGGATTTGATTTTGCCACTCGATACACCGAATATTAAAGACCTGCAAATGCTTTCTATTGATTCTTGTAGCTTACCTACCTCTGATGGTAGTGCTTTACTGCAGCTGAATCATTATTACTCTCTGAACTTGCAGGTGAGCAGAGCAGAGCTCAGTGTCTGCAAGTAAAGCTGTTTATGTAAGTAGACTTACTTGCCACCTCGGTCACTAAAAATGCATAAATAATGCTTAGATTTATGTACAGTATCATAGAAGCGGGTCTTTATTCTTCCCACAAATAAATTACTTTTTTTAAAAAACAAATGTTAACAAAGTATAAAAAGTAATGCCCTAACAAAACTACAGTGCTGTTATCATTCCATATTGTCTTTGGATTGCTGCAGTAAAATATGTATTTCTTCAAAATACTGCTTCTTCCAACATTGTCTTGTACTGTCTTCATTAGAGACAGGAACTCCTTTGCACTCTAACTGCAGTTCCGTTTGAGCAGCCATATCCTTGAAATTCAAGGCAACCGTTGCATAATGTTCTGAAGGAAGAAAATATGACATGTCAGTACAGTGGTTTTTAAAGGATTACCTTTGTTGTTGCTAATTTCCTATCTGCTTTTGCCTGTGTCTGAGTGAAGCCTCTCTTCACAGATGACAACTGCTACAGCCATCAGGCTATTCTCCAAAGAGCACAGACTAAGTGAGCAAGGCTGGCAACTGTCCCGCTTGTTCCTTTTCACCCTGCAAGTGTAGCCTCTATTAAGAGGTCCTCAGAAAGACTCACCATCAGGCCAGTTTCTACACCTCCACTTCAGGACAATTCTTTGGCTTGGGACCTGTAAGAAGATAAGAAGGTTCTCCCCATTACCGTTTGAGATAATTCGCATTACGGTTACTCAGTGCTAATTGTCCCCTGGAAAATAAGGAGAGGAACGTTATCTTATGTAATAGTAGATACATGCATGTGAACAATTGTTGGGGGGGGGGGGTGTTGTTTTTTGTTTTTTTTTTTAAATAAACTTTTCATCAAGCTCTCAGCTTGTTATGTTCCTCTGTTTTGTCTTCTCTATGGGAAAAGGTCAGGCTGATGAGTTAGTGAATACAAAACAACGAAATTTGTAAGCATGACAGAATATGCCCATGATTTTCTGTTAAGCAGTCGAGCCTGCTTTAGTGCTCAAGTCAGGCAGTATTGCCCAACGGTGCCTTACAGCATGCCACCAGCTCTTGTGAGAAGGGGAGGTACTGCTCCAGCATAAGCATTAAGTCAGCCCAAGTTTGGTCTAAACCAGGCTTGTTTTCACTAAGCCATTAGGTTTATATTTTGACTTGTTTCACCTAAATAGTTCCGTATCTAATTGCAAAGGTTGACGAATATATCTGACTTCCCTTGGCTTCAATAATGGGATGTTACCACTGAAGCCAATCGCGGGCATTCTGCAGCATTTACGTTTCCAGACTGAGCCCTTTACTGGAGTTAATGACAAATTTTATTAGCTTGCACTGAAAGCCCAAATTGCCGAGGCTCTGCTTTTTTACAAGTTGTCCAGTCATCAGTGATACTTACTGCCCATCATCTGGACAGACATGAAGAGACCAAGTCTCGGCTTAGCAACTGTGAAAATGATTCTTCAGCGGTTTCAAAAATGGAGCTGAGCTCTAATTATCACTTCTTCCCTTGTATTTGCAAAAGCATTCAGCTGGGGAGAGTGTAACATTTGCCCTGAATAGAACAGAGACCATTTCTGCTGTTACACAAAGTGGTGATACAGATTTGGGAAATAAACCTTTAAGCCTGCTTTCTCACTCCTCCTAGTAAAAAAGGACGGTGCTGAGAGTTTTCTCCTCCAGCGCAGGTTGTTAGGTGTCGGCAGTGCCTGCTCCTTTGATGGGCAAGAGAAATCACACAACATAATAGCAGATTTTTGGCTTTGTGGCAGAGGAACTGAATGCGCATTAGAGAAGCTGATGCTACTTTTTAGCTCACAGAAGCAGCTGATACCCCTACCTTCCCCCCCATTTTTGTAGTGCAAAGTAGGAGCTTTTTACCAATTCTGCATATTCACCACTGACACAGCCATCAAACATCTGAAGTTTGCCTCCCTTCTCAGCTTCAATCACGGCAGGACATTTAGAAAACTTCTGTACCAACTAGCAAAAGAAGAATACATGAGTCAGTTAACGACAAATCTATCCTGATACATAATGCACCACATCATTATAAAGACAAGGGAGGTTTGCTGAAGAAATGAACTGTGATATACCTAAACATCTTTAAGCACTAACTGGGCTTTTCATACAGCACTCCACTGAGCCCTGTGGCAGTTGCAGGGGCCAAAAGGAGAATGTAAATGCTGAAAAGCCAGTGATGGCAAATGCAAAGAGCAGTAAAGACTCCAGCCGTATGCGAGGGGCTTAGGCAAAGCACATACATGTCTGGCTGATACTAGATTTGGCAATGAGCAGCAGCTCTAGGACAGTGCAAGGAAGAGAATCGCCGAGAGCCATTACTTCTCCCATTGGGATTCTAGTTTAAAGGTCCCCAATACCAGCCCAGGCTCTTTTGAAGGACACAAGCCCCAAATTAGTAATTTTCTATTTTGTACCCTATAAGCAACAATATCATCACATCCACTAGTTAATTTCTTTAAGCTGTGGGTAACAACAGTGACATTACTGAGCACTTCAGGCTCCTGAACAAGTACTTTAGTTGCCCAAAAAAAGCTAAGCTTTTTCTTACCAAAAAAAGGAATGTGATACTGAGTTGCATACAAACTACACAGAGATGCAACTTTACTTTGTTTAGTTGGCTTTTCTCCCTATGAAGGTAGCAACGGGCAAAAAAAAAAAAAGGTCTAAGCCATCCCAATAAGCTCTCATTAAAAGGTAAAAGTGGAACGAACGATGCTACTGCCACCTTCTAGCGCTTTCTGATTGCTATCGCAAGAACTTGTCAATGAGGTCAGCCTTTGTTCCTTGGCTGGAGACCAAACTGACACGCTGCCTCAACCCTTTCACATTTTCAGCTGCCTAAAAGATGAAGCTCTTCAGCAAAACTTGAGGAGCAAATTACGACAATTACAAATACTTAGTGAAGTTACAAGAAAAGGGTAGCTCATTAATCCTTTGCTTTCTGGACGATCACATCTCTCCCTTTAACGTACTTAAGGAGTACTGCATGTACTTGACAGTATGAATACGACACATTTACTACTTACACAACTACTCAGATGTAACAGCATCCTCATTAAGTTATACTGCTTTCTGAGACTATCACTTACTTCCTTAGTTGTGAAGATGCTATAAAGTTCATCTGCTGGAGAGTTGAATATTTCTCTCATAAGTATCTTCACTGTTGGAATCTTTACACCAACTATATCCAAAGGCTGTGGTGAAATAGAATCCTGTAAAGCAAACAATGGTCACGTAAATGACCGCAAGAGCAAACATTTAAAGTTCTGGAATGGCAGGACTGTTGTTACCTCTGCATTCTTAAAAACATACTGTGGTGTGAATATATCTTAATTATACAGCATACTTCCGTATTTCTCTAACAGTATTATTAATCAGGATTGACTAAATTAAGTGAAAAAATCATGAGTGCGTGATTTTCTCCAAAGACATGTGAAGCTAACTTTAGTCTGGGGGAAGTGACCCATGCAGGTGAATTCCAGCTTCACCTTGCCCAAGCTACAGCTGCTATAGAACAAGGCACTAAGGAGTACATACATGCTGCCATCCTCTTCTGCGCCTGGCAGAGCCATGCCCAGGATCTGCGAGGGGTCATTCCTCTCCTACAGTCCCTGATCACAGCCATGAGGAGGCAGTTCCACCCCAAAGGCCTTCACTTTCGCAGGTTAACACAGGGATATGCCATTGTTACCATAGCAAAACCTATAGGGACTACATTTATGGTAATACTAAATTCATACCACACTTAAAAGCCAACATACTTGCATGGTGCTCCCACTTAGTTTTCGCTCAGCAGCCAGCTCCTGACCAACAGCAGCTTTTGTTGGCAGAATCATTCCTGAAGTAAACTCTGTAACAGAGAGAAGCACTTTTCAGTATGAAATTGAGCTGTACAACCACCATGACATTGCTGGGTAAAACTGTGAAGAATGGGAGCACAGAACGGGACATACAACTCTAATCCAGTTTCCCCACCTTACCCGTATGTTTTTATTAGCAAGAAAGCCTAACAGCAATTTCCATTAAAAACACCAGCTTTTTCAAAGTTACCTGTGCCCATGAAAGAATGCACCATCTCCATGAACTTCTACACAGTACGGCAGAGAAACGACAAGCTGGGGTCCAGGCGTTGTTTTGCCAGCCAGCCATCCAGTCTGCAGGTCTTACAGTGACCTCTGTGGTCAGTGTGTGTAACGCAATACAGCCTGGGCCGCTACAGAAACTTCTGGGCGCTGCCACGTTTGACAGCAATAAAGGTTTCAACTGGTAGGACTAACTTCTTTCATCTCAGCCGGTAACAATTAAAAAATATAACCAATGCAAACCCAAGGACTTGTGAATATACTGCCACTCTGGGCAAGAAAGAAGACTGCATAAAAACATACCTAACACACTGGTTTAAATTACCTGTTTTAAGTGCTTTCAGGTAATCTCTCAGGGCCTCTCTGACTTTTGTGGTTCCCTCAGTTCTCATAAGGTCCTTCAGAACATCGCCTTCCCCTTTCTTTTTGCTAACATTTATCTAGAAACAGAAAAATTACAAAATCTAAGAGGCATCTAAACATTGAGCCTTTTGGGTTCTGGCAACAAAGGAAAGTATTTTGGCTTTGTTTACTATATTCAGAGGACAGCTGCAATTTCAAGTTCATTATCTTCTCAAGTTTATCCTACCTTTGCCAAAAATAAGCCCTCTTGGGTTTTGACTTAAATAAATGTAGTATCTCATCTCCACAGTATCATGGTCAAGTTCATCAAGTATAAACAGAGTTGCCAACTACACAGCAGAGGTTGAGGAATCTGTGGAAGCCACACTATCAACTGTGATACAGTCAACAAGGAGATTCCTTCAGTTCTTAAGTTTTTTGGAGGGGTAGGTGGTTGGTTTTTTTAAGACTACAACAAGCAGAGTTCTTCTCAAATTTGTAGTTAGTATATCGTCACAAACAGTAATTAGCAAGAAAACTGTGCACATTCCTAGTAGGTAAATTTCAGAACACAGGTAGGTCATGATTCCAAGTATAAAAAATAAACACATGAAACAAACTACCCAAGTGTAATCATCCCACTTAATCACAGGATAAATCAAAACATGATGCCTATATGTTGATTAATGCTTTATTTAAGAATTCTGAACCTATATAGCCATATCAGTATTTCACACCTACCTCTGTATCATCTACCTCATTTTCTTCTGACAGGTTAGGAATTTCAACAGATCCCTTATGTTTCTCACCAGACTCTTTCACTGTACCTGTATTAACATAACGAATTCTTAAATGCATTATTAAAAACTATTTCCCCCATAGCAAGAGTTTTATCTTGGAAATTAGTTGTACAAAAGCGTTACTTGAAGCAAGTTCCCTAGAATCTAATTTAAACGACCTAAATAGCAACCCAAAGTCTCAAACGTGTCACAGCGCTTTCATGGTGAACTATTCTCAGAACTGTACTTTCCTGTTCAGATGCATTAAGATACGTACACGCGCACAGGTACACCTTCTCACTCGGTGCAGTTTGCACTACCATCCCGCCACCGCTCTCGCCTTCAGCTGTCAGCAGTGCTAATGCTCTCCGCTTACAACAACTCACCTCTGCCAACACAGAACGTGAATCTACGTGGGGGCAGAGAAAAATAACGCTCCTCCTCTCCTAACCTCGTCCGCCCTTTATTTAGAAGCTCCCTAGAATGCTAACTATTCCTTCCCATGTATCTGAAAAGCTCCCAACATACAGGCATGTCACCAAAACACGTACGTATGTGTAATGGACAGGTATACAACTGAATTTTTTTATAAGTATGAAACTTCACTTGCACATTTTTTAGAACAACTTCCTACTCTTAGTAGCTTTACCACGAACTGCCAGTAATCACCATACACGTCAGAAGGACTTTGCAAGAACAGAAATTACGCTCTGCTTCTGCATCTTTCTGGGCAAAGGCCTGCCATCACCTACCGACACAGCTCTATGAACACGCTGGGGGAACATCAACCCTCTACCGAACTTCTTGGCCTCAGACCTTACTGTGAAAAAATGGAATCTAAGGCCTGACGGTTCTTTTTTCTTTCCACTGAAGACTCTTCCCCCTTGCCTTGCAAAAGCATCGTCATTGAAATGTATTCACTACTTAGATCATGTTAAAACCTCTTTAGCAGACAATAGCAGAAACATACAGTTCTGCCCCAAATCCAGTTATCTGCACACTGTTGTATCAGCTTAGTTGTCAAAACATATGCAACCCAACAACAGGCTTTATCAGTCCATCATCAAAACTCTCAAATTCAAATACAAACAGCCCAGTATTAAGCCTGACTGCAAAAGGGGGATTATCATGAAGGTAAGACGTAGTATTTCTTTGCATTGTCTCACCTTCAAAGCAGCTAGCTAGATCCAGCTACTACTTAACATCACTCTCCTTTCATTATTTTTAATTACTACCCTGAAACGACCACTACGCTATAGAGGGGCATACCATGCACGGATATAACCTAAGCTACTACAAGTCAAGATCACAGTGAAGTACACCAACAAATGATCAGACGTTTCTTAGCAAGACAAAGAGCGAATGACGGTTAGTAACACCAAGTGGAGTACGGTGCAAAAACCCCTTCTTAGTCGGGAGCTAAGTCAGTGAAGCACAGCGCAATACGCAAAGCCTGTTAATCCAGAAGCAGACAACCATGTCCACACAGGGAAAGGCTGAACTAGAAGATCACTCTTGGGCTTCTCCAAGTCTCCAGGGGAACCTGTTAGCTCAAGTACAAAGCCATGTGAACTAGTTAATTATACCGTTAAAACACTTCTGGGCCCAACACAAATCACATGCAGCCATCTCAATTTTTTCTTTACTGCCTTCTTCCAGCTCCAGAATTAGCACAGGCAAAACCACACAACACTGTCTTCGCAGATAGTGAAGCAAGTCTTTTTTTCAGCTACTCTCCTCAAAAACAAAGTGCAAGCATGCAGGAAGAAGTTTTTAGGAGCAAAACACAAACCTGACTTCTATCCATTCTGCTAATTTTAATACCAATTTTCACAACTCTTAAAATAAAGATTCCCAAATAGCACAAGCCAAAAGGACAAATTTGAATTCATAAAAACAGTAAAGAGACTGTCCGTCCCCCCTTCAAAAAAATTGTTAGTCCAAGGGATTAATGCAGATAGTATCTGTGCTGGAACAGCAAGTCTAATCAGTTAAGAAGGTGGTTGGTCAACATTAAGTGGGCAGAAAGTTGGTACAACTTTGCAGTTTTCGTATGACTGTAATATAAGCAAAACTATTACCTTTTTATCAAACAAACCATCAAATTATTTGTTTGAATCCCAGGGGACTCCAATAACAGACCTCAGCAAAAACAATTCTTTTGTTTCATGCCAATCCACTATTTTAGAAAATTAATAGGGAAAGCACGTCTCAGAAAGACCTACGTATAAACCCACTGTTGAAATGCCCACATTTTAAGAGAAGATACACATTTTCATAAAACTTCCATCACAAGGTAGAATAATCCATTAAAATCCTCATTACATCTTCAAACAAATGAGAGAACAGCCATTTTGCTCAATTTTAGTGCCATTAGGTACCCTTAGTTCCTCACTCTCTTGTTGCTCTGTAATCTAAATTGCTAGAAGCAATGTTTTTTCCAACATCGTCTTTTCAAACCGGCTGCAAATTTCAGGATTTGTACCATCTTGTTCTTATGTATACAGATTTTAATTGTAGCTTGAATTGCTAGTTATCCTAGAAGACTTGTAGAAGGAAGTAATCACAGCAGTTAGTATTTTTAGCAGTTCAGTCCGAACTCTCATTTCTAACTTGGAGCTCTCAGAAAACACACACTATGATGGCTATCAAATTAAGAAAAAAATCATCAGCCCCAGCTCTTTCAGAATTTCACTGTGCAGTAGAAAACTCCTTTAAGCATTCAAAGACATTATCCGCTTAGTGTAACACTGAACTGAGCAAAGTACCTAATGCAAAATAGAGTTGTCTTTAGTTAAGCCTACATGAAGGCCTAATAGAGGAAAAAGAATTTTGAAAGGATTTGTATAGAAATAGAAACAAATTACTCTATCTGCCTACTTTTACGCCTTATACACTGAAATAAAAAAAAAACCAACCAACAAAAACAAACTAACCAGTATTTAAAACCTAGATTATTTTAGCTTATCTTGGGGAAAAAAAAACCCAACCCCAAAATATCAAAAAGCTGATACCAATTATTTAAGCTGCACCTATATAAACCGCACGACACAGCATGTTTGCCTTCCTTTCTGTTAACAATTAGATCACAATTTTAAGTATGTTCTTAGTTTATAACACACTTTTGACATTTAAAACATAGTTAACTGTCAATGCAAACAAAAATAAATAAATAACAGCACTTCAAGTCCCCTGTTATTGTGGGAGCAGGTCTCAATGCCAAATCTGTTCAAATTCTGAGCACTGGTCTCAGCATCAAAAAAAACCGTTAAAGTCCTGGTCAGTCAAACCATGAAAGACAGTCACGAAGGACTGCGTTGGAGAGAGCACCATGAAAAGAAGCACAAAACACAGCCAGCCCATGGGAGCAGCCACAGCATTACCCGAAACACTGGTCCAGAGACTACAGTCCTGTTTTGGGCCACAGGGATGAAGAGGGGAAAATTAAATATGGTCCTTGGTATTCCCCCCTCCCACAGTAACGACTGAGGCTTGAGAAATAAGTACAGTATTTTGGGGAGGAACAACCTGTCATTTGGGTTTACAATACCCACGTGCAATTTTCCATGCAGGCGCTTTTTATCAGCTCTTCCTGCTTCTTACTTCAATGCAAGAGATGGGCCACAATTTGCCATCAAGTTTTAGGCATCTAATAAATGGGAAGAATTCCTTGATGTTGCTAAAACATACGCTATATGGTCAGTCTGCAAATAAAGAGCTTGCCATGGGACAAGCACAGCGAAGGATGAACCTCCAGGAGTTGCAGCTGCAAGCAGATGCAGCACAACAAAAGTGGATGTGCACACCTTCCATTACCTCAAATAATCAAGAATTACTTCTAGTTTCCTTATTCCCACTAAACAGTTTTTTCCTCATATAATTCATTATCCTCAATAGAAAGTACACTAAATTTCTGGAAACACCTGCATTTTTACACTCTTAAGACTCTCCTGTTCCCCGCTATAAACACGCATTAAGCACAGAGCTGTAATTTAGTGCACGCCAGGAAACAATTCAAGCACACCGGTGTAAGCAATACATGTTTCACCACAATAGAAGTATTTACTTCTTCCAAAGCGAAATTAATAATACTGTGCTAATAAGCTGTTATAACAGTGCTAAGAAACGTGTGTAGTACAAAAAAAGAGGGTAAAGGGGAGGGGGAAAAGACAACCTAGAGTTTCAAGATTATTTAAAAATAAGTATTTATTACAATTCAGGCATACGTATCTCCTGCAGTCTCCCTACGATTTTGATTCACTGCAGTTCACTAAAATACTCCTGCTTTTCCAACCCAAATGAGAACAGTTTATTTTCCAAAGCCATCACTCCTGACCCCGCAGAGCAAACTAGCAGAGCCAGCTTTACAAGGACCACGATAAACTCGAAGGCAACCCCTATCAATGCACGTCTTCCCAAAAAAGCTAGGGCACGGGTGGGAACATGCAGGACTGCACTCCTTTCACCTGGGAACGGCTAAGCGAGCCCGGCGGCAGGCTCCTCACTGCCAGCGGTGGCCTGAACTAGAGGAAGCCCCCGACAAACGCCTCCGACGAGCACGGGCAAGGCAGCGCCTCACCGACCTCCCCCGCAGCCCGCCGCAGGCCCCGCCGGTCCCCTCGGAGCCGCAGCCGCCCCCCGCCCCGTACCTTTCCAGCTGAGGCGCAGGTTCCACTCGTAGAAGAAGATGAGTTTCCCTTTGCGGCTGTTGCAGGACGCTTCGCCTTCCACCTGCTTCAGGTCGCTGATCTCGCAGCGCCCGGCCTCGCCCTCAACCACCAGCCCCACCAGCACCTCCTTCAGCTTGCTTTTCGACCAGCTGGTCGCGTCCCGCTCCGTCCTGGGCAGGGAAGCGGGGCCGTTAACCGCCGGCCGACCCCCGCCCCCACACACCCCCACAGGCACCCCCCTCCTCCTCCCGCCGCCTCAGCGCGAGGCGGGAGGTGCGCGCGCGCCCCGCCAACGGCCGCGCCGCGCGCCGCCCCTCACCAGTGCCAGTTGTTGACGTTGGTGGCGTCCGCGCGCTCCTCCACGATCCAGCGCGGGTCTCCCTGTCCCCACTTGGCCATGGCGCTGCCCCCCGCCCGGCCCGGCCGCGCCGCTACCACGGCCGCCGCAGCGCCCGCCTCCGCCGGCAGCCCAACCGCTTCCGCCCGCCGGCGACCCAGCCAGAAGGTGCCAGAAGCTTCCCCGCCCCCGTTCCTCGCTCCGCGCCGGAGGAGGAGGAAGGCGAGGCCGCGCCGCCCTTCCTCCCCAGCCCACGCCCTCCCCGCTGCCGGGACCCCCGCTCCTCCTGCGGGGTACAAACCGCCGCCTGCTCCGCTGCAGCCTGGGGGGAGGAAAGGCACCGGGCCGCCAGAGAAAGGGTAGTCGCTCCCTTCCAGAAATTAAGCGCGACGGTGGGGTTCGTGCAAGAGAAAAGAAAATCGATGTTCGTTAAAATAAGGACAAGGCAGCGCAGTTGGAATCGGTTTTATTGTCTTGCCATTGCACTCTTGCCATCAGAAATCACATACACTATAAGACGGCACTGCAGGAAAGTAACCTTGCGCTGCAACCCTTCTGCAGCCCCCCTAGGCTAATCCTTGCTTGTTTTCTTGCCCATCTCTTACAGCACAAAGAACAGGAATAGCAGGAATTAAAATCAGGATGTTCTTACTGGCCATTTAATTCTGTAGTGTTCCAGTGAGCGGCAGTGTAGTTCTAAAAGTTTTCTTCATCAAGCACTCTTACTGATGAAAAAATAGATCGTTGCCATCAGGCTCATCATCTTCAGGCTTTGCGTTCAAAATAATGGCCACTTCTGAAAATTTTACTCCTTTCAGCTCTTTCTCAGGTGCGTGTGTTGTATGATCAGGTGTTAAGGGAAGAGCTGACTCTTGATTCCTACCTGCCAGAAAGCAATCCTGCAAGAAAATGTTAACACAGATGAGGCAGAAAGCTACAAGTAGTAGAGTGTGGACAAATTCTAAGCAGTAGAAGCTATGTAACTTTATATATAGATTATATATGTATGTAATCTGTCTCTGAAAGCTTGCAAAGGAAGCATTGTTTTTAAGGCTGCAAGTTCTAGGAGCAGCATGTAAGAACCCTTTACTGTACACATTCCGTAAAAGATGGAAGAGAGTCACCATTCTTCTCCGGATCTCTTTCTAAGCAGGGACAAACAGCTCCTCCTCAAAAACTTTCATTACTTCACATAAGGTTTTCGGGGTTTTTTTTAGTTCCACCAGAAGCGTTCTTTTTTTGATAATTCTTTCAGTTACATGCTGAATAATGATAAAATATCTTTCACTCCACTCTTTGCAACCAAAAAGCTAATTACCTGGTTTGCTGTGAATTCTGCAGTGGGCTGGTCATCTACGTTTCTAGGTTCAGCGGCTTTTTCAGATGCCACATTTTCTTCACATTCACTGTTGCAATCTAACAGTAGCGTCTCAAGGTAATTGCATTCTGTAGCAACCTGAATTACATCTTTGTCAGCATCAGCTCCTTTGGTGTCTTCCATGTTGCTAAATGCTATTATTTCAGGTTTCCTGAAAGAGAGTTAAGAGAATTCGTAACTATTTGCAAGCTCAAGGTGTTAAGTGCCAAAAATCTTAGCCTCTCTAAAATTGAGAGCATGCGTACATGCATACACTGATCTCACAATTACGGGGATTTTACCTAGGTAGCTTCTTGTGTCCTCCGGGTTTTTTTCTGCGTAAGGCTTAACAATTTGCTAAAAAGTAAGTAGGAATTTGCCCTCGTAATTTTCAGTACAAGATTAAATGGTATTGGCTTCCTTCAACTGTAGAGTTTGTAACTTGAAATTGCAAGGGTTCTTAAAAATGGGCCTATACGCAGTGAAAGATACAAGGAAAATCCTATGTTACCAGCCACAACTTGCAATAAGCTATTTTTTATAAATGTGTGATATCGTCTTTCTACTTACACATTATTCATGCGCTCTAGTTTCTCGAAGCTTTTCAGACTTCCATTTTTGTCAGCTATACACAGATTATCAATACCCTCTGTAATTTCAGCTTGCTTCTTAACCAAATACTTTTGCTCATGCTTTCTGAAAATGATAAACACATTAAAATAAAATTATTAACTGTTTTTGAAGATTGGCTTTACAGTTGTTTTAAAACCAGAACATGAAGTAATTGTGTCATAAGTTTAATACACAACATTTATTTTCAGTATTTTGTGGGGATTAGTTTGGAGTATTTCGTATTTTTCTGTAATGGAAAATAAATACCTGCTGCCATCTCAGAAACCTTTTTGTTTTCCTCAACTATATGCTCCTGCTGCCGCTGAAGTTAGCAGCAAAACCTCCCTTGATTTCAGCATTCATGGGGTTACAGGAGACTTATGTGGGTATATTACAGCTACTTGTGCCCCCCTTCACAGTTAAAAGTTTCTGCTATCCACACTTCTCTGTTTTAAAAATATTTGTTTCTGCTGTTGCTGTGTGACAAACACAAGAAGAAACCAACTTCCAGTTGTGTAGTGTGTCCAATGTCTGCAGTAGAACATCGGGCATTTTGATTTATAGCAAATCTTAGGCAATACTCCATGCAAATACCAGTAATTTATCAGGGAAGTATTTTTCAAGTTGACATTTAAAGTAAACTTACTAATTGTAAGTCTAAATTACATTGTTAAAGTAAAACTATTTGTACCTTGTCCTTTTTCATAGCAAAAAGTACGTATACCAGGAAGGCTACGAGGGTGCAGGCTAGCAGAACACTGAGCACGATAGTTGCAATAAGTTCAGGAGTTGCCGCGTCAGGAGGGGCCTCTTCTATGGCTGCAGTAACAGACGTTGAAAATATTTTCTCCAGTTCTGCCTCAACGTTACTTTTCTGCTCCCTAAGTTTTCTGAAGATAAAAGAGTAAAATGCTGATGATTTATCAGACCTTCATTTTGGCTTGAAGAGTATTGAAGAAAATAACAGAATACCACTCTCTGGTGCACCAAGACCTTTTCCCAAAGATTCAGACTTGTCATGTCTTTCATTTGGGAAAAATTTTGTTTTCTAGTAAGCAGCCCTGGTACTTATGAAGCAAAATGCTGCAAAGGTTGGAAAATTGAACTTGCGAGGTCAGTAGCCTCCAAATCCACGTCAAGGCAGCCGCATATAGTCTTGCGGATACCAAGAGTGCTTTCCTCAGAGGCGAAGGTTCATCCATGCAGACTGCTTCCTATGACCACAGGCTCCATTAGTAATATCAGTCACAAACGATTACTAGTTTAAGAGGGGTGTTGAGTCTAGAAATCGAGCGTTTAAATAGCAGCTGCCCTTCATAGAAGGTTTATAAGAATATGCATTCATACCACTGTCATGGAATTGTTATGAAACAAAACATAAAATATACCTAAAATGTAAGTTTTTAAGCAACATTCTGCAATTCTGGGGTGAAATCAATATATTTTTAAATAATATTCTTTCTTCTTCTCTGTTTTCTATAAAACTGACTTTAAAATATATTTGCATAATTAAACAGCCTTATTCATATTTTTGACAAAATCTGAAAATTACCTTTCAATAAATAATGAAAGCTTTCCGAATTCGAAAGTCTCCATTTAAGCCTTGAGATAAGTCTCATATAAACTATTTGATCTAAGCCTGTCCAGTCCAAGACATTAATAATTTTAAGGGAAACAAAACCTAGCTGCATAGCTCTGACACCCAGAAGACAGACTGTGCCATACAGACCTTTTTACATCTTCTGCAGGTACTTCCTTGTTTACCACATCAAAAGCAGTAATTTTTACATAGGTTACATCAGTGCTGCTTCTTGCTTTTCCTTCAAACTCATTGAAATAAACATCAACAATGTATACATGCCACGCAAGTTTATCTTCCAGGATCCTGCCATCATATTAAGAAAACATTTTAAATTAACTAGGCAATGACAAATTCTTCTACTCTCGAAATTAAATGACAGACAAGTAGTATTTAATACAACACTTTGCAGATATTCACTATTTTAATCTAAGCATGTAAAAATGCAAGATTATCATCAGCAAAAGAATTAAGCTGTTAGCCCAATGTCATTGAGTGATTGAGCAGCAAAAAAAAAAAAAAACCCACATACGGTCCTTGTCTCTGACTGGTAAGCAAAGATACTTTTCAGTAGTAGATGCTATAACTTCTGTACATAGCCTGAAAATTCTTAGATAGGTGCCATTAGGATAACTGAACAATTAAGTAGAGAAAGGAAGGGTTAACAAACCCTTATATCTAGATTTCATAGCCAATACCGCATAGGATATCATGTATTTAGTCATGCTTTTCAAAGTGACATATGGCTCCTATCATGCTTGACATTATTTTTTATAAATACAGGCAGTGATACCTATAGAGTATTGTAAGTACTAAAGGGGAGGAGGGAAATTCAGTCTCATAATCCTCATTGTTCTCTCCTGCTTTTTCACAGAGAGATTTTCACACTGGATTTGACCATTGGCGCAGTTCATCCATCATTCTGATGGCAGGCAGTACCAGCTGCTTTGAAGAAAACAGCAGAGCAGCTCTAGGGTTTCCATGTGATTTTTACCAACAAGAAACTGGTGCCATAATAGTATCAACGTCACACACTCATTTTTCCACCCTTCAAAGTGATTTCCCCTCACAAGCACAGGACTCAATTTCTAATGCAAATAGATGTTTATGTATAATCCAACAAAGGATCTTGTGTCTTCATTAACACGCCAAAAAGGCCAAAATCTGTTTTTAATTGTAGTGTGGCCATCCACACATCACTAGCTAATGCCGTAGCACCGTAGGGCTGAGAACTCCTTGAAAAACTCTGCTGCTGTGCCACGAGGGGGATATTTCATCTGTAGCAAAGGTGGGTTTGGTTTGTGGCCTCTATCCTACCTGTCTCCATATCTGTGTCTTGGCCCTATTATCCATGCAGAACTTTATCCTACGCTGTTAAAAATCATAGGAACATTGAGGTGGGAAGAGACATCTCAAAGTTGTCTAGTCCAATGACCTCTTTGACATTCATCAGCTCAGACCAAAGCCTTACCTGGTAAAAACTGGTGAATTCCTGTGAATTCCCTCAAATTATTCTGAACTACATCAAGTTGAAGACCTAGCTTTTCAGGGGCGCTGGCTGTATCACCTCCTCTGTAGGCTGTCAGATGCCCATCTCAAAGGGACTCTAAATTTGTCATTAGATCTTAACTCAGAATAAGCATCACGTTTCAAAAATACCTTTTTACTTCAGCAATGTTTCTTTCAACAACGTTGATCTTCTGATTAAGTACCACCGCCACAACGTTGTAACTGGAATCAACAGTTACCTAATAAATAAAGAAATCACATGTAAGGTTTTCTAAAGCATTTGTACCGGTCTTAGATTGACTTTCAAAAAAATAAATAAAACCACCAAACCCAACCCCCTCCAAAACCCTCTGATACAAAATAATTGTCCTCTAAAAGTCAGTCTTCATGCCAACATATTTTCAAATGGAAATGGAAAAGGCAACCTCATAATTCTGGCCTGAAAGTATGTAGTAAATACTGGTGTATCTGATGGTCTCACCGTATGGTGTTAAATAATTTTTTTTTTTCCTCATTACCAAGCCTAGCCCTTCTCGTATACAGAGTTTTGACATGGAAGCAAATGAGGACTGTAAATAGCAAAATAGCAATCTTCCTTACACTGACTGTTGCCCGGGTTGTGAGTCTTCCTGTGCCTTGGTCTGCAACTTGGACTTCCAGGTAAAATGTTCCAACCTTTCCTGCTACAGAAACTGTAAAAATCTGCCCTGTATTTTCATCGATGTCAAATTCATTTGTTTGATTATTCACTAAGCTGTACCGCAGAAGTCCGTTGTCTCCTGAATCGGGATCTGTGGCCTGTGTTTAAAAAAGGTGATTTGTGAAACTCAGCTTGTGGCTTTTGGGCTGCATGTTGCTCTTCAAACATCAAGACATGAAGAGCACAGAAAGATACTCTACCTGAACTGTAATAACCGGATACTTGTATGGCACAGAGTTCGGTATCCGAGCAGAGTAGGCATTATTCAAAAATACTGGGTTTTCATTTACATCCTGCACTGAGATTGTCAGCATTGCCACATTTTGAGCAAACAGGCCTATTAAACAGACACAAGTTAACTGCAACAACAAACACCAGCGAAGCACAAAGGCCAGGCCCTGGCTTTGCAGCAGTATGACTGCTGCGTGTGAGGAACAGGGAAGAGAAAGGGAACGCAGCAGGGATGTGCCCAGAGGAGCTCTATCTCACTCCTCCGAGGGCTTCAGTGAGAGCAGGCAGTTCAAGGCAAAAGGTGACAGCTCTGCTCCTCTGTCAGCTCTCTCCAGCTGGCTGTGCTGTACCAGGCAAGGGACAGGCAGGTTCTCCTGCTGGGGAGTCCAATGCCCAGCTATTTTATTCTTTTCTGAGACCACGGTAAGGGTCCTGTGAGGGTTTGCACCCTTGGAGGAAGGCTGCTGCCTTTTCTCTGCACAACCTTGACCTTCAGCTTTTTATCTTTCACATCAGACTTTTCAGTTAAAGAGAATCATGATTCCTACGTTGGGTTTCAAATACAGAAGATGTGTTCATTTCCCCTGATTTAAGTTGGAACGTCCTTCGAAGCAAAAAGTTACCTGAACGCTGGAGTTCTGTGGCAGATGAGAGGTTTTCATTTGCTTCAATTAAAATCACATACTGAGAAACTTCCTCATAGTTCAAATTAATTGCTGTTTTCAGCTGACCACTTTTCGGATCCAATCTAAAATGACCTGAAAGGAAAAATAAGCACCTTCGTTGTTATAGCTGCCATTTCACGTCTATACCTTCTGCCTCTTGTGTCTTAGTTGCTCTTAGGTTGTTTCCATGGGTCTTCTGCTCTTAAGAATATGAAATGCAGCACTTCCACTGGCTGAGCAGCAAAGGCATCACAGCTGGGGTCCTATCCCAGTCCAAACAGGCCATAAACATGTAAAGAAGCAACATACTTGTAAAACAGAATTGCAGCTTCTTGTTGCACAACTCCTTTTTCACTGATTTCCAAGTTTTCTCTCCGTTTCTAATTATTTCCTTTTTTGTGCACCAAATGGAGTCGCAGCACAGCTGCAAAAGCTGAAGAAGGGCAGATGCCCTAACATAGGTGCAAGCGCAAGGAAACGATAGACTAAAAGTGATTGGCAGGGAAGAAGCTGCTTGCAACTTCTATTTTGGTTCCCTCAGCCTGCCAATTATCCTAAATTAAGACTACAGGAAACCATTTTCTAGCAAGTTACCACCCGCTCTTTAGCCAAGGACGATTAACAAAGTCTATGCTGAAAGAAATTCTTTGTGTACTGTCTTTTTTTAAAAAAATGACACAAGTTTTTATCCTTGCTCTCCATCTCTCCTCATTTACATACACCAACATCTGCCACACAAAAGACAGGTTATTCTGTTGTCTTAGCTATTTTAACTCGTAGGAGAAATAGTACTCACCTTTTTCATTGCCAGATACAACTGTATAATCAATCGGCTTTCCTAAAGTGTCAACCACAGTGAAAGCGTAAATTAAACTATCCACTCCTGTGTTTTCCAAAACGGAAATGCTAAAATAGAAAATAAATGATAAATCTTAATGTTAAATCTCCCAGCAGTTGTTGCACTGGCAAGCTTTGAAGTTTAACTCTTAAAGAGTGAGTTCTCTGTGGAAAATCCTGCTCCCCTCCCCTCTAGTTGTTTGCTAGAGCTCACTGACATTGAGAGTGCAGTGCAAGCCCTACCTTTCTAGCCAGACCATTTGTTTATCCTTGAGTAAAAGCTAAGGAAGAATGTTTTATTAGTGTGCAAGAGGAAAGGGACAAAGAGTCTGGCTTATACAAGCCGCATGATAAAGAAATAAAGGGCAATGCCTCACATCACGTTCACAGAACCACCAGCGTAGCAGAATTTCCTGGATGTTTTGTTTTAAAAAAAAAACAACAAAAAATAGATGTCCTTTCTTCTGTATGGAAGACTATGAAAATTAGCTTCAACTTTCAACTTTAGTATGTTTTCCACTACCTGGAAAATACATACCAGTTATATAACTTAATATGAAAGCCTCACCTGATTTCGCTCTCGTTAAACCGAGGAACAAATGGACGGTTGTCAGACACATTAAGAGTAATCATAGCAGTGTCGTTTAAAGATGGGAAGTCTTTGTCCTTAGCCATCACTGTTAAATGGATCTCTCCAGATCTAGACAGGTTTCCAGTTGTAACTATTTTCCCCTCACTCATATTTTCTATCAGGAAGAACGGGCTGAAGTTTTGATCAGGGAGGATGTAGTACTCAATAAGGCCATTTTGCCCCTGCCATGAAAGGAACACAACTTCATGTAACTATTGCTTGCAGGACCACGTTAGTTCAGTGCCTCAAGTCCCACAGTACAGGCTCACTGGAATCTCAGCATTTCCATACTTAAATGGACAGAATGCCAGAGGCATTTTAAATAACTAGAAAGAAGCAGGCTCAGAGCTACTTTGTGCTTAAGCTGTAACACAAGAGCAGCAGCAGGGGAAGGGGCCAATGGGCAGAGCCCCCCCAAATTCATTTTGATGTTCCAAGCTCCAAAAAAATTCCCATAGCAATACTAAAGAAAACTACGTGCACTGGGAGTACATTTTGAAAGGTAGGATTAACACTGAAACAAGATTTGACAATGTCTGAATGTCTCTAGTGACTTTATTTCAAGAATGAAAACTTGGGGTTAGCTATGGTAGTAGGATGAATGCTGATAAAAGCATAAAGCAGAAAAAAATTCACAGACAGTTGGCCAGTTACACAGTAAAAATGTAAAAAAAAAAAAATCTCTAATGAAAATAAGTTAAGGACACGTGTAGAGGGGGACAGTCAGAAAAGTGAGAGAGTCATCTAAAGGTGTGATGTCAACGAGAATAAGCCAAAGTCCCTTGGATCCTTTTCCCACCCTGCGGAGAAGCACAGCCTAATCACTGCTATGAGGGCAAGCCCTATTCCTGCCTGCCACAGCGGACCTGGACACATTTTACTCTGTGCACATCACTTCGCTTTCCTGTGACAAGCCATTTTGACAAACCCTTAGCATTTGCTCTACTGCACTTTGCTCTGGATTTCTGGAAAGCATTATATTCTTTTCTTCCAAGGCTCTGCAGCAGCAGGGATCAAACCCTACCATGAACATCTGTTGTCACCAAGTATCTGTGGATTTCTAATTATTTCTAGAACAGGGAGGAATAGGGACAAAACCCTAACAGCTTCAGTGCTGGAGTGCCCCAGAATTCTGAAAGGGTGGCACAGGGAAGATGAGTGCCACTCTGCATGGCAGAGGACCAGACATATCCAAAGGGTGAGTTTCATTAGGGTCTCAATGCAGATCTCACAGAGTCCAGCAACTTTCATAAGCAATTTCACTTTTTATATAAAATCATTGAGAAGGATGGTAAAAAAAGGGGCCATTAGATCATTTGCAGCCATGTAGCACAGCTGTGGCTATTTTAACCAAAATTATGCATTAAGAAATAAGGCAGCAACTGCTGCACCTATTTTGTTGTCACTTCTAGATGGTTCATCTTTTAAATTATATAATTAGTAATGATGTTGTCAAGTTGATCTGGTTGACTACTGGATATTTCTGCCTATGCCTGAACCTTTGGGCATGTTTCTTCAGCTCTATTTGCCTTAATTTTCATCTCACTATATGGAGCTGGAAGGACTTAGGCAAGGTACCACACTTCAGAGGAGTTTCGTAAGCAGACTTTTCAAGCCAGCTACATGACGTTTAGCTTTTACAAATTCTTCTGATTCAGAAGGTCAAGTAACTTCAGAGACACTAAATTGCCTAAGTCCTTTCATACTTCTGAAAGGCTGGTACAGCTCCATATAGTGAGATGAAAAATTAAGGCAAATAGAGCTGAAGAAACATGCCCAAAGACAGGGAGTACATCAGTGTTAAGGCAGAAATATCAAAAGTCCTAATTTTCAATTCCCAGTGCTGTTACTCAATCAGAATTCACTTTCTGCTACAGTTGGTATTTCATGCCTAGAGGATGGAGAAAAATACATTTGGGCTGCAGCTTAAAGCAGTGTCAAAATCAAACAGGAGTAGTTACCTGATCTTTGTCAGTAGCGCTTACAGTTATGACATGAGCACCTACAGGATTAATCATGTTTATAGAAGTGGAATTGGAATTCTGAGCCAATACGGGAGCATTATCATTCACATCAATCACTAGAACAGTCACATGAGTAGTCGCCTAGAAAACAAAATGGTTTCATGCATTTTAGAATATTTAGAATGTCTTATTTACTTATTTTTTTTATTTACATATACAACAAGGAGTATAAATTAAGACTTTGAAAATGCTGTAGTAAACTATTGTGTCAGGTTTATTTTTGTGAGCTCAACATCACAGATCCCTACAGGGTTTTAATAGGAGAGAGGCAGGAATTCAGTGTTGCAGTAGGATTCTACTTCTTGAAAGGTGTCTGAATGAGTAAGAGTAGGATGTGTTTAGGAGGTCACCATGTCCTACTACTGCTGCTAGATGCAGTTAAGGGAACCACACCTGTTCTAGTTCTATTAAATAAGTGTGTACTATCTTTTCAAATAAAAGCAATACAGCAGAACTAGAACAATTTGCTGAAAATTACTTTTTAGCCCATGAAAAATTATCATGGCACTTTACAGTACTAACAGCAGCAGGCAAGAATTCCAGTTCCTCAGCACAGGTTCGTCTGCAAACAATTCAGGGTCAAATTCTACCATGCATAATTATGAAGTATTTCAACTAACTATTGAGTGTAATACTACTCAGCATGGACAAAGGTTGCAAAGGTCCAATCCTAAACATGATTAGGTGACTTTTATTCCGCATGATAGATCTCACTCCCACTAGTTCAAAATCCACTCTGAATAGAAGAGTCACTATTAATTACAATAATGGTCTTTTACCTGATGGAAAGGAGCAGATTTATTGTTGACTGCATTCACTGTAAGGTTGTAGTTATTCATGGTTTCATAGTCTGGAGACTTCTTTATCTTAATGTTGCCATGTATTTCATCTATTTCAAATATATTTCCTTCACCACCTGAGATACATTTAAAGAAGCATTATCAATGAATACATCTTAGAAGCACATGATTAACTACACTCTTAAATTATGTTTATTTGTGTCTTGAGCTCATTAAGACAATTTTTTAAATATCTTATAGAGAATGTAGAAGAAAAACAGAAAATATTTTGAGCAGATGAGCATTTGAAATGTGAGCCAGCATAATGGGTTAAACAAGTTTTGCAGATATATCTGTCACACTCAAAAAGTAATAGTGCTTGAGGCACGCAAATGATGATGGACAGCACATTGGAGTTCTGGGGTGAATCTCTGGAAGGAAATTCCGCCAAGCCTGTGCAACTCAGAGGAGATCAGAGGTGTTCCCAGGCAGTTTTACAGTCCTCTGACCCTCTGTACGTTCAGTCTCATGTTTGCTGTTTACAACAGTTATGAAGCACTGTAACAAGACAGTGCTCTTGCCAAGATCTCTAAGGGGAGATGTCACTGAATTTATTCTGTCTCTAATGAAGGTGGACTGAGTGGCACATGGATCTAAAGAGAAATCAATTTGACTGCCAAAAGACCTGGCAGTGACTTTTTTTGATTTTGGCCACCCTTGTGCAAAGCCACTTCAAAGTCTGTATGTAAATTGGAAATAAAAGACTCTTAAAAACATATCAACTGTATACGCTTCGCTTTTGACGGTCCATACAACAAACCCAACTATTTCAACTTCTGCAGGCTTCGGTCCAGAGGGGCCTAAATTTCCATCTCTGTCAGATTTAGGGGCAGTGGCAAAAGGGGCACTCTTCCCAACTGTAATGCCATCAGCTACCACAGTTAAATGTGACAGGAAGCACGAATCCGAGCTCTCAGTCACTGCAGTTCACAAGCTGTAAATGAAAATGTAAAATTAAATTGAAGGCACTTTTTATTAATAGCCTGGGCAGAGTACTCTGAAGTAGCAGAGTAGGTGACCTGCTGTCTGTCATGGCACTTCTGCTGCAGAGGTAAAGGTGTCCAGCACAAGGCTGAAGATGACAGCTCTCCAGCAGCCCTTGATAGTGAATCAGGTCCCTGACACACCTGTGATACCATTTACATCTGCTCCTAGTAGCTGTAAAATGCTCACAGTCCACAGGCTGAGGAGAAGCTTAATTTAGCAGCATTTAATGCCTGGTGAAGGCACAGCAGGTTCTACAAGGCAGGGATGAATTAGTTCCTAGACCCTTATTCCTCATTCAAGAAAGCTTTGGGCATTTTTTTTTTTTCCCCCCATCAAAATTACTCCTGCTGATTGTGGCTACAGCAGTTGAGTAGCTAAAGATTTTTTTAAAAAATGGTTTTTAACAGAATTAACAATATGATTAAAAGCACAACGATTTGTAGTTTCTGCAAAAGAAGTTCCTACTCAATCAGTTTGAAAGCTGTATGAGCATAAATTAGTAAAATACAAAGCCAGGTGAAAGTGAACCTTCTTGGCTTATGTGGAAAGGGGTTGGGAGATAACACACAACGATAACAACAGAGCGTTCTCTTTATGCTCGTAACAGCATAGGCAGCAAAGTGACAGTTGTTCCAGTGCAGTGAGAGAACTCCTTGTTACCTGTAAGACTATAGAGAACAAAGGCATTGTCTCCTGTGTCTCTGTCCATTGCTGTGACTTTTCCAACTATGAATCCTACAGGCACATTTTCATTTACACTGAATTCAGTCACTGGAGCAAAGGCAGGTGGCCAGTCATTAACATCAATGATCTTTATGACAACCGTGCAGTAACCTCTCTTCTTCTCAGGGATTCCATCATCTTCAGCATATACCACAAATCGTAAGTTGCACAATTATTGGTAATGAGAAAGCATATAAATAAGTACTTGCATAAGGATTAAAAAATCTGGGTGAATTTTAAACTCTGGAGTATTCTTAGAAATGTAAACTCAAATTCTGAGTTCCCCTCAAAATAATTATTGAAACTTAAGGAGTATTTGGTCAATAAAACAAGTCTTTCTACATAGAACCAACAAATTCACCAATATTTTTGCTTGAAGCAAAATAAGATCATAAAAAATATCCAGCAGTCACAGCAGCAATAGAGAAGATTAACCGAGAATCCGCAAGATCTCAGTCCAGTACAGATTCAACCAAAACAGACAACACTGAATATGTGAGCTGTCATTTTCATGTTAGTTATTCATGTGCTGATGTGTTTGAGAGTTTATACGACATGAGAGTAATGAGCCTTGCTTAAATTGCATTACAGTCTAAAGGCAGCTTTAATAATACATCACATCTTGAGATACTTATGTTCTAAAACAATGCCTAAAACGTTCAAGCAATATCAAGCTAAACAAAACCAAATGTGTCACCCGTTATCCAAGGGAAAGATAAAGAGTTCTGCATAACAAAAAGACTTAAGAAATCTAAAGCAAACCTGATACTCTGTAGGTTCCTCTTCATAATCAAAGGAGGCAGTGGAATAAAGAATTCCAGTTGCTTCCTCTATCCTGAATTTTAGTCCGTTTCCACTGAGAATACCGTATGTTAGGAAACCGTTTCTACCTGTATCATTATCCTGAGCTTTCAGCTGGACAATCTGAGTAGCGGGTGAATTCTGTGGATGAAGAACAGATTGAGGCTGTCAGAGACTTTGGTTAGCTGCGATTTCTTGAATTATGTGAAAGGGGCAATAATGAGCACCGCATACAGTAGTATAGACATTTTAAAATCAAAATTGTACAACTCATTCAGGACAGTAAGAGAACCTCTTGTGTTTTCTAGTTTACAGAAAAGAACTATTTCCTCCCTCGTGTCTCTACCTACAGCAGCAATCTTCAGGAAGAAAAATCTCCATGATTTCAAACAGGCATGAAACTCAATGGATGGCCTCAATTTCAAAACCATGTTTCTTTCCAATAATAATTACTCTTTTCAAGATAAATAATCTATTTTGCCCTTTTTGAAAATGGTATTAAGATTGACAGTAAATATCAGTGTTTTACTTGCCTGGCCATTTTAGACATGATCTAAAGTTATTTGATCCAACAATTCCTACCGTGTAAATACTCCACATGGAAATCAATTTTTAAGGTTGGAAAACGTGATTCTAACTCTTCTCCATTAAACTGACATAAAAATAGGTGTAACAATTAAACCTTATCTAGCTCAATATGGACTAGATTTTCAATCAGTTGTGGCTGTTAAAGAGAATGTGTGCGAATCAGCTGGTAGTCTCAAAGGCAAGTTACGTGCTATATAAAACATAAAAATGACCAATGTGCTGCTTTTTCAAAAAGTAGCTAGCGTGTGAAAAGTGTTGTTTGAAAATTGATGAAACATTGAGGTAGATGCTTTTGCATAATTAAATGCTGTGGTTTCTTTTGTAGGCTATCGTAACGTAACAGCTGCAGACTGAAGTCTGGCTTGCTTTCTGCCACCAATTACCTAGCGTCAGGAAGAATCACAACTGGTTGTACATAAGCAAGATGAGAAACGTTGCTATATTAGACACTTTTGCCTGCTACTTCTCTGTAGGAAGCTCCCTTACAAAAGGCTAAGTGAGAGTCTGAGGTGACCAGCACATCCACTAGATTCTGAATGCACATGAATATTCTCTGTGTACAAATATGCAAAATGGAAGTGGCTGGTTTTCCTTCATGGAGCCCTTTACTAGTAAAAGATTCACTTTTCCTTCATGTCCACACTTCTAGACTATTCTCTTTGTGTACTGGGATTTTCAGCTTGAAATGAACTTTGAAACATCATATGGCAGAACAGAATGGCAAGCCTGTCCAGTTCCAGAACGTTTACCTGTATACTCGCTGAAAGTTTTTTCAAAATTATTATTATTTTGAGGATTTATTTTTGTGATTCAGTTTGGATGACATTTTCTTACCTCTTCCAAGCTTTCTTCTAGTAGAAAGAATGGGAAAACTGGAGGGAAATCATTTTCATTGATAACTTCCACAGTCACAGAAACTTCATTAAAGATGTTAGCGTTAGTCGAATCTGTTGCTCGCACATTGAAAATGACTGGAAAACCTTCAAATTTCAAATTCTTTCTTGTTCTTACGATACCAGTGGATGAATCAATAGTGAAATACCCTGTTTAAAAAAACAAACAGAAATTATTCTGTTTATTATTTTACTAGTTAAAACTGAAGATATGAACCCTTCAATGCAAACTATACATTATGTGTATGAATATCGTATGTTACAGCATTCTTCAAAGAACAAAATAGAATTCAACATGGATTTATGAAAATAGTCAGACGTATCCAGGGCCGTAATTAACAAAAATAAATCATTCAGAAGATCAGATGGGAACCAAAGGGAAGGAGAAGTTCACTCCACCACTCTCCAGTCAGAAGGTCTTCACCTTCCTCTGAAACAGTCAGAAAGTATTTGTCTCTGTTTCAGTCAGAAATTATTTTATTTCCTATGAAGTCCTGTTCTTACTGAAGGTGAAGAATTCTGCAAATAACTTCAAGGAACCACAACTTCATACAAAACACTTTACAAAAAAGAAATACTAAGTGGCTAGGTGTGATGATACAACAAAATCAGTTCCCTTCAGTAAAAAAAAAAAAAAAAAAACAAAGCACTGATCCACTTGATCTGATGTAAACTTACTCTACGCATTCATGTTTGTTATGAAAATGTTGCTGAGTTAGTTTTTCTACCAGCAGTCTTTATGCTGAATTAGGTATTCTTTCTCCAGTCACTGTAACCTTATATCTGTTCAGGTACCACCTGATCTTCCTGTAGGAGACATAAAAAAGCTGGTGCAGACAGCTCTGTGTCATGTGGCTCTAGCTAATCTGACAGAAATTCTATCATGTGCCCACACCTGATCCGTACCAGATTTGTACATCTGCTTGATACACATCCAGTATCAATGGCTGTAGAACTGAAATAAAAGCGAAAAGAGAGGGAAGAAACAATCCAAAAGCTAAGGGCTCTGCAGCGCTAGTCGTTTAACACACCCTCTTCCTTGTTATTTCACGTAAAGAGCTTACCCTTTCCATCTCCAGATACAATACTGTGTATCACGGGGACCTTATACAACACATTGATGTGTACAACAAATGCATCTGGCAACGTCTTCTCACTCAGAGGGGCAGGCTGATAGACTGCTTCAGAGAACACCGGGAATGAAATGCTGATGGGAGCTATTGTTACTGACACCTGCAGAGAAAAGGACATGCCCACAAGGTTATGTTTTCAGGTTTAGTTTAGCAGACTCCTCTATTAAGATATGCAACAGCAGAAGCCTGGAACTTTGTCAGTAAGAAAAAGTCTGATTGCTGCATGCTGAGTTTGACACATTAGTGCCCTCAAGGCAGTGAAGGTTACTGAAAAACAACCTTGCCAGTTTAGGTTCACCTCTATGCTTTCCTAAATATAGAGCGTGATTCCAGTTCATCGCATGCAGCACATTTCAAACAGCTTGTCTAGCAAAAAAAGGTCTCAGAGAGAAGTACTGATCTGTATTTGCAACAAATTCTTCCACTGGAGAATGCATGACCAGAGTAGGAGCTTGTAAGTACAATATTTTAAAATTATTATAACTGACTTTATATATGAAAAAGGTGACAGGCAGTAAATAAATAATGCCTACTGCTTCACAAAAATAAAGATAATTTATTTCTAAATAATGCCAGACAGCTGCCATCCAATGCTCTGAAGAATGATGGCTCATAAGACTACACTTTAAGGTTCTGTTGAATATAATTTTCTACATGTCTTTGCCATATACATTTCTAGTCCTGTTTTTTTTTTTTTTAATTCTGCTAAGCTGTGATATTTAGTGGCACAAAGATCACTAGCCAGTTATAAACACTATGTAAAAAATATTTATTTTATCATATTTACATTTCTCAGTCTTCAATTTAGAATTTATTTTTTCTTGTATTATAGAAAAATAAAAAGGAACACCTTATTTGCTCTCTCCTGTTTATTCTATCATGTACTTCTGTTACATCCTCTCCAGCTGTCCCACCCTTGCACAGAAGACTGCACTCCTCTATCTTCCTCCCTCACAGTCTAGAGCTTCTGTCTTTTTTTTTCTGAAATGGAAGGATCAAAACATTGATGGGTGGTGTGCTACCAATTGCTATAGCAGCATAACTCTGTAACTGTTATCATCTTGTATCCTGTTCCTGAAACAGAAGCGGGACTCTGATTCCCGTTTCACATAGTTTTGCCTCACTGATACCTATTTCCTGACGTAATTACACTCAGTTTAGAACAAAACAATCTGGGGAATAAACTGCGCAAGTAGATACTAAGGTAAAAATTTTAGTACCTTTACAGAAGTTGAAAGAGGCGGCAGACCCGAATCTGTAGCAGTGACCATCAAGGAGTGATACAGGGGAACAGTCTGTTTGGATAAGTCTCTTGTTAACGTGAGTACTCCTGTGGTACTGGAAAGACTAAAGAGGCCTTCTGAGTTTCCATCTGAAGACAGAAAAACAAGTGTTGAAGGTGTTCAACAGAGCCAGAAGAGACAAGCGACTGAATTATACGCCCAGGATTTGAGAGGCACAGGTTGAAATCCTAATCTGTATATGTGATTTGGAGCAAGACACCTGGCCTTTCTTGATTCTGCATCTGCATCACAGAAGCATTTGGGCTGGAAGGGTCCCTGTGAGGCCTCTAGTTCAACCTCTTGGCTCAAAGAAGGGTCAAGAATTAATTCAGAGCAGGGTTGCTCAAGGCTTTGATCCATCAGGTGCTGAAAGCCTCCAAGGACAGCCTTCTCTGGGCAACCTGTTCCAGTACTTAGTCATCCTCACAGTGGACTTTTTTTTCCCCTCTATCCAGTCAGAACCTGCCATTTCAATTTATGACCATTATCTCTCATTCTTGTGTCACGCAGCTTAGTTTAGCAGTATGCAAACACCCTAGTAAAAAAAAACCCGTAAGATTTTTTTTCTAACATACCTGAAATATTGTAGAAAATGCCTTCATCATAACCCTTGCTTTCATCTCTTGCATTGATATCTACCACCAGTGTACCAGCTGTAGAATTGTCTAGAAGGATCTGGTAATACGAGGGTTTGTCGAATATGGGTCCTTCTTCATTAGCGTCTTCCACGGTAGCTAAGGAAAGAAGGTTCGTGTCTGAGTGTAAACATGAGTTTTACAAGCTATTTCTTCAGCTAATATAAACCAGCACAGCTCCTCTGAATTGAGTTGAGGCTCTTTCAGTTTAACCAGATGGCAACCTTGTTTTCTGTACTTCAAAATGCTTTCCTTTGTGGATTAAATTATTTACTGCTCAAGCCATACTTTCCCACAATGGCTGCACTTCTGGCTAGCACGCTGTCACTACTGTCTGTCATGAATAACATCATTTTATTGTTTCATTGGACTCCCTTCTGTGTCCATATTCATTTGTTATCTCTAGTCTCTGTAAGCGTTGTGAGATAGGATTGCTTAGGTTTATATTTTTACATGACCTGGCACAATAGGGTCATGGTCCACAATTAGTGAAGCTGGCTGTAACAGTAACATAAATAACACAGAACAAGAAGTAATAAACTAATACTTCCAGTCATACTGAGCAAAAGTAGGGCTGCCCAAAAACTAGGATACCAACTTCTCAGAAATGTTTTATGTTGTGTTGGGGAAAAAAAAGATAGATTTTTTTTTTTTTTTTAAGGAAAAAAACCAAACAGCAATCAAGTACTGTTATTTTAACAACACCAAAAATCATTGTCAACATTTTTTTACCACTCTAGAAGCAGGCTTTCTGTAAACAAACAGAAAGAGAACTGAATTATGTCTCTGGAAATCTTTTCAATGAAAATGTTCTCAAAAAATGCCATAGAAAAATTTGTGAATACATTGACGTAAGTACTGTTAGTTTGTGTAAAAAAAATCTTAATTTTTGACACGCCGAACATTTTTTGAGAAAAATTTCATCTGCCTGTAGTGAAAAGGTCACATCATCATTTCTGATAATTTACTTTAGCAGACTGTATTACTACTGAAAGCTATCTTTATGCCTCATAATTACCCGTGCTGAAATACTCCCCAAGGGAAATGAAGGTAAATGTTTTGTGGTAAACTAGAGCTACCTGTAATGTTTGCTGTGTCCTGGAGATACGGCTCTCCAGGATTGAAAGCTTTCAGAATAAATGTATACTGGGAATGACTTTCATAGTCCAGAGGTTGAAGAGTTGTAATATTTCCGGAAAGTTCTCCAACATGAAATGAAGAAGTCTCTCCAATTATGGCATAATGAATAATGGCATTGTACCCTATATCTTCATCTGTGCCTGCTGCACTCAAAATCTAAATGAGAAAAAAAATAACCAAAAAACCAAACCCACCAGGTTTAGAGCAGAATTAAGACAGTGGCAAAACATACACACAAGACTTGTATTTACCTATATAGTGTTTACTGACTGAATTACTCATATGGCCATTCATTGCATTGCTAGAATACTGACACAGCAGATAGCAGGGCTGGTAGCAGATGTTACAGATTCTTAGGTGGCACCTCTTCCTTTGGTTCCTGTAAACCATTAGTTCACTTCTGCAAGGCAGATATGGAGCCAGAAATGGATACACTGGGAGAAGACAGAAAACCTTAAGAACAGGGGCATGCTGGATATATGCACACCACCTACAGCATCTTTAAACTTGTTGCCTGTAGGTCCTCTGAAAACTGGATCCAGGCAGTGTGGCATCACTGCTGGGGACAGGAGGGAAAGGTGGAGCAGAACAAAGAGAGCTTTAGGAAGACTCAGTGGGGTAGGCACTCCACTGTCATATAAAATGATCATGCTGTGTGATTTTACAGACTCCACAAAGTTAAAAAAAAAAAAAAATCACCAATGCATAGTTACGATAGATTACTACCACTTCTAAGTTTACATAAAGAAAACTGCAGAACAGTCTATTTATTCTTAATGCCACGTACCACATGTGGAGGCTCATTCTCTTTTACAGTCACAGAATATGATTTCTGGGGGAACACTGGTGGGTTGTCATTCACATCTTCCACAGCGACGCTTAGAACTAAGCTTGCGGATTGCAAAGGATTGCCAGAATCGGTGGCCTGTGAATAAACAACTTGTCATGAAATGTAGCACTACACTGACACAAATTTATCTTACCAGTTCAATTTCATTCCAAAAATTGTGAAACTGTCTCGGAAGACTTTCTGCTGGAGCAGTTATCACCCAATGACATTGCTCTAGCCCTGTACTTGATTAGGTGTTGCGTGCCTTTCTGCGGCTGGTATCCTCACCATATCACATGCTTTGCCTTATTTCACAAACAATTAATCAAAAGCTCAAGCCTGGATCCAGATCAAATGTGTCACGCAATCAGATGTGGCACTAATCAACATAAAACCATGGTATACAGATGCATATCTGTGATGTGGCATTTAAAAGAACATCGAAATCCCTTGCATCTTGAGGGTTTGAAGTGTCTACAAAGCAAGCTGTGAAGAGTACCTAGTATGTGACAAATGCACAGTCAGTTTTACATTGCACAAACATCCACCATAGAAAAATTCTCATCTATAGATACAGATTTTAATATGTTTCCTTGCTGTCCTCAATATGTTCCACAAATTCCTTCACTTCTTAAATCATTTGTTAGCAGTAAAGATCTCCTTAAAATATATTTGTACATGGTGGCCAGTGCTGGAACTCTTCTTTGTACGCACAATAATTTACCTGATGAATAGCAGTAAAAATCAATGAAATCAGCTAGAATAGATACCCACATAAATGTTGGATGAAACTTTATGCTTTCACTTTTTTTTTTACTTGGAAATCTGTATTTCAGGTATTTTAAAAAGGTCTAAGTACATATATTTTGAAAAAAAAAAAAACATAAGGGAAAGGGACAAACAATATGGATTGGCAAAGCAGTAAAAACAGTACAGCAGTATGGCAGCTGCATGGTCTAAAATGGACTCTGTAATGCTTTGCAGATTTCACAGTAAGCTATCACGTGACTATGACCTTTAAGATCTGATGTTCATGCATAATTTACTCACTAATACCAATTTACAAAGCAGAAAACAAAGCTCTGGGTCCACAACATAACAAACAGCTGAAATTCATTAATGAATTCTAATGCAGTTCACTAAGATTAAGTGTTTTTCTAATGATGATTCGGTATTTTCTCTTTTTTATGTTGAAATTGCATTAAATCTGTCAACTTACTATTATCTTCAATTCATAACTGTCCATCATCTCTCTGTCTAAGGATTTTTTTGTCATCAGCTTGCCAGTAGAACTGTTAATATGGAACGTTCCAGCAAAGTCGTCTTGCAGAGAGTAGCTTACAAGTGCATTAACTCCTATATCCAGATCAGTAGCAGGAAATACACCCAAGTCTAGACTAGCTGCATTCTCAGGACCTGTGTTAGAGAAAAAAAAAATAGACACACATATTTGAGCTGTAGAAACAGTATCCGAAGGAGAATTTTGATTCATTTTAATCTATGGAAGCCCATAGGAAAAAAACCCAACACAAAACACCGACACAAAAAACAAAGGGATACATAAGAACTTCAGCATTTTTCAGCATTCGAGCATTTTCACAACTTCAGCATCTCGGCATTTTTATTTTTTTTATTCTCAACTGTAGTCTTACAAGTATCTTATCTTACAAGTAAGATAACATATACTGTAACTGGAAGAGATGAGCAGGATTAATAATCTGGGGCTTTGGGGCTCATCTGCTTCATGCATTTGACAGAACTATGCACAGAATCAGCGTTAATCAGTTTCTCTGGTTACGGTTTGTTCATAGAGGAACTCTCAGGAAGTGATGCAATTTGTGAAGTGGACAATATTTCAAGATGGTAATATCTCATCAGGAAAAGAAAGGGAAATTAAATACAAGGCTTGCAAAATTCTCATGCTTGCATAACAGATGACACTTACCTGAATATTGCTTAATTTTTTGAATATTTTTTAAAAGATTTCGTATTCCTTTTAAAAAAAAAATATTTTAAAATGCAGTATACTGTACCAAAGCAACAGCTGTATTGGGTGGCACCACAGAATCAACAGCTTCTACGATGATGCTGTATAGGTCGTCTTCTCGATCTAGCCTGGCAAGAGCCACAATGTCTCCTTGGTCACTAACAGAGAACGTGTCACCATGAGATTTCAGAGAGTACACTACTTGTACGGCGATGCTTCCAGTCAGAGCCTTCACAGAGCCAACAGTGGTCCCAGCTGGTTCATCTTCTTGAATGCTGAACTCATAGGTGGAGCTATCAAAAGTCAGTCCAAAGCTAGTGTCGTTTACCAGCAAGTAGAGAGTAACAGAGGCTAATGAGAGAAAACAAATTACAATAGTGAAGTTGCTGCTAAAATAATCATGATATGTGCTATATTTCCCTAAATTTTTGAGGAACTAATAGGAAGTGACATAAACCAACATATAGGAAAGAATAATGAGAAGAAAAAAAATAAAATCAATAGTTGTAAAGATTGATACATAACATGTAAAACACGACGCCTTTTATACCTAACTAATGTTCCAGAATAACCCCACTTCACTGATCACAGCAGTGTTGCTTCAGTACAATAGAAGAGCAAGGATCACTAATTTGAAGTTAATGGGTAGGCAGGTGTTTTCCACTCCTTAAAAATATTATGCTAAATTGCTTTGTACCAAAAGAAAAGGGACATACATACAACCATATGAGTGCAAATTCTGTTGTGGCCATTCATCCTATTGTAAGAAAATCAGTTCTTTCTCCTGTTCGTGATAAATCAAAGCTAACCCCTAAAAATACATGAAAAAGTTACAGAAAATACCATGTGACTGAATATTTTTTTTGAAAGAGCAGAAACTTGTTTGAGGGTTATTTGCCAGTTTCCAATTTGTTTAAATATTTCTAATTTTAAGAAAATAAAGGAAAACTGAAAGAGAAACACACGTGACCAATATTATTTTAATACATTTATTTAGAGCGGCTACTACTATGAAGTCCTGGTTTTTGTACCATAAGCACCACTGCAAGAACTATAAAACTGTATTTCTAACCAGAATTATTAAACCAAGCTTTCTGTTACTATGATCAGCTGGGAGGAAATCAAAGGGTAAAAAAGCAAATATTCATCATTGCTGAGATGTTACCGTGGATTCTAGCCCTAATTCGTTTTGACTTGACAGCCATGGGATTAATTTCAAACATCAATGTTTGCAAAGGTTACCTTTATGTGGGGAGAAGAAAAAAAAAAAAGGGGGGTGTGTGTGAAAAGATATCATTTACCATTTGATGTAAGCTGAGGAACTCCATGATCAGCAGCAATAATTATCAGTGTAACAACTGTGTCAGCTGTGATATGGTCCAAGTTGCTGCTGAGTGTGATTTCTCCAGTGCAGTTATTTATACGGAAATCATCAGAATGGTTCACGAAGCTGTATTAAAGAGAAATCAGTATAACATTCATATTAATGACACTGGAATTATCATCTACTACTGTTACTTCTGTAACAAACACTCACCAGACAGCATTTGCCTGTTTATAAAGAATGGCTAAGCAACACGTTTTAATTGCTGTGTCATTAGCCTAAATATATATCTGCCTTTTTATTTCCAAGTATGTCCTCCTTCATGAAAAAAGACAGCATTCATGCCTTCAGTTCCCATTATATCTCCCATTATACCCCAAAGCTTTGGTCTTCCCATGAATAAAAGGCAGATACTGCACACTCAGCTGCATATTCAGCAATATAAGAAATCCAGGTGACATTTGAAGACTGCAGACCTCCTAATTCCTAATGTTCTGCAAACTCTCACAGGTAACGGGATTGCTAACACGAGAAAGTAACATGTTTAAGGTACAATGCCATCTCATAGTTAAAAATATTCTCTTTCAAGACACTAGTTTTAAACACCCACAGTTTACTGACTCATTCCTCTGTCCTTCTCAATCTATACTTTTCATGTCAAGGTGTCCTGGTATTTTCCATGATAAAGGGCTCATCCAAAAATCTTCCACGATTAATTTTTTTTATGTATAGTGCATTAGGAAAGTTAGTATTTTTTTATTTTTTCCCAGCAAACAGAAGATGTGTGAAAAGACAGTCATTCTTGGAGATTCATTTACTTCCTACTCAGAAACTCCAACGTGTTATAGAAAACTTCAGATACTCAGACAAATCTTGGCTTTTGGTTCTTGTCACTAAGTTTATCATTTGATTGCATTCTCTTTCTTATGGCGTAATCGTGATTTGATAAGCTTTAAAAGGCAGAGTAGTGACTGTCCTTTCTCCTAAGTTTAAAAATCATTACTGATTAGAGCACTTGTAAAATATCTACCAACAGGTCTTATCTTCTTATGACCAATAAAAATACTTTGTGAGAAATGAAAATACCCTTCTGTTTCTTTAACAAAAGATACTCATTAACCTCACAGAAATTTACCTGTACGAAATAACAGAATTGTTCCCAACGTCAAAGTCAGTAGCGGACACAGATAGTACAGACACTCCTTCTTTTGCTGTTGCTACACGTACACTGGCCGAGTATTGCGCTTGCGTAAACCGAGGAGGGTTATCATTCACATCTAATACTTGAATGCTGACATATGTGAAATTCTGGCACGTAACAGGAGAAAACCATAATTCAGAGAAATGCAAATGCATTTATAAATAAAAGGAAGTTGCAAATAAAGAATAATATATTGCTCTCTATTACCTGCCTTTGAGGGAATCCATTATCAGATGCCACCAACAGCAGCTCATACTTCTCTTTACTTTCTCGATCTACGTAGCCGTTAACCAAAATGGTTCCATCCTAGGAGAAGGTAATAACAGTTCACACATGGATCATTTTGATACTCTTGTACACTGAGTTCTCAAAAGAGATGAGGGCTTGAAATCCTATGTTCTCCTTTGGGCAAATACAGTTCAGATTCCAAGCAATATATGACCAGTATATCTTAGTTTTTGGATATTGACGTCTATTTCCAAACCACAGAGCACATACTGGTTTTGATTTTCATGTGTACTGGAATGGTTACTGCATACTCTTTTTACCTGATGTGTTTTACTATGTCAAGTAATTTCATGAAAAGCAGTATCTACATCTTGTTTCTAGCAAATCCAAACCCTTACCTGTTGGATGCTATATGGATTATCCCCATCCTCAGCTGATAAGTAATAAGTAATTTGTGCATTCTCTCCCTCATCCAAATCAGTAGCAGTCACATGTCCAACTCTAGCAGGAGCGCCCAACATGTAATCTGCTTCCAGAATTGCAAAACTGTATGGCTGCATCTGAAACTCAGGGTTATCATCATTGACATCCAGAACAGTGATGTGGAACAAGGCACTCGAATTAAGCCCATTCGTTTCAGAATCAACTGCCCATACCTGCCAAAATAAAAAACAAAAATGGAATTTTAGTTAACAGCATTGCCATTTTAACCATCTGATGAAGATACAAAAAAGGGTTCAAAGGAATGAAGTAGAAACGAGCCAAAGCTGTAGAGTCTGTCCCCAAATTTACTTGTAAAGTGAATCCAGATGTAGTCTCCCTGTCCAGTTCTGTGTCATTCCGTAATGAAAGTATTCCAGGGATATCCACAGTAAACAAAGTACTGTTATGAATAAAGTGTCCCTGAGAAAAGCCAGCCTAAAAAGAAAACATAGTTCACTTAAGATTAAAATGATGAATATTTAAGTTTAAAAAATAACCTCATTAATACCTGACATTCTATAAGGCTTCTCATTACAGAAGTACAAGTGCTTTGCAAGGTTTAATAGCTTTCTCTGATATAGCCAGTAAAAACTATTTTGTACAAGGTCCTAACTTCCTTGGTTAAGGAAGTTTCATTGCTGGCTCCATAGAAAGCAAGATGAAGTTTTTGTGAAACAAAATGTACTTTTCGACAACCATTTAAGAAATTGTCAGTAGATCGGCAAACCATCTACTACTACGCTTTGTTGCGAATTAATAGAGAAAACCATGTAATTTTCATTTATCATGATTACATGAATTTGGTACTTACCTCGTCCTTGTCGGTAACACCGAATGTGTAGATAGGACCACCCTTTTGTAGGTTTTCAAACACAAATATATCATAAGCTGCCTGGTTAAATTGTGGTGGGTTATCGTTGACATCTAGCACATGCACAACAACAAGTGTTTTAGTGCTGAGGCTTGGCTGCCCTCCATCTGATGCCTCTACTTCTAATTCAAATTGCTTTATGGTTTCATAATCCAGCTGCTGGCTCAGGCTGAGCTGGCCTGTGGTCAAATTGACAAGAAACACTGGCGAGGAGGTCGGGGGTTGCTGGCTGACAATTCTGTACTTCACAAGAGCATTGGCCCCAGCATCCAAATCAGTAGCAGATACTGTAAGCAGTGTCCTTCCAAGCACTTCACCTTCAGGGACGCTCACTTCATATCTACTTGATGAGAAGACTGGAGGGTTGTCATTCACATCATCAATGATGACTGTCAGATTGAGAGCTGTAGACAGCACGGGTTGGCCTTGGTCACTGGCAATCACTGTTAAATTATAGAAGCCTTGTGTTTCTCTGTCCAGTTTCTTTTCCAGCAAAATTAATCCTGAGGCATCAATATCCATTTTTCCTTCTCCACCTTTCAGAGTATAAACCACAAATCCATTAAAGCCATCATCCACATCCGCAGCTGACACGCTGGTAATATTAGTTCCAGCTGGCATGCTCTCCAGAATGGTAATGGTAGTGCTGGTTATACCAAACACAGGGCTGTTATCATTGACATCTGTAACTTTGATAAACACTGCAGCATAGTCAGTATCATTTCCATCTGACAAAGAAATATTTAGTGTATAATTATTCTGGGATTCATAGTCCAGTTTGGTTTTTGTCGAGATGATTCCATTGACATCAATGTCAAATGTAGCAGATTCCGTCAGTACTTGAAATGTAACTGGTATATGGGGATTTAAAGACTCATACTGTACCTGTGTAAGATACAGCATATTATCCGTAAGTGAATTCGAGCCAATAAAGCACTGTCTAAAAAAGAATAGTGTTTTAACTATGTCTGAACTTATCTTACTAATTTCATTCATTAAAAGTAGTAAGAATCAAGCCACAATATACATAAAAATACAGCTGGAGGGGACTGCCTTTTATTAGAATGCTACTCATACAGAAATGTGAATATGTATAATACATAATAAAACCCAGTAGAATGCACTTTAACCTTTGGTTCTGCCTCTCTTTGTATGAAAAAAATGAGTAATTAACTCAGGAAGTCAGTAAATCAAAGCACTAAAACGCATCATCTTCTCACTGCTTTGGTATCAAACCTCCCATCTGATTTCAGAACTGCATCTAAGAAGCAGCTGTCACAGTGCATTCTGGTGGCCTGTTTGAGCATTTTTTGATCAAAATGAGGAGCAAGTTCTAGAGCCTTCTTTGAAAATGCCTTTATGACAGTTCTCTGATGGGAAGTCTCTGTTTCCTAGCAATATCATGTCACAGGGTTTTAGATTTACCACCAACAGATGACTGAATATCGACCATCCTAGCCTTTGGGCTTGATATGCAGAAGAGAATACACAACAACTAGTTATTCATAACTCAGGGGGTTATAGACATTTAGAGCACATATATTACAGGATTTTCTTATAGCTATCATGTCCTATACAAGTGATAGGGTAAAGTTGTCCTTACTCTTGCTACTTCAACTGGACTGACTAGCTCTTCTTCCACAGACACGTTATACGTCTTCTGAATAAACTGTGGTCTGGAATCTCCAACTGCAAAGATTTCTGCTGGCACTGATGAACTTCTTGGAATCATCCCACCTGCAAGCAAAAGAAAACAATCTCCCAGCAGATGCACAAAATACCTTCTATCTAAACAAAAACCCTATACTTTTTCACTGGTGCTTTAAATCCTTACTGCTACTATTATGGCACTGCTGAGAGGTCCTAACCAAGATCAGAGTTTCATATATTGGGTGCTACACTTAAAATATATGAAACTGAAGACATACAATAATATTAGCACAGACAGACAAATGACGGACTGATGAATCTCTTCTGTAACTGTATTCCCCCCCAGTACCCATCATATACACATAGCCATAAATTTGAAGACACAGACCTCATATTGACCAAATCAGAGAAAAATAGGGAGGCTGAAAAACACTTTATATGCTCATGCTACCAGGAGTGGGATACCATTCCTAGGTAACATTCATCTCTGTCCTTATTCAGATCATGAATGTTCACTGAGTTCTCTGTTATTATTTTAAAACAAAGAAATGCTCAATAAATACGGCCAGGGAAATGATGTTTGTGTTGGTCGTCCTAAAAATGGCTTTGGCATCTCCATTTTAGTTTTTCAATACCCGTGTGAATGTGCAAACAAAGACCAAGTTACTCATCACATTTTACCTTCATTTTATTCCCGGTTGACTGATGACTGAATTATAAATTCCTAGCTTCCTGAATCGCTGTATTCTATGCTGTGCAACACCAGTCAATAATTAAGTTAAAGGAAGGCGTGAGATGTACGTTAATTTGCACATTGGCTTCCCATAGCCATAAAGAAAACTTAGATTTCATATAACAGTATCAGCAGAGATGCAGCAATTACTTTGGATGAATAAGACAGCTTTCTTATTTTCAACAAAGAAAAGCAGATAAAAATATATGGTATTTTTAAAATAAAGCCTGGGAACCTGCTTTAATAGCATGCCTTCAAGTAAAAAAGAAAACAAAACCAAAACTTATCACCAGAAATATCTGTGTTGACCTGTACTAAAATCCTGTCTTACCATCAATAGCTGTTATCCATAAGACAAAGTTCTTAAGCTGGTTGACTCCTAATGGGATTACTGTTTTTAAACTGATTTGTCCTGTGGATGTATCCAATTCAAAGTATCCATCTTCATTGCCACCAGCTAAGATAAAGCTTATCTCTCCATTTATACCATCATCCGGATCATCAGCAGCAACCTGGAGAAAAAAAAAAAAAAAAACTTTAGTTTCTTGTAACTAAACTTATCAAGTAACACAGAATTGCTTATTCTTGTGTAGTTTGCATGGAAAATCATTGAGGTTGCAGATAATTAGGAATTAGTTGTGGGGGGTTTTCCTCTCATTTATAGCAAATAATAGGTCTGGGTAATTTTATAAAATTATATATAAAAAATGTATAAACATCAGCTAAATATAGCCACAGTAAAATTTAGTTATGCCTTTAACTGACAGTCTACTTCCTATATGATTCCTGGGTTAAACCTCAGTAAGAAAGTTCGCTCTTTGATGCACGCACAATAGCACTCCATCAGCAAGAGTGAAATCCTGTCCCTGTGGAACTCATGCAAATGACACCAAGTTTGTACCTCAGAAAGTTTGTTTCATAGTAATTCCAAAATCACTGGAGGTAGATTTTAAAGAGATTACATCATGAGCCATTAAATCAGTACAGCTGGGTATGAGTTTTGATAGTGACTCCCTATATATCTCAGCTCCTGAAGCAATTTTTGTCTTTATTTCCCATTTTATTTGGTTAACTGGTTTACTATCTTACAAAAAGTATATTGTATCTAAAAATTATCAACAATGCTTTAGCATTCATCAGCCTTTCAAAAATTTTTATGATTATTTAGATTTCGGGACACTAACAACATTCAGCTTTCATTAAACACCTTACAAACAACTAAATCCAAGAATCTTATTTTCTGTCTTACGTTAGTGGAATTCAGAAGGGTGCACAGCATCTAAGATCAAGAAAAAAAATCCTTTATCATTTGTTCCCTGACCTGGGATACGATTAGAGCATCCAGGACACTGTGATTATGGAATATCAACAGGTGTAAGCTTTTAAAGGAAACAGATTTTTTTTCTGAACTCAGAGGAGTTCAAAAAAGATCCCCTATTCAGTAGGGCCACTACACAAGTTCAAGCAAGGACTCATGCATACATTCTACTCATTAAAATGTCATTTTTACTTAGTACTTCTAGTACCTGAAGAATGGACATTCCTGCAGTCATGTTGATGAAAATGTCTTGTTTATATGGTGTGCCTCTAAAGGTTGGGCTGTTGTCATTTTCATCTAGCAACAGTATGTTGATTGTAGAGTGTACCTCATTGTAAGGTGGCAAATGATCTCTAGCAGTAACCTTTAGAAATGGAGTAAAATTATTGTTTTGTTCAAATGCATGTTCTATAAGTAGTAAGAAGGATGAATGACAATTACAAGCTGAGTAAACTTCAAGCAAGCTGCTGGTCCATATCAGAGAGTCAGCTTCTTGCCAGGACAGATCACGTATCACCCATTGGAAAGGAGTAGGCTTATTTTTGATACCTGTAGGTGAATAGATGGTATTCTCTCCCTATCCAACAGTGCGGAGTTCCTCACAGTTAAGATTCCAGTTTGACTTATCTGGAAGGGACTGTCAGCTGGAGTGAGAATGAATGTTCCCTGGAAGCCTCCCTGCAAACAGTAATTATATTTGTTATTAAATAGGACAATCACTGAGCCAGTCCCTTGGGATGTTTTCTTCTTATTTTCCACGTGGAGAACATTTACTTTTCTGGTATAATTGAGGTTACAGTTCCAAAAAAAAAAAAAAAAAGAAAAGAAAAAAAAAGAAAAAAAAAAGCAGGCGGGGGGAGACGCAAACAACGTGGAAGAAATGTAACATGCAGGCTGAGCGCAACTTGCAGCTTTGTGTCCATTCTGCACTTCAGTATTTGGGACCTTACGCAAACCAGAGGAGTTTCAGAGACAGCTAAAATTTATTCTTTGGCTGCAGTACTTACTCCTTAAAGAAGTGAAATTAAGTTTGCTTAAGCATATTTAGATAGTCAGAAAAAAAAATCTATAGCACTACTCACCATATCTGTATAACACAAATGCATTTTATATTATATTTCAGAAGTGCAGTATTTGTAGCAACCATAACAACATTGTCATTTTACCTCATCTTTGTCAATAGCTGTTACTTGAAGAAATTCCAGCCCATTTGGGAAATTTTCTAGTACCGAGACATTGTAACTTGATTGTGACAATACTGGATCATTGTCATTCACATCTTCAATAGTAACCAGCACTACTGCATCAGCTGTTTTGAAAATATTGTCTTGCTGAGTTGCCTAGAAAACAGAGTTTGTAACTATAAATTCCATACCCTGATAAACGAGCCATTCCAGCTTAACACAGGGACATGACATGACTGCACATATTCAATTAATGATGTTTGCCTTTATTTTGCATTTTAAACGGCATGATGGAGCTTTGATACCAACTGCCCTTTAACATTACTATGAGAAACACTATTAACAGCAACATGCATTCACATATTATTTTATGAAATTGAGACTCAGTATTAACACACTGAACTCTAAAACAATCACTACCTGAATGCCCACAACAAGATACGGACATTCTTCTCTGTCAATTCCAGTCTCCACTTCCAACACTCCAGTGTCTGCATTGATTGAAAAGGTGTTGCTATAGGCTGGGGGTTTCACTGAAAAGCAACAAATTGCAATGGGTTAATAAGAATGAACCAGAAACAGCAAATCTGACCTGTCCTTTTTAGGACTGTTATCTTCTCAGCCATAGCAAAAATGAACAGACTTTACAGATAAAAGGGCTTTTTTCAGACGCTCTGTCCTCAAAACAATTCTTAGAAAATTCACTTGCACTTCAAGGGTCTCAAAATAAGCATCTCATGAGCTTTTAGCAATTCTGTCAGGAGCAGGAAAAGCTCCCGATGGAATTGATCTCTCTAGATGGTCCTGAACGGAAATTCTTCGCTCAAATGGAAGCCGCTAAACTGACCTACACTTTGAATAAGTAATTGTTTATTGGAGAAAGGTTAAGAACACCTAAACTTTTTAAAAATAGTTGGACCCTGCTATAATGACTGAAATTAAGCCAATTTCACTCGCAGAGCGGCACTGTAGTGAAGATGTATGCAAGATGTAAGTTAAGACATCTTCTGACTGTACACTGCACTTCATTATCATTCTCTTCAGTAATACAGACATCATAAATTACTGTGTGACTGTCTAGAAGAAAAAAAAAAGGCTCTTACCTAGTTTGATGCTGTAAAATACTTTTTCATTTATACCTGCATCTCCATCTTTAGCCAGTATCTTCTCTGGGAGAATAGCCAGAGGACCAAACTAGAAAACATATATTAACCTGATAAACTTTAAAAAAATACAAATAAACTTTACTTTGTTCGTTAAGTCACAATTTTGATTAAAGAAACAAGAAACATGTATTTAATCACTGGGATCCAGAAAAAATTCTCTCCCTACCATACATGCTTTACAGAGGAAAATGATGACCAAAATATTTGATTTTGGCTACACGGTGTTTGAGAAACACCAGACTACGAAGCAGTAGTCACTGATGGAATTCATGTTGAGAACATTGAATGTTTCAGTTCCGCTCCTCTCCTGGAAAAAAGTATACAAGTCTACACTGCAGCTCTAAGAAAAACAGTAATTTATTTTAAAAATAAAAACATTTTAGAAGATCTAAAATGATACCTTTCAGAGAATTAAAGATGAACTTCCGACAAAAGGGACACCAAAGATATAGCACCAAAAGCATATGTGGTTTAAAATACATTAACATGAAGATAATGATAAAGAAATAGTGATAATAAAGATGATAATTAACTATTTTAATTTTAGTGGATAACTCTGGTAGTACTATACTGTGATTTTTTTTTTTTTTTGGTCAAAAGCCTGAGTTAAACAAATACACTCCACCCAGAAATTTCCACCCTATATAGAAAACAAATATTACAATATAATATAAACCACAGTTTACTGTTCAGATTCCTAGTTTGCTTACCTAATTGTAATGAAGGAATTACACTATTTAAAACTGAAACGAAGCAGCTAACTCCAGGACTGATGGGTAGTCATCAGTAAAAGCCCTGTTAAAATGTTTAGGTGGTTTGGGTTTGGGGGTTTTTTGGTTTGGGTTTTTTGGGTTTGGTGGGTTTTTTTTTTCTTTCTTCCTCCAAACACAAGAGAAACTGTTCCTGCAGCAGAAAGTTTTATGCTTCATATTATATGTGGCCTGTTTACCTGGTACTTGGTACAGTGGATAAGCTTACAATACACCAGTTAGCACAAAACAAAGCAGCCCTCTATCTTAAGATGCTAAGTGATGAAGAAACCTTGAAAGAAATGCACTGTGGACAGGAATATCCTATTTACATTTACAGCATTCAGTGAAAAGCTTTTACCTGGTTTTCACTGATTTTTCCATTGTACGCCGACTGACTGAAATAGGGGTTCAACGTATCATAATCTTGGACATTGATTAGTAATGATACAGTATCACTGTTGTTTCCAAATTTTTCCTACACCCCAAGAGAGGGAAGAAAATAAGAAACATTGTAATGAAAGAGCCATTTCTTAGTGGAAAACACAGCAGAATATTGTTATATGTGCTTTGTAGTGTCTAAGCATTTTTAGCCTGAGAAGTCTCACCCTGTCAGATTTTACCATTTCTAGAAATCCAATTCTAGGAATAATACTATCAAAAGGTAATCATTCCGAGTTATTCATTCTATATCAGGCAGGTGTTACACGGTAGCACGTAGAATGTAGTAAAGGTACATTTGCTGCAGATGCACTATTTGCTAGATACCACAATAAATGAGGCAAAATTACTTCTTTTTAGTTCTAAAAGGAATTGAAGGCAAATATATATTCAAATCTCAAAAGAGATACACAAAAAGACTGCAGGTGCTACGATGCAGTGAAAACAGGATAGATCCACCAGAATGAATACATGAATGTATGTTAGAATAGCAGAGAATAAATACGTACAATATACATACTTAAAGAAATAACGCACAGTAAGAAACTTGGGCTGATATTTGAGGAGAGACTTAAACAATGGCTCGAATATTAAGAACGTGCTACTTCGTCTGCAGTATAAGCCAAGATGCAAACAGAGATTTTGGCTTGGGAACTCCCCGAGTTGTAAACTCGTAGAAACTGGGATGCTGTAACAAAGGAAGTATCATTGTAGAACTATTGTGGTTCTCATTCTTCTTTTAATAAATTAATTATCATACCTTTGCTTGGACTGTTAAATTGAAAAGGGTGATCTTGTTGTAATCCAATGTTTTTTTCAGCATGACATTTCCATCTCCTTCCCTTATATAAAAGTAATCGGAGTTTGGACCCTATTAAATGAATAAATCACACACTTTACATGATTAACAATGAAATACATTTTCTTTTGTCTTACCACCTTTATTATTGGGCTATTCTTCATAAAGGACCGGGAATCTCTCAAACATCACCATTGGAAAGGAAAATGCTGATCCTCTTCAACACGTTCTATTGCCTCTCCCATCAGTGCCATTAGACTTTCTATCTGATTTACCTCATCCTATGGTCAGTAACTAAAGCAGATCATGATGAATGGCATCAGCTTCCCTTCACCAGCTATAAAAGGAGCAGGGACAGCAAGCTCAGATGTGAAGATCTCCACTGCAGATACCTAAAGTTAGCTGAAATAATATTACTTCAGGTGCTTTACATACACCTCAGCAGGACCAGATATCAACAGTAAATCAAATACGAACTTTAAAAAGAGGGCAAACTGTTTCACTCCTGCTTTTAAAAAGGACCATTGAGTTCCTTAGCTGTAGCTGAAGAATGCCACAAAACATTTCACAAATGTTAAGAACCAAGATTCAGGGCTCACTGCATGCTAGGCTGATCCTGTGCTATAAGTTCTAATTTTCAGTGGTCTTTCTGATGCCAGCATTTTGCAGATTTGTAATGGTAACCGCACAGTGCAAGATCAGGAACAGGTCCCAGGCTGTATTTTATATGACGTGTAGACTGGTGTTTACAGACTCTGACATACAAAGGGCACTCACCCAAAGACTGTAAGTAATGAGGCTCAACAAAGGTGAAAAATCTTGATCCACAGCTTCCACTTTTATAACTGTGAAATTTATTGCAGATACCTAGAGGAAATAAAGATCATCAGATGCTCAGTCATAAGCCCCTTTTGGTACCCCTCCTAACCTCTGGCAGGAAAGCTGTGCCACCTCCTTAGCATATACAAATTACTTCCAATTTCCATCTTAGGTCGGAGAGCTGAATGTTTCTTCTTCACCCCAAGCCTCCAGCTGTATATGCAGCCCAGCCATTTCTACACCCATGAAAAGGTGTAGGAAAGTCCCATAAAAGCACATGTAATGATCTAATATGAGAGCGTGGTTACATTAGAACCTCCTTTGTTTTGGCCTGTCCTGGTTTCAGCCAGGATAGAGCTGGTTTTCTTCACAGAAGCCAGCGTGAGGCTGTGTTTTGGATTTGGGATGGGAAAATGTTGATAACGTGCTCATGTTTTGAGCTGTTGCTAAGTAGTCAAGGACAGTCCAGCTTCTCGTGCTGGGCTGCTGGCAAGGAGGCTGGGGGTGCATGGGGTAGGCTGGGAGGGGACACGGCCAGGACAGCTGACCCAGGCTGGCCAAAGGGATATTCCCCACCATACAACGTCATGCCCAGTACATAAACTGGAGTTGGCCGGGGGGTGGGCATCGCTGCTCGGGGACGGGCTATCGGTCACCAGGTGGTGAGCAATCGCTGCACTGGGCATCACTCGTTCTTGTACATTCCTTTGTCGGTATTACTATTGTTGTTATCATTGTTGTTTCCTTCTCTCTTGCTGTCCTATTAAACTGTTTTTATCTCAACCCATGAGTTTTTTCCCAATTCTCTCCCCCGCCTCCCTGGGGGAGGGGGGGGCGAGCGAGCGGCTGCGTGGTGCTTAGTTGCCGGCTGGGGCTAAACCACGACATGGCCCCAGAAAGACATTTAAAAATATCACAAGAAAAAATATTAACATTTGCCATAACCCACCTCTGATACTGAAGTGTTATAGTGAGTTTGTAGAAATTGTGGAGGATTGTCATTTACATCTTCTAAGGCTAAGTCACGTGCATTCTCTATCTCATTAGTCTTCGTAATGGAAGCAAAAGACACATTAGAAATGACAGGAATGAGGTAGAAGCATACTGGAACATTTAATTTCATCATATAAAATGATATCTTCAAAGAGACACCCCTTCAGTTCTAAAAACCGCAATAAAAGAGTTACACTACCATTTCTAATAATGGAGTAGAAAGTTTGTAAAAAGATCTTAAAATTAACTTTTTAAAATTTACCTTAGGTTTTCTATGAACAAACCCACTCATTCCAACTGGCACACTTAAACAAACATATCTTCTTGAACCCCCTGCATCATGTCTTTAAATGAAATAGTATTTCAGAAAATAATAATTTGCATTAAAAATTTAGACCAAAAATACAGTTGATAAAACATGTCTTTCACTTACCGTTCCAATCCTTTGGCAAACAACAGCATAGAAGAGATGGTCACTCTAAAAATTAGCAAAGAAGCAAATAAATAATATTATCAATGAACTCCTAATATGATTGTCAAAAAATGTGTGTGTCACAATTATACAAAACAACTTCTGGTACTTGAATCCTCAGGTGTGCCATGCTGAGTTCACAGTGAATTGTTCATCTGCTTCACTTACAGGAGCACACTTCACCTATTTTTGTCATTTCAATATGTTGTACCAAAAACACACTGCTTATAATATATAGCAAAGTCATTACAGATTATTAATTGTAAAGTTCATTTGGCTGCCACTCATCTACCGCTGGTAATCTACCTACCCATCCACGTACCCAACTGTTCTCCCCGAGAGAAAATTGACAGAGAATGGGAGAATATGTTTAAGAAGCATAAAAAGCCACTTGGAAAATATCCAAGTGAGAAATGTGAATGTAAAAGTTGTAAATACATTTTCATCAATTAGAAGTCTTGATTGTAAACAGTAGTTTTAAAAATATCTATGGTTCAATTCTGTCAAGTACAGTGCTACTCTGAAACAGTACTTGTATAAAAAAAAAAGCCTCCACTTAGTCTGTAGAACTACACCATTTTCATATTCAGAGGCAACTTCAGCCAGGAAAAACATTGCTTTATAGATCCCTGGCAGTCCTACAGAGCAAGAGTGGCCTAGGAAGAAGGACCTATCCTTTTGTGCATCAACCAATAAGAGGCCGATGGATCTATTCATGTGTGAAGTTAAGCGCTTATATAAATAATCATATGGTTAACAATTGCCTTCTACCAAATTATATCTGATCAATCTCACTGATGAAATAATTCATGTTACTGAGACGTGAGTTTTAAGAAAAGTGACACCTATCATAACTGCGTATTTACAACTTTCATTACAAGTGGTCTGACTGTCAGATCCTAGATGAGTTCACAGTTACAGGAAACTGAAGACATTTTACAGATATTGTAATATACAGAGAGTATGTACAGATACATAATGTAAGATACAGAGAGTCTGATGTCTATGCTGCTCTTTCTGATAAGCCACGTTTTTGGAACACCAACCTGTACTGTGAGGAAACTAACAATTAAAATTTATGTTTTAGTGCTATTTTTTTTTCACTTGTCAATAAAACCTTTATATGTAGGTTTTACATGCAGTGAAAAGAATACCTCAATAGAATCAATATCCAGCGGCTTACGAGTCCTCACTGTTGCATTATTAGATCCAGAATCATATACTAGCTCCACGTACGGTAAGTGTTCGGGGAACAGATATTCTGTTAATTTCAAATTCACATTAGGTGGGATATTTGTAATCCATTCAATATCACCTGCAGGAGAAAGCATCACAAATTAGGAATCTCTTTACGGAAAAGAAATCCAGAGGTTCATTGCACATGTATTGACAACTAGATTACTGGTTACATTTTATATTATTTTGGCATTTTGAACTAAACAGTGAGATCTGTTAAAGTGCCCTTAAGTTCTGTGCACAAGTGTATTGATGTTTTTAAAACCACAAAAACGCACTTCTTCCAATACATTCACACTCTGCAACAATATGTCCAGAACTAAAAAGCTTGGCATAATTTACACCTAAATTTCTGCCATTTTCTGGAAATAGCTTTATGCTGCAAAATTTTTTTCACATTTAGTGTGAAAATGTAATCAAAGTGTAATCAAAGTCAGGCAATGTAATCCAAATCCGCAAGAGGCTGATTTTGGGCTGCATGGAAGAGATTCAGTGTTTTCCAAACACAAGGGCCTTTCCCATCTCTTAGTTGAATCTATCAAGCAGGTAGAATCCAGTGTGAATCTGGACTCGGGCTTGCAGCTGTTAAAATTTTGACTTTGGCACAGAATGGTAAGTGTACAGCCCCTCCTTTAATCTGTTCCTATGTGTACAGAATACTGAAACACAGAACAATGCAACCTTTGAATCAATTTGAACACGATTTTCTACAACCATGCCTTTAGGAACTATGGTCTTGAAAATATTAAAACTTGTTATTTGTAATTATCATGAATCATATAAGACTCACTACAATTTCAGTAATGAGTGTATTACTTGCTTGGTTAAACACCAAATCTGTGTTTGAAAGTGTGTTTGAAGGGTATTCTGCCAAACCATCCAGTGCGGTGGCGATTTTATTAAAGTTACCTTACTCATATTATCAAGATATTTGTGTTTATGAAATAATACTTATCTTACCATGGAATACATTACCTGGATCGCAAACCCATAATCCCCTACCCCCCTCCAAAATCTGAACATCCCAGATATTTTCCATGACCTTCAGGAAACTTGCTAGCTGTGTGTGTTTCTTACTCCATTGTTTTTGTACTCCATCATTACTAATTTAGGCTAGTAAACCCTTTCTGCAACAGCCCCATCTCTAACCTCCACATGCAGACTCTTGGTCTTGGTCTCTAAGGTCCTAAAGGAAGGGAACCTTTTCTTCTTCCAATAGCAGGGTGTGTCTGGAATGCTGTCAGCTACCAGCCCGAAGATACTGGACTGCAACCGCGTGTAAGGATAAAGTCCAGTCAGATGGCAGTAAGCACTGAACAACTGCACTGTCCCGGGGCAGTGTCGTGTGGTATCACAGTATTTAGCGGACAGTGTTGAAACTGTTGGAGGAAAACATTCCAAGAAAACAAAACCTATCTTTGCTTGCTGATACACTGTCTAATCCTCCATCCAGAGGTGGATACATTCAGACAAGAAGTATCAAGCAACTGCCTAGGAAGTAATATTCTGTCCAGCGGAGAGAGCCTAACAAAGAAGAAGTGCTTGGAAAAACTGAAGCTGGTTACTTCCCTCTTGCTTAGTCATTACAGATATGTCGGCAGGTGCACTCACACATAAGATGCACACAAAGGGCCAGCCTTCTTGCTAGCTGCTTAAAAATTAAATGAAGAGGACTCGGGGAGAAAGACAATTCTTTTCCATTCTATCTCCATGCAATAGTCAGGCATGGCAACTATGCCCTTACAGCTTTGTAAGACATGTTTCAACAGGGACTGAAAAAAACCCAAAACACTGCTCTCTATCATACCTGTTTTCTGTATCGTGCTGAAAGCCAGAAGCAATGAAGATAGCCTGTGGACAGACAGCATGGGCCTGGTGCATGCTTTGATGCGATCCTAAGGGTTATGACATATCCTGAAGGGAACACTTTAGCCATAACGTAACGCTCTGCCTTGTGAGATCGCTGTATATCTGTTAGGCAAGTCAAATCCTGACTGTGGGGCCACTTCTAACAAGCGGCATAGTCACAGACAACAGTCCCAACAGTCCTACCCTTTAGCAAACAACAGTAATCTCTCTGGTTAGTGGTGGGAGGAAAAGAGGATGAAGTTATCCTCCATACCACATTTGCAATGTAAATAACAACAACAACAAAGTACTGTCTCCTCTTCTGCACTATGCTCTCTTGCAGTCACTGCACCCAGTGTGGGATTTTGTCTCCAAGGCACGATCACACTTTGTTAGCTATGCTAAGGAAGCATAGCAAATATGTGGATAAATTAATGTTAACCCTGTCAGGTTGCACAAATTAAATAATCATCAGAATAATGCAGAGTGTGCTACATTAAAAAAGAAAACTAGAATAGAAAACGCAAATACATCGAGTGGCCAGCATTGATCCTGTAATTCCCCGCACTGCAAGCCTGCTTGTTCCTCTGCTCCCCATCTACTCTCCCTACCTCCCCACCTCCTTCACCATGTGAAGCATTGAAGTACTACATTAGGGAGCAAATCAGACAATTCTAGAATAGAATCATGATCTTACCTGTATATTCATCCAAAAAGCCTGACAGCGTGAGTGGGTTGGGTGTTGTGTCACAATTTATACTTGTGGTTTCTAAAAAGAAAAGGAAAAGTCATGTACAAATGACACAGAGAGACTATTTCCAGAAATACTGCAAGGTAAAAAAGCTTATTCTATATAAAACCAGAGGCACGACTAGTTCAAATTAAGCTGAAAGAGATCTATCATGGTGGCACCTTGACATAATTTTCAGGGTTTAAAACAAGACAACATTACACAGAGTAGGTAAACATTGGTGTCTCAGACCCAATCTATCCTTGCCCCAAAAAACTCTACAATTAAGGAATTCACAACTTAAAAAGCAGCTTTCAAAAAAGAATGTCTAGCTAGAGAATTGTCCTTCCTTTGTACCCTGACCAGACTGAAACTTGCGCTTTATTGCCTGACAATATTGAATCACTGATTGCTAATTTCTTGCTGAAACATTTGTGGAAATCATAATCGAAACGACTTTTGTACCCTGGCCTTGCAAATGTTTTCTACTCCCAAGAAAACTGTAAACACAAAGGTGTTCACCACTGAAATGTTAGCAAGAATTCAAGAGCTTAGGGTAAAAGTGCATTGACAATTTTACCTGAAATTTATTCTCCTTAAACTTTTGTAGAAGTTGGCATTTTTGAAGTATATTTTTTTCCCCCCGAGAAGTGGCTTTCCTAAGTGGTTTATTGTACCTCAGTGATCTCTCTGTACATTTTCCCTGTGTGATAAAGTGTGACACACTTTTTTTTCCAGATCTGCAAACTATACACACAGAAATCCACCAGATTTTTTCCTCCTTCCCTGGCCAGAATTACTCAAAGCTGCCATAGTACTCTTATGGACACCTGTACAACTTCTGTGGTCTTCTGTGGGTTTGCACCAATGCTAAGAGCGTCCCCACTCTTCTCCTTGCCATACATTCAAAGTGAAAGTTGGTAGAAGAAATAGTGGGCTAGTTTTGCCTGGCCGGGCAGATGCCTTCATATTTGCACCACTCTATAGGATCCCATTTATAAGTGAGCAGTGGACAGATTTCTACACAAGTAACTGAACAAAACCTTAGAGAATACTTCTACAGTCAGCAGCTGCCGGTTATGGGTCTAAATTTGCTGCCTCCATCTATGAGCATTCAAAAGTCCACTTTGGAAAGCAGGGCTTTGTACTACTGAAAAAGATAAAAAAACTGGAAGCTTGGAAGTGGTTGGAATGTTACATCACAGTTGAATAAAGGAAATTCAATAATTAAATAAAAACCTCTTGTTGCTTTTTTTCCCCCCAAAGAAAAAAAATTTCCCTCAGCCATTCCTGGTGATCCTCTGGAGCTATCAGAAACAAAGGAAAGGCACTTGAGCATTTTCATCGTTGTGAAGATTCTCTAAGAAGGCTGAAGGACCAAAATTATATGACGACCTCAAGTTTAGGCACGTAGACACTGTTTCTACTCCCAGATTCTGCTAATGGATAGCACAGTTTTCACCTTCCGGAAGCCCTCTCCTTAATACACCAGAGCGAGCTTTTAATGGAGTCCTTACCACTAGAACGAATACCAGATGTAAAAATGGTAAATACTCCAATCTAATTTAGCAGAATAACAGCAGCAAGGAATTCAACTGATCCCAGCTTCAAAACTATACGTACTGGAGATTCAGCTTCAGCCTATGTATTCTATTTAATGTCTGCTGCAAATATAAAATAACTAAACCTGAAAAAGTTCAAAGAGAACTTATAAAAACCAACTGTACATACAAGAGCAGTGGTTTTCGACTTGTGATCACTAGTCCACAGACCACTTCCAAGGGCATGAAGAATATTGCTTGTTTAGATGTTGTTATTTTATCATTCAACAGATCAAAGTATTTTAAACTTCTAGGATTGTGATTTATATGAATTTAATAAATTTAATTTTGTTCAGTTTCAGTAAAAGCAGGAACAGACTTACAAGAATTTATAAAAATAACACTACTTACTTTGTGCATCGAGACAGATGAACGTAACCCAACCGATCAAAGCAAAAACCAGAGATCTAGAAAGCACCATGAGCACTGCAGAAAAAAATATCCTACTGAAGGCAAAAAACAGATGGTCGTTTCTCATATACAATATTGGTAAAGAATCATTTAATTTACCATATAAGTTGTTGTTATCTTGACAAATGCTTCAGCAAGAACAAGGCAAAAGACTGGAATAAGCCTTTGAGAGCAATCCACAAACTATATAACATGCTTATCATTTTCAGCTTGTGAGATCAAAGTCCCTTTTGGGCAATAAAAAAAAAAACAACAAGGAAATATAACTTTTTGTGTTACAGCACAAATAACAAAGTCTATTTTTATTTTAATATTCAACATAGAGATGAGAATAAATAAATCTACAAGATGTCCTGACCGATATGAAAGAAACCTACATATTCCCTGAGAAAGAAAACTATATGGGGTGTCAAAAGGCAAAGGGACCAGCATTGCCCCTTTTGATCTCATAACGATGGCAGAGCATCTTCTCATAACTCTGTTCCACAAGGAATAAGTACAGAATTCCTGTTGCAAAAAGAGTAGTTACTATTTCACAAGATGAAAGCAGACACCTCTGAAGCACGCCTAGTATTTTACAGACAGTATACACTGAATGAATGACTTCAATGAATTTTCCTGCAAAGGAAAAAAAAAAAAGACACTAAAAGTTTGCAGAGAGCTTTCAAAGACTACAAATGATACAGCTAATCACACAGTTTGTTTCAATCATTTAGAGGTAAATATACCTTTAATTCAAAGGACCAACTGATTACGCAGTAAGGAAACTGCTGCTGGACCAAGGTCTTTTCATGTTTGTGCTAGCACGTTTTGTCACCACGGATACTAAAGTAATTACTGTAACTTGAATGAAAATACAAAACATAATAAAATTGCATATAACAACTAAAAATAAAATTATCATTGTGCTTTCCTAGCCTTAAATAATTGAAATGGAAACATGGTAGCAATTCAAGCAGAAGTGATTAAAAAAAAAATAAGAAAAGGTCAATCATGGACATCATGTCTTTTGAACAAAGGCCACTTCCAGCCATGATTATACATTCAGTGGCATTATTACTAGAGCCAATCTCAGGCAGTTATTTTTCGTCCCCTGCCTGATTGTTCCCTGTGTCCGTGATGAGCAGGCCTTAGCAAGGTTGTATGGCAAAATACAGAAGACAGATCTGTGCACAAAATACCTCCTGGAAAGAAGAAAAAGACAAGTTTCCTGACGTTGTTGACTGAACAGCATCACATACCTTTGTGCTATCATAGCCAGGCCAGAGGCTATGCAAGCCACTGTTTGTACCAAAAAGTTCTTCTAGCAACCAGTCCTCTTGACCACTGGAAATATTTACATGATGGAATCTTAATCCACTAATGAAGATCTACTTTTGGATATTCTAAATCACAGCGAAGGCAAAGCAACATTTTCTGGGACCTCAGTTAGCAAGAGGCATCCCAGAGAGCTGGAAGCTCAGCGATGAGAAGTAGCATGAGACCACAGAGGACAAAACCAGAAAGATCTACCTTGTTATCTGTGGGGAGGCAGCCTTGAAGCTGAAGATCAGCTATTAGCATACACAAACCCAGTGCAAAACCAAAAGTAACTTAAAGGTCACCTACAGGCCGGTGTAGAATGAAAACTGTTTCTTGGATGCAGCACAACACTGTTATCCACTCTATAAGCTGCAAGAGCTGTTTAGCTGGGAGGGCCCTAGTCCAAGGCTGCCACGCAGGATTCTTCCTTCCTGCTCGGTTGTTTTCAGAGATCAGCACTCCAAGCCCAAAGAGAAGCATCATGACAGACTCAGCCATTGCCACGTATGTCCCATCATGGAATTAGGCCCGGAACAGAGTTCAGATGAAGTTCATTTGTTTTCTATGCTTAGCACACAGGGAAAGATGAAGATGGAGATATGCATTTAAGGCGAGATGATTTATAACACCAAGCTATAGAACAGGCAGGATGTGGGATGGTAGAAACAGTAATTTCTTCAGCTGACACTGAACAGACCATTAACCAGAATATATCAGCCCACCACCCAGCTACATCACCGAGAACAGCGTTGCTCACTGAGCACGCAGGACACAATGGAAAACAGCAGGACACACCCTTCTCCCACACCAGACTGACAAGCAACAGGCATCTACTAAGGGTGCGTGGGAGTGCACAGTCCCCCCCAAACAGAGGCTGCTGCCCACTTTCAAGAGCAGCAGCACCTATCAAATTAGTATTGAAAGCCCTTATGATTCCCAAAGCAGAGGAGCTCATGCAGTGCTGCGCAACCTTGTGTCAGCTGCTGTAGCTTTCAGGCTGGCTAATGGTTTCATCAACCTCCACCATCATGATGCGTAGACAGGACGAGACATTAACCTCAGGGACACAGCCATTCTGTGGTGTCACTTGGTCTCAAGCCTGGAAAAGCTTTTGGCTGGTTTTATTTATAGATATAGCAAATAGAGGATTCAACAGTAAATCTATTCCTGCAGATAAATTTAACATGAGTGCAGTCGCCTTTACTTCCTAATTATTAAGAAATAGAGAAAAAACTCAGAACACAGTGGTACAGTTCATACAGATCAGATTTCACGAAGAACAGCTGCAGGAGGAATGTCTTCGGTATATGCATACTTCAGTCTATGTATACTGCTTTCTTCAACGTCAATAAGAACTTAAGGTTTTACATTTGCTTAGAGTCGAGAGGGAGGTGCCTAAACCAAAGCAGGAAACTTCACAAAATTGCTCAAGCAAGCATCTGATGCACAGGAGCAGCTTCCCAACACAATACAGTATGTCCATACACTCAACAAGAACAGGAAGCAATGTTTCTTTGTTTTTTTTTAAAAAAATCAATTCCCTTCTGGCAAAGAGAAGCATCCTCTCAGTCCCTTCAAATATGCCCATGTATACCAAAACACAGAACTATGTTTACAGACTGGGGCAACCACATGTCCACATTTCTCCTTACACATCATCTTTTTATCTGGGAGCCATGACTGTGGCCGAATTTAAAATTCTGGCCTTTTCTCCAAGATTTCTGGACATCAAGCAAATAGGCACAGCTCTACAGGGCAGCAAGGGAGTTCAAACACACATGGGACAGCAGGACATACACTGTGGCCTTCCCAGTATACCAACCGCACATATACAGGACATCTACATACATCTATACAGTAATTTCTAGAAACAGAACCATGGAAACTAATCCCATTCATAGATTTAACAGACTGTTTAAATGGTATGATCAGCACTGTGGCAATGCAAGGCAAAGTTAAACATGTTTTTAACATAGTTCAGTTTGACATTTTGCATACTTGGGTCATTTGCAGGGCAGCTCACTCATGAACTTTTAATCCAGCTTCAAAACTCAATGCAGATAAAAGTTCTTTTAAGTTCTCGTAGATTTGGAGTAGCTCTGCATTCAACCATATCCTGCTCTTGACATAAAAAGCCTGTACCACGATGCTGCAATTTAATCACAAATACACATGCATGATTGAGACCACCAAACAACATTTACACACTTACTTAGTTCTTAGAAGTATCTATAAAAAACTCACACGCTTCTTAAATTAATAACATTTATTTCCATTAAACCAAGACAAGTTTTCAAAATTAATACAAGATAAAAATTCAAGGTGGTTGGCAAGGGGAAAAAAATACAGACTGCACATCATGTGTGTTATTTTTATAAGCTCAAAAATATTTGAGTAAAACAATACTGGCACATAGAACTGGCACTTTCCCACACAACAAAACCAGTGTCATTTTCCCTTCTCTCCTACTCAGTAGTTCTATGAAAACTAAACACACATACATGCAGCCTGCAACTTTCATAGCAAAGTTTACTGTGGTAATTTGGAACAATCCTCTATTAGTCACAAAATCATAGCAAAACACTTATTCTACTGCATTTTTGTACCCGGTGGATTTTATACTACTTCCTCTTTCAACAAACAACAATCAGTTTTCCAGTGTTTACTGTAAGTGCTTAAAACTGCATTACTACTTGCAAACAAGCCTGAGGCATTAATAAAGGCTTGTTTATTCAAAACAGATTAAAGCACTCCTGCAAAATTAGCACTCCTGCCCGAAATCAAAGCCACTGAAATCCAGAGTTCTGCCTGTTGGTTTCACTGGGCTCTGAATTTGCTATAGCATTGGACAAAACACACAACAAATAACACTGATTTTTTATTGTTCCGATAAAAATCTTCCACCTTGAAAGCAGTATTTTCAAGTATTGCTATCCTAGTCTTCTAACACCCACTGAAAAATTCTCAGGAAACAAGACAAACAGGAAAAAAAAAAAAGCCTGACTGGAGAGCAGTGTGCATTTAAACAATGATCTCCCTCTCCTTACCCCAATCTCACCCTACCACCGGGATCTTGCTGACTTAATTCCAAACTCACAATTTATTGTACAGCCGTGGCCTGGAATAAGCTTTCCCTGAGCGCTCTTTCTAACTGTTTCAAAAGGTCAGAATGTATTTACTTGAATTCAGCCATTATTATTGCCATTATTGCCATTTTCTTTGCTAATATGCAACTTATTTTCTAGGCAAGTTATTTAATTTTGGTAGCCCTGGATTATACATGTAGACAAACTTGTATTCTATTGCTCCAAATACAGAACTTGAAAGTGCATCTGACTTCTAAACAGTATTATTCAGGCAGGTTTCAGAAAGTAACTAGATCCAAAAGATCTACATGCACACATCGTTATAATGATTCACCTCAGTTGAAAGATGCAGAATTAATAGCATCTCTACTCAGAAATTTAGTGGCATAGCATCATTAAGAAATAGAGCTGCTTTGCGTTCTAGAGGCTGGATATTAGGACGGAAAAAAACACCGTATTGTGCAAGACGAATCAGATATGGAACAGGAATGAGAATTAATTTCACATACAAGTAAAGCAAGCGTTTCACGTGCAAGATGCAATACTGCATCATCATGGCATTCATATAATCTTTGGAGGTCTAGTCTCTACCTGCTACCCACCTTCACACGAATGGGAGCTGTGTGATATACAGAAGGAAGCCTCAGAACTGCATTAAAATTTTGCGTAAACTAGCTTAAGTCACAGGTATTGTCATGGACTTTAAATGCAAATCCCCAGAGGACCTAAAACGTACCCTCAAATACTACATGATATAAATACCCTAGGCGACTTGTGTTAATGCTGCTGACTGGATTCAGAATTCAGTAGTCTTGCTTTTTCCTTTTCAGTATTTCTAGCATACTAAAAGGCATACTTATGTTTTCCTCCATAAATAGTTAGTCTAATAATTTAACCTTGTAGATTTATAAAATATTTTCTATGCAACTTAACACAATAGCCTAAAAAAGAAATTTAAATTTAAGAAACGGTATATTTACAGTTAAAATAAGTACAGACCTTATTGGATTTGCATTCATTTATCGCACAAAATAATTTACAAGGCTTAAAGTAATAAATAAGTCACTGGAAAGCTTTCAGAGGTGTGCATTCTCCGTACGACAAGAGTGCAGTACAGTTTCAGGAAGCAGTAATGTATCCTGGCTAAAGTTTTTTCACGAGTCCTTATGTTGGACGGCCTTGACCAAAACGGGATTTTGACCTGGGTTAAGAACACATAAGAAACATATGTACATTATTACTGCTGGAATTTTAAATTATTGTCCAGTCAGCTCTGTGGTATAATATTCATTTGAAATTACTTTCACATTAAAGAGAGAAGAAGAGGGGAAAAAAAAGAAATCGCTCTCAAAATCTGTTGAGAAAGCTGCCTTTCTGCCAGGATACCTGTACCCACAAACGACATATTCATACAAAGATACATAGCTTATAGGACTGTGTTGTCAAATATCTTCTTTTGAAATCATTAATTCTACAGAAAGTCACATGCATTTTTTTAAGAGAAAAAGACCTGTGAGAAATTCCTCTGACAATGTATTTGAAGTTTCCAGCCCATCCCTTGAAAGCTGGTCAGGAACTCCACTATAAGCTCCAGCTCAAGAGGCTCACCTGCTGGCCAAATTATGACCAGTTCCAGGCTCTACAGCTGCACACAGTGTGGCAGCTTCTCAGTTCATTTTCATTTTATCCATTTAATATGTGGAAGACCAATATGCAGTAATGTAGGGTTGTTTGGTGTTGTTGGGGGCTTTGTTTGTTTGGTTTTGGGTTTTTTTGGGGGTGGTGGTGGTAGTTTTGTTTTTGGAAGGAGACCAAAGAATAGGTTAAAGAATCTTGGCTAACAGTTTTCCAGCTATCCTTATTTCACAATAAATCATACTGGAGCAGCAGTCAACCTTCCAATATAGAAGCTATAAAGCAGTTCTTCCAGCACGGAGTTTCATTCTCTTAGCTCTAGTTTAATTTGACAAAGGAAGCTTTCACACCACATATGGTTAACCTGCTGGAAGGGATGCCGATTCAAAAAAGTGTACGAAATGAGGCTTGTTTTTCTTTAAACACCCACCACCCCCACCTGAAATCTATGTTCTGCTTTTTCCTTCTATTTTAAAATCTTACCTAGCATTCTTCTCAGCATTGTTTTGTCGTGCACTGACCTGCGCTGAGGCCTTTATCTGAGCTTCAAGTCTAGAATAAATGCCTCCTGCATACTGGAATCCAGAAAAAAAAAAAAAAGTTTTGACATTATTCCAATTTAATCAGTGACTTTTCATAAAAATCCCCAACATTCAGCAGAATCTATGGCATACTTTGTTTCATTATCACAACCCGGTACTGAAACTTTTTAAACCCATCCTATTTTCCATGCTCGATTTTAAAGGCAGTGAACTTCAAATATTATTTTAAACTGTCTTCCTAAAAAATCATGCTTGGAACAAACTGAAGATTGGTAAGATTCAGTTCTTTAGCTTAAGTATTGAATAGATGGTATTTTCACTTGTGTTACATGTTTTTGTTACCAAGGCTCACTTGAATTCTGTGAACACTACACTGAAACAGGACAAATCTTACTTCTTTGCTGTCTTTTGACTTGACTCGATCAAGGTCTCCCAGTCTCATTTTTATTAAGTGCCCTGTAATCTCAGACATTCTTCTCTGATCTGTCAGAAATAAGAAAAAAAATATTTACAACAGAGGTTTTCCTTGCTACTGAATACAAAGAGAGAAGAATTAGATGCACACTTTAGTGATATTCTATTTATAAAATTAGCTTTCTTTTCAGCTCTCATAAAAATCTCTAACAACCAAGATCCTAGATCCTGATGCATAATGTAGCTTCAGCAGTGTTCTTGGCAGATACCAAAATCAGCCTGAGGCATTACACTGAGATCAAAATCTACAGGAACCGCTTTGAGGCAGAGCTTTTCAAAACAGCAAAAATGCACAAGAATATCAGGAGAGGACAAAAGGTGGAACAAACGAATACAATTATGAATAGCTTTAGTCAAAAAGACTGTGAAAGAAATAGACATGAAAGTTTATCTGCACAGACAACAAAAGGCACAGGGATGCAGGAAAAATTATTTGCATACTTATATAGTCATCAGATGACACAACTATAATCTCTGTAGGTTATATGTTGTCATTCCAAATAAAGAACATAAACCATGCTAACATACACTTATAGTGCATTTTTCCTTCTTCTCCTGCAAACTGTGAACTCCTTTCTGATATTTTCCAAGACAGTAGGCCTGATGCTGCCCATTTATTTTTCAATCTGTGTGCAAGACTACAATGTATAGTTTTACATGGTGGATTTTTCTTTCCATTTTCCTACCACAAACATTTTTTTCTCCTGTGGAATAGATGAGATTGCTAATAAAAGCCAAGCAAACCCTAAAGTAACATTTTCAGAAGGTGTTCCTAGCTTTATGAATATTTTTGTGCAGTTTGGAAGAGTCCAAGATTGCTGTGTGGTTGGAATACAGCTGATTACTACTAGCCTAGCTGAAACCTGTTCTCTTCCAAATGAGGAGCAACTATAAAAAAAACAACACAGAGTCCATTGCTATATGTGAGATTAAATTCAACCTAAAGGTTTCTCAGGAGCTATATTTTAGGAAATTAGCCATTTCTTATATGAAAGTATAATTTTCTTTGCATAATATTAACTTTATGAAAGCTAAACTCATGCAAGAACGGACCATCTTCTCTTTGAGCATCTTGGTTGAATCTTAGTGACCTGGAGGCATCCCATTTGTTCTGCTGCATACTCACACTGGTTAGAAAAGAAAGATGCACACAACGTTATCAGTAGCAGATTACAAAAAGGGATATACTACAATGTGTTCTCAAGGACTTTGAAAACTACTTACATGAATGGAGATGCATCTCGGGAACTTGACTATCAAAGAAAGAAAAGCACATTAAGTATATTTTTAAGATCAAGTCCAAAACTTAAGAGAATGCCACATCTCTGGTTTTACCTTGTCAGATGTCTTCTCCTTTTTCTGAACACTAGGTGAAGAAACCACTTTCCTTGGGTGCTTGTAGGATTTCTTTAATTTCTCCTTTCTCCCTGCTAATTGAAGGAATATTTCCTAACACCATCACAGATATTCAGAAATTCTACCCAGCTACAAAAGAATTTTTTCCCCTTTATTCCTTTACAAACAGAGTAAATGAAAAATAAGCCTTATTTTCCCTCTGTTAGTGTTGAAGGCACGTTAACATACACAGATTACTCAAATGCTTTTCTATTACACACATACAGGAACTCAAGTACATATTTAAAATGCAGAGGGGTTCTATGTAACTGCACAAGTTTTCTGTTGTAAAATTAAAAGCAAGTGCACATACAAGCTACATCTTTGACCATATTAATTCAATCAACAAGCTCTGAGCTACATCAGACCAAACAAGTTTAAAATCAAACTACAAAAATTTTTTGGTTTTTTGTTTGTTTTTCATTTGTTTGTTTTTGTTGTTTTTTCTGGTGGGGTTTGTTTTTTCAAATGTACTGGTGCATTCCAATCCTTTTCAGTCAAGAAAAAAAGAACAAAGAACTGCCTGCATTCAAACGGCGCATTACTAGGGCGGAAAGGAGAGGCAGCTTTTTGGCTTTCCATATTCCTTTTAGATCCCATGGAGCTTATCTTCTATAGAGACACAATTCTAGACACGTTCACTAGTCATTTCACTATGTAAGCAGAAAAATAGTCTGAAATAACAGCATGCAAAAATATAGTCATGTAGCTACTGCCTCTTCTTCCAACATTTATCTTCAAGAAACTTCATGAAAGTAATTTGATAGTCTTCCCTGCAAAATATGCCCTTGACCAACCTTGAAGACATCTCAGACATGAATAGTTGCAGCTTTCTGTGTTTGCCAGTGATTTTTGATGGCACTGAGCAGTGGGGTAATTTGTATGTAAACACAGAAAAACTAG